>NW_004567128.1:24967262-25059573 GCF_000260355.1 Condylura cristata | reverse complement strand
GGGCAGGCGGGAATCAAACTCATGTGGAAGTGGTTTCAGCTTCTTAGTGTAGTGCTTTAACCCACTGCGCCACCAGGGAGGGCCGCATTTCTGTTTTTTAACGTCAAACTGTTTTGATAAAATAAGTCAGGGGGAGGGGTCAAACTGAGGAGGAGAAGAACAGGAGGGACTATGGTGCTGGATCATGGGTGCTATGATGGTGAGAGAACTGCAGAGACTATACCTGAGGGAGAAATCAAAAACTGTACAGAAATTAACAATGACATAAGTAAAAAATAATGATAATAAATAAATAAAATTGTTAAAAAGACTCACAAATACATTATAAATAAATGACATAGTATGTTCGATAGTGACAAATAGTAAGGAAAAAATAAAACAACAGAAGACTATAAGTATATAAATGTTGTGCTTATAACACAAAAGCCTTTAGCCCAGTGTGATTATTTGTATTTAAATAAGTTAAAATGAAAATTTCAGTTCCCTTGTCATACCAGCCATATTTCCTGTGTGCTATGATTATATCACAGCTAAATTATTGGACAGTGAAAGGTTTTTTAAAAAATGCCTTTGGCAGTGTCAACTTCATGTTCACATGGAAGTTGTATCCTCACAGGAATTTCTCGATTCCCCATAAGATTTTTGAGACTTTGGGGTAGGAAGAAGTATATGTAATCAAAAGGGTGCCTTCTCCTCTCTGTAACACAGGATTCTTCCTAGGATGTTCTAGAACCTGGGCCTCTGCCAGAACCAGCCAAGATATTGTGCCTTAAGGCCACCTCAGAATTTTCCTGGTCTATGCAAGGTAAGATTACAAAGTTGGAATTATTTGACAAGCAAGACTTTTTTGGGGGGGGGTAATGCATATTTATATGCATTTTTGGTAATGCATATTATATGCATATAATATGCACATTTTATAATATGCATGTGTTTTTGTAATGCATATTATATGCATATTTGGTAATGCATAGCTGTTCATACATACATAAAAGAAGTAAAAAAGGTTTTCTGTAAGTCCCAATTTTTTTTTTTTCAATTTTTTTTTTTTAAGATTTATTTATTTATTTATACAGAACTGGGGTACAGGCCAGAGATGCGGAGGGTGAGAGGATTCACCAGGGACAGAGTGGGGAGCAGAACAGGCAGATCGAGGAAGTACACTGCTGAGGGGAGCAGCGGGCGGGTCAGGTGAGGTCTGCCACGCCATGTGGATCTCCTCCAGGGCAGGCGGGAATCGAACTCATGCGGAAGTGGGTTTAGATTCTCAGTGCTGTGCTTTAACCCGCTGTGCCACAAGGGAGGGCCCGTAAGTCCCAATTTTTATATTATCTTCATAGTTTTAAAAAGTAAGTCATGTGCATAATAAGAAAATGCAAACAGTAGAGATATGAACAAAATTACAGGTGACCATTTCTTCCCTTGTTTTAAAATTTTTCCTCCCAAAGGCAGCCAGTAATACATTTTTGCCTCTCACAGACCCTACCCACACCGCACCTCACCAAATGATTTAAGCATATGCCAGGAAATCATTCAGTCACCTTATCTCTTAAATATGTACCTTTACTTATATGAAAAAGCATTTATCACACACTTGTCTCTGCCTCAATTCTTGGAAATATTTTTATATAACTCCACACAGACTTGACCATCCTTTCCTGGTATCTTCAAAATGACAACAATAAGTCGAAAGTGCTGACTCGGCATAAAATCTAAAGTCAAAGGCAGGGAGAGAGTGAAGGAAAGAGGAGAGAGGGATGGAGGGAAAGAGGGAAGAGAAGTGAGAGAAAGGGAGAGTGGAGCATAGAATGGGAACAGAGGAGCCTAGAATGTACGTACAAATTCTGAATCTTTTATTCAGGTGAGTATTTCTACCTGGTGGAGGCAGGCTTTATGCTTAGGCAGGCCTGAGTGCATGCATGCCCCGATAGCTCCAGCCTGGCCAAAACAGGTCAGGAGGACCTGGAGAGAGAGTCAGGTATGACTCAGTAGATAACCTCCTAGCTGTAGGAATATTGCAGTTCTTAATTTTATTTAAATCAATTTAATTTCTACTATGTTTTCATTAGGTTGAGTTGACAGGAAATCCAGACCTTTAGAAAATCCCCATCCTCCTAAGGGAATGGAAAGGTCCTTGATTTTACAAATGAAAACACATGCCCCCCAAACACAACTTTAACTCTTTTCGTTTGACTCTACACTTATTACTGATGAGAGACCCTTCCTCCCAGCCTCATGTTCACCTACCCCCACTGCAAGGTAGCCTTGGAACACATCACTGTTCCCTAGAATGGGAGCCCCAATGTATGGCAGAAGCTTTCCTAGGGACATCCCACAATACTTTCACTCTGAGCATTGTTTACTGCACCCTACAAACACACACGGGCACAGATCTTTTCCATTTTCAGAAACCACAAAATGTGGTTCCTTGTGGTTTTTCCTCATCCTGGGTCATTAAAGCAAACACTTTATTGGCCCATGACCCCAGCTTTCTTACTGCTAGTTTTATCTAAGGTGAGGAAGCCAACAAATTAATACCACAAAAATTATCTTGTTGCATTAAGAGGTAGAAAAACATTCTTGGAAGACCCATCTCTACACAAAGATGTTGTAGTAAGTACTTTTTTTTATTATTCAGGTGTGAAAATAAACCTTTATACTTCTCTGGTTTCATCATCAAGACACCATGATATTCACTCGTGAAGGCAGTCTTCACTTCTGGCAAAAACACTAACCACAGGACAGAGCAGCTTTGAGTGTGAGTATGACTTTGCATTGAGTGTATAATGCTCAGACCTGATCAGAAGATGTAGTTAAGTCTAAGATATGTTGGCTCAGGTTTGATTCTAGAAATCCATGCAAAGAGTCATACATCTGCTCACTGAGAAAGGATGACAGGCCGAAGAAAGTTCTAGATGAATTTCCACCAAACCTTTCCTCTCATACCATGAGACAGTTAAGGACCTCTTCTGCATTTCAAAGTAGAATATTCAGTTTGCCTTGAGGAGGACTTATACTTCCCTGTGGTCTGCAGTGAAGTCTTGCATGGACTTTTCTGGAATAATTTAGAACCTAACAATTTCAGACTACTCCTAGATACTGAAAATCCATTGAGTGCAGGCTTGCATTGGCCCAACTTGTGTTCCCCCACGCTATAATCTTAGCAGAATGAATGAATAAATGAAGAAAACAATGAATGAATATTCAAGAGGGAAACAGAGAGCAAAAGCTTTAAAACCACAACAGTCAAGATCATCACTATGGGATGTTATTAATAAGCAACACCTCTCCCTCACCAGGAGCAGAAGAAAATTGAGTCCCAGTCTGGCAGTCTGGGCTGTTGGGACTCAGAAGTACTGCAACAGCCATGTAAAACTGGCTGCTTCCCTCATTCCCTTGGGTACATTTTTAACTTTGAAATGTCTGATCTCCATCTCACTCACCCCTTCCACCTGCTGCCCCACTTCCTCCAACCCTGGGGGCTGGGCAAATTATATCTCCTAATAATTGAACACTCTGCCCCTACTGCTTAGTAATTACTCAGAGGGAATTGGCTGTGCCTGCTCTTCTGGCTAACCCCTTTCATAAACATTCAGAGTGACAGACTTTTTCTTTGGCATGGGGTCATAAGGAGGGGAAAAAAAACCTCAACTTTTTTTCCCGACTTAAGACTTCAGCAAAATATTTTCCACCATCCTCAGCAAGACACAATACTTCATGTTATGAATAAGCTAATGAGAAAAATATGGATTCCCCCAGTCTCAGGGACCTGTTGGCATTTTTCCCCTCTTAGGATCCGTTCTATAAATCTTTTGATCTAAGGAGTCTCTCACTTGAATCTGGTCCCAGATACAGGGAATTTGGTCTCTCTCTGTATCTCTCTCTCTGGTCAGCTGTTGCCTTTACCTTGAACGTGAACACATCTCCTCACTGAACCATCCTTAGAACTCTGTGAAACTGTCAAAGAGGTCAATGTCCCAGAATAAGCATGGCTAAGTGACAGCTATCAAGTACTTCAATATGGCCCTTTTCATATTTTATTCATTTATGTGTCAAAAATGTGCTACCTAGAGAAGAATGTTTAGATTCTTAGCTAGGCATTCAGCTGGGTCCTTCCCATCTGGCCACAACCTGCTTTGGCAAGTTTAGTTTCTACAACCCTTTCCAGCTTGAAGCAAACATACCTCTGATTATGACCAGAACTCTCTTCCTGCCTGAAATGCTCTTCCTTTCACCCAATCTAAGACCCATTCCTTTAGAAAGAGTGAGTGAGGACAACACAATAATATTTAAGCACTTTTACATACTGATATTTAAAAATATTTGCTCCATGTTTTTAGTGTGTGTGGTGGAGGGAAAAGCTAGCTCTTTTTTTTAATCAATGAAAATAATATAAAGAACAGATTCTCTTTCTAATTTTCTTCTAAAGTCTGTGAGGATTCAATGTTCTGAAAAAAAGTCAACAAGACCTTCCTGACTCTTAAGAAGTTTTTATTTCCTCTATGGTTTTCTTTTACAGTTTCCTAAATTATATAAGTCTGTTGGAAGCTTATTTTGAGGTTTAAACTATAGCTTATTAAATCTATCACTCTGCCCTGGTAGATAATCCCTAGCAAATATTATTCAGGTTCACAAGTTCACTTAATTGTAACTAGTCTTAGGTAGATGGGAAGACCTGTGGTGATTGTTCTTGCATAAGTGTGTCCCAATACAGTCATTGGAAATAGATGGAAGCAGACTCCATTTTATATTTTACCTATTGAGAATTTGCATGAGGAAATTTAATCGGCACCACGTTTATACTCTACTCTAGTATTCTTTGGGGATTCTAATGGGCACTTTGTACATAAGAATCTTTTGTGGGAATTTGGTTATGCCAGAGGTATGTTGTTCTAGATCTATACCCTCTGTGGATACTTTTTTTTTTAACCACTTTCACTTACATTATCTCCCTTAATTTGACTTTCTTACATAAGAATCTAGAATATTTTACTAGAACTTTGCTTACTCAAAGTGTGGGTCACAGACTGACAATATTAACATCACCAAGGAGTTTGTTGGAAATACAGACTCTTGGCCACACTCCAGAACTTCTGAGTCAGGGGTGATTTGTATGTACATTAAAGTTTGAGAAACACTGGTCTTGAACACACGATATTTTTTTCATGCTGGAATTCTTTGTAGAATTCTAAAGAGCAGTCACCATGTTTTTGAATTCTTTTCTTTCCCTCACAGGACTTAGCCAGGCATAGAAAAGGTGTTAGAGGTGTTTGGTTACAAAATAGATTCATTTTTCAGTTGAAGAAACCCTGGAATAAGAGCAATTATCCCTTTCATAATTCTCAGTTTAGGTCAAACTTGTAAAGTTCAACATTGACTGTTTTTTTCCAGGAAGTGAAAGATCTAGTTTTCCTTTAAGACTTATGATTTCCATGATTTTGTAATTTAACTCCAAAGGCTGTTTTTAATTTTACTTCAAGAGCAATTCGCAAAGACAACTTTGACAACACCAGTTCCTCTTTGAGCTAAGATATTCCCACTGGAAATTCAGGAAGTGTCTTATTGAGTAAATATTTGTTAATTTACTGTAAAAATTATATTTAGAAAAGCAAATAATCTGTGACAGAACATAGAACTGTCTATTATTATGAAATCCAAAAAGAATAAATAGTAAACTGAGTTCTCCAATTTTTTTTTCATAATAAAGACAGTAACTTTCAGTTTGCTTGGTGAATCAAATCACCAAGCAAACTGCACCAATCAAATCATGCCCCATCTGTTATGTACCCGTCAGATACCTGCCATTTCAGGGAAAGATTTCAGTTCCAATTGCAGGAGGACCTCATGGTCTCATGGACACTAGAATTAAGGGTCAAAATAAAAAAAGGAAGAAATCTATACAAATGTCTTTTTGAATTGTGCGTGGGAAGTTAGGGACTGTTATTGAGAATTCATTTAGGACAGGAATAGACTTGGAAGGTTTGAAGCTTTCCAATATTTGTTGGTCATTTTTTAAATGCTCTCTGGACCTGTCGTTCAAAAAATTGCTCTGACTTTTTCTTTACAAGGATGGCCCTGAAAGTAAAGAAGGAAGCCCCTGCCCCTCCAAAAGGGGAAGTCAAAGAAAAAACTTAGGTCAAGAAAGCAGTACTGAAAGGCGTCTATAGCCACAAGAGAAAGAAAATCTGCACTTCACCTACCTGTCAGAGGCCCAAGGCACTGTAACTTTGGAGGCACCCCAAATGTCCTGGGTCACTCCCAGAAGAAAGGACCTTGACCACTCTTCTCCAATCACGCTCCCTCTAACCACCGAGTCAGTCATGAAGAAAATAGAAGATGACCAAAGACTTGTCTTCATTGTGGATATTAAGGCTAACAAGCCCTAGATCACACAGGCTGTGAAGAAGCTCTATGATAATGACATGGCCCAAGGCAACACCCTAATCAGACCCTATAGAGAGAAGAAAACATATGTTCAACTGGCTCCTGTCTGGGATGCACTGGATGTTGCCAACAAAATTGGGATCATCGGAACAGAGTCCAGCTGACTAATTTTAAATATAAGTTTTTCCAGCATAATTTTTTAAATTGCTTTGAGTTTCTTGATAGACAAGAGTTTGATGTTGAAAAGAAAGGGTGACTTCTGAAAACTTAAAAAGAATTGTGGTTAAGACATTCAGGCTGACGAAAAGCTTTATTTAAGAGGAACATAGTTCCCTTCTTTAGGAGTGAAGGGAAACAGAGATCTACCTTTCTGAATAATCCTGAAGATAGGTGAGAAGTTCACCTGGAACTTTGGAGAAAGATAAAGGCAACTAATGAGGAAGTTTATGAGCTGTTTTTGGAAGAGGGTGCTATCTTTGGAGTATCATTGGATCCCTAATGATACTGGGTGAACTTATTACTGACTTCTAATGCCCCAGTCACCCCAAGCTTTGATTACCTGGAGACTGATGAAGGATGATGAAATATGGTAATAAATATCCACTTATTTATGAGAGCAAATATTTATTCACAAGAACAAAAATGTAGTCATGAATGAAGTTATCAGGGCATATCTATTGTGCACCAGGCATGGTGCTAAGTGCTGGGGATAAAGGAAAGGAGACACCATTTTTCCCTTTGAAAAACACTCAGTCTAGTGGGGACTCAAGGAAACAGATATCTCAGACCTAGTGTGGTAAACTATGATATGGAGATATATCAAAGAGATTATGACACTTTAGGAGTGGAATTTCTTATCCATTTTATGATTATCTGTCTTGATTCACCCCTTTTTATAGTTATAACTTTTACCATATAACTCTGCAATTCCTCCCACTCATTGTATTCTCAAATACTTTGACTTTAATGGTTATGACATACTTTGCCAATGGGATATTTGCCAATATGAATCAAACAGAGACTTGAAATATACTTGTATGGGTGGAAGACACTCTTGTGATTCTTGTTCTTCACATGAAAAGACTACACCTTAACTTGCCCCTAGCCCCAGAAAGAAGATGAGATACACTTGGGGCTCCTGTGAGCCATCTGGACCTGCAGCTCAAGGTGCAACTTAGCTCTTCAGCTACCTGCCAGGCCAGCACAAGTGGTAAAGAATGAAGGAAAAGTTAAGAGTCAAACATGCACAATGATTATGCAAGACACTATCTTTCAGCAGAACAATGAGAATAAGGTACTACATCATACATAGTATGTCTGATTAATAATAGTTGTAGTGACAGCTGCCATTGCTAAGTGTTTCCCTGGGCCAGAGCTTGTGTAGATTAACGATTTCTCATTTAGCCCTCCCAACAAACCTTTAATAAGTGCTATTACCTTTCCTACTTTACAGGTGAGAGACCTGAAATTCAGATAATTTTGTAGCTTTTTGGGGTCACAAAGAATAGACATGACAGAGCAGGGATGTGGAGTCTAACTCCCTGACTGGAAAGTATCAACTAGTAACTACTTGGCTACAAAGAAATAAGAAAGAAGGTCCATGTTGGGATTTCAGTTGGGCCCTGCCAGTCTTTTCCTCACCCTTCTGAGGGCTGGACCCCACTAAGTCCTAGAATCAATGGAAGTTGAGTTTGGTAGAGGAGCTTCCTCACCAATAGTTTGACGGACTGGAGATGGCTTCCTATTCTATTAATAGACATGTCAGTGTGGAATCATTACATATGAGCTAAAGTAATACCATCCTACCTGTTAACAACTACCCTTTGAGATTCATTCAGCCACTTTTTCTTTTTCCTAGATCACTGTTTTATTAGAAAAGGATATAATCCAGGAACAATCCGATGGAAGATGCTTAGGTCAAGGTATAAAGAAAGGGTGCAGAACTTCCTTGCCATCTCTAGGTCCACCATACTCCCTGAACCTCAATGCATTCACCAACCCAGCAGCGCTCTGAAGCCCATCCTTTTGGGTTTGTAAGCAGATATCATTACAGAGGCAAGATTGATTAAATCATGGACTATTGGTCATTGATTCCAACTTCAGCCCTTCTCCCCAAATTGGAGTTCAGGAATATGGTACAACTATTGTGACAGCTGTTAGTGCTCTAACTCTGGCTGGTGAGCCCCAATCGTATGCGGGGGGTGAGCCCACACATTGCTATCAAGCCCCAGTATATGCCTGGCCCTGCTCTCAGCACAGGGGAATGTGAAAATGAAACAGATGCAATCTCTGCTCTCATGGAACTTACAGTCTAGTTTCTCCTAGTCCCCCTCCCAGTTTGGTCCCACCGTTCAGGTTCATCTACTTGTCTGCTCAAATAGGCACCATCAACACTGCTGCTTGGGAATCCCATCCCCTTGCTCACCCATATTTGCACAGATCTTGGTTTACTAACCCATTCTGAATTAGTTTGCTGTGCTATACCCTCCTTATAGGGAGAAGCCTATTGCTGGCCCCAGAAAGTTTCACTTCCATTCCCACTCCAACCCTCTTGTGCATTTTTCATGACCAGGAGTTCCCAGCATGCTTTGGGCTCAGGCCTGCTGTGATCACACATTTGAAAGCAGTGTTCTAGAGAATTGGACAATTTGCATCTGTGTGAGAGGAGGAGTTGTGGCTGCCACATTGGGTTAACCCGCGCCAGCCATACAAATCGAAGCAAAGTTGATTGTTACTTCCAAGCCCTCAGCCAAGGAAGCCACTAGCATCTACCAAAATGCAGTTTGGAGAGCCAGAAATATGCGCATGGAAGTATTCTCAGAGAAATCAGAACTTCCTCGATGTGCTTTCTAGACCAAATTCCCTTAGAGCAGCTGAATTGTTAAGCTTTTGTGATGGTGGCCATTTCTGGAGATGGCAGCCTGCCTCTGATTTAAGACTGATTTACTTGAGAGTTTGTATGAAGCAGAGCTCCAGGTCACATTAACAGAAAAATGTGGCCCGGGCCACAGACTGCTGAATCTAGCTATTTTTCATGAGGAATAATTTAATATTCAAATAAGAGGTAATTAAAGAGCAACCCTTCTTGCTCTTCACCCTTCCCTTCCTGACTCGTGTCACTGCTGGAAGCAGGCTGTGAAGCCTGTGATTGTGAAGCGGAGAGGGCAGAGAAGAAAGTAGAGTACAGTACAGCTCCTGGGTCATAATACCTCATACATCAAACAGTTTTCCCATAAGCAAATGGTCATGCCACATTCTGGTTTCCAGTTAGATTTATGGATGTGTTCTTTACATAAGATATACACCACGATCGCCTCATTGGCATAGACAACAAAGAAACTCGGAGCACTTAAGCACTAAAATATAAGGAGCACATTGACCCCCGTGGGCTCCTTTCCCTGACAAGTTATTTTGATTCCCATTTGAGGACAGCTTAGGTCACTAATAGCTGCTCAGTGTCCTAATGGAACGGAGGGAGAAGGTACTCGAACTGTTGGAAGTACCTTTTCATGCGATTTTCTACTTGGAAAGGGATTGGGCTAGCTCAATAGAAGCAGTCCTGGTTCTCACTAGGTGGCCTGGGTCAGTAAAGGGAACAGAGTTGCTGAGAAGAGAAAATGGCATTTTTGCATGAGCTGAGAAGCCCTGATGTGATGTGGAGAGTCTCTTCTTCAGGGACAGCCAAGTACAGGGAGAGTCCTGTGGAGAGAAAATCTAATCCCAGGTGCTCTCGGTAGCACCTGGGATCATATCTTCAGCCTCTAGCCAAGCTGAGTCAAAGCTAATTCTTGTCTCGCCTGGAGTTTCAAGGATGTTGTGAAGCCAGAGATACAAAATATTTTCTTTGGAAAATGAGGAGAAGGTATAAGAGCAATTTGGAGAGAACTATGGCTTTCTTCTTTTCTTCTTCTTCTTCTTCTTCTTCTTTTCTTTTAACACGGGAGCATATATAAAATGCAATCACCACAAAGTTAGCGAGCTTCCTTAAAACAAGGAAAAGGGAGAGGCTTAGAAACACCTAGTGACATATCAACATTTGCATAATCCTGTATGTTGAACTGAGTGCATGTTTTTTTGTTCTTTTGGCTTCAATCAAAAATAAATAATAAATATAGAAAGCCTGGTTTACTCCAAGCTGGGAAGAAATTAATAATGCATTGCAGGATGGTGACAAATTCTGGACTTATGACAAGAGCACCCTCATTCATATGCCTGCATGTTTTTCTAGAGGCTTTTGTAGAGAGAAACATTCTAATTTAACCCATTTACTACCTAAATTTCCTACTTTTTGGTTCCTCAGGTAACTGCCAGTGTGAGCTTTTCACAAAGAGTAGGATTTGAAATCCATGGGATCGTCTTGTAGGATATCATTTGCAACATTTGATAGACTATGACCCAAAACAAAGAGCAATAATGGTGACTCAGAAGCAGGATGTTGAAGCCTTGGACAAAACATACACTCTCTCCTCCCTTCTTTTCCTATCTTTGAACCACAGCATTTTTATTAAGTTAAAATAAGGTTAAAATAAACCTCAGACAGCCTTGAAGTAGATTAAAAGCACAACAAGGCATGTAGCTTGGGGGGATGTGTGAAGAGCAGGGCAATACCACCCAGCTGGCCTTGGCCATGAGTCACCAGGCGAAGGCTCAGTCGCCTGTGTCTCCAACTATTTTTAGCACTGACTGATAGAACCATCTCTTTCTGCTCCCCTCTCATGCCTCTTGAGTCACTCTAGCATGAGGGACCTCAGAACATTGTCCACAGTGCCTGGGGACTGACTGTTCAGGCTTGTCTTATGACTAGAGAAACTTCTCTTAATACATCTTTTAAAAAAAAGATTTATTTATTTCTGCATACAGAACTGGCATACAGGCCAGCGGTGCAGGAGTGGTGTGAGGATTCATCAGAGATAGAGTGGGGAGCAGAACAGAAAGATTGACGAAGTACACTGCTGTACTTTGTACACTGCTGTACTTTGTACACTGCTGTACTTTGTACACTGCCTGTTTTGCAACAGGCAAAACAGGAGAGATATGCTGCTCCATGTGGGTCACCTCCAGGGCAGGGAGTGAACTCGCACTGAAGCGGCTGTGGCTAGAGTGCAGTGCTGTGTCCTAACCTGTTGCAACACCAGGGAAGGCCCTCTTAATATATCTTAAAACTAAGGAGATTCTTTCCTTAAAGTTTGTCTTGTACACGTAATTTGTGTACCAGAAATTGAGTCTTATCCCAATACTCATAGAAATTAGTCATTGAAAATATTCTCTCGTTTGCCTGTGTAGGAAATATGCAACGGGAAAAAGGCAGAAAATCCCATCTGTTTTCCTCAATCTCTAACTTGTGCTGACAGGACAAAGTCTAACTGGCTTGTAGCTTTTACAGAGCCCACATGACTCCAAACAGGTCAAACACTTTCCAGGGACATACAGTAGAATAGACAACATGTTTGTTTGGAAGATTAGCAACTCTATTTCTGTGGTGTTTCTGTGAGAAAGGGATGTTTGTGTCTCTGCATCGCTGTAAATCATACACAAAATGCTCACGTCATAGAAAATAAGCAAATGTTAATAGAGTCGGGCACAGATTTTTTGTCCTTGTTACATAATCTACACAATGAGAAACACTTGAATATAGGGATGTTGTGGGCAAGTCAAAGGAATTTTACAGAATCCCTCAGGGAGTTGTGTATACCCTCTCAAAAAACAGGATGAAGAGTCTTTTATTAGAACCAGGGTCCATACTCACTGGGCCCTGGAGATGTTTGGCTGCTTTGCTGATCCATATCTACCTCCTATGTTTCCTTTTACTAACCTGGAATGCTTCCATAAGCCAAGATGCACCCATAACTTTCCACTGGTTGATAGGATTCTCTCTGAACATTCAGACATGCATTTTTAACTGAGGACACAGGATTTAAGGCACATCTTGTTGCCAGACTGAAGTTGGCTTCTTTCATATTTGCTTATCATTGCCTCAAGAGAGTTACTTTTTCCCTTTTCCTCCCGCTAGAAAAAAACAGCATTCTTGAGCTATTTTCCATTGTCCCAGGTGGATTCTCCTATTCTTGGTAGAGTAGGCACAGTGTAAACTTCTGCTCTTCTGCTGGATCTAGCTCACCTGTTGTTTCCACAGAGGGCAGCTTCCGGAAGTCATGGCCTTCCCTGGATCTATCAGTGTGCTCCTTAGAACAAATGCAGTTTAGAGATTCAGACAGAGAACCGTGGCCTCTTAGCTATTCTTGGCTCACCACCATATCCTCGGGGTAATTCTGGGCAGGCCACTTAAAGTCTCTGCTCCCAAGTTCCTCTAATATCATCCAGTGATAGCTATCACACTTACTCAAGAGAGAAGTTTTTGTGATCTTGAGATGAAAGGAACTTTGAAAGTGCAAACCATATAAAAGCCAAGGACTTATTACCAAGATTTGAGTGAAAAGTCTTAGTCAAATGTGCACAAGATAAGAGAACATAGGTTCGCTTATACCACTATAGAAACTTCAAGTCTTTTTCCTGATTCAAGAAACAAAATTATCACTGTGGCTACTGAGAAGAAGATTTTATGCCTAAATATGTTGGAGACCAGCTCCAACTATTGAGGTGTCTGGAGGCTATACAGGCAGGACCCTAAGGTGGGAAGATGTCGGCGAGCGGAGATTCCTAAAAAGGGGAGAAGGAGAAAAAGGGGAAAGGGGGGCGAGGAAGACACAGGAGTTGGAGTTGGGTGCAAGTCTTCCTGCTCTGCCTTCAGCAGAGGTTTATTTTATACATTAGGAGCAAGCAGTGGGATGACATCAGCACAGGAACTGGGCTGAGAGATTACAATCATCTTTTTTTTTTTTCTTCCCTAGGAACAGTTTAGGGTCGTATTGCCCTTTAGCTGAGATATAACATTCTAAAATCAATTAAGGTTAAAAACAGGTACATAAGTGCACAAAGTTTATGAATAATATTACTATAGTGGAGATCAACTAAGATAGAAGTCCCTTAAACCTTATCTACTACTTAATGGTCATCCTGGGAGACAGAAGAGGAAATTCCTTGCTAATCAAATCTCTGAATAGGAGACATAGGTGGATTTCCTTATCTGAAGACTACATAGTAGAATCCTGAAAGACTAGCCAGAAGACTTTTGTGCATTTCTTTAAGGTGTAGCAGGTAGAAAACTTGACTAGTTTCAAAAACAGGCAACCTGGATGAATTTCCACATCTAAAGGCCAAACAATAGGAAGTTTGAGTAATTCTTTAGAAGCTGAATAGAAGGCTAGGTGAGATAATAGAATTATAAGATTTGGGTTTTCCTCCATCCATCCGGCAGTGAGAGAGACTTTGCAAAAACAGCCCTTTTGGTTTATTTATCAGTCAGTAGTCAAGTCACTTGACTTCAGGGGAATTTTTCACCCTGGTGCAGTGCTTGCTTCTCAGGGCAGACAGGCCTTATGCTGCTGAGGCAATCCAATTGTAAGCTGAAAGTTGCTCAGAATATTTTGATACTACGATTATACAAAAAAGGGAGGTCATAACATAAGTAGCCGTGGAAAGTCTGATTTTTCAGAGCTTTTCCCGATCTACCCGGAATCTGTCAGACGATAGACGTTGCATAGCTTGTGTCATAAATATACTGCTGGAGGATGCGAGGATGCAAATGATGCAAATGATGATGCTAATTTCCATCTTCATGAGTGTAAACTCATAAAGGGTACCAGAATGGAATTTCTTATTGTTCAGCTATTATGGAAACAAATATGGCTCCTCAAAAGACGAAAAATAGATCTTCATATGATACAACGACCCCCAAAAAATTGAAGGCAGGGTCCTGAAGAAATATTTTTGCATCCATGTTTATAGCAGCATTATTCATAATATTCAAAAGTAGAAGGACCTAAGTGACCATAGACAGATGACTGGATTAACAAAATGTGATACATATATTTTATATATATACACATATGGAATACTATTTAGCCATAGACATGAAATCTTACCTCATGGATGAAGCTTAAGGACATTATACTAAGTAGAACAAGTCAGACACAAAAGGACAACATATAATTCTACTTGTATGAAGTACCTAGCCCAGTTCATGGAAACACAAAATAGAATGGCATGTTCCAGAATCTGGGAGGAGGGAGGAATGAGAAATTGTTGATATTTGAGTCAACAGTTTCAGTTTGGAAGATGAGAAGTATTCTACAAATGGGTAGTGATGAATTTACATTATTGTGCATTCACTTAATGTCACTGAACTTTACACTTAAAAATCATCAAAATGGGGAGAGAAAGTGCACAGGATTATGGTGATGGCACACAGGTGAATTGGTGATGGGAAGCCCACGGGGATTGCATCTGAGATGGAGAAAAGCACAAAATGATGTAAAAATAAACTATTATAATAATAAAAAATGAGTTAATAAAGATAGAATCTCATGCTGAGATTCTAAAAATCAGACTCAAAAAAATCATCAAAATAGTAAATTTTGTTAAGTGTGTTTCACTGTAATTTAAAAACTGTTTTAATTTTTAAAAGGGAAAACCAATGGAAAGCTGTGGTACTGGAGAGCTCTGGGATTTCCCCAGGCCATGAAGATATGCATTACATGTGTGTCCAACAAAGTCCAAGGTGTTGCTCTTTGAGTCAGTGCCCTGAGGTTTGCTTTAGAGCAATTGTACTGAGTTAAAGGCAGTTGTTATGGATTCCAGGGTATGTTTACATGGATCATAGGATGTGCTTTTGACAAGATTGGCAATCCAGCCTTCTCTCTGACATAAGATAATAAAGAGATAGAGAGCTATCCAGTCCTAATGGGAAGGGAAAAAAGACAAGTTGTTACACTCAAACTGTAGGAATCAACAGTTGACTCTGTGCATCTGTCTGCCAACTGATTCCAGGCCCTGCTGGAAGACTCAACAATGCTAGAAAGGGTAAAATCTTTTTCATAACTTTTTGAGAAGGCACCCAAATGTGGGTTCCTATGAGCTGGCTACCAGTTGGCCAGTCATGGGTGACTGTGACTTATTTGTTCTCCACAAACCCCAACAGAGCATTCCTTGCCTATCCACAGAGTAGAGCTCCGATTGTGAGGCAGACGCCTGAGCTGCTGTTGACCTGATTAGGTGACTATCTCCACGGTGGTCTTGGGATAACCCTGCTGTGGTAACATCAGATATTTGCTGACGTAAATGTGTCTTGACGTATGGTCATGATGTCCCCTTCCCTATCCCTTCTACAAATTTGTTCTTCATTCCTATCCCACCCTCCAGGCTTTATTCCTTATACCATTGGTGCTGTAGGCTTTCAATAAATGGCACAAGAACTTCTGCTTAAGCAGCAGAGTCTCGCCTTAAAACCTACTCTACTACTGCTGTGTCCCTTATTGCAGTCATGGCCACAAAGTGTCAACAAATTTCCTGTCACAACACCCAAATGCATGGCTTTCTGCTGACATGGTTGCTATAGTGAGTTCCTGACTCTCCTTTTGAGAGGCTGAATAGAATTATGGATTTCCTTAAAGATTCTCACAAAAAATGTGACATAATGTTTTACCACTCTCTTTCTGAATAATTTCCAGTGTTCCACAAGGAGAATTAACTATGGAGACGGCTAGAAGGTTGATTGATAGTAACTTCCTTAAAAAGATATGAAGAGGACCTCCCTGGGGGCATAGTGTTAAGTCTCAGAGCTACCACCTGAGTCTGATCCCAGACCAGGAAGTTACCAACAGCAACATAGCGCGGCAGACCTCTCCTGTACTGCCTGCTGCTCCCCCCAGCAGTGTATTTCAGTAAATCTGTCTGTTGCATTCCCCACTCTGTCGCTGGTGAATCCTATCCCTCCCTCCCACCCCCCACACACACACCTTACCCTTGCCTCTGGACTATACTCGGTTATTCTATGCAAAAAAAAAAAAAAAAAGACATGAAGAAATTCTATTAACTTCCCTTAATTAAAAAAGAAACTCAAACCAAAGGGCTCCCAAGTAGGCTGAACTCTCTAAGGCCCCTTGGGAGGTGGTGGTGGGGGGTGAAGGTGGGCAGTTCAAATTTCTTCTATTACCACATGCCTGGGCCCTGGAGGCAGATGACTCCCTATAAGTGTGATCCAAATGTCAAACAAAACCTTTCCCATGCTTCAACTAAACACAGTGAAGACAGACCGGAACGTTTGTTTCAGTCTTATATGATTCTAAGGAAATAAACATAGACAGTGGTCCAACGTTAAAAACAATATAGCAGTCTTTCTGACCCTGGTTTGGACTTTTAGCTCATATCCCCTTTCGTGTGTTGTGGGAAATTTATGTACCAAGGCTCAGCTAATCAAGTTCTTTTCCATCTCTGCCTCTGGTGCCCTGTGGTTGGTATCTCAAGAAGGCTGTCACCCTGGGCTTTGGCTAGCCCAGGAGGCTCTTCATGTGAATTTGACAGAAGGACCTGCCGTGTGCAGGTACAACTCTACTGCCTCTTGTATTGGGGGGGCAGAGGTCTGCCTGGGTTTCAACCTCTGTGTAGTCCCTGAACCAGCTACTCTGAAGTAAATGTGTCCAGCTATATTTAGTGGTGCTGCCCACAAGCCAGGGATTTTCCAGATAGCTTGGTCACACCTACCAGTTTCCTCTAGCCATGTAGGACCCTAGCTTTTGAGCTTTCGGGGCTGACTTCTAGTCTAAGAAAATTCTTTCTCCCCAGGCAACTGCCATTAGGAATGACACCTTGGGATCAAAGTATGCTTGTCAGTCTACCGATATGTCCTCATTTCATATTGTGCCATAGCATTTATGTGGTAATCATGTATTTGGATTCTCAAAGAGCTGATTCCTGTACTAAGAGGAGTTTTCAGACAAGCTTAAAGGTCACTGCATAAGAAATAGTTGGCCTCAGTTTCAACTGTAAAGGCAGGACCCCTTCCAGCAACCTCTCTCGCTAGTTCGACAGTGTTCATGAGGCATGGGAGTTGGTGTAGAGTACCCGTGTTGGTTGACATCCACTTGTGCAAAAGCTCAGAAATATGCTTTTTTGAGCATAACAATCTTTGTATCTAGGATCAACATGCTGATATTTAGCAGAACACACATCCTGCTGGGCCCTGCTGTACTGTCCCACACATTCTGAACAGACCAGCTTACACATGCACAGGAGTGTCTCCTAGAAAAACACTAGCCCCTTAAAAGGGGTTTTCTCTGAGTGGGTATTTGGTGGTGTTTGGGGTAATCTCCCCTTGCTTGAAAATACAGCAAAGGACAAAACTAGCCCATAATTGAAACTACTTGATCAATAACAGAAAAGCAGCTCTAATCGACAAACAGATTATATCACAGTCTACACCAACTCCCATATCACAGCAATGTTACTGTTGTATTGAGATTCCAGTCTTAGTTTATGCTCCTTCCCACCCCTACCCCCCGCCAAGAAGCACCAGCAATAATACACACTTTAGTTTTAATGTTTGTATATTTTTGGTAGAAAATTTTAGTTGGAATATTATTATTTAGAATGCTAGGCTTTGAGATAAAAGTGTGCTTTGAAGCATTTGGAAAGGTAAAAGGTGCTCTAGAGGTTAATTATAATGAAATTCTATTGTGCTGGATTTCACTCTCTTCCTCCTCTCTATATAACTGGTGGGGGGGGGAGGTTTGGAGCTCACTAAAAGGAGAAGGAGAAAAAGTAGGAGAGGGATGGGAGAATAAGTAGAGAGGAGATGAAGTAATAAAGAGACAAGGCAGAGAAGAAAGAGAAGAGCAAGGTTACCCAATGTAAAATCAAAATGTGCATAACCTAAAAAGAAGCTGGCGCCTGTCACCAGTTACTACCCAGAGCGGTCACAGGGTTGGGCAGGCAAAGGAAAGTTAAGCAAGACATCGCTGGGTGTTCATATGCACGTGTCATTCTTGAGACAAGTATTTATGGGTTGGGGAGGACTTGTTTTTTTCAGATTGAGCAAATCAACTGTCAGCGAATATAGAGAACAATTTATTAGTACTAGTTACCTTTTATTAGGCTCTGATTAGGAGCCAATGTTTAGCTAAGTGTTGAACACATTGCTTCTTCCTCTCCAGCAATCACTCTGTGAGCTACATGCTCTCCTGCTCCCACTGTGCAGACAAGGGCATTAAGCTCAGAGTAAAGGCAGAGCTGGGCCCAAAGAAACAGGGCTGATAAGTGAAGGTGCTGAGTTCAAACCAGAGATCTTGGTCTAAAGTCCCATTATACAGCCCTTATGGAACTGCAAATCACAAGAGAATTTTGTGACTCTACCAACTGCTTAGTTGTGTTTCTTGGAGGAGCAGTTGAAGGCCGGTGATCCAAGGTCAGTCCCTCCCTCAGCCCCTCCCTCCCTGTCTCAGTCAATGAATAAGCATTCGTTAAGGTCCCTAGTGTATGCTAAACTCCAGCTGTAGAAGGTTGAAGGGAATCAGAACCTGCTCTCAAGGAGTTTGCAGAGCAGTAAACAGATTCTTAAACCAGAATGTTGTCTGGTTTAACCCCAGAGTGGAAGGAAGGAGACCTCACCAAGATTTGGATTTGGAAGCCAGAGAAGACTGCTGCACTGACCTGGGAGACAACTATGGATGACAAAGGTAAAGAAAAGTGTTAGAGGTATGGAATCAGTGTGAACAAAACACCCAGAGGACAGGCCTGTCATTTTCCTTCTGAAACAGAAATTGGACCATTTCATCTAACTCAGCAGTGAGCCCCCTTCGATGGAACTCGTGAAGTTGGAGGAGGAAAGGTGCGCTCTGGTCATTGGAGTTCACATTTTTTTCAGCTCTGCACTGAATGAGGCCATCTTGGTAACTTCAAATTGACTGTGGTCATTTTTATACTATGGACACTGACAGTTTCTTGCAGGTGAGGGGTTTTTATTTTCTCGGAGATCTGGCCGTTAGATATGTATCAGTGTGCTGCTGGACACTGATCCCAGAGACCATTCTACAGGAGATATGTTTAGAATACAGCTCTAGATGTACTTTTTCCCTTAGAATCAAACATACTTTCCTTGATCTTTTACATCTCCCACAGGCAACTGCTCTTGAGCTGGAAAGAGCATAGAGATGAACAGTAAGATGCCCCTGGTTTCATCATCTGGTCTTCCTTTGAGTGCAAATCTTGCCACCTTCACACATGCCAGCATCCTGTGAGTTTTCCCACATTCACAGCTTTTAAAGTCAAACATATGTTAAAAAATAAACTGACACTGTTTTCCTCAGATATTAATGCTCATTAACACACACCTAGACTCCCACAGCTTTATTTTCACACCTGTAATTTGATTTACAAGAATAAGTCTTGGCTTATATATGCTTGAAATGATCCAGAAGAAACTAACATTTCACTTTCAGAAGCAGACTCCTCCTGCACAGATAATAGCATCCTGCTCAGAATATTATTCAAGATGAACAATACATTCAAAATACACCTGAGCCAGTTTCCATGGCAAACATTAGGGTCTGTGATCTTATAGGAGATAAGTAATAGACCAGAGGTCAATTACATTGAGCATATGATGCTTTGTCACTTTCAGTCACTTGACCTCCCTTTTCGACTTTTCTCTTTTATTGATCTGGCATAGATTTATACACCGAGAGCAAAGTGGGCAAATTCCCTTGTGTCCTGCAGATGATGTTTCTCTGTATCCCTGGGAAGAAAGGTGGCAAAGATAGATCATAGTGACATAGTGAGTAGAGCACGTTAGGGTTTAATTCCATCTGAGAGAACACAGCGAAAATTCAGTCCAACTCATTGCATGCCGGGAGTATATTTTTCACATTCAATGCAAATTAACATCTTCAAATTAATCCTTTTTTTTTTTTTTTTAAGCAGGAAGAGGAACTTTTTGTCTTGGAATTCACACCAAATGTTCTGGAGAATTACACGAATATCTAAGTCATATTATGTCTACAGATTTAGATGTTAAACCCTGGATGCACAGGGGCTAAAAGCACTATTCACAATGAATTAAAATATAAGATGGGTTTTCCCTTCTAATTGCTCATCAAGGAATGAAGTATAAAACAGAGAGGGGTGGTTGGATTACTTAACTATAGAGGTGGGACAAGACTTCTTGCTCCACACTCTGCTATTTTTACCCCTAATTAGCTTTGTGTGTGTGTGTGTGTGTGTGTGTGTGAGTGGTCAACAAACCACTCTGAAAACCAAGAGAGTTGAGTGTTCATGTCAATAAACAAAATAATAGGATATTAAAAAAAAACTCAATTTTTCTAAAGTTTACATAAATTAATTCACCAAACATATCAATGAGTTAATTTCCTCCCAACTTTCAACTTTCCCCTCTCTTTCCAACTTAGAAGTATAGATTTGCTGAAGTACAAACTTGGACTCAAACCCCAATACCCTGCTTTGTGGTCAAGAAACATTGAGCATTTCACTGATCTAAATCGGTTTCTTTACTTTTAAAGTTAAAACAGTAATATCTATTGCTGAGAATCCCTACAAGAATCCTGGGGGATAATGTATGCAGAATAAACTAGTATATAGTGATATCACAGCACATTTAAAGTTTCATTTTACGTCTAGTTGGGAAGTTCTAATCTGTGGCATGGAAATAAAGGAAAAACTGCATGTTTCAAGACTTTCTAGAAGTGATTATGACATGAGGGAAGTAGGGAGTGTAAGTTCATCATGCCAAATGCTCAAGTCCTTACTCTTTTGCTATGATGCACAGGGAGAGGGTGTGGCCATATTTCTAGACAGATTGTTTTGGTGTATGACTTCATTACACAAAATATTTTGTAGTTTTTTTTCAATAACCTCCCTCCCTTTACCCTCCTTCTTTCCCTCTCTCTCCCCTTCCCTCCCTTCCTTCCTTTCTTTCTCTACAATTAGCTATCCTTTCCAATTCTCTTTCTCACAATCCCGTGTTTTATACACACATCATAGCAAAAACGGATCCCCAGGAACTGCACTTGTCTTTTTTCCCATTAACTGCCCATGACTAGCTCTGATTAGATCATTATTCTCAACTGAGCTTTATATTTACCTTCCCATTCTTCACTGGGCTGTGACTTTGAGAGGAGATTTCTGATGATTCTGGTGGTGTTTTTATGTGTTTAAAGAATCATTTCAGGCCCTCCCTGGTGGCGCAGCGGGTTAAAGCACAGCACTGAGAATCTAAAGCCACTTCTGCATGAGTTCGATTCCCGCCTGCCCCGGAGGTGAGCACATGGTGTGGCAGACCTCTCCTGACCCGCCCGCTGCTCCCCTCAGCAGTGTACTTCATCGATCTGCCTGTTCTGTTCCACACTCTGTCTCTGGTGAAGCCTCTCACCGCCCCTGAGCCTCTGGCCTGTACCCCAGTTCTGTATGCACAAATAAATAAATCTTTAAAAACAAAAAAGAATCATTTCACATGAAAGAGATTTTTAAATAAAACCATAAGCATCTTCATAATTAGAACAAATTGTCATTATAGTCTCCAGAATTTACTTCACAACCTTCAGGAATCCAGTTCCATCACATCAACTTTCTCCAAATTAAATTTAAATTGATTGAAGAGCCAGAATGGCAAGGGGCCCAGCATCATCTATTTGTGTCAGCAGCCCCCCACTCCCTACCAGTTGTTTAGAGCCTGTCTCTAAACAACTAGGACACCTGAAAGGCTTTCCTAGTACCAGTCAGCCTCCTGCTGCATGACTTCCATCCCCCGTGACTCCCCCAAGCCTCCTAAGGGCCTTGTCTCCTCCATCTGCCTGCTGTTGCTGGCTCTGTTACAGTGAAATCTTGCTGGCGTCACGCCACTGCGGCCCATTAGGAGAACGCAGTCACCAGCCAGATGGAGTGCAGGCATCCACCCACTACCCAAGTACAAATACGGTCCTCTCCCCAGTCCTGGGGACGCCATCTCAGGGACAGGGACACATCCTTTTCTCCCCTTGAAACAACCATTTCGCTCCTTCTAGCTCATGATGCAGTTTTGCTGTTGGCTGGCAGGGTACCAATTCAGCACAGAGGCTCTTGGCTTAATGTAGGTGAGAAGATACTAACAGTTAAGCATGTCTCTAATGAATAAGAAATTCACAAAATTTTAAAATAGATAGTTTGCTAGTCTATGTGTTTATCAGGGCCCTGCAGGAAACAGATGGCACAGTCCAGGGGTGATGGAAGAAAACAGAGTGAAGCGAACCAAAAGGGGTGGTGATGCACCTCACCAACTGACTAAAGTAGGAAGCCATTACCACTCAGAGTTAAAGGAACAAGGGGAAGACATTGCCCCACAACTGGATAGCTACATCTGTGGGAGAGCAGCTTTGTGAGAAAGGAAATTATGGCTTGGCAGGGAGGTAGGGTAGGGTGGGTTACATTTTCTGACTACCCTCCTGCAACCATGACTTGTTATTAGTGCCTTGCGTTGGCCCAACCCAAACATAAGTCAGAGGCCTGGTGAGGCCAGCTGATGCAGCACTACACAGGTCAGGCTGAGGGCACACGGAAGATGGAGATGGGAGGAGCAGGGATCTGGAAGAGCAAACAGAGGAAATCATTGGAAGAAGATCTCTTAATGCAACAGAAAATATGAAATGGATGAGAAGATTGAGTATTAAGGAAAACAACGTATAGGTGTTAGTCATTAGAAAATAGGAAGGAAGGGAGACATTGAGTCATGACAGACAAGGGACTCTTCGCTTGCTTCTTCCTAGAATGGACTCCTAGGGGTCTCAAGTGTGGGTGTGACGTGTCAGTTTCATATTGACTCACTAACCACAAACCCTAAGAAGGCCTGGAACAATACAGGAGTATTCCTACTGTGTACTGCATGAAAGCATCTTCTCTGTCCATGGTGTTGGGGGCAGTGAACTCTGGATCCCACTTGGGGAACTCGTGGTCTCTCCTCACTGCTTCTCTTTTTTCTAATGTGTTCCAACATGGTCTATGTTTTCTATTTTCCCAGGAATATCAGACACAGACTGAAAATGTGTAAACATAGACACCATAGCTATGAATGATGCAGCTTGAAAGCCTACAGGTGAGTACCAAATTTTAAACATCCAAATGAAGGTTAAAAGAAAATAATCCTTTTCACATACGACCTTCGGGACCAATTTTTGAGCCACACATGGAAATCTGTCTTTTTATTTGATATTGATAAAAACAAACACACAAAGCAGCATTGCCAATCTTGATCACTACCCTTATTTACCTGAGCACCCTTAACTCTTTGTATTATTCAAATCTACTTGCAAAGAAAAATAAGAGTGTCCCATGCTATTGGGCTGGGGCAAAGTTGAAGGGCTGTACTTAGGTAGTAAAGGCTGTTTTGAAAATGAATTTTAAAAAGTGATTTAAAAACACATAATTGTTGGAATAGTTAGAGTTTTATAAATTGCCTAGTTCAATAAGAAAAACCTGCTTTTTTTAAAGATTTATTTATGTATGCATACAGAACTGGGGTACAGGACAGAGGTGCAGAGGTGGTGAGAAGATTCACCAGAGATAGAGATGGGGAGATTCACCAGAGACAGGCAGATAGATGAAGTACACTGCTTAGGGGAGCAGCGGGCGGGTCAGGAGAGGTCTGCTGCACCACGTGAGTTACCTCATGGGCCAGGGATCGAACTCATGCTGAAGTGGCTTTAGCTTCTTAGTGCTGTGCTTTAACCCACTGCACCACCAGGGAGGGCCCAGGGCAACATATTTTAAATGCTTCAAGTTCTATCATCTTTATCTAAATATATTTTTTTCTTTATCTTTAGCCACATTTTATCAAGTGGGTAAAAGACCCATCAGACAGCTTTTAACAGCTCTATAGTGTTCTTTGCCTGGTAGTATTCGTACCCATCAGTGGGGAGAGCTCATGACTTGCTTCTAATAAATAAAATACAACAAAGGTAGTGATATATCTCTTCTGAGATTCAGTTATAGAAGGACTGATTTCCTTGGTGCCTGTGATCTTTTGCATACACGTTCTTTTGGAAATCTTGCTCAGGTATAAAGGAAGGAAGGAAAGAAGGGAAGAAGGGAGGGAGTCAGTGAACTGCCCTCTGGAGAAGCCCTCTGACAAGAAACAACTCTCAGTCCAATAACCATTGAGGATCTGACTTCCACCAGCAACCAGGTGAGCAAACTTGGAAGCAGATCTTTCCCAACTGAGCCTTCAGATACAAGCACAGCCCTGGCCAAGACCTAGATTACTCTTTTGAGAAACCCTGAAACAATAGGTCCAGCTAACCTATGTCCAGATTCCTGGCCCACAAGGATTGTGAGATAATAAATGTTGTGTATATAAGGAATTACAGTTGTAAATAATAATAAATGGAAACATTATTGTTTTAAGAAACTAAGTTTAAGAGTGATTTGTTATAGGGAAGTAGATATTTAATACAGGATCACTAGTATGTTATGACCAAGGAAAGAAACATTTTTTTGTTTTGTTTTGCTATTCTTTGCCTATAAAGAATATTAACCCTGTAAATGTATATAAAATTTAAAATACTGAGATATTTACATAGTTAAAAATTCTAAAATGTGAATGAATGAATTTCTTAACAGTGGGAACAATTCTCCTGAAAATTTTTGGTAAAATGATATGATGGCCACCTGTCTATGCTTGCTGGAAGTATTATTAGATTTTAAATTCATCTTTGTGGCAAAGACCAACTTTGGTTCCATATTTCCTTTTTGAAGTCTCTATTTCTTGAAAGAGAAAGTTATTTTTCACTAAGTTCACAGCATTAAAAACATCAGTTTTCATCAGCAATATACTGTAATGGCTTCCAAAGAGGGTAGTAATTAAAGTAATCATATAAACAGAACCACATCTCTGAATAAGTCTTATTTTATGCTTGAACTCCTTCACACATCCATTAGAGACAGCCCGTTTTGCAGGAGCCGTTCTAAGCCTGTGTCACTACTGAGACGTAGTCACATTGGATCACGGCCAGCAGCTTGTTTGTGAGATCTTTTCTCTCCCTCTCTGGTCAGCAAGTTCATCTGACAGAAGTGGTCTGGTCTGACAATGAGGCAGCTGTATGAAGTCATGGCTATGATTCAGCTTGGAATCAGTCCATGATGGTTTCTCACAGTTTGGTACATGACTGTCCATTGAAGGGAGACCCTGTCATCTGAAAGGAGTTGTATTTTGGGGGTTGAGATTTGGAAAACAGATACAAGTTGAGCTTCTTTCCCACCCTTTATTTCACTAATGGCTTATTAAGTAAACTGAGTTGTTAATGACAGTGATTTCTCTGCAGGTCTTCATTTGCCACAAACATCCAAGTTATAAACCCAAAGTAAGGAAGTTTACATCAGGGGCATATGTTTTTGTTCATGACCTATGCAAAAAATTCAGATATGAGGCCCTTGAAGTGCCCAGAGCTAGAGTTAAGAGCCACGAACATTTCAATTATAACTTATGATTCTAAGGGTCAAAATAGAAACAATGAAGAGTATCTCCCTCAGGGGTCTGGACATTTCTGAAAAGGGTAGCTTGGTGATTTTCCTGACTTAGATTTATATGCAAGTAAGAAAAGAGATCAGATTTCCTGAAGTCTCAATCAATTTTGTGTGAGAGATGAAACTCCTGATTTCTGATGATATATGATAATTTGTATTTCTGACACTGAACCTTCTGGGCCAGCTGCTCTGAGAAACTTCTACAATTTTATATTGAATGCCTTATATGAAAGACTTTAGATAAAATCAGACGAGAATATTGAAGAGGAATTAAGAAGTCCATCTTACTGGATGATGTAGACAGTATGGAATCATTTGGAAATGCAGTGGAGGGGACTAAATGTCTCCAAGACCTGCAGACACCTTTGCTATCCTGAAGAAAGATGAATGTGAGTACTTGACAAATGTTCATCTGATTTAGACCACTCAACTCTGTCTTAGGGCAATAATCCCTTCTCTATGAGCTGGAACTCTGCCTCCTGGCTGCTAAAATTCACTGATGGTGTGTGTGTTTACTGCCATGTAGGAGGGCAACATACCAATCGGGAAACATACCAATCAGAGCTGGAGGATTTAAAGATTATAGACTGAGCCTAATGATCTATAGGGTAGTGCATAGGGTTTGTGTTACTAATTCTTAATTCTCTTCTTGTGGTAGACTTACACATACACACCATTTGCCAGATGAGTTTGCAATGTTTCTCAGAGAGAAAAATTGTCTTTGACCCATTGACTTTGATCTTGGCCTTGTGACTTGCTTTGGCCAATGGAATGTGAGTGAAGGGCGTCAGTTCCTAGCTGAGATCTTAAGAGGTATCGTCATGAACTCCTTTTTGTGTGCTTCTGCCATCAGTCATGAGAAGAACATGACCTATGTAACTGTTGGCCCTAGAATGAAGAGAAAGATGAAATAAACACAGACCCAAGTTGAAGCTTGGAACTGAATCCAGGTGATTTCTGGTGAATCCTCAAAGCCATGTTAGAAATAAATGCTTATTGTTATAAATCATCAAGCTTTGGAGTCATTTGCTACACAGAATTATTTCAGCGGAATCCTTACTAATACAACGAGGGCCTTCCATCTTCCCATGTTTGAATAATGGCATTTTAATTCAACCTGAAATGGACATTTGTTTTCATCAACCCCTATCCTGTCATGAGACCAGTGTGATGACAAGTCCCTGGTAGTGATGTGACAAACTCCTGAGGCACAGTTGTTAGGTGGCAGAGTCAAGGCTTGACCACAAATCTCAAATTCCTTGTCATGATAAAATAAAATGCTTCATTTGACTTAGAAAACATTTCTCCAATCAAGCAATCATGTGTCATAATGTATAAACATCAGCTACATTGTACAGTAAAAGCTAAACAAAATGATTTATGGAGGCAGGTCAAGCAAGGAAGCGCCAGAATGATTGTGTACTAATTCCAGAAAGTACTCTCTGAACAGATTCTCATCAGCCTAGACACTATTTATTGCATATACAAACATATTGAAACATGAAGCAGGTGTCTGGTTCCTGAATTCCAATGCTATGGGTGAGCCAGGAAGAAAAACATTCTATTGGAGACTAAATGTTGATCTGGCCTATCCCAAAGTCATCACTGATACAGTCTCATTTACAAAAACAACTGTAGCTCTTTCATTTTTGCTTCACTGTAGACCTGGATAGTAAGCAAACTGTCACCTCCCACTTCCCCTGTAGAGCTTCGACAGTAATTAGACTGGATGGAATAAATGTGGTCCTGGTGGGAGGTAGCAGTTTGACTCAAATGATCTTTTGCAAATCTTTATTTCAACATCATTAAGAAACAGTATGCTGGTATCAACGACTTTGATATTTCTTCATTTTTTGTATATATATTGGCAAAGGCCATGAGTGTTAAAATTCTGTCTCTCTACCATAAACCTATCTTCCTACAACTTTTCATTGCTCAACTATATTTTACAGAGCTTTTAAAGTTAAGGAAAATAGTTACAAAGGACCCTCACATCTTAATTAGAAAGCTGGCTTAAGCTAATCTTCAGAGACAGCTTGGTCAACAGGGAGTCGTTATAAGCTGTGGGCATAGTTCCCTTGAGGGGGCAACAGGTGCGAGGCCTTTTCCCTTGCCTCTATATTCCACAACTTCTTCCCACCTGCCTGTGAGTGGAACCATAGACTAGTCACACCAGGTTCGCGCTAAATCAGAATTAACAAAAATTTGACTAGCCCTCCTGGTGTTCTCCTGCAGTACCAGACCCCAGACTTCAGCTTCCACATACCACACTGACCTTGTTAGTAGTTAACCTCCCCCCTTTTATTGTATGCACGATCTTGTAGATGTTCTCAGAGACCCAGAATAAATCAGATATTCCAGTCTATGTGTATATCCAGCAGAATTCTAAAGGAAAGGGGTGACCCGCTGAAAAATGGACAATTTGAGCAGGATTTCTTTACAAACTTGGTGAATGGGAACCACAAAGGATAGTACTGGGGAGAAAGGATGCCCTAAGTGAACGCCACGAACACAGGTTTTATAGACTCCACCCCCACTCCAGACCAAAGAGATCCAAAATACCAGGAACTACAAATCCCATAATGCCATCACCACAGAAGGGAGGATTGCTGGGAACTGAGGGCGGAGTTAAGCAGCCAGGGTTGGTATATAACCAGACATGTGGGCCTTGGGGCTCTCTAGGCTCTTGGCTTGTCACCTGCTCTCAGCATGCCATTGGGATTCCAGCTCAGCAGAACTGGTAGGATGTATTCACCAATTTATTTATCTCCCTCTCTCTCTTTCTCTCTCTCTGACATTCATTTCTTCATTCCCCCTTCTTTTGTAAATAAAGCCTGTATTAGCCTTTTTGTGTGTGCCTGCAGTTGCATGGTTATTATAAGTCCCTTTTAAGCACACAGGTGAGGACCCATAGTCAGGCAACCGATTTCACATGGGGGTTGCCCTGTAACAGTATAGTAAGCTATATCTAGTAGCAAAGTGTTACCCTTTCTATATTTGCATGGTGAGAGGAAGGGACTGGTTTCTGGAATCAGGAAGGGATGAGTGAGTCTCGGATTTGCCAGAGTCTGTTATCTGGAATCGGTAGTAGAAGGAAAGCAGTCAGCCTGAGGTTACATTCAGGAAGGGAGCCGGGGGCATAACTACCCTGAGCTCACTTTCCTTTCTATCTGATCTTCTGCAGAGGCTTTCCATTGGCCAAACAAAACATAAAACCTGAGGGCCTGGGAACTTTATTGAGATAGTCAAGACCCACAGGGTACTGGCAGGGAGTAGAACAGACATGAATGGAGGGGGCGCTGCAGGGACACAGGTAAGGCAACTGCATTCCTTGATGCATCCTGACTGGCCACAGAATCCTGTAGACATTTGTGTGCATAAGATGCTCTGAACTGGGGCCTCCCTGGTGGCACTAGGGTTAAAGTCTCACAAGCTATCGCCAGCCATGGTGGCAGGGGTTCGATCCCTGCCCACGGCTGCCCTCAGCAGTGTATTTCAGTAGATCTGTCTGTTCTGCTCCCCACTCTGTCTCTGATGAAGCCTCTCACTGCTCCCCCCTCCCGCTACCCCACACCTCTCACCCATGCCCCAGTTCTGATATATATATATATATATATATATACATACAAATAAATCTTAAAAGATGCTCTAAACCACTCACATATAACTCATATTGGTAATAAGAATTTTCAACTCTCAATTATTCATGCTAATATAAATAGTATGGATTATTTTGAAGATGGTTGTTTGCAACATATCCCCACTTTCTCTGAGCTATTTTGCAGTTGGAGTTGGGTGAAGATTATGTGACCTAAGATGTGAAGCATGACCAGCCCTGCTGGGACCATCCTGTAGTTCTCTAATTAATGGGAATTCCAGGGAACTGTGTCTGTCTCTTAGATGGACCAAGAGCTTTAGTGAATTGCTAATGTTTTGTATTGCTGAACCTTGTAATAACCATGTAAACTTTGTGTGGACATTATTTTCTTAAACTCTATCACTTTTTGAGGAAATATTTGTTTACAACACTGCATGTGATTTAGGCATATAGTTTCAAACTTCATCAGATGTATGTTACTATATCACAGCCTACCACCAAAGTACCATCAATCTACCACCACAGTCTACTGGGCCTCATCTCCCTTCCCCTTCCAGCCTCCTCCCTACGCTCTCGGGTAGCTTCAATTTTGTAGTTAGATTTCTAGGTTTCGCTTTGCTTTAGTTTCATCTGTTCTTTTGTTTTCTTTCTATTTCACATATGAATATAACCGTCTGGTATTTACCTTCCTCCTTTTGAATTATTTGAGTTTTTTCTTAAATTTTATATTTTACTTTTTAACCTAGAAGTCATTATTCCATCTAGCTAATAGCATGAAAACACATTTAGATGTCTCCATCTATCACTTTCCGTGAAGGCTTAATACATGTGGGGAAATGATCCCTGAGATGCCCTTATAAATATCAGGGAAGCTAGAGCTCACACTCTCTGTGGCGCAAAGTCAAGCCCGGCAGACACTTTACTCTTTCCCTTTATCTTTTGAACAACGTACTTCAGTGGTATCCATGAACGATGTTATGCGCGCATGACTTGTAAAACAAAACAGGTCTGGGCAGACACTGCTGAGTTCACCACCTATGTAGTAAATACCCTACCAAAAGGGGCTGTCCCGTGCCATCCTGCTCCAGAGGTTTGGGACAGCATCAACAGACAGAATCAAATATCATATTAGAAATTGGAGCGAAGGTAGAAGCCAACCAGTGGAAAGTGGAATGTCCACTCTGTCTGCGCAAAGTCCACGGGAGATGTGGGAATCTTCTAGGAAATGGTTATTGGTGTTGTGGGCCATTCAGATTCAGAGTTCTGATGATGAATGGCAAAACTATTTGTCATTTTCTCTTTAAGCATGTACTGAGTACCTTTGTGCTCAACCTTGCTCTGGTTAGCAATGAGAGAGGTCAAAGTAGACTCCATGCTTGCCCTAGGAGAGGAGGATGGTTAGGAAATATATTTATGAAGCAGACAAGGAGAGGGATATGTGTGAGAGACAAGTCATTCTTGCCTGAAATGCTAGTGAACTGAGCTGAGGACGAGTACTGAGACCAGTGAGGATGACACACACCATACCCACAGCTGGGAAGTGGTGGGAGCGGGTGTTTCTTTGTTTGCACTGTGCAAAGAATTGGAATTAATAGAGAGTCCAGAGTGCAGTCGCTTTTCCCATCCTTCTTCACTCTTTGCTTATAGTTCCATCATCCAGGCAATTCTAGCCTCATACTTCTCATACAAAAGAAAATTGAATATAACAGAAAAATCAAGGTTTTTTTTTAAGGGTTACTGATGGCCATATTCTTTCCTTCATGCAAGCCAAAGGAACATTTCTCAACACTTACCCCTATGCCAGCCACAGAGTCCTCAATCTGATTTTCTTCTGAATCTAATTTTTAAAGGAGAGCATGTCCAAATGTTACTCAGAGGAGCATCAAGGTATCTGCCTTTGGTAGCCAGTTCACAGAGATTGCAGTTTCTCATGTCTTTAATACCTCAGGAGTGGGACTTATATAATAAAATTTACAATAAAACTTATATACATTGAAAGTTGAAGTGGATGGCATATATATATATATATATATATATATATATATATATATACATACATCATTTGAATAGCTAGAATATTAAACAAAAATGACCAAAAATTATTGCTGTCTTTTTGTATATGAGCCTGATGCTTCCAGTTCTTTTAATCGGAGTGAGTCAATTCAAGGGCCTGAAACTTTGCAATACAAAATGATCTTTGACAAACAAACAGTCCAGAATGGTCTAACAAGGTCCACATGTGTAGTTGTTTACTACACATGACAATATTTCTACATGTAGCAGTCACTCTCTATGGATAGCACAACACTCACCATCACAGATCAACCTTACTGGCAATGAGGGGGAGAAACGCCTCAGTTTCCTAGAAGATTGCTACACACCGAATTGAGGGGGGAAACAAAAGTTTTCGTATGTGGACAATTTGTGTTACCACAGTTCACTCTCATTTGTGAATTAGATGGAAAATAAATGTGAAAAATGCAGACTAAGTTAATTCTGCTTAACAACACCTTGTGTGTTATGGAATATTTTCTCCAGAAATTTGATGGCTGTTACTGATTTAGGCTTTGTTAAATTATTGGGACCAAGTTTCTAAAGTTAAGACAACAAATGAATGCCTTGGGCTGATCTAGAACTGGCTTGTGAACAAGGTTAGAGGTAGGTATGCATTTGTAAACATATCATCAGATAGGAAGCAGATAACATGTTTCTTTCATTCAGAGGAGCACATTCCTAGGAGGAACTAGGGCACCACATCCCATCCCATACACACCTCAGAGAAACAGCTGTGACAATTAAGAGTGAGCTGGGCAGCTGTGCTTTCAAGGAGCGGGCGGTGCCCAGCTACTTCCCAGGAGAAACTAGGGCTAGACACCCGAGTGATCCACATGTGGCTGGGTTCTTGCCCACAACCACCATGGGCTGTGTTACAATGTGAGATTCACAAATGGCTATTCTTCTGAACTTTAGCTTTAAGAAGGTTGGTCCTGTCCTCTGCTTCTTCTAGAACAAGGAGTCCCTAACAACTATTTGGGAGGATTCAGCGAGGCAGTTGAAAGTTTGATAAGGTGATAAAAATGAATGCATTTGTACTAAAAATCATGTCATGATAACATTCAGATAGTTAATAGGCTATTACTATGTTTCCATTTCTTCCATCTTGGAAAATGAAGGTTTCATCCAGGGATTTCAGAATTTGAGTATGTGGGCCATTTCGTTTCATCAATCTGAAGCTCTTGGCAGAGCTTGCTTGAAAACCTGCTTTTGGGGCTCATCAAGAATGAGATATGAGTCATGGTCAGGTTCTGTAGTTACAGCCCTCAGAATTCAATATCTGACAACTCTGATTTATTGTCATGGGCCTTCCAAAGAGCAAAGAAAGGTTGAGCTGAAGTTTATTAGAAGCTGATCTTCTGGTTGGCAGATCCCTGCAACATCTTTTTTTTTTTTTAAAGATTTATTTGTGCATACAGAACTGGGGTACAGGCCAGAGGTTCAGGAGCGGCGAGAGGCTTCACCAGAGACAGAGTGGGGAGCAGAGCAGGCAGATCGATGAAGTACACTGCTGAGGGGAGCAGCGGGCGGGCCAGGAGAGGTCTGCCGCGCCATGTGGTCACCTCTGAGGCAGGCGGGGATCGAACTCATGCAGAAGTGGCTTAAACCTCTTAGTGCTGTGCTTTAACCCACTGCGCCACCAAGGAGGGCCGCCTGCAACATCTTTTGAGGTTGGGTCTTGGACTGTACAGAATCAACCTCCACCCACTTATTCCTTTGAGTATTTTGGAATTATTTGTAACTAAGCAATATGCTTTTCTTGGATAAGGAATCAGCTAATTGCTTATTTTCCTTGGTGCTTTGCAAATCTGACTAATGTTGACTCAGGTAGATATTAAAAAGTTATTTATGCTGTGGGTGATAATTACTTGCAAATACATTAATAGTTAAAGCTTTAACATGTCTACACAATTCAAGTATCTAGTTGTGGGTAATGATTTCTCCTCCACCTTAAAGAAAATAATATTTGTTCTTAGTTAAGGTTTTCTGAGTCTTACTTCTCCAGCTCATTATACAGGCCACCCATGTGGGATACAGAGACTAGGGTAATTTATATTTCTTTTTGAAATATAAAGTGATGGTACTGATGTTGGTATGAATCTTCCCTTAGCAATAATTTATGTAGAGAATGTATTGAATTGCTCCATGTTTTGAAAGTGAAGTAATTAGGGGTTAAAAGTCATCACCTCAGCAAGCTCAATAGACACTAGCTACTTACTTTAGATACTTTCAGTGAAAATTTTAAATTAGATCATTCTCTATTTAAAAAAAAAATAAATTTCTAGGAGAAAAAATAGCCTACAAGCTGGGAATGAATTTATTAGTAAATAATTTGCCAGAACATCCCAGCTATTATTGAACATACCACAGATCACTTCTGGAAAAGATACATTCTTTATTTGTATCTTTAAAATGCAAGTACTGAGTAATTGACATTTTTGGGATAGGAGCAAATTATTTTTCCCCACCCAAGATTTTGGCTTGTATCTCAAAATATTTTAAAACTGAGCTTTACCACTAGTCACAGTTTCCACAGGAAACTACCTCTGTGTTAAAATAACTTACAACACACATTTTTCATACAGTGCTACCCATCAATATTGATTTTCATTTAACTTTTTCCCCTAACAGAGAAACTGAAGTAGTATTTCCTGGAGAAAATTACTCAGGAATGTGTGTGAACAAACAAACCTGTGGTATTTTTAAGTGTTATGAAACCTAAATTCACATTTATTAGACAGAATCTTTAAGATATTTAACATGGTGCCAGCTTCTCTCATTGTAAAACAAAAAGAGAAATATAACTGGAAGAAAGTGTGGTATGCGTGTGAGTGGGTTGTGTATGGGAGATATATATAGAGGTATTGTTTGAATAAACATAACAGCAAGTAAAAATTTACACGTAAGATACTGCTGTCACTCTTGTGACTTTGATCCATTCTGGCCTTTTCCTTTAACCTAAGTGAGTCAGTTGAAGTGTCTGAAACTTTGCAGTATAAAATGCTCTATGGGTAGGGATGAGGGTGGTTTACAAGGAAACAATCTCGGTTGGAAGGGAAGAGATCCCATGGTTGTTAGCCCTCTTCCTGGACATATTCCCCAGAGTGACCAAACAGTGTCACCCACCTGGCACGTTCTTCTACAGTGTGTCATTAACACTCTTGCTCCATGAGGTATGCCTCCTTCTCTGTGATGCTGGATGAGCCGTTAGAACTACTTCCAACCACACAGCAGAGGTGAGACCACGGGCTTCTCAAGTTAGTTCACAAAAGGCAGCTCATTTGCACTCTTGCTGACTGTAACATTAATATTTATAGTCTCGAACCTCTGTAGAAACAGACTAACTACTCTGGCATCTCTGTGCTTTACAGAAGCCCAAGTGGACCCACATGGAGGGACCACATGGACAGGCCCTGAGACTTCATGGGGCAAATAACCCACCAGGTCCCAACTGCTGCCATCCCCCATTGTCACAGCTCAAGTCACTGCCTACAATGGCATGAGGCAGCTCAGCAGAGCCCTCCCCAAATTCTAAATTTGTAGAAACTAAGAAAGATAATACAAATGATTGCTCTTTTAAACCAGATATTTTGGGGGTGTGGGTGATATGTCAGGTAGCAATAGTAGTCGGACCATCGGCATACTGGCTTGGGATGCGTCACCTGTAATAGAATGCCAGTGGAGAAGTGTAGAGAGGACTGGGGGAAGGTTGGCATTTGGAGCTTTCCTATTAACCATACATCTCAGGGCTCCACATCCAGTCACCAGGCCCCAACTGATTCGGAGCCTCTTCTCCCACAGGTGAAAAATCAATGTGATCATTCCTCTGCGACCCTTCATGAGGCCTCAAGTGGCAAGTTAGTCAAGGGAACAGATGAATTATGTCACAGGACATAGACACACATGTAGCTTGAGAAAGGAGCAACTGCTCTACTCAAGAGGCCTATGGGGCCTACGGTCCCTGTGAGAGAAGTACACAGGCATACAAATCAGCAGTCGCCTAGATGGAGGTATGAACAACGCTCTGTGGGAACACGGAACAGACAGACACGTGCCCAAGTGAGCTGACTATATTCTTTACTGCCCTAGGCAATCTGCCACAATTTTCTCCATCTTTCTCTTCCTCACACCACTAATTAAATTACTTGTTCTCAAATAAGGAGAATCACCAGTGCATTTCAGAAGTCTAATATGGAGACTAGATCTAATTCTCTGGCAATTTGGGGAGCAAATGATAGACAAAATGTATTCAGTGCAACAAATACTCAGGCATTTCTCCGCTGAGATCAACTCATTTCTGAATTTTTTTTTTTTTAATCTCCTCCCTCGCCACAGGCGGTACTATTTCCTTGGGCAGGCAATAATAAATGGTTGTTGAACTGAATTAAATTTAGGTGTAGCTAGTACATTTACTGAATTCTACAATCCCTTAGCCATAAAAGACAAGCATATGATTATGAAAATAAGATTAGGGCCCTCATAACTTAGCTTATATAAAGGAAAGGTAGCACATGTGATCAGAGATGCTACATAGAGAGATTGATGCTGGTAAGGAGAATAGGAGAAAATGTGCTTTGAAAATTAAAATACATTCCAAAATTTTCAGCTAAGAAAAGAAGTACAAATCAGGCCTTCTTGAGCTAAACTTTGTTTGCACTGGGTAAAATGCAACTTCCTGTTTTGAAGAAAAGTTTGAGGAGATTCATAAGGTCTCTTGGGGACTCACTCATCTCTGACCAACATAACATTTGAACAATTTTAAATGTAAATTAGGGGAAATATGGATTAGATTTCATTTAAAATATAAATAAGAAAAAGAAAAAAAATGGATTGGAAAATTATTGCGACGTTTGACAGCTCCAGACCCTGGTCAATTTCCTCTATCCTCTATCAGCAAGACACCAGACAGCTCAGGCAGCTGGGCCTGCAGCCTTCATTCTTCTGTAAGGACAATGGGCATCAGTTTGGCTTCTTAGCTTCCCTATAAACAAACACCGGGCTATGGCTCACCTCCCTGAACTCAGAATTGTTGGGGGAGACAGTCTTTCCGCATTAGTGAAAGATTTCAAAAACAGAATACTCAGAAAGAAACACAGTTCTATTTCTTTTGAGTCTAATGAAAATCACTCCCATATCTTACAAACAAATGTTTCCTTCTGCAGTGTTCTCACTTGAGAGTGCATCAGAATTCCCTGGAGGGCTTGTTAAACACAGAAGGCTTAGCCCCACCCCTGAGTTTCAGATTCAGAAGAGCTGCGGTGGGATCCCAGAATTAGCCTTTCTAACAAGTTCCCAGGTGACTCCAGTGCTGCAGGCCTGAGGAACACACTGAAGACCACCTCTCTGGTGGGCAGACACTCGGGCTTCCTTTGAGACCACAAACACTTTGCATTAATGTATTTACATATTCACTGAGCTTGTATTAATGTATTTACATATTCACTAAGCTTGTAGCCACGCTATGCCCACAAAATAAGTTAGACACCATTGATTTGTAATGAGGGTGCCAAAGCTTCTTGAAACAATTATTTTGTTTGTGCATAGGAAAATACTTTCACCCTTTTCTGTTTGCATATACAATTTTTACTTAGCACAATCTTCAGAGAAAGTGCAGAGGTAAATATCAGCCTAACCTAGATGAAGTCATCAATGAATAATAGCCCCCAAATCAATAAACACTTACTGTATTTAATGAAGAAATTTTGTACACTTGCATTTAATTATCTGATGTGGAAGTAGTTGGCTAGTGTTGAATTTTACTAATTAAATAATTTCTCATCAGCTCTTATTTGCATCCTCTTAGATGTTCTGTGTTAAAATGTGTCGGCAGGTCAGTTATTCAAGAGATTAGATTCAAACCAAAAAAAGCCAATGTTGACTGTATTCTGTGCACAAGAGAGATGAGATCATTTCTTATTCAACTCGTCTATAATGAAAAATATGAAGTTATGAGGATTTAAAAAAAAAGATTTATTGATTTATGCATATAGAACTGGCATACAGGCCATAGGTGCAGGGGGTGAGAGGACTCACCAGAGACAGAGCGGGGAGCAGAACAGGCAGATCTACTGAAATACACTGCTGAAGGGAGCAGTGGGCGGGTCAGGGGATGTCTGCCTTGCCATGTAGGTCAGCTCCCTGGCGGGGCATCAAGCATGTACTGTAGTGCCTGCAAAAGCTTCATAGTGCTGCACTTAAACTTGTACCATCGGGGAGGGCCAAGTCCCATTGTTCTAAAGACACACAAGCTTATAGAACAAATGGTTGCTTCTTTCTTTGTGAAAATATCTCATATTTAATAAATATGCTTTAAGATCTCAGAAAGTGGGGCTCATGTCAAATGGAAAATGTGGAGAGGCTGCAGGAGGTAGTCAAAAGACTATGGACTTTGGAAACCAAAAGCCTAGGTTTTCAAAAGCCTAGATACCCTGTGTGAAACCTTTCTACTCATCTTCTCTGACTTTTCACTTCTTTATCCTTAAAAGTACAAATAAGAAAAATTGCTATCATAAGGGGATCTTGGGAAGTTTGGGGGAAAATAAGGCAAAATACAGCAAATTATGAAAATGCTATTTATTTCTAAGATTAATCTCTGTTTCATGTGTTGAACTTGATCCATAAAAATGATACTTCTATTATTCTTGATGAATATCGGTCTAGACAATTCTTAGTTATCCATGGTATTCAGATAGGCCTCTTGGCTTGGCTTTCAATGGATAATATATGATCATGAGACCGAGTAACCTCTCATGCCTAACTTAGAATGAAACCTTACATTCTAGCCTCCTTGGCCATGCTTTATGCATCTACCTCTCCAGCTTACATCTAAGTGGGCCTCAAAGAAGACAACAGATTAGATCTGTTGGCCCAATTTACCCCAAAACAAAACTGATGTTATCTATGGCTGAAATCTTAATTCATATACATTAGTTTGGAGGGCTCCACAGGAAACAGCACAGACTAAATAGCTTCAACAAGATAAATAAATTTATTTTCCCACAGTTCTGGAGGCTGGACGTCTGAGGTACAAGATATTGACAGGGATGGTTTCTTCTGAGGTCTCCCTTTGACTTGCAGATGGCTACCTTCTCCTTCTGTCTTTACACTATGCTCTGTATGTATCTGTGTCCCAATATCTTTTTGGAAGGACACCAGTAATATTGGATTAGGGCCCAACCTAATGACCTCATTTTAACTTATTTGACCTCTTTCAGGAAACTATGCTCAAATATAGTAACACTCTGAGGTACTAGGGGTTGGGATTTCAATATATGAATTTTAGGAGGAAAGAAGTCCACCCGTAATACCATACATAAACCTAATACTCTTTTAAAATTTAAAGAAATGTACCTTTTGCACATGTTCTAGAAGTGATTTTGACCACCAGAGGGCTCCTGTATTTATGCAATGAAACATAATTAAAATGACAGATTCAAAGTGAAATATAAAGTTGATCATGAAAGTTAAACACTTGGTATCTATGTATCCTCAATGAATAAATCCATTATCAATTATTAGTTAACATGATGATCACAACAGCTGAATTTATTGACTGGCAATGATGTATTACCATAGTAGGTGCTTTACATACATGACACAGTTTAATATTCTCAATTCTCCTGACATGGGAAGCTTTGCCTGCCCTTATCTTCTAGATCTAACTTACTCTCCATTCCTTCTCCCCTCTCCACATCTAGCTATTTACATCTTATGGTCTCCTCCTGGGAAGACTTCTTGAGCCTCTGGGCTTATGTTTGGTCTCCTCCTCTATAATTCCAGTCTTCCGGGAGAAATGATTGAGAAGAGTTGCTAGAACTTTCAATGTTAACTTCAATTCTTCCCTTATGCATTACCATTTGCCTCTGGTGAAGTCATTCCTTACTCCATTTTCCATCAATATAAAATTAGGTCAATAATAAGCCAACTTATATGATGCAGTATTTGTAATTCTATATTTTGCTACCCTGTATTCATAATGAGCTAAAGAAATGCTAACAAAAAATACATGTAGTGGTAGGGTAATAAAAAAAAGTCTATTACTGAAAAGTTACCATATGTCAGCATTGAACTAACTTTGTATGCATTATTGCAGTGGAGCCTGATAGTGACTGCATGCCCATTATCACTCAGACTTTACTCACCAAAGCCTTAGCACATAGTAAGCTGTTAGAGCTGCTAAGTAAATTCAGGAATAGTACATCCCTCTTATAAATCTCTTCATTGTCAGCATCTATTTAATTGATGTACTCTCCATAGACTTTGTTTAGAAGATCATTCTCATTGTAAGTCAAGTAGCATATTATATAACTCTTCTTTATCTCTATCAGTAACATTAAAATCAGTCAGAGTCTACTGTAATATTATTTAGTATCTCATCTTCTCTAAGGGAAGTCTCCCAAACACATTCTTGGATTTGTGAGGAAAATAATTTGGTACAGATAGATTATAAATCATCTTAACTCTGAAAAAAATCCAGAATTTAACATGATATTAGGAGTTGGAGAGTAAATATGGTATACCATATTCAGTGTGTGATTTTCTATAGGAAATAATAGAGTTCTCTCTGCCTTTTTATGCTTTTCCCAACTCTGTCCTAACTGACCTGCTCTACTTTTCATGGCTGGAAGTCAAGTGTTTCATTGTTTCCAAGGTTCTGAACTGGTCCTCTTTGAACTTTCCCTGCCCTGTCTCTAGATCACCAAAAAAAAAAAAAAGGTGGGGGGGGAGGGTGTCAGAAATATTTAACCCTTTTATTTAATCTTTAGGCTGTTAGTGTTATATTTTAAGTGGCAGCTTTCATCACTTATGAAAAGAGTGAAGAGTCAAGGTCAACTAAACTGTGATCTAAATAGTACTAATGTATTTCTTTAACAAGGTGATCTTTGCCTGTGTCAAAATGTTTGAATAATTCCCCATCTCATTTTCATGGTGTTTATGTTTTGGCTTCCAATGACTTCAGACAAAGCACACACCCAGGGTGGCATATCATAGTGCAAAATGAACTACAGGTCATATATGCCAAAAGTCTGAAGGGGAAAAAATATCAAATGAAAACAAGTGTGTTGGCCAAATAATAAGAAATAAACAGAAATGAAGTAAAGTCACAATCCAAGCCAGAAAAGAAACAGAAACCCCATAAGAAAACACACTTAAGGAAATCAACAAAATGTGTAGCCAAAGGAACATTAGGAAGGTTGTTCCCAGATGGTCATCTCTCCTGGGCAGTCTCCCCTTGGGAATGGAAACTCTTTAGTAGGCAGCCAGACTCCATGCTTTGGGCTTAGAACAGGGCACTGTCTCTGGAAGCGTCTGGGCATTGTTAACCTTTGGTAATTCAAAGTGAGCAGAAGGGAAAGGTTTATTTCCTCAAAGTTCAGCCCTTTTTTGAGGAGATTTTGTTGCTGGGATTGGCAAAAAAGAGAATAAGTACAGGGTTGGGGAAAAGGAGAATAAGTCTTCCCTTCCTCACAGAAAAATCAAGATGTCCAGAAGCCAAAAGAGTTTTTAGTAAAAAAAACTTTGTAGTTACACCGCACTGGTCTAGTCCTCATTTATTATGTGACCCAGGGTGATCATTTAAGCTCTCTGTATGTCATTTTTTTCTCATCTGTGAAAGGGTAACTGACAATATTATTTATTTTAAAATATTACCTTCTTCAATAAGTGGAAATTGAATGAGATAATGTAGGTGAACTCTTAGAATAGTACACAAAATGATATCTGTTGTTATGCTAAAGGATAGTAGAAGTAAGGCAATGAAGAAATACTGGCTTTCCCAAGAATGTCTTTGTGAGCATTTTAGTCACAGAATTCTTATTCATAGTGTCTTTTGAGTTCTAAATCTCTCTGGGATTTTCCCAAGAACAATTTTGCCCATTCCCAGATGTCCTTAGAATTATCTGGAACAAATCCCCCACACAAACATGTAGATCAGGTACAGTGTGGTTTTCTCTGTGACTGAACTCAAACATCCTGGTATCTCTGGAATTTCCTGGGCACCAGAATTTGGGGTCAGGGAGGTAGCCACCCAGCATGGCTTATGGCAAAACAGACATACGCACCAGAGAATGGAAAATAACCACCACTTCTATGGGGTTTCCCTGAGCTTATCTGAAACTTCACTGTCTCTAATGGTTGAATCAACACACAGTACAGGGCTATAGGAAAAATAAAGATAAGAAAAAGAAAATAAATAATACCTCTACCGACGGTAATGTTAACCAATTCCCAAATGGTCTATTTACATACCCGTTTGTCCCAACTGTCTAGTTACAGAAGGGACATGGTTCCCTCAAACTAGGCGACTCCACCATTGGTGGAATGTTAGAGGTTTTTTCCATCACACTTACTCTTTCTTTTCATTTATAGGAACATAAACATTTGACATATCTTAGTCAAATTTAGATTATTCTGTTAAGTAGGCATATTACAGTGGGATGCATAGAGTCCAATTGTTAAAGTCCCATTTTCCATAACCACCTTTTGATTTTAGAGGTTGTTGAAATAAAAATTATTTCATCATAAAAATTTATTTCATGCTACACACAAAGTGAGTTAAGTGGTTATTCATCTTCCAACTGCCATTTTCTTAGCAGCACCTAATGGCAAAATTATTAAGATCCTCCATTCCCTGTCCAGTGTTTTCCTCCTCCTTAGAGTTCTAGACAAACCCTCTCACACCCATATATCCCATGTCAGCTAACCTTTCTCTCTCCAAACTTTCTACACACTCAACCAAGATGCGTGCGTCTTTAGTGTGTCTATCACTGTCTATTAATGCCACAAAATATCTTGTTTAGCAAGGTGACAATTAAGCCAACCAATGATTTGCTGCTAAGTGAAAGTCCATAATGAGTCCTTGTATAGTCCCTCTTTCATTTCATTTTTAACAGGAGTGTTCTGAGGTCTTTCTTGCTTTCTTAAGGTAACCAGAGGAAGTGTGAGTGTACATTTATTTGAGGCACTGACTATTGCTTTCATGAGGTTGATTGTCTGCAATCATCAAACTTCTTAATGTATCTTGCAAAGAGCATCTGTTACATTTCTTGATTGGGATAATATCCTTGGACAACATCCGTGTTGTTTGGCTATGCTTGGCTAGGCTACAAAAAATAATCCAGAAATGCTTGTCTTGCAGGCTTGAACTAATTTATTTATCCTGTCAGATATTTGTGTGGTTGCTACTATAAGGGTGGTCTTGAGGATATTAACACATTCAAATTCACCACCCATGAGAAATTCAGTCCTAATTGTCACCAACTAGCTTTGTGGTCCCGGGGGAGGCCTTTCACCTCTCTGGGCCCTGGTTTCTTCCTTTTATAATTAGAAGAGTTGGACTAGATGACATCGAATGTCCTTATAACTTGGAAAGTTCTATAATTCTAACTTTGTGAGGATGTTGACTAATTATTGAATACTGATGTATTTTCATCAAGGTTACTTTGGGGCATTGAGGTAATGCGTTATTGGGGACATTATTTCTGTCTGAAGATTAATACCTTGCCACTGAGGTTTCTTTTGCGTTGCTCCAAATACTATGCTACAAAACAATAAACAGTGTCTTAATAGTTTTATCTTTCCAAGAATAGTTGGATGGTCAGTGAGTATTTCTTCTACACATCTTCAGTGGATTTATTATAGATTCGTTTGATTCCAATCCAGTTTTTTGGCTAGACTATTTTTCTTGATGCTTATTTTAGCCAGCAATTTTGTCTGTCTAGTTTAGAAGACCACACTGTTGAACAATTGCATGTGATACACTTAGAGTTTTTCAAACTTGAAACTTTCATGTTACCTCTCCTACCTTTCAAGTTTCCAAGGGAGTCTCCTGCAAATTCTAAATATTGTGTTCCTGAGCCTCTATGTGTTATTTAAAATGAAATTTCACTTTTGGGCATATATTCAGAAGAATTGAAAGCAGGATCTTAAAGGAAAGTTATATACCCACGTTCATAGCAGCTTTATTCACAGTAGCTGTGGAAAAAACTACTGTCCAATGGCAATGGGCAGACAAAAGGTGGCTTATACATAGAATGGCATATACAACCTTAAAGAGGAAGGAAATTCAGATGCAAGTTGCAACCTCAGACCATTATGCTAAATGAAATAAGTCAGTCACAAAAACATAAATACTTCATGATTCTGTTTATATAAGGTATCTGGAGCAGTCAGACTCATGGAAACAGAAAACAGGATGATAATTGCCAAGGGTTGAGGCTGGAGGGAGTGGGAAAATGAGAAGTTATTTAATGGGTACATAGTTTCTGTTTTGCAAGATGAAGTACTTCTGGAGATTGGTTGCACAGCAGTGTGAATGTAATTAACACCCTGAATCATACACTTGAATCCAATTAAGAAGGTAAACTTTTTGTTATGTACATTTTACCACAATTAAAAATAAAAGTAAATACAAACATTGTTTTCTGCCACTACTTGGAATTCAACAGTTCTACCACAAGGTCTTACTAATGTATTGTTTAGGCAAGCTGTAGGAGCCAAGTCTACTCACCTAGTTCCCTGTAGCCTGCTTATGTCAGGGTGCCCAGGGAATGGATGCTGATCGTCCAGTTGAGTTCATACGTTTAGTATTAAGTCTCAGTGGTACAGGTCTTGCGTTTTCCCATATTTATCTCAAGGGACTGCAAAACTGGGGAGAGAGCATTTTGTTGGCATTCTCCTGCAAATGTGGGCATCACTTTAGGAGCTCAGCAAGCGTTCCTCTACTGGAAACCCAGACATGGCAATCTCCCAAACAACCTCTCAAAGACTTAAAAGGCTGGCACATTGTCTGATTTGTTCATTTTTTCAAACATATTTGATCTTCAATAATTGTGGAAGTATGACAAAAAATGCTTCCAAAACCAGCTTTGCACATGGGTCATCTGTGTAACTGCAGAGAGTCCAATATTCAGAAAGGGCCCACACCTTGTTCTTGAACTTCTGAATAATTTTATCTTTGAACTTGTGCTTCATTAGTGAAGTCTGATGGGACTATGGAGCATGAGCATGATTAAAGGTGATATGAGTGGCATAGGGGTCTGCTTTACTGTATAGCGTTCTAGATGCCCAATGAGCGCAGAATCCCAGTGGACACCCCCCCCCCCCATGATTGCAATTAGACATAGAGTTACTTCTACAGCTGAATAGGCAGGTAGCTGATGGCTGAATGTGCGAGGTTTCCATTTGAACCAGAATTTGTTTCAATGGCAGGACAATGGCAGTGATGCGCTAAGAAACACAAAAGAACAAGTGGCCCTATTATAATCGTTCTTACTGGTGTTATTTCCTTGTATGAGCAACTACTCACATAGAAAACCATGAGAGAAGAAAAGTGAAAAGTAGGGCAACCTATCGTTCCTTTCCTTTCTAGTCCTTCCTTCCTCAGATGCCAAAGATTGAGAGTATTGATGGAACGTGTGTGCATATGAAATAAAATATGTTTGTGCAGGATTTGCAGTCTCCTGCTAAGAAGGAAATGCATATGTATGCATGAGTTAGGAAATCTGAAGTGTGCCATTTTGGTGTTTCCACATATGGGTTAAATGCTCTTATATTTGCACTTATAACTGGCACTATGCAATATAAAGTGAATAGGGAATTCATGCTAACAAGTTAAAGTTTAATTTTTCCTTACTTGGATGATATTCTCTAGCAAATGACAAGGCAGGGATAAATTACAGAAGAAAGGAAAAACCTTTATATTTTAGTAACTTGAAGGGCGTCTTTTCCCCTGCTTTTTGAATGGAACCTGTATTTTCTTTTGCCCTGGGCCCTACAAACTATGTAACTGACTCTGCTGTCCTCTACAGCACTTGGCTAGTGTACATTTCAGGGAAGTGGGGAGAACTGTCAAAGGGCCTCTGTGTTCAAGGGACCTTGAAATTAAATTCATGTCTCTGGTTCCAAGGACTGAAAAACCACGAGACATAGCCCTTGCAAGTTGTTTTTGCTTTTCGCCCATACTGGATGTGTGGTCAGACCACAGGGATTTGAATGAGCCACTCACAGCCTAAACATTACAGGACAATCACTTTTGCTTCTATACTATTAACCAATAGCACCTGTGCTAATAGTGACATGTGAAATTAAGGCATGAACAGATGGAGTTCTAAGACCAACTGTTGCCAGTATGGAAAACCTGCCCTCCTTAAATAGCCTCTGGTGTAATTGTCTGCCCACACTCTGCCCACTTTTCAGGTTTAAATACAAGGCGACATTTGGTATGCATTTCCTGTAATAAAGAGACATATGATGATTATTCCCAAGATGTTATTTTTAAGACTATTGTTAACTGTGGTCTGCCTTTGGTTTCTCAGTTAAGGGAAAAGCAACTTGACTCAAAGCATCACTTGATTGAAGTTGGGCAATCACACACAGAACAGCCTATCCCCTGGAGGAAAATGAATGGGGACATAATGACCCTCCTCCTCCTTTGCAGACACTGAGGTATGAAGTGAGTGATCAGATCCCACCCTGCCATGCACAACATTCGGAACACCACTAATACTTGAGGCTCTCTGTTTTTATTACAGTCAAAAATAAAAATATAATTATTTGAATATACCATCTCAAGGATAGGCACTATAACCTTGCTTTTTCTTGCCTTCTTGGTTTCTACTTTTATGATGAAAAAGAACTTGAAAATCAATCATACTGAAAAAAATCATGCTTGTTTTTTCTCTCAATATGAAGGAAGGAAATACAATGCAGATGGAAGCAATTAATTGAAAGAATAAGACAATGCATGTGTTTACATTAGGAAAGGGCTTGGGAAGGAAAAGAAATGTATGGTCATCAAGTTGGAACATGGTTGAGACTGATTCATGCTTAGATCATTTATCTTGTGCCCAGTGCTTGTCTCAAGAGGTCAGTGCCAAAATAAGCTGTGGGAATGGGTTGAGTAAAGGCTAATACACCTCGGGAAATTCTTAGAATGCCCTGCAGTCTCTTTCCTAGGTGAGCAGTAAGGCATTAATAGTCAGATTATACCAAAAGTCTACAGAAAGACCAAGCTCACTACAATGTCCCAAAGGACTTTGGACCTGTGAAAATGATTGTGGTCCATTTACTTGATCCTAGATTGGACATTTCCACAGAAGTGTGCTTGGAATTTCCATTGAAGTTTACTTAGGAAGGTGTCCAGCTAAGGTTAAGAGTGAGGCAGGTCGTCTTTAAATTTATGTATTTAAAGAAGATTTAAAGATAAAGACTTAAAGATAAATTGTACTTGCAAATTCTATCAAATCCAGGAAATTCTCATAATTAGTGTTAGGTTGAACCATATGAAAATGCTGGTGAAGATTTCATATGGTTCAACTTAATATTTAAGTATTTCTACTTGTTATTTTCATTAAAAAATACCTTTATGCAAAAAAAAAAAAAAACATGTTTTGGATTGTCCTCTGCTTCCCTTTTGTTCATTGTTCGTGGGGTAAGATGAGACATTTGTCTTATACAAGCTTTTCCTAGAACTCATGTGGTTCTGTACCACCTTTCTAGAGCATTCCGGTCTAATAAAAGAAGTTCTTTACTAAATTCATCACCTAGTCTCTCTAAACTGCTACTTCTCCTCCATCTTTATCCCAATCACTCCCAATTCTTCTCCAGAGGTCTTCCCCCATCAAGCCCTCCTATATTGTGACAGGTTCAGAAGTCTGTCAGTGTTTCTTCTTCATCAGTCTTCGTATTTGTCCTTCTCTCACCATCCCTTCTTCCAAGATGGCCACGTGGCTCCTGGATCGCTTCCACAACCTCTGCTCTTGTTCTCCACAGAGCCAATTCAGGTCCTCATGATATTCCAACTTTTTTCCTATGGTTTTCTTCATAGTTTTTTATATCTTTAAAGTTCACTCTGTTGGGTCTAGTATGGAAGGCCTTTATGACTACATTTGTGGTTTCTGTTCTGGAATCAACAGGTACAATGTCCTTGGATTTTCTTTTTTAAGCGCTCATGAGGAGTGGTTGGTGTGTTCTGATGACAGAATGTCAGCATGTCTCTGGAGCCAAGACTTTTAGATTGAGGATTCAAGAAATAGATGGTGAATAAGGATTTGTATACAAGTGGCTTTTTCAGGAAATTTTTCCCAAAAAAACTAGTAAGGAAGTGGAGGAAGTAGCACAGCGAAGGTGAAGGCGTGAAGTGGGTTCAGAGATAAAGTCTCACCTTGACTCTGCAGGGCATCAATCTGACCTGCAGGGAAAGTTGTGTAGACTATACTTGAGAGTCATCACAACCAAGGGCAAGGACTGCACTTTGACCTTCTCATTCAGGTCTGGCATTACCTAAGGCTGTTCAGACACAGGGACGTGCAGGTGGGAGGGCTAGAAAGTCCTAGGCACTTCTAGCTATCATATTTGGGTGAAGTCCTTCAGCAGTTGGAGAATAATCCTTGGAAGAAGAGTCACAAATGCAGGACATTGCTGGTTAAAGCACACCCCAGGCAGGAGATGGGAATGATAGACGGTTATTGAGGGGACCAGAGCAGATTGCCAACAGTGTCTGCTACATGTCTGAAATTAGAAACATACCAATAAAGAAGAGGGGAAAGAACATAGCCTGAGGAAAAGTTCTGCAATACCATGATGCTGCAGAGCTCGTGAGCATGTCAATCATGGCCACACAGAGAAATAAGTATGTTCAGTAAATTCACTTTGTTCCAATTCTCACTCTTAATTCCAGCCACCATCAACTTATACCTGTATCACAGCAGCAGGCACATCCCTAGCTCCTGGCTTCCTGGTGTTCATTCTCTACACAGTCGTCATGGACATTTAAACATATAGAGAGAGTGGAGATGCCTGGGGATGAGCATTGAGTTGAAGGCACTTTAATTACCTCAAAAATCATCATCAACCCCTCTCACATTCTTTAGCAGGCAGAGTGGACAATTTCTCAATTTTATGCAAAGTGGACAGAAGAGTCAGCAGCTTCAGAAGTCACCTCACAACTCTCCCTGCTCATGAAACCCTTCCCATGACTCCCAACAACAACATAACCATTAAAACTCTTCAGTCATCTTACCACTTTCAAGCTCTTTCCATATAGAAATTCTGGAACCACCAAAGTTAGTATATAAATTCTGGCCATGGTCTCTTAGAACCTTTCAGCTTCTAAATAGAACCAAGACTCCTTCCCATACGTGACCCAAGACCCCCACCTCAATTGGTTCCTATCTCTCCAAGGGACCTTTATTCCCTTCCACTAACACGCTACATATCCTCCTATCTAACCTGTGCTATCTCCTCTGCCCCAATATTTCTTTTTTTTTTTAAGATTTATTTTATTTGTACATACAGAACTGGGGTACAGGCCAGAGGCTCAGGGATGGTGAGAGGCTTCACCAGAGACAGAGTGGGGAGCAGAACAGGCAGATCGACGAAGTACACTGCTGAGGGGAGCAGCGGGCGGGTCAGGAGAGGTGCCACGCCATGTGCACCTCCAGGGCAGGCGGGAATCGAACTCATGTGGAAGTGGCTTCAGCTTCTCAGTGCAGTGCTTTAACCCGCTGCGCCACCAGGGAGGGCCTGCCCCAATATTTCACCTTGTTTACCAATTTGGTTTCATCTCAAATGTCCCCTCCCTTGATGATGGTAACTCTCCATAGCCTTTTGCCACCACCCACACCTGTCCAGTCCCTTTTTAACATGTTACACTGTTTGACTCACTTCACATACCTTTGCTGCTATCTTGCCATAGATCTGACTAATTGTCTGTGCCCTGCTAGCCAGAAGCTCCAAGAGACCTTTCCTGCACTGGCCAGCACAGTCTACCTCTATAACCATGCCTGTGACAGCCATAATAACTGCTCACTAAACACTGGCAAAAATCTGAAATCAGGAATGTAGAGAAAACAAAGAAGGAATCAGAAAAAAAGAGTAACTATAATAAAGTAAACATCAAAATCATCTGGCAACTATAGATCAGAGACACTCTGTAGCGAGGGGAGGGAGAAGGACCAGGACAGGGTGGGATGAGCACAAGGGGCTGTGGTGATGGTGCATGAAGGAACTGGTAGTGGGAATTTCACAGGGAAATCATGCATTGCACAACAATGAAGGATGATGTAATGAATATATTTTAAAAAATTTTAACATATGAATTCAGCCTACCAAAGAAACAATTTTTTTTTTTCATATGCCTGGGAAAAGACTTCATAAACTTACCATTGTATCACTAAGACATTATTTTCCCACAAGATTTAAGATGCAATCAGATGACATGCTTGCAAAAGATTAGATTCTCCATCTTCTATATACCCTATTGCTATAGGCCTACTTCTAAAGTGCTATTATTTTCTTCTTTTCTTTTCTCTTTTTAAAGATTTACTTATTTATGCATACAGAACTGGGATACAGGCTAGAGGTGCAGGGGCAGTGGAGGATTCACCAGAGTCAGAGTGGGGAGCAGAACAGGCCGACTGACGAAGTACACTGCTGAGGGGAGTAGCGGGCGGGTCAGGAGAGGTCTGCCGCGCCATGTGGGTCACCTCCGGGGCTGGGGATTCAATTTCCACCTCACACTGAAGCAACTGTGCCTAGCTTGCAGTGCTGTGTTTTAACCTGTTGCGCCACAAGGGAGGGCCTAAAGTGGTGTTATTTTCAATGGTCATACTTTTTTTTTATTTTGTTTTTTATTAAGTATTTTTAGTAAGTAATTAAAATTATTTCTTATGTCACTGTAGTCCCTATAGTTCTCCCGCCACTATCACCTGTGAACCATCCCCATATTCCCTGAGTTCAACCCTTCCCCTGTTTAACCCCCACTTTCTGCCCTCCTCCTTTGCTAGATGCCTCAGCTTACTAGTTTTGACTGTTTCTTGACCTTTTTCTTTTGGTTTCTCTATATGCCACATATGAATGCGAGCATCCGGTATTTATTTTTCTGTCTCATTTCAGCTAGCACAGTTACTTCCAGCTCCATCCATGTTGCCACAAATGACATGAGTTTGTCTTTTTGTTCACTGAGTAATATTCCATCGTATAAATATACCACAGATTTTTTGATCCATTGGTATATTTTGGGGCATTTGTATTGTTTCCATATCTTGGATATTGTAAGTAGTGATGCAAGAAACACAGGAGTGCAAGTTTCTTTTTGAATTATTGTTTTTGTGTCCTTTGGCTAGATTCCTAGGTGTGAAATTGTTACAGGGCAGGGGGAGGGTCACCTCTGACCCCCCAAACCTGCTCACACTAAATAGGTTGTGCCATCTGCTGCATGAAAACATATAAGATCTTTAATGGAAAGACACTTTAGTACAATTAGTGTGCAAGACAGAAAAGAAAAATAATACAGTTTCTAAATCAAATATTCAAAGTTACCCCTCCCCTCATGGGTAAAAGTCTACCCAAACGGGATTGGCCCAAAGCAAGGCCTGAAAGCCTACCACAAGTCTAAATTATGTTCTGGAGAGTACCCATAGAAAAGGGTCAGAAATGGCCAGATAAGTCTGAGAGGAAAAGAGCAAAATCAAAATCTATGCTATGCTGCCATAGCTTAAACTATGGAGGAAGTAAACTGTTTCACTCAGTCCAGGGCCAAGAAACAAGAGCTGTTTCTTCACATGTCTCTCTGCTACACATGCTCCCTCAGGTCTCCTTCTGGCTCTCCATCCTGCTTCCTTCCTCCTCAGTCTCCTCTCTAGATTCAGTTCTACCCTCCTTTTGGGTGGGGCAGGGAACCTGGAACCTCCCCGTTTCCTGGGGACCACCCTGTTACAGAATCACTGGATCATATGGTAGATCTATTTTTAGCATTCTAGAGAAACTCCATACAGCTTTCCATAGTGGCTGCACCAGCTTACATTCCCACCAACAGTGTAAGAGGGCTCCCTTATGGCCACATCCTCGCCAGCATTCATTGTTTCTGTTTTTGGGTTTTTTTTTTTAACGTGAGCTCAATGACCATACTTTGTAATAGAAAAAGATGGTCATGTGACTTGATGTAATTAACCAACAGGTGGCAGCTGTCTCACCTTGGGATCCATTGCATAGTCACAGTCTGGTAACAGACTAGTCAGACAAAGGACTTATGGGTAATATTTACCATAGAGCTTTCTAACCTACTGAGGCTTTCTTAAAGCTGTACTGCTCCTTCTACCCCATTGTCTTTCTTCCTCCTCTCCCTTATATATATATATATATAAAATCTGCATCTTGGCCTAATCCTATGGCCTACTTTTCCTATTCCCTTTCCCCTTTTTTCTTCATATAAATTCCTTATAAAATTGTCTTGCGTGTGTAATCTTACTACAGCATCTGCTTCCTGGAGAACTCAAAATGACATAAAAGCCTAAATCTTATCTAAAGAACATACTGATCCTTGGTAGGGAATCATCTTAATATCCATTGACTTTCTTTTCCTGGGTGAGTGAAAGTACAAAAACATCCTTGAAAATTGTGGGTCCTCATAAAAATGATTCACATGTTTCTTGAGCTTACAATTTTAACTCAAAGCATGTAACTTTGCATCAAACCCTCAGTCTTTTGATGAAGGAACAAGACTTTTAGCAGGTATTGCCCTACGTGTATAAACCACACTTTAATATAGTCTCGAGTTGTTTCTTTAATGTTAAGCAGGAAATAAAATATACCTGTCATGCAATCAGAATGCAAAATCTTTTTTATATTTTCCTTAACCTTCTATAATTATAAAAAGCCAAATTGCCTTAATTACAAATCTGCAAAGAATTCAACATTGCAACCTTCTTTTTATGTTCACATTTAATCAATTGTTATGTTTTTAGCCAAATCACAGAAATAGAATATCCTGGCATGAGGACAATGGGCAGTACCATGTGAAACTTGGTGTGGATTAAGTCCACAGGTGGGGTCAAAATGTGAAAAAGTGCTGGGCTCAAGGCCGGAGGCATCAGTGAATATATTTTACAGAAGAGCATTGTCTAATGCGAAAAATCTGTTAAGGACTGGTTGGTCAAGACTTTACCCACATGATACTTGACATAAAGTGCTATATTTATTAATGATACTGCTTTTGATTTTATTTCTGTGTTTCCTCTGGCTCTCCTAGCTGCCTCTGTCAGAGGATGGCAATAACTAATGTTAACTCTCTGGCAATGGAAAATTCTCATACACTAATTAGTTTTATTCTCCTTGGACCATGGATTCTGTTAAAAAATCTGATGCATTATTGATCCTCTTATGAGAAATATGTATACACACATATATCCAAGATTACATGTAGAATCTGAAATCTCTGAATCTCATTTGAAGTTTTTTATTCAAAAACCCCACATGCTATAGATTGAATGATTGTATCCTTCCAAAATTCCTATGTCAAAACTTAGTCCCCAGTGTGATGATATTTGGAGGTGATAGTGGAATACTTATGGTTGGGATTAGTGCCTTATTCAGGAGACCGCAGAAAGGTCCTTTACCCTTCCAAGTGAGTGTAGTGTGAAATCTGGTCCTCAGTAGACACTGAACCTGCCAGTGCTATGATCATGGAATCCTGAACCTCTGAAATTTAATGTTCCTTCTTTAGTGGTCACCTAGCTTAAGCTATTTTTGTTATAGTGGTACAAACAGACTAAGACATACTTGATTATTAAAACAGAATACAATATAAATAAGTAGTGCTCTGGCTTATCATTTTCTTCTATCTTTTTTTTTTTTTCAATCTCTAACTAAGAAAATAAAACATGGACTAATGTTTGCCTGAGAAGATTGATTCACAAAAAAGCCACTGTCTAGTTGCTGGGAAAAAACACTCTCAGAAGCACGCTCACATTTGCTTAGTTCCCTCATACAGCTAATGACAAGAGTCACGCAAGGCTGATTCATCTTTCAGGAAGAAAGAGGGCAGAGCAATGTAAATCCCCAACCCAGGCCATGGAGAAGACGTGGTCCTGGAGCACAGCAGAGCTTGAGGCCATCTGAGGGCAGAGCAGTGGCTGTTAGTTGAGTAAGACTGCGTCACTGAACCCCAGATGGGCATGGCCTACTGGGGTCTTGGAGGTCTTCCAGGCCAACTCATCCCATAACTCAGTTGCATCAGATGCAAGCTATGACTGAGTTACAAACAAGAGACCATTCTCAACTCTAGGAAGAGCAAGTATTGCTTTCCTGGCTTTGATTGACACATAGGTTGTTGAACCAAGGGTCTTTGTCCTTGTCCCCCAAATGATAAGACTGGAAGACTTCATGGTTAGTGTCTATAATAATTGGTAGAAGCTGGGTAGAAATCAGGTCTTTCTGGGCCCTCCCTGATGGTGAAATAGGTTAAAGTGCTGCACTATGAAACTAGAAGCTGCAGCTTCAGCACAAGTTTGTTTCCTGGCCAGGTAGGTGACCCACATGGTCTGGCAGACTTTTCCTGACCTGCCCGCTGCTCCCCTCAGCAGTGTACTTCAATCAATCTGCCTATTCTACTCCCCACTCTGTCTCTGGTGAATCCTCTCAGCGCCCCCACACCTCTGGCCTGTGTCCCAGTTCTGTATGCATAAATAAATAAATCTTTTTTTTAGAGGCATATTGGTATTTATTTATTTATTAATAATAGTTTATTTTTACATCATTTTGTGCCTTTTCCCATCCTGTGGACTTCCCATGACCAGTTCGCCCATGTGCCATCACTATAGTCCTGTGCACCGCCCCCCCCCCAAATTTTTGATCCCATTCCCCACTCCACCTCCATAAAGTGTCTCTGGTATATAGTTGTTCATTATTAATAATAAATTAATAAATCTTAAAAAAAAAGAAATCAGGTCTTTCTACTCTTCCCATGTTTTGGCTTCTGAATTCCTCTACTGTAGGCCTTGAGAAATCTTTTACAGCTTAGTTAATTCTTACAAAATATTTCAAATATAAAGCCATTTCAATGGGATTCTCATTTTGTTCCCTCTCTCCTCATTTGTTCCTCTGTTCAAGAAAGGCTTTGAGGACCAAAGCATAACTTCCAAAGTCACAAATGATATTAGTGGTTGTATTTCACAGGCTTGACAAATCAATCAAGTGAGGATGAGTTCCATTTCTTAAGAGTTGCTACGTACTTCATATAGAGTGCCCACACCCTAAAGTCTAGTAGTTAAAATTTACAATCAAGTACAAAGCAGCTTAAAAGTGATTATTAAATTGTCTATTATTTTTGCTATCATTTCTTAGTGCATTGGGGGTGACTGATAGACTTAGAGATAAGTTTTAAATGAATAGGTGATCACATGAAAATTCAGGTTGATAATTGATAGGAAGCTTGTTTCTCAGGTCCCAATCCTTAAGCTGAAGAATGACCTTTTTTAAGTACACTGATTTTTCTGTGTACTTTCCATCCTAAAGAAATTCTGTTTTATATACATATATGTGTGTATTCATATTTACTTAGGTACACACACATACACAAATTTTCTGTTTTCATGCAGTGAGAGAAACATGAAGCAGTAACACGCTAGTTATAATTGAGGACAGCTTGCATCTTGATTTGGTTTCTATCTCCAAAAAAGCTATCTGGACTCCTTGAAGAAATAAGACACTCCAGGTGTGAAATAAAGTACAAGATGAGGATGGAATATTTCATAATGCCAGAGGGTGAACAAAAGCTCAAAGTGACACGAGATCTTGAAAGAGCTACCACTGGTCAATCTCAGACAATTTGTGCTTGAAATAAACAATATAGAAAATAAACAAGAATCTTTCTGTCCATGTGTCAAAACGTTGAGGAGAAACTGCTTTCTTTTACTTTCATATTGATTGTTTCTGATACCAGACATGTGTTTTTATCCTCACATTGATCCATCCTGATACCAACTAGGTATCCTAAAATTCAATTCAATTCTGAACCTAACTGGAAAAGATGTAGACCGCACAGGTTAGAACATAGTTCTAACAACCCCCACTTCACTTAAGATGCCAATTGCAGGTAGTAGGTTTTCAGATTACCCGCAATCTCTATCCAGCTAAGCTGTAAACGGGAAGTTCCAATGACAGCAAGATGAGAAGTTCCTTAGGTAAGATCCAGAAGAGTCCTAAGCACAGGAGCTTCCTGTAGAGTTGGAGTGCATTATCCTTTCTACATGTGGATATGTCCACCAATCCAGAAGCTCTGCAAATCCTTTTGAAGTCTTCATCATGTAAGTCATGTAAGTGCAACTTAACATGAATTCATTTCCCCAATCCTGCTCTCCTCCCTAGAGGATGAGGTTGAGGCTAAAAATTCTAAGCTTCTCATCATGGATTGATCTTTATAGTGACCAGCTCCCATCATAAAGTTATCCAGGAGCCCACAAAAAGTTGTCTCATTAGAACAAAAGTACTTCTATTATCTAGGATTTTACAAGGTATTTGGGAACTCTATGTGAGTAATGACAGTCAAAGACAAAAATATATATATACATGCTCCTTGTGGTCTTAACACTCAGGAAATTACAAGGTTTTTAGGAGTTCTGTGCCAGGAATTGAGGGCAGAGACCAATATATATTTTTTTATTATTTAATATATGATTAGATAGACAGACAGATAGATAAATAGATGCAAGAGTAGACTTTCTTGCAATAAATAGGACACAAGAATTAGAAGGAATGTTAAAAATAGAAAAATCACCATTATGTTTTATCACAATAATTGATTTAGGTGAAAATCATAAATGGAAGGCTAGAACCAGTCAGAGATGTCCCACCCCACAGATCCCAGTGAGACACCTGATCTTATTGTATGCTTTACCCTTTATTGTTCTTCAAAAATAGCATCCAGGACCAAATGTGTTTTGTGCCTGTGGAGACAAAAGTAACATTATTTATGGATTATCAAGAGCCTTTCTTACTCAAGGCCTCCATGGCTAGTCAAGAGTTTATCATCCCAATGATCTAGGACACAGGATGCACTCAGGCAAGGTGTCGGTGTTCCGTGCACAAGTTGATGTTAGAAAATGTCTATTCTCATTTGCATTTCAGAACAATATTTTCAATTAGCAAATATTTTGTGCTATTTACAATACTCCCCTCTTTTGTAATTGTGTACATTTCAGGATGTCCCAAGAATACTGGAAAGAACATTGGAATTGTGGTTATGATAACTGTTGCAATAGTGGCCCTGAATAAACCTTGCTCAGTATACTTCCTTCCACATTGACACTGGATTTCAGCATATAACTTGCTTGGGCCAATGACAAATTGCCATGACACAGACAGAGGCTTGGCAAACATTAATGAGTTTCTGCTTGGAAAACTCACTCTAAGAGTCATCCACGGACCCCAAGTAAGATACCATGGCTATGTTTCACAGCATAACAGCCCCTGAAGATGCTCACAACCTAGTCCTTGGAATCTAAAATATGCTATATTGTATGTAATATTGCATGTTATACATTAATTTTGTGCAGCATTTTCACTGTTCTTGCATAACAGCATATATATAGCTCTGTGTGTGTATATGTGTGTATGTATGTACATATCTATACATACACATGGAACAAGTTGAAAAATACATATTTTTTACATCATTCTTCATTTTTGTACAATATATGCTTTTTCCACCTTGGCTGTAATTTCTATGGATTTCCCACCACCAAAAAAACATGAAATGATTAAGATAGGTGATTTCATATCTGAGTTACTCTTATGTACATTGAAAACTGGTATTGCTCAGTATAAAATTAAATGGTAAAATTCTTACTAATAATTAAATTTTTTCTACTTTAAGTTTATTGAATTTCATTATGCATTATGAAATAAGATTGATCAAAATAGTTGGAGCACTAATAGAAAATTTGTTATTTTCCCCTCTTCCTCCCCTACAGAATGTCTCTGATCTATAGTTGCCTGATGATATTGATTTTTACTTTATTATAATTAGTTTTTAATATATATATTTTAAAGATTTAGTTATTTATGCATACAGAGCTGGGGTACAGGCCAGAGGTGCAGGGGCAGTGAGAGGATTCACCAGAGACAGAGTGGGGAGCAGAACAAACCGACTGATGAAGTACACTGCTGAGGGGAGCAGCGGGCGGGTCAGGAGAGGTCTGCCGCGCCATGTGGGTCACCTCCGGGGCAGGGATCAAACCCATGCTGAAGTGGCTTTAGCTTCTTAGTGCTGTGCTTTAACCTGCTATGCTACCAGGGAGGGCCCTAATACATATTTTTTACATCATTCTTCATTTTTGTACACTGTATGCTTTTTCCACGGTGGCTGTAATTTCTATGGATTTCCCACTACCAGTTCACCTATGTGCCATCACCATAGTCCAATGTGCTCTTCCTACCCCTGTTTTGAACTTATCCCCTCTCTGCCCCTGTAGAATGTCTTTCATTTATAGTTGTTTGTTGATTTAAATTTTTACTTTATTACAATTACTCCCCCACCCCAATTCCTTGCATTCCTAATATGAATGAAACCATTTGTATTTTTCCTTTTCTTTCTGGCTTATTTCACTAAGCATGACCCCTTCCAGCTCCATCCATATTGCCACAATGGCATGAGTTTATCTTTTTTGATTGCTGAGTAATATTCCACTGTGTATATGTACCACATCTTCCTGATCCAGTCATCTAGTTTAGGGCATTTGTGTTGAGTCCACAACCTCCCTATTGTAAATAGTACTGCAATAAACAAAAGGGTGCAGATGTCCTTTTGAATTAATGTCTTTGGGTCCTTTGGATACATACCTAGGAGCAGAATTGCATTTTAAAAATTGTACTGACAGAGCTTTTTATTGCAAGTAACAGAAAACAGAAACAAAAATATATGGGCAGGATTTATCATAATATATCAGAAATGTTTCAGAAAAATACAAGAAATAAAGGCAAAAATGTAAGAGGGTCTTAAACTGGGACTTGAAAGTCTCTCTCTGCCCCCTACTCACCCCATGACTTCCTCTGCTTTTTTTATGCATTCATAATTCAACAGAATATTCTCAGTCCAACCTTTTCTTCCTTAGAAATCTAAGCTCTCAATACACTAACCAGTACCTCTGTGCCCAAATTCTATTGATAAATTCCCTGAAGAATGAAAAATGGTCTAGATGGGTCAATTATACAACTCTAATTCAATCAGCAGTGACCAACAGGGCAGGGTCAGCTAGTCAGCAGAAAGTGAGAAAGGAAGAGGGAGAGGGGTGGGAGAGGGAGAGAGAGGGAGACAGACAGAGCACATGGATGTAAGCACATACATGAGCAAGAGAGCATTTTGAGACAGGCAAACACACTAAAGATGCTATTATAAACCAGCTCGCCGAGGCAATAGTAATCTTTAGTCCTATGACTTTGAGGAAAGACAGAAAAGCAGAGCAGATGGTTTCAGATGCCAAAGTCAGGAATTGTAGAAGTACAGAGCCGGATGCTTTTCCAGGGAAAACTGAATCAGAGCATGGACTGCTGGGAGCTGCTTCCCGGAACTCTCAGGCCACACCTACCCACACTTGGATCGGGAAAGTCCAGACCAATGGGACATTTGGGGCATGGACCTTAGGAAGCTGAATATGTGGTGTGGGCGGTGAAGAAATAAAATGTCTGTGTGCTTTTAATCTGCCTGTAGACATCATGCTTTTTTGTGTTCCTCCACCTTTCCTAACTTAGGTCTCCATGTGAGGAATTGAAACTCCTACACCCTCTTAATTTGCATCTTAAAGTGAATTAATTGTTGTGACTAAAATAAAATCTGCACTTACAACATTGATAATTCATTCTGCAATTCATCATTTTCAATACATTTCTGATATATCTTTCTGGGAGCAGGATGTGCTCTTTCTCCTCCCGCACACCAATTGCATCCCACCCCTTGTTGAGAATAACTAATCTCAATCCTAAAACTGTCAATTCCATTCCAAAAATATTCATATGGGTGGTAATTATTATTAAATTGACCCTTTTGGAAGCTATGAAATGGTCTTAGAGTGAGCATTCATGAGTGTACATTTACTTGCAATGAAGAAACAGCCTTGGGTCATTTTGTTTTATTAAATTGCCATTGCATTGGACATTTTTATAGCTGTTATTTAAAAGTAAGCTCTTTCTGAAGTATATATAAAATGCAATTTGTGCAAATGAAGAAGCCCTCCAATTCTATGGCTAGTTGATCTATACGTGGTTGGACTCATAAATTTCCCTGCTTTGGCACTGTCGCTTACAAACCAAATGGTAGTCAAGACTGTGATGTTTGATTACAGTAATGTCCATCATCATCTACGCCTGGGTTTATTAAGGCCACCTATTACACGTTCTCAAAAGACCACTTCAAAATCATGGTATTTTTGCTTAAAGGATAATTTTTTTCCTACAAATATTGAGTACAGGTGGTTATGTTAAAATATTTTTTCATAGGAAGGGTTGTGGTTTCTTTTCTCAGAAAGGTCTAACTCAGTATTTCCCAAAATGTATAATATGTGATATTAACAGATAGGATGTAGAGAATGGAGGATGAGGGTCTTTGCACTACACAGTTTTACTCCAGGACTACTCAGTAAATAGGAGCGAAGTTATAACCATTAAGAGGACACTTGTCCAGGCCCTCCGTGGTGGTGCAATGGGTTAGGACGCAACACTGCAAGAGAGCTGTAGCCACTTCAGTGTGATTTCGATCCCTGGTCCCGGAGGTGACCCACATGGCACGGCAGACCACTGACCTGCCCACTGTTTCCCTCAGCAGTGTACTTCATCGATCTGCCTATTCTGCTCCTCACTCTGTCTCTAGTGAATCCTTTCACCTGTCCTGTCCTGTACCCCAGTTCTGTACACATAAATAAATAAATCTTTAAAAATAAAAAGAGGACATTTGTCCAGTGTTTCAAAACAAATGGGTTCATAGAAGTCCATTTAAAAAAAATATTTATTTGTGCATACAGAACTGGGGTACAGGCCAGAGGCTCAGGGGCGGCAAGAGGCTACACCAGAGACAGAGTGGGGAGCAGAACAGGCAGATTGATGTACACTGCTGAGGGGAGAGCGGGCGGGTCAGGAGAGGTCTGCCACGCCATGTGGTCACCTCCAGGGCAGGCGAGGATTGAACTCATGCGGAAGTGGCTTTAGCTTCTTAGTGCTGTGCTTTAACCCGCTGCGCCACCGGGGAGGGCCAGAAGTCCATTTTTAAGAAAAATGGTGGCAGTGTCTACTTCCATGAAATGTAAGTTTGAAGAACTTCATCGATTAAATATGAATTTTCTGAAAATTGGGGTGAAATTCACACAACATAAACCATTTTAAAGTGAACAATTCAGGAACATGACGTACATACACATTGTTGCACATTCATCGCCATCTAGTCCTAAATATTTTCATCAGCTCAAGCAAAAGCCCCATACCCACTTTTTGTTCCCATCTTCCCCAAGCCTCTTACGAACACCACTCTGCTTTCTTTATGGATTTAATATGCTGGCTTTTTAAAAATAGACTTTTTTTTCTTTTTAATATTTTATTTAGTTATGCACACAGAACTGGGGTACAGGCCAGAGGTGCAGGTGTGGTGAGAGGATTCACCAGAGACAGTGGGGAGCAAAACAAGCAGGTTGCTGAAATACACTGCTGAGGGCAGCAGCGGGGGAGAAAGAGAGGTCTGCTGTGCCATGTGGGTCATCTCCAGGGCCAAGGATGGAACTCGCACTGACGTGGCTGTGGCTAGCTTGCAGTGCTGCGTCCTAACCTGTTGAGCCACCAGGGAGGGCCCTAAAAATAGACATTTTTAAAGCACTTTTATGTGAACAGCAAAACTGAGCAAAAGGTCCAGAGTTCACATGCATTTCTGGCCCCCACAAATGCATACACACACCCATTATCAACACCTTGCATCAGGGTAGTCCATTAACAATCTTCTCTTGGCTTTTTAATGGGTCATTTTTTTCCGTTTTTTTTTTCTTTTTTAAATATATTTTCATCATTCTTCATTTTGTACATTTTTTCATTCAATTATTATTTGTCAGCTACCTATTGATCTAGAGGAAAATTTATAACATAAAGAAATAAAAAGGTAGTTGTCTTCATGGGGAAGATGATGCATAGTATCAGGTAAAGTTCATTAGGTTTAAACCCAGGCACTCTAAACATGCCATTTATATTGATTTTCTACTATAGTTTTCCAAAACTCTTTTCTATAATGGCTTCTCTCTAGCTTCCATCTGGCTGGTAAAAGAAATTTAACTGTAGTTGGTCAATCATGGTCTCCTTGGTCAACTGAAAGCTTTTCCTTTCCACCTCCCCACCCTTGTCTCTTTGGGTGGTGCTGAAAGATGATAGCTGATCTACTTCAGGGTCAGTAGGAGGCAAGTTTTGGGGAAAGAGCTTCAGCAGAGGAATTACTATGGCCCTTCTCTCCTGGTGCCTACACTAATTGACTTTGTGCTCCCCAGATATTTCCATCTAGTCAACAGTCTCTGCAGGCCACTTGAATTATCCTTGTACCAACTCAGTATAATCAAGTTCTACAAATGCCCTCTCAGTTACATCTTTGCTTGGGGGGGGGGGAGCCTGAATTGCTTCTTCTGCCATGCTGACCTACATGGGGCCCCTCAAGTCTCCTTAGGTCCTTCTTGGATGTCCCCAACCCTCAGGAACTACTGTCACTCATCTGTCCTCAGTCCGCAAAGGAAGCATGGGAAGCTGGCTTGCAGTGGTTATTTGCAATGGAAAGGGGACACAGGTTTCCACAGTAATCTCCCACTGCTTGAAAAAACTCACCACCCTCATCCCACTCTGACTATTTTGCCTCATATTTATTTCCTCACCAATTCAACTCTACTCCAAGGGCTTTCGTTTAGCAAAGAATTTCTACCACATCTCCTTGGCATTTAATACACTTGCAAAGCAAACCTTTTACTCTTAAGCTACTGTTTCTGTAATCAGGTTTCAAAAGCTTATTTTTTAAATTCAAAAACCAAAAGTGAGCACGTTTCCCTTAAGCATTTTTCTTTTTCTTTTTTTTTTTTTTAAAGATTTACTTATTTATCCATACAGAACTGGGGTACAGGCCAGAGATGCGGAGGGTGAGAGGATTCACCAGGAACAGAGTGGGGAGCAAAACAGGCAGATCTACGAAGTACACTGCTGAGGGGAGCAGCGGGCGGGTCAGGAGAGGTCTGCCGTGCCATGTGGATCTCCTCCAGGGCAGGTGGGGATCGAACTCATGAGGAGTTGGCTTAAGCTTCTTAGTGCAGTGCTTTAACCTTCTGCGCCACCAGGGAGGGCCCCCTTAAGCATTTTTCTAACAATTCTTTCTTTCTGGAATTGCTATGTTTGTGACTAGACAGAGTCAATGGATGCAAGAAGTCGAAGGGCCCTGAGGTCATAGCTCAAATTGTTAACTTTTCTCTCTCCCTTTCTATGTATCTCTCAAATTTAATTAAAATATAAGACTACATTATAAGAGATTTTGCAGCCATATTGGTAATTGGTGTCAAACATTATACAATCAGTAGCAGGACAAGCCAGTATGGAATGATCTCAGGGATTTTCAAAGAGGAGAAAAGAATGGACTTTTTGTAAATAGATAGTAACATCTAGTGTATTCCACATTAAACCACAGAGATGGTACTATAAGGCTTGGCCATGGAGGGAATGCTCAGAGTTGTAGAAGGAATGCTATGGTAATGTGCTGTTGCAGAAGCTAAAGGAGAAGAGGATTTCAAGAAGGAAATGGTCAACCTTATTAAAAGCTATAGGGAAGTAAATGCAAATGCCTATTGAGAAAAGTTTATTGTGTTAGTTTGGAAAGTCCCCATGTGTGGGTGATAGGGAGGTATCCTGTAACACCCTGATATTTCAAAAGTATTGACTTCTCAGCAGTCTGACATATAGAACAATAGAGATTGTAGGAGAGCACAAGAAATAATAAAACAAGTTGCATTCATGTTGAAAAATGGTCACTGACCCAAAAAGTGGCCAGAAGGTATTTCCAGCTTCCATGGTTAATGGTACCTAGGGCTCTGTACCCATAAGCACATACCTGGAAGTGGGAGTTGTTTGGCATTTAGTAAAGCATTCAAGTGACAAGTAGGAAGGAGTAAGAACACCAGCATTCTATTACAATTTGGTAAGGCAGTATATTAAAACTCAGCTTTACTTTAATCTTTGCTTATAACTGCAAGTTCTATCAGCTGTGTTCAACCATTACTTATTTATTAGTATTCGAGGTAGGGCCTGAAAGCCATATGTCTATAGTAGATATACACAAAAAGATTGGCAGAGAATCAAGCTGCAGTATTAAATTTTAAATTGCATAGCATATGCATAATATTCTTGGTTCTCTTTTATTTTTACATATTCCTTTCTGTTCAAATTGTTTGAAAAGAAAAATCACTTCTACTAGATTATAAAAAATGAACTTTGGTTTTGCTAGAATGAATGCCTTGAAGCCTCCTATTTTAATCTCATATTTATACTGTATATAATGTGAATACAGCGTTCTGCTCAAAACCACAAGTTAAGAAAATCTGTAGCGTTAAAGATACATTTTCAGTATATTTTTTACTCTTACCAATCTATTTTAATTTACTTACTGAATGTTTGACATGTGATCGAATCTCAAATAACATGAATTTCAAAGTAATTAGATGGTGGACATTTTCTGCTAAGCAAATAAACATTTTGGGGAATTGATGGCAAGAATAAAATCTTGCTGCCAGACAGAAGAGCTGAGTTAAGTGTCTGTCTGCCCATGGCCATGGGCTGATTAGCCATTCCATGGGGTGATTTGATTGGAAGGTAAGCCTCATAGCAAAAGGAGGTGGAGAGTCCTCAGTGACAGAAAGCGGATAGGTAATTGAATGAGTGGATTCAGTTGACTGACTGATGATTATGGGGTACGAAGAGGTGAATTTATTTTGAGAAGCTCCCAGGTACAAGCCTCCATCTACACACAACTCTGGAGTTGCAATCTCTCTACTAATCTCCCTGCCTTACTTGTTGCCAGTTCACGCATTTTGCCAAGACTAGGCAGTGAACTAGAAGTTGTAGAGGTACCATGAAGCTTTAGTAAGGGGAGAAAAATTTGAAAAGTACAGAGGGTGGATATCATGGCACATACCCTTACTAATATTAAGAAAGAATTCTGAGAGGCTTTATTTGTTTTCTTCACAAAGCTTTCCAGATTCATGTGTCTGTAATCAAAGAGACTTTTCATAATGTAGGGACTCAATCAAGAAATCTTGGAATATTACTCAGCTATCACAAAGACACACTCATGCCATTTGCAACAACATGGATGGAGCTGGAAGGCATTGTGCTAGCCAAAATAAGTCAGAAGCCAGAAGATAAATATCAGAGGGTCTCAGTTACATGCGGAATATAGAGAAACCAAACATAACAGTCAAGAGAAAAACAAAACTTGCAAGTGACCATAGATCTGAGGCACACAACCAGGGAGGGAGAGGGAGGGACAAAAGCAGGGGAGGGAAGATCACAAAGGAATATGGGGTTGGTTCCCAGGTGCTACTGTGGTGAGGGAACTGTGGGGACTACAGCAATGTAAGAAATTAAAAAGAAATTGAGTTAGTATAAATGACAGGGCTACGTTAGGTACTGAGGACCAATTACATTTTACCACACCAGCTTGAACACGAGTGCTCTGTCTGTTGCCCTGTCTGTCTAGGATCCCGTCAGCCTCATTTGATTCCTGAGTTCTGAAACCAGCTCTATTCTTCTCTGTCCCTGACCTACATTCTCTGTACTTGGATGCTTCCCCTATTCGCAAGCCACTTCCTTTTCACCCTGTAAGCTCTACAGCTTAAACGGTGCTTCCCCACAGTGCTCTCCTGCCTACTCCAGCTAGATGCTTCACAGATAGAAATCATACATTTGTTTCCTTGTTTACTGGACCCTTGGCGGCAGGTAAATTCATTTGCTAAGCCTGCCATTACAAAGTGCCACAGAGCAGATGGCTTAAGCAACAACAATGTACCATCTCACAGTTCTGGAAGCTAGAAGTTCCAGATCAAGGTAGCAACATAGTTGATTCTTCTGACAGTGTGTGAGAGGGTCTGTTTCAGACCTCTTTATTTGGTTTGTACCTGTGTCCCCTCACACTGTCTTCTCTCTATGGGTGTCTGTGTTCACATTTCCCCTTTTGATAAGAACACTAGCATACTGCATGAGGTTCCACACTAATGATTCTCTTTAACCTGATTATTTCTGGAAAGACCATTATTTCCAAATAGTCACATTCTGAGGTGCTAGGGGTTAGGATTTCAACATTTGAATTTGAGGGAAGGAACACAAATGAGCCCTTAACAGCAGGAATTGTGCTATTTTGCCATTATCCATTGTGTGACTACTCAACTGCTAGAAGAGTATCTGGTATATATATATATAATAGACCTTCAACTAGTGATAGTTGAGTGACTGAATGACCTACTTCCCAGTTGTTTATAGGAAAACTCTTTTGCAGGCCTAATATTGATCCTCCTCCTGCTATACTCCATGGATATGCATGCTAAAAAATTCTCCTATTCTTCAGTGCCATTGGTGGGTATATGTATTACTTTACACAGATACTCTGTTCCTTCCTGGACAGACTTAAGCTGACTTACTCAGAATACACAAAATGCAAGAGGACCAGGTTCCTACATGGAACAACTGTATGTCACATAGTTTCTTACCCTTGTTGATAGAGGCATATGTAGGCTGTCTCCATGCTTCAGTTTACATGGTTCATAAGGTCCATCTGATATAAACAAATCAACAGTTCAGGAAAGAACAGTTATCGTTGGTTATTGGCATGAACAATAAACAAAAATTTCTCTCGGGTGTCCCCCTTTAGAAGGATCTGCATATCATGATAAAAACAATTTCTGTAAAACATACCAAAATTTCATAGGACCACTTATTTCTCTCTTTTTGACCCTCTAGAAGTCAACTGATTGCATTTATGATTTCTGATTATAAAACTATACCTGTCCTTTGAAGAAAATACGAAACTTACAGCTAAGCAGAAAAATATATATAAATAATCTAAAATCTCATCTCCTAGGAAAAAATTCATTGTTAACATTCTGGTGTAGTTTTTTCCAGCTTGTGTTATGTACAAATATTATATTTAACAAAACGTTCAAACCGCACATTAATTTTCAATTTGCTATAATTAAACTATATATCATGCATATTTCCTCACATCATTAAATATTATTTAAAATATTTTAATAAATTTATTTTCGTATAGCACATTATTTTCTTCTAAAATACTTTAATAGCTTCTTTGAAGTATTTCACTAAATAATATATTTCATTTATTTATTGAACTAATTCTTTACTGTCCACTTATTCCAAAATTGGCTAATATAAGAAATGCTGCCACAGACACAATCAGAAATAAATTATTACAAAAATTTAAAATTATTTTCTTAGAAAAATTCTTCAAATACCCAGGGCCAAAATTTGAAAGTTGTTTATAGAATGACCACTTTTCAGTGTGGAATGTTATAAAATGTACTCTCTGGACAGCTGTGATTGAAGTGACCAGTTGCTTGCCCACTTCCCAAAACTTTGGGAAATATTTTATTTAATTCTTGTCCGTTTGATACACAAAAAAGCAATGTATACCACAAGTTATTACTAAAAATGTATATTTCTCTTAAAACTAAAATGATTGACTCTGAAATTTTGTGAATTACAAAATTCATGGCCTTTGCCAATTTCAATTTTGTTATTTTTATGATTTGTGAAAGTTTTTTATTGTCTATATTTATGTTTATGCTTCATATGTTGAAATAATATTTTTCCATTTTTTTTCCATGCTCTTCCCCAATGGAAAAGCATAATATGCATAAGTTTTTAATATATACTTCTACATACAAGAGAGTTAACATTTTTATATAATCAAATGCACTGATCTTTTTTTAAAATGTTGTTGCTTTCTGTATCATGATTTAAAAAGTTTACCCCACCCACGGTTACATAAATGTATATCTGTATTCTCTTTTGGACTCTTCATTCATTTTCCTTAAAAATTTGCATTTTAACATTTAATCCAGCCAAAATATTCTCTGGAATATAATGAAGTTAATATTTCCATTCTGTATTATGTATTTAGTCAAATTACAAAATAAATATTATTTTAAAATCACACATTTATCAATGTTAAATTCTTAAACACTCCTACAGCTGTCTTTCTTTTTTTAATTTATATTATTATTATTTACATCATTGTTAATTTTTGGACAGTATTTTATTTCTCCCCACAGGTTTATTTCCTGTAGTTTTCCCACCACAACACCCAAGATCCATCACCATAGTCCCTCCTGCTCGTCCCTCCTCTATTTTAACCCCATCACCCTTCTTTATGTCTCTGATCTACACTCAGAGTTTTATCTTTTTCCGAATTCTTAGTTTGATTTCTCAATATTCCACATATAAGTAAAACCATCTGATATTTCTTTTTCCTTCTGACTTATTTCACTTAATATAATTCCTTCTAACTCCATACATATTGTTAAAAGTGACATGTTTATCTTTTGATGGCTGAGTAGTATTCCACCGTGTGTGTGTGTGTGTGTGTGTGTGTGTACCATATTATCTGGATCCATTCATCTTTTTTGGGGCCTTTAGGTTGTTTCCATATCTTGGTTATTGTAAATAATGCTGCAATAAACATAGGAATGTAGGTTTTCTTTCAAATCAGTGTTTTGTGTCCTATTATTAGAATCTCAGAATCATGTGTTAATTCCATTTTCAGTGTTTTGAGGAAACATTACAGAGCTTTCCATAGTAGCTGAAAAGTTTACCTTCTACCATTGGTGTGAGAGAGGTCCACATCCCCACCACTACTGGTTCTTCCTGGGTTTTTTGTTCATTTGTTTCTTGGTTTATTTGTTCAATGTTTTTAATATGGGCCATTCTCACAACTGTGAGGTGCTATCTCACTGTGGTTTTAATTTGCATTTCCCTGACTGTTATTGATGTTGAACATTTTTTTTTTTTATATATCTGTTGGCTTTTAGCTTTTCTGCCCATCCTTTTTTTCAGAGATTTATTTTATTTATTTATTTATGCAAAAAAAGAACCGGGGTGTAGGCCAGAGTTGTGGGGGTGAGAAGACTCACAAAGACAGAGTGGGGAGCAAAACATGTAGATCTACTGTAATACACTGCTGAGGGGAGCAGCAGGCAAGACAGGAGAGGTCTGCTGGGCCATGTGGGTTAGCTCCCTGCTCAGAGATCATACTCTTGCTGTAGTGTTTGAAGATACATTCATAATACTGAGACTTAACCCCTTGTGTCACCAGGGAGGTCACTCTTTGGCCCATTTTTTATTGGGTCATTAGTTCTATTTTTCTTGAGTTCTGTGAGATATTTATAGATCATGATATCAGCCCTTTGTCAGATGTATGGGGTACAAATATTTTCTTCCATTCAGTAAAGTGTCTCTTTGTTTTGGTAACAATATCTTGCTGTACAGAAGCTTTTTAGCATGGCATTGGGCTTTCTATTCTTGTTATCTTGAATTGTTTGTCTCATCCTGTGCCCATACTACATTGTTCAAATTATTTTAGTTTTATAATATATTTCAACATTTTGTTTCAAGATCCTTCTCATTTTTCTTTTGAAAATTTTCTTAATTATTCATGCATGTTTATTTTTAAAATAAAATTTAAAAGCATTTCATCCAGTTGCAAGAATGTTTCATTGCTATTGGATTAAATTTAGAAAAACATCACATTTATGAAGTCATCTGGGTAGAAATAACACTAATAATAATGAAGTTTGTAATCCAGAAATGTAACGTTTTCTTCCATTTTAAACTCTTTTAAGTATTTTTTTATACACAGTATTGCATGTTTATGATTAGGCTCATTTTTAAACACATTCATTTTGTGAATTCAGTAATATTTACTTTTAATATATGAAAAATTTTGATACTTGTATATCTATGTTATGATCCACCACATTGTGGTATTTGTAATAATTTCATAGATGATTTTTTGAGGTTTAAGGTAAATAAAAATTGAAAAAGGATGAACATTGACCCCTTTCAAATAAATATTTATATATCTTCTTTCTTTTCTTGTTTTCTTGTATTTTCTAGAATTTGAGATGTGAAAAAGTGTAGTGATTTTACACATATTTTTCTTATTCTTGACTATTTGAAATGTCTATCAGATTAACACAAATTGTTGGTTTGAAAAATAGCATTTATTATGTTATAAAATTTTTCTTCTAGTGCCAGCCTGCCACATATATTTGTAGTTAGTGGATATTTGTAGTTAATGAATATTTATCATCTGTTAATAAATTTGGAGATATCTACTGAAATTCTGGCTTTTCTCCATTGTTGTGATAAATTATGTAGTAGATTTTTAAATACTTTAAACCCTTTATACCATTTCCGGTATAAAATCTTTCATTTTAGTGGATTGTTTTTGTTTTTGTTTTTGTTTTTTCATTTCCATGCTGGATTCAGTTTATCAATGAGTATTGTTTCCAAATACTTACTAGGTGATTTAGTAAGCTTTCTCTGAGTGCTTAAATCTTTTAAAGTTTTTGATATTGTGGTTTTGCTAACTCCACAAAATAACTTCTCTGCTTTGGAATAATTTAAGTAGTACTGGATTGTTATAAAAACGAGAAAAATGCAATAACTCGCTATTGATGAGGTTTAAGATTTCTTTTATGAATTTTGACCTATTCCAATGTCTTACTTCTTTGTGAATAAGTTCATAGAACTCTCTCAGAAAAGAGAACTTTAAAGTGCCCACACATCATCTGGCGATCGCATTGGCTTGCATATTCTGACTCAGTAGGATTACAACTTAGAGTCCACGTATTCCACTCTCTAGTGAACCATCTTAATTCATAGAAAGACAAATTATCAAAGAGATGGCGATCTCTTAGATCTTCTCCAGAAACACACCCTGATTTGAGGACTCTTATACATGTGATTTATTTTCAAAGATACTGAAAAGGGAGTGGGGAATCAGGATAGAGGCGGGAAAGAAGCCAAGAAAGGGTGTGAGTTCTGGTGATGCCCAGCCTCAGCCTGATCTTGCAGGGAACTCAGGAGGAGAAACTGTAACTCAAAGTTTTCTTGACTTGGGGCAAAAGAACTAAGCTTTGTGCTCTTGCACCTATCAGTCATTGACTAAGGGTCAAGGGGTCCAGGACTAGGGTGGGGTGATATAAATTACTAGGTACTTCCTGTTCTTGTGCCTGCCAGCCAAGTGGCTCCAGTGACCTGAGGTCAGTCACCCCAAAAAGAGCTGCACAAGTTAGGGTTGGGTAGCCACTCCTAAAAGGGACCCAAGGGGATCCGTGCAGAGCAATAGCAGTGTTGGTTATAGGGGAATTCTGTATCCCTCAAGTAATCTTCCTTAGGCTTTGCTTACTTCAGACAATTATTAGCTAAAATTGGAACATCAGAGTTTGAATGACAGTAAGTCCTATTCTATACTGGAATACTTTTGCAGTTGCAGAGGCTCTATTGCCTGGGAGTAGGGTTGATATCCTTCTGTGAAAAGTGAGGAAACATCTAAGTATGGTGCGTGGCTGAATAACCAAGCCATATTACCTTTGCTTTAAAAAGGCATGGGGAAACCATGGACAAGACCAATATTTACCCAGAAAATTGTCTTTTCATTTATATATATTTTATATCAGTGTTCATTTTTCAACAATGTTTACTCTCTTCTCTCAGGTATAATCCCTATGGAATTTCCACCAGCAGTTCACCCATGCACCATCACCACAGTTCCCTGTGATCTTCCCTCCAACATTCTTATCCCTCTTCCCTGCAGAATGTCCCTGGCTTATAGTCGTCTGTTTATTTCTGTTTTGTTGTGTTTTTATTGTTACTATTTCCCCCAATGCCTTATTTGGTTCACCTATATTCCTCCTATAAGTGAAACCATCTGGTATTTTTCTTTTTCCGTCTGACCTTTTTTTTTTTTTTCTCCCTTCTGACCTTTTTCACTGAGCATAATGCTTTCTACCTCCATCCATGTTGCTGTGAATGGCATGAATTTATCTTTTTGGTCACTGCATAATATTCCACTGTATCTTTAGTATGGAATTTTCCCTAAACTTTGACCATTAAATTTATCTCAGTGAAGGACCCAAATGAAGTTATTTCTCATAGTACTAGTTAACTAGGTAAAATGCATGTGTAAATTATATCTGGTAATTTGAGTGACATTTAGCAGGGATAATGTCTTTAATTTTAGAAAAGCTTATCAGATGTGTTTCTTCTTTTAATAATTATTAACTAGAATATCTGTAACCTGTTCAAACCATAATTTCTGTATATAAGAAAATGTTTGCCTCTTCTTTCAAGTAGGATAGCATAAAAGTAGCTTGTTTGAAAGTGGCATTAGATCTTTGCCAACAAATTACTCACCCATTTGCACTAGGGCAAATTGTATTTTTGAAAGATGACTACCATATATATCACATCCTTCATGCCCTTCTTATCATTTTACATTGACACTTCACAGCCAAGACGTGGCATCTCTGTTCACCCCCTCAAGCCTGGATGAAGCTTTTTAAGTGCTCTGATGAATAGAATCTGGCAGAAGTGATACTGTTTGACTTCTGATGTTCAGCTACAAAAACACAATGACTCTCTTTGTTGCTACATTCAGCCTTAAATCCTAGCCACCATATTGGAAAGATGTCTAGGCCGTGCACACAGGTCACATGTGGGTGTTCCAGCTGATAGACCCAACTAGGCTTCCAGCCAACGTCCAGATTCAGCCCCAGGCTTGTAAGTGAATGAACCTTCAGGAGACACCAGCCCTCAGATTTGAGCGGCCCCAGCTGAGGCCCTCTGTGTGTGGCTCAGTAACAATCTGTTTCCATGGTGACTTCCCTGAATTTCTGGCCCACTGAATTGGGAGATAATAAATGATTGTTGTTGCTTTGAACCACTAAGTTTTTAGTTAATTTATTAACTGAGACATGCACCAGTAATCCATCTTTACCCACTGTTTTAAGGCATTGCTATATTCTAAACTTCCAAATAAACCTGAGTCTATTTATGAACCTTTTTGTATCTCATTCATCCATTTAGTGGTATGCATTAAGAAAAGTTTACTTTTGTATCAGTATATATATAACACAGTGTGTTTGTGTGTGTGTTGCTAAAGAAAATCACGAACCTCCAAATCTCTGTAACTTAGTAAGAACGGAGACTTATTTTACATTTATGAATTCCATGGTGGGTCAGTCAACTTTACAGGTCAGTTTTGTTCCATGTGGAGATTCAGCAACACAGTCCATGTTGTGATGCTAAAGTCTTAATATGTGGCCTCCAGGTAGCTTACACGTAAGAAGACAGAACTGGAGAGTTTATACCAGGATCTGAATGGCTTGACCCAGAAGTGGATCCTTTTCTGCTCGTTGGCCAGAAGTAGTCACATCATGCCAATAATAAGGGGGACTGAGAAATGTGGACAGGCTCCTGGGTATTGGGTGAGCAGTTAATTCTTTTGCCATACCCTCCAGTATTCTTTGTTTATTTTTCCAGACATTTGTTGGATATTCTCACATGTATTCTGAAAAATTTTGAAATCTATTAAATTTCAATTTTTTATTTAAAAAGATCTTTTTATTTAGGGAGGAAGAAATTAGCTAAAACAAAGAGAGACCTGAATGTTTCCCTATTTTATATTGTTAAATATTTTTGCTCCATTCTTAGCAACCAAAACTCTTTCAGGTCCTGATTAAATAATACTAATCCTGATTTAATGTCTAGTATATTTAGCTTAAGCTATAAACAATTCCTGGGTCTAGATCCACAAATTGAGGTGAGGTCAGTGGTATTTTCAATCAAGAGTAAGAAAGAAGTCAAGAGTGATTTGTAGTGGAATAAACATATCAGGACTATTATCATTTCTATAATTAAAGCATTAGTCTGAGAAACTTATTTTTGAAACAGAAACTAGGGAATGTTCAGCAATTTAGCAGTTCTATAGCTTTGGGAGAGGAGGGAATAAAATATAACTCTAATAAAGTTCGGATAAATGTCACACCCAAAAGAAAATCAAACTATATTGAAAAAGCTTTGAAATAATTACCTAATTTTAATGGAAATCTCTGAAAGATAAGCAAAGCATGGAATTCTGTCAATTTTCTGTAGCACTTGTACACAATTTTCCTCTAGAAAAAGGAGATAGCTGTGCTTTTAATATTCATATGTTGATCATGTTTTTTATCTATGTTTATAGAAATATTCCCCTATTACCTTGAATCATGATGCTTCGAGTCTACCTCAGGCTGCCTTATGCAATAAATTACAGGTATGACTAAGATAACTTTATGTTTGAATGTTGGCATAAGCCAAGAAAAGTCTATCTGGAGAAGTCGGCATCCAACCTGCTCAAGGTTCTAAATATTGACAAATGCCACGTAGGGGTCATTTTGCAGCCATTTTATCTTTGACATTTGCCCCTAAATTGGTTCACTTCTATGGCTTTAAAAGACAATTATATGTTGATGATAGCAAGATATATGTATAGCTTCCAGATCTCTCCCCTGAGCTGCAGGTGATATCCAGCTCTCTAGGGACCTACGAGGCATTTCCAAGTCAGAACTCCATTCTGAGTCTCCAACTCTACCACTCACTCCTCCAACTTCTATTTCTATCAATGACAACATAATTACATCAGCCTTTCAGGATCAAAATCTGTGCGTAGTCCTTGATCCCCTTTCCCTGCCTTCAAATACAAAGTCAGCAAGTTCTTCAGGAAATCTACATTCAGAGTATTCCAGAATCCAACCACATTTTATCACTCTGCCACTATCCATTTAATCCAAAATTTTACTAAGAGGTAAATGCTAATTTGTCCATAAATTATCCCCTGCAGAGAGGGAATTAGTCTCCTACAAGTCTCCATAGAAACTGGGTTAGCCTGGTACTTAAAACAATCAATCCTGGTCAACCATGAGCTCCATGAGGCTTGGATCACAGCCCTCCCAGCATGCCCAGAAAGGGGCTGGTGTTTCTCCAATCATGAGCACTAATGTGGTAAATCCTGCTGTTAGGTTTCTTTGTCATGCAGCTGCAACACTTGGATCCTTCTCTCACTTTCCAAACAGTAGAAGAGGAACTGACTGGATAGAGAGGAAACAAGGTTCCTCTATGGCATGTTGTTCTTCTATCCTGGTTTCTCATCACCCTGGAAAAGTGACTGACAGGATAAAGGTGAAACATGGTTCTACTGTACCAGGTTGCTATTATATTCAGATCCCTCATCATATCAGAAAAACAGGCTGGTTCTTCCCTAATCGTTTAGCTTAAAATCCCCACATCCCAAAAGTCACATTCCTCTCCCACATTTGACATGTAGGACAATATTACTCCAGAGGCTGAAAGACAATAAGGAACTCCCCATCTGCCCTGATCCTGTTTCCACCTTTTCCCCAGTGGATGCATCTCCCTGCAGGTCTGGTTCATGCCTGTACATCTGTCCTTGTTGCACAATTGACGTTCTGTTATGTTCAAATAAAAACTCTTGGTTCTGTCCCTCCACATCCACAGCCATTGTACTCATCTTTTAATCTTTCCTATTTCAATTAATGGGAACACCAACGAATCACTGGTCGTTCATACCGAACACCTAAGTGTCATCACCAAGTCTTCTCTTTTACCTAAACCATACATGCAATCTATCAGTGAGATTGGCAAGAGACCTGCTTTCAAAATATAGCCAGAATTTGCCACATTTCACTGCAGTGGCTTCCCAATCAGATTGCCTATTCCATAAAAGACCCAAGATGATAGTCTGTAAGCATGAGTCAGGGCATGTCCCTCTTTAGTTCAAAGACCAGGGACTTTGCACCACAGAGCCCATCCCGTTCTTCCTCTAGTTCAATCCGCACCAGCCAAAGAGGCCTCATGTCTTCATTTTGATCATGCCAGCCTTGCTCCTGCCCTCAGGCTCTTCCCTCTGCCACAAATGGTCTTCTCTCAGCCCTTGGATTTCCCTTACATCACTCATATTTCTGTTAAAATACCACTTCCTCCTGGATGCGTTTCTTGGTTACCCAGTCTACAAAAGCTTTCTCTTTACTCTGCATTTCATTGTCTTTTTTAAAAATTTTTGTCATTGTACCTATCATCACCTGAAAGTATATTGTGTTTTTGTCTATGACCTTTTTGTCTGTCTCCCTAATGGAATGTGAGCATTGTGAGAGCTTGAACCTTTTCTGTCTCAGTTACTACTCTTTCTCCAAAGCCTAAAAACAGGATTTGGTATACAGCTCAAAAAGTATTTGTGGACTAAATGAATGAGTGGGAATTAAAAAAAAAAAAACTCTGGAAATAATTTCACAGTTATCTGTGAAAATCAATATATGTCTGAAACTATAATTATTCATCAATTTGGTAAAAAAGAAAAGGCAGGGTTTTCTGCTCTTAACAGTTGTTTAATAAATGCAGATTGAATAAGTAAAGGGATAAAATGAAGTTGTCTTTATTCATCACATAAAACAACCATGAAATCTTCTAAGCCTATTATTTTTTTCTTGACCTAAACCACCAAATATGCTTTTCAAATTATCTTAATTGGAAAAAATTCATACACGTGAAGCATACAAACTGCTCAATAAGTGAAAAAAAAATCTTTGGGGAAAAAGTGTCAAATAGTAGGAGTGGTATCATCTCTTTGTGTGTTGGGGGACAAGATCAAGAAATAGAATCTTTCCTTGAACATCCAGTGAATGACTATTCATCCTTTCAAAAGCGAACATTAATTATAAGCTGTCAGTACAAATTCTCACAATAATACTTTCTGTGTGAAATTGACCTTAAGTGGGATTAAAATTGACCTAACATGAATTTGTTGAGCTACTAGTGAATGTAGTTTGTACATGATCACTAAGATCTGCCAACTTCATTAAAAATATATTTCTAAATGAATGTCACATTTTATATTAAAAGAAGTGAATATTTCTTAATACTGTGAAATTTAAGAATTTGAGAAAATAAGACTTGACAGTAGAGTCTATTCTTTTTATAGCAAGCACATAAGAAATTGAAGTTTAAATATCACTGAAAGAATCTGTTTCGTTCTATAGAGAAAATGATTACGTCCTAGTCTGCAAGTAGTTTTCTAGGTATCATAATGTAGAGAACAAAGACCTCGTGCCTCTGTGTAGCTGGGGCTGAGGTCACTGCTTCCTCAGTTGTTTCAGCAGGCCCAGTCTAACAACACACAGAGATAATCTCTGAAATTTACAGGAATGCTTATTCAATATCTCCAACGACCTTCACACCAAGTCTCCTGAATTAGTTTTCTTTACCCATAAAACAGATGAAGTGACTGAGGCTGTAAGAAGTTAGCAAGTTACTCCAAATTACAATGCTAACACGATTTCCCACACTGGGGCATCTGTGGTATCATTGAGCTAAGGATACACAGTGAGAGGTGCCAGTGGGCTATTTAACTAGTGACTTTGGGGGGATAATTGAAAATTCTTGTCTTGAAATCCAGAAAACAGGCTAAGAACAGAGACTGACATCAAGGTAACATTTACATTGTCATCTAGATAATCATGCATGTAATATTAGTGGAGAAAAACAATTGAGGTCACGGAGGAAAGGGTTACCATAACGTGAGGAAGATAAAGGGAAGAAATAATTTTTTTAAAGATTGATTTATTTGTGCATACAGAACTGTGATACAGGCCAGAGGCTCAGGGGCGGTGAAAGGCTTCACCAGAGACAGAGTGGGGAGCAGAACAGGCCGAATGACAAAGTACACTGCTGAGGGGGGCAGCGGGTGGGTCAGGAGAGGTCTGCCATGCCATGTGGTCACCTCCGGGGCAGGCGGGATGGAACTCACGCGGAAGTGGCTTTAGCTTCTTAGTGCTGTGCTTTAAGCCGCTGCGCCACCAGGGAGGACCCGGAAGAAATAATTTTAAGGAGGAGTTGTTAGTTTGTGTGGGAGGGTTCCTGTGGGATGAGGAGTCAGACCATTGACACAAAACGGGCTTTGGGGCCCTTACCTTTAATATGAAGTCCCCTAATCGGTTTGGCATGGAATAAGTGATGATTTTAATAGCTTTATTTCTCACCTTAAGTGGAAAGGGTTATTTTTAGAAACATAATGAAGCAAGATGAGACATTTTTGCTAGTGGATAATTTTCCTCCCTAAATATAAGTTCTTCTTTCCTCAAATTTTCTTCCCACTGTTTCGAAGCTGTACATTTTTAAATTTGAGTGTAAAATGATTTTATTACCTTTATGAAATAACTCATGGATAGTAGAATTTACTTAAAAGAAAAGGGCTAGATAAAAATCTTAGATTTTCTATTACACCAATAAACTTACTCTTCAAGTGATTTTCAAAAAGTTCAAAAGGTGCTTAAATTTAGAGTCAAGTCTTCATTCTTTCGCCATCTTTTTATAAACCAAAAATTATCCTTGATTTATGCCTTTGATGAGATTTTCAGTATGGTGTAAGAAAAAAAGATGTCTTCTTAATGCTTTGAAGATTCTCATAAAATGCTAGAAAAGATGCCAAAAAGATTATTCAATAAAAATAGCACACACATAGTGGTTCATTAGCTTCAATTTACATTCTGAAATTGTTTATTGAATTGATTTACTGGGTTCATTTATGATGACTGGAGGTTCTTAATTCTAACTGCACTTTTAAAATTGCTTGGGAAGTTTGTTTTTGTTCCATTTTTTTCTTTTAGGCTGTCTTCTTAATCAGGTAATATTTTGTGCAGGACTCGGGGAAGTGCCAAGTTGTTGTTTTTTAAATACTTTGTTTTTGACAGTAGTTTTAAGTTCACAGCAACATCAAGCAGAAAATACAGAGTTACTCTGTGTTCCCTGAAGTCACACAAGCATAACGTCCCTTCTGGTTCAGGGACCAAAATGGTACACTTATCACTACTGATGAGCAGATATTGACACAGCATTATCACCTGAGACTCGATCTACATTAGGGTCCACTTTGGGTTTGGGGCTGGACAAATGTATAATGACATGTCTCTATCATTATAATACCATGCAGAATGTTTTCACTGCCCTAAAAATCCATTGTGCTCCACACCTGTTCTTCCTTCCCTCACCCCAACAACTGACCTTTTTAACAGTCTCTATATTCTTGCTTTTTCAAAATGTCATATAGTTGGAATCATATAGGATGTAGCTTTTCCAGATTAAATCACTTCTTTTACTTAATAACATCATTTTTAAAAATTCAACTTTATTGAGGTATAACTTACATATAAAAGTGTAAAGGATTATGCATTTACGATTCTTCCATGTCTTCTCATGACTTGATAGATCATTTCTTTTTAACACTAAACAATGTCCCACTGTCAGGATGTGCTGCAATTTGTTAATCCATTCAACGACCTTGAGGTCATCTTGCTTGTTTCCAACTTTTGGCAAATGTGATTAAAGTTGCTATAAATATCTGTCTGCAGGTTTTTATGTGGACAGAACTTTTCAGTTCCTTTGGGAAAATACTAAGGAGTGCAATTTTTTAATCATGTGGCTAGAGTATTTTTTTTTAAAAAACTGCCTAATTTTCTTCCAAGATGACTATATATGATTGTGCATTGCCACCTTCAATAAATAAAAGTTCCTATTGGATCACTCTAATACATGTGTAGTAATACCTCTTTGAACTTGCATTTCCCTGATGACATATGATATGGATCATCTTTTCATATGCTTACCTGAAATCTATACAGTGTTTTTAGTGAAGTATCTATTCAAAGCTTTTGTCCATATTTTAATCTGGGTATTAGTTTTCTTTCCTTTTTAATAGTTACTTTTTACCAAGGTAGATTAATTTGCAATGCTATATGTTTTAGGTGGATAAGTGCACATTTTTATTTTAAATATATGTTATCATAACACACCCAGCAAAAAAGCACCAAAAATCCTCTACCATAGTTCTTTGGGTTCACTCTCACTGCTCTCAAGTTCCCTATACCTCAATTCTGTTTGTTTTGTTTCATTTGTTTGTACTTTTGCTTTTTTTTTTTAATATTTTACATACAAGTGAAGTAATCTAGTACTTGTCTTTCTCCTTCTGACTTATGGTATTTACATAATGTTCTCCAGTTCCATCCATGTAGTCGCAAAAAACATGGGCTCACCTTTTTATAGCTGAATAGTATTCCACTGTGTATATAAACCACATCTTTATTTATTCATCTGTTGTTGGATACTTAGGTTGTTTCCATAAATTGACTACTATGAATAGTGCTGCAGTGGACTTATAAGAGAGCATATTTCCCTTCAAATTAATGTTTTTGTATTCTTTGAGTAAATATCTAGGACTGGAATGCTGCATCGTATGGTAGGTCAATGTATGTTTAATGTTTTTGAGAAGCCTCCATAGTGCTTTCCATAGGAACTAGACCAGTCTATAATCCCACCAATGATGTACAAGTGTTCTTTTTTTCTCCACACCCTTCCCATTACTTCCTGTTTCTCACAAGTATGAGGTATTTCATTATGGCTTTGATTTTCATTTCCCTGAAAGTAATGTGCATTTTTCATGTGGCTGTTGTCTATCTGTATATCTTCTTTGGAGAAGTTTTCATTTAGCTCTTCTGCCCATTTTTTAATTGGGTCGTGTGTTTGCTTTTTGTTGTGTTATATAAGTACTTTGTAAACTTTGGATATTAGCTCCTTGTCATATGTATGATATTGATATTTTCTTCCATTCAGTAAGGTGTCTTTTGTTTTAATGCTGCCTTAGTTGTGCAGAAGCTTTTTGATTTCATGTCATCCCATTTGTTTATTTTTTTTCCCTTGTCATTGTAGTTAAGTCTCCAAACACATCAATAAAGCCAATGTCCTTTAGTGTTTTGCCTATTTTTTCTATGTATTTTTGTAGTATCAACACTTGCATCCAAGCATGTAATCCATTTTGAGGTAATTTTTGTGTAAGGTATGTGTGACAGTGATCTAGTCTTATTCACTTCCAAGTGGCTGTTCATTTTCTAAACAAAATTTTTGAAAAGGCTTCCCTTTCTCTATTGTGTGTTCTTGACTCTATTATCATAAATTAAACACCCAGATAAATATGGGTTTATACCTGGATTTGAATTCTATTCCAATGGTGTATGTGTCTATTTTTATTACAGTGTCATGCTGCTTTGATTGCTTTTGCTTTGTAGTATAACTTCAAGTCTAGGAGCTTAATTTTACCATTTTTTCCCTCAGAAGTTCTAACAATATGAGGTCTTTGTGGTTACATGCGAATTTCAGTAATGTTTTTCTATTTCCTTGAGCAAAATACTATTGTATTTTTTATAAGGATTGCATTAAATCTGTGCATTGCTTTGGGTTAGAGGACCATCTTAACAAAGTTATTTTTCCAATCCATGAGCATGATCTGTCTTTTCATCTCCTTGTGACTTTTCTTTTAACAATGTCTTATAGTTTTCATCGTACAGATTCTTCACCTCCTTCATTAAGTTTATTCCTAGGTACCTGTTCCAGATACATGGGATTGCTTTCTTGATTTCTTTCTCTTGTATTTGTTGTTTGAATACAGGTAAACAACAGACTTTTGAATATGATTTTGTAGCCTACCATTTAAATGTGCTGATTTATTGTTTCTAATAACTTTTTAGTTTCTTTTCTTATTATTGCCTTTAAGACTTGTTTGTGAAAAAAAAAAAAGATCTTGCAATTATTTAATGGATCATGCCTCTAATGTTGTAAGGGGAGATTTTATTTGTTTTTGCTCTTAATTTTCTTATTCTTTCCCCAGTTTTACTGGGATATAACTGACATATAACACTAAATTTAACATACATGTTGATTTTATATATTGATGTATTGAAAACTGATTACCACCATAGTTAGCTGACACTTCTATCATGTCACATAGTTACCATTTCTATTATGTATGTTGAAAACCTTTAAGATACATTCTCTTTTCAACTTTCAAGTGTAAAATGCAATATTATTTGCTATAATAAGCATGCCATATATAAGACATCTAGAAATTATTCATTTCCAACTGAACGTTTACATATTTGACCAACATCTTCCCAATTATGCCTGAGGATGTTCAGAGTTCACCATTTTCATAATCCATATATAAGTGATACTATATAGTATTTAACTTTCCCTGTCTGACTTATTTCACTTAGCATGCCCTCAAGATTCATTTATGTTGTCTTAAATGACAGGATTTCCTTATTTCTCATGGCTGAATAATATTCCTATACACCTTCTTTATTCATTCATCCACTGATGGATATGTGGCTTGTTTAGCTATTGAAAATAATGAACATGGGGTGTTGGTATGTCTTTAAGATCTTGCTTTCATTTCATCTGGATATATAACCAGGAGTGATATTGCTGGATTGTATGGTAGTTCTATTTTTAATTTTTTGAGCTTTTGAAAAGGTAACTTTTAAACATGCCAAATGCCCAGTCCCCACTGTTTAAAAACTCTGCTTTAATTGGCCTAAATGAGGCCTGGGCAGCAGTATTTTTAAAGCTCTTCAGTAAGTTTTAGAATTGAAAAGCAGAAGTTGAATGCCACAGTGCCTTTTCTTTCATCTTGAGCAACAGATTTCTATGATTAAAAAACAAAAACACAACTTTTTTTTTTTGGTGGCAACTTTTTTTTTTCTTTTGGTGACAATGCTTTTCTGCTACCTCTCTAAACACTTCTTTTCAATCTCACTCATCATAGGTGAACTGCAGGGCTCTATCCTACTCCCTCATCCTTAGCTAGTGTCTCTCTCTTGGTGATCTCAATCAGTTACCAAGCTTTAAATACCATTCATAGTTTGATAACCCCCAAGTGTATATCTCCAGCTTTGAAATTGCCCCTGAAATCCAGACTTGCCTACCACAGTATTTCTCTGCTTTATAACTTGCATTTCTTAAAAGAGTCAAATTGAGCTTGATCCAAATGGAATTTAATTATTCTAGCCCAACCCCTAATGAAATATGTGCTTCCCCCAGTCCACCATGGGACAGGAATCATTCTGGATTTTTATTTTTGTTGCCTCTCATGTCTAATTCAGAAAAGAAATTTTATATTTTTCTATTTCCCAAACACATCCAAAATCTGTCCACTTCACCCCACCTTCACTATTCAACCTCAGTGCAAACCACTACTTTCTCTTACCTGGAAGAGTACAGTGATCCCTCTCCTTCTACTGTTGGTCCCTTCATATCTCCTCAGCAGTCTGTGATCCATCTCTGCCTATGATCCAGAGTGAGCTTCTAAAAATGGGAATAATTGCTTTTAATACACCAATGATTCCATCCAATTGTGAACAAAACTATATTCGTTTCCTAGGGTTGCCTTATCAAAGTACCAAAAATTAGGTGGTTTAAAACAAATTTTTCATCTTAGTTATGGAGGCTAGAAATATGAAATCAAGGTGTCCACTGGGCTGTTTTCTCAGATGGCCTTAGGGAATAATTTCTCCTTGTGTCTTCTAGCTTCTCTTAGTTGGTCAGTAATACTGGCCATTGCTTGGAATATGAATGTATCACTCCAGTCACTATACCTGTTCTTCCTGTGTGTCTTCACATTGGCATCCTTCTGTACATGTCTGTCTCTCTGTCTAAAATTCGCCTTTTTTTAAGAATAACAACCACATGGAATTATAGCCCATCCTAATGATCTCATTTTAATTTGATAATCTCTGTGAAGCCTCTATTTCCAAATAAGGTTGGATTCTGAGTTACTGGAGGTTAGTATTTTAGTGGATCTTTTATGGAGGAGGCACAATTCAACCAGTAACAAAACCCCAAACTCCCTACACTGTCCAATAAAACTTCATATGCTTTTATCTCTGACCACATCACCTACTACTCATCCCATTCACTGTGTTCCAGCTCCCTGTGGAAGATATTCCTGGTTATCTACCCAACTACTATTTATCCTTATTCATCACTAAAAGTCTATGTCTAGTTAGCCATGGACCCCACGGCATGACACATGATGACTCCAAGCCAGACATGACAGTTGTTTTTCATTTGAAGAGATCACTGTTGAGCTAAAAGTGCAGTTAGGATCTGTCAGTGGAATATAAGGGGAAGCCTGTGGGTTTCTGGAAATATTTTCCTCCTGATTAAAAACAAGACGAAGAGAAAACTCTTTCCTCCTTCCATCTTGACTCATGAATTTATACATGATTTCTAAAATTCTACTGGCCATTTGAGGAGAACAGGAGCAAACAATGTTGACCATGATGAAAATAAAATATCTTGAGTTGTTCATGGTCCTATAGCTACAATACCAACTCTACAACTATCTGCGTCATGACTGAGCACCTTATTTTTTTCTGAAATTTCATTAATTTTCCAATTGTTTGCATAGATAAATAAATTTGGAAATACAAGTCCACACCTCAATATAGGCATATGTGTCATTCACCCTTCACCAAAGCTCCCATGTCAATGCCCTACCACTTCCCCCCACCCCTTGCACTAAACAGTATATTTTTCACAGACTCTGAGAATTAATTTTGTTGTGTTTTGCCAGTTTGTTTTCTATGGTAAAAAACTATAACTATCCAGTAACTGTCTTTTGCTAATTGAACACATAGATGCCCTTATGTTTTAAGGCATGAACATTCAAGCATTTTTTTCTTTGTCTTGAAAGTGTCTTGTTGACACACTCGTCCATCCTTACCACAGGACCTTTGTGTCATCCAATGCTGGTGCCTCCAGAATGAGAGCAACATCTGACAAGTAGGTGCACCCAAAGAATATTTGTCGGATGAGTGCATGGGTGAATGAAAGTTGTGTATGCACCCTGCTCTGCAATTTATTTAGGCTCTTCTACCTGTCTTCTACTTAACATAAGCTCTTTTGTGTCGGAAGCATTTCTACTCCATTCTCTTTTTAACTTTACCTGCCCCCCCCTTCCTAGTCTGCTCTTCCTCTACTCTCCATATCCTTCTGGCTCACCATACTGTAGGCTCAAGCTCAGCAGAACACCTGACTGTGTGTCACTCCACAAATGCCACTTTGTCCTCTGGTTTTTCACCCTGTAATTCAAAGCCCAGGTACAGTGGCATGTTCCTGAGTGAACCGCCTCTGGTCTTATTGTCCGTCTTCATTTTCCTGTGGCCTTGGTCACATTCTCCCTTGCATTTCTTTCATACGCCAAATTTTGTCTCTTTCCTGCAGTATTATAAACACATTAAGAATTGGACCCAGGTCCTACTTTTATTAATGCCCCACCCAAAGTAGCAGATCATTACTATAAAAGCACCGTTAAGTGAATTGCTGTTGAATGGGGCCCAACATGGATAGTGACTAAGTCATCACTATCTGGTTTGGAGACAGGAAAACCAGAGCATATGCCTGCCACTTGCTTTCTGTATTAACCACAGAGCCTTAGCTTCTCTATTTATAAGATAGAGAATAATAGTATTTACCTTATTAGGTTGAACACTATTTGTTCCTTCTCATAGCCTTAGTTTCTCTATTTGTAAGATAAGGAATAATAGTATTTACCTTATCAGATTGCTAAATATCAGAAAGAAATATATGCTTATAGAATATTTGCACAGAGCAGAGAGTAAACACTCATTTAATAGTTGCTATTATTATTACTAGGTATTTTAAAATAATGCTCATATTCATGAGGATGGTAAATGCTTGGCAATCAGAAACCATGTCTAACAGACTATGCTGGTAAGTTAAGATTTTACACACACGTGTGCACACACACACACACTTCTGTCTGTATCCATACAGCTATGATGTCAAGAGTTACTGTTTTCAGTGGTTGTCTTAATCGGTACTTGCTTATATGAGCTATAGCTCTTGTTATATACATACATAGGAATTTTCTACTTTCAAATTGTTATCCCAGGGACTCTAGAAGATTGATAATAACTCTGAAACCATTTGATTAGGAAAGTAGCTTAGGGGGAATAGAATCTACATTTCCACTTGTATATTAATACTGTGAGTTTGCCTAAATTTGAAAAATGTGATGTTCAGGTCAGGACTCCTGGTCACTAACCTCAAAAATGGTCTCTAATTAATTAGAACAGAAAGGAATGTATTGGCAGGATACTAGTGCGTGTGGTGAGGGGGAAAGCTCACTGAATCTTTTGGGAAATCTGGGGATCGAGACTTATAGAATAGTGGTAAAGATGAATTCAGTCAATAAGACCAAACTGCTAAGGATTCCATTATGGAAGGACTCTATGTGCCCAGTACAGCTTCCATCACATGGCTGGACACTGCTGTCTCCATTCTGGTTGCTGTGACCTCCATACTCTCCATCACAACTATGGGGCTTGATCACTGAGTGTCTGTGTGCCTTGGCCTCTCTCCCATATGGACATCTGCTGAGCCAGGTCTCTTCACAACTGTCTCTCCAGCTGCCCTGAGGAAGGGAGAAGAAGCACTTGGTCGCTTCAGGTCCTATAGTGAGGAGGTAGGTCCAGCATCCCAGCTGCCTTGAGATTACCCATCCCTCTAGGGATGTTTGGATGCTGGAAGAGTTCTATAAATACCCACTAGTGCTACCAAGAAAGTGAGAATGTGAAATGGGACCAGAAATAAAGGGTTTAGGAACGGTCCTTTGAAGGATTTCCCACCCAGCTTTTCCAAACTCTTCCCATCCTGAGTGTATATAAAATACCAGCAGGAGTATTTTCATCTCTTTCTGCACAGATAGGGATTTAAAGGAACCCTTTTTTTCCTCAGGAGCTTAATGATGGCCAGCAAAGTAAGCACAGTGACCTTCCAAAGAACCAGATGATGTGATGAAAGGAGTCACTGTTGCCAGATACCTATTGGGAGGCTCAGAAATGGGTTCTCTGGAGCCCAATGGGCGGAGGCAAAGCCTCCTTCTTGAAAGGGGCAGCAGATGGTATTCTTCGCTACCCCTGACAGAATAACGGCTGGGGGAAACAGTGGGGCTCCATCTGAGAGAGAGCCCATCTTCTGTGGCCAACCAGTCAATGTGTTTGCAATCTTTACACTTTTTTGTGGTGCTCTTTCAGAAGGGCAGATTGTACAAGCCTGGAAAATTCCATCCAGGAAGAACCGCACCTTTTCATGTTACTTCAGAGCAGATAGAGTGACGATGAGAACCCAAAGGCAAAAGAATACAGGGTGAAGTGGTGAACATATGTGGAGAAAGCTGTTTCATTTATTGGGAGGAATGAAAAGGTGATGGACATCAAGCACTGCTATTTGAAAATGTTGGTGGCCAAAGTGTTTATTTTCCCCCCTCCCAATCTAGCTCACAAAATTGAGCCAGAAAATATGTTCGTGACTATTTCCATGGCTCTTACTCAGCTACAAGTCATTTCCCCTCTCAGATTATTTCTATTTTAAGGCTTAATTTCTAATTGATCTTCTGCTTTTAAGATATTTAGCCAATAACTTCATCGACCAAGTGCCAGCTTCTCTGTCAAGGCATTTAAACTTGTCATTTATGCTCTAACCTTGTAGGTGTATTCTGTTTTCAAGTGCTGATTCCAGATAGACAGGGTTTTCCTGAGAGATAAGAGAGAAAGGACATCTTACTCAAAGGTGGACATAAAACTACAAATTTGAAGACGGTCTCTTGTAAACATCTTTGACTGAAGTTAAGATTCTGGGGAAAAGTTATAATGTGATTATCAATATAATTTAATAAATGATGTGATACAGCTGAACATGACAGTCTCAGCCTCAACAATCATGTGGAGATCCCACAAAAAGTTTCTTATAAGATTTAAGATAAATTTACTCTTCTGCAAAATACCTTTTTTTTAATGTTCTTGGTTTAGTTCTTTATTGATTTTCATAAAAAAATTATTCTTTGCGTGGGTTTAGTTGACATTTTAAAAGTAGTTCAGTGATCCCTAGAATATTCCAGAAAAATGGCCGATGCTTTTCTATCTTAATGTATAATTTTTCAAGGACAAGTATTAAATAATAGTTCTTTTGTAGTCCGTCAGCATATAACAGTAATATCCAAGTAGCAGGCACTGAGCCCCCACACAAAGTTATCTTTGCCATTTTTTGACTGTAAAGTGGTGGGTTGACCTTACCTGTTAGCCTCACACACAGAGTTCAAGGAGTCAAGGACTACACGTTCTTGTTTCTAAATCCAATCTAAAGTTTTATTCTAAATGATGCAGATGAAGGTACTTATTAAAGTGCCATTGTGGATTTTATCATGTATATGCTGCTAAAAATCATTTAATGGATGAACAACTCAGAAAAAGCAGAATTCTCACCACCCACACGCATCGTGATAAAATAGGGCAGCATTTTGCACTTGCTTTAACAGCACTGCCTGAGAAGTAGTTCTGATTCCCATCTCTCTCCTCTCTCTTACTTAGAATTTCAACTTCATCCCAGTCAGCTGCCAAATCGTGAAACAGAATGCCACCCTGTCTTTGTATTTCCAAAACTATGTCATTATTGCGGACCACATCTTTGTGGCAGCCACATGCTTTGCAAAAGAATTAAATCCAGAGTATTCACTTAGCCCCTTATTATTTCCATAATACGGAGGGGGAAAAAAACCGCCTTGTCCTTGTGCTGCGATGTTTTCCCATCGTTAAGATGCTCCGCGGAAGGGAGCCGAGCGGTGGGCAATGGCTGAGTTCCTGATAAGAAGCGCCTCACATTTCCCTGGCATTCCCATTTGCTGGTGTGCTGCTGCGGCCGCACGCCTGATTGATATATGACTGCAATGGCACTTTTCCATTTGACATTCTCTCTCTCTCTGCCTCTCTCGCTGCCTCTCTCTCTCTCTCTCCCTGTGTCGCTTAAACAACAGTCCTAACTTTTGTGTGTTGCAAATATAAAAGGCAAGCCATGTGACAGAGGGACAGAAGAACAAAAGCATTTGGAAGTAACAGGACCTCTTTCTAGCTCTCAGAAAAGTCTGAGAAGAAAGGAGCCCTGCGTTTCCCCCAAGGTAAGCAGGAACCAAGCGCTGACGACTTGCCTAGGAAATTGCTTCTTTCCAAACCTAGCATTTCATCCTCCTCTCAGACAAAGAGACAACCTTTAAATACCACTTAAATTTGCATTCATTTAATTTGCATTAATCTGTAGCATGCTAGCATTGTGTGTTTTAAATGAACGGGTCTTTGAAGTCGGTGACAGAGCAGGGGAACCTCACTGAGAGGTTGGAAAATCTCTTTGGGTTTGACTGAAGAGATTTTATTTTCACTCTGCGTAGTTAGATGTAACTTTGTAATGATTCTTATATTTGACCCTGTGAAAGGAGATTGAGAAGCAGCAACCCCCTTTGCGGACCTGGGTCTTGGAGTCTTAGTACCCTCCCCACAGCCCTCATCCCACTTACAATGGGACCACTATTAACGTGGGCAAGCCTACGGAGTTTAAAAGCGCACTGTTTACTTTTATGACTACTTATGTATGCTGCTGATCTCCTGCCAGGGCTCTGCCGGAGTGCTGAGAATGACTTCAAACAATAGGCAACATTTATTTCTAGCTTTCTGTGTCACGCACGCTTTGCAGAAATCCTGTTCCCCTGCACTTTTTTCCTAGCGAGCAAGGGCTTTGCTTCCATAGATGCAGGCAGGAGCCCTGCTGAGAGAGGAGGATGAGTTTCCTATATGATTTTGATTGGGCAAAAAATGCAAGGAAATGAATGCCTTTTGCCTTGGCCTTATTGCAGAGTTATTTTTAGTAGCCTGCTGGTCTCTGCAGCCCCACTGATGCGACGATGTCCAAGAGGAGACAGGGAAAGGATGCTCCCACCAGCTCAGGGACCAGGACCTGTAGGAATGACTCTTAGAAACACCTGAGGAATATTCCAAGGGTTCTCTCAGGGCTCTTGCGTGTAGTTCTCTCTTGGATGAAATTTGGGCTGTCGGAGGAGGCCTGGGCATAACTCCTGAGCGACGGGAAGTTTGTGTACAAAATGTTAGGGACTCGAAACACTCTGTCACTGAGCTTCATTGTCACTGAACTGCCCAGGGAAACCTGCAGGAAAGAAGCAGCTCTTGCCTCTGCTGAGATTCAGGCACAGGGAAGGAAGTTATTTGGGAAGATGTGTGGCCCATTGTCCGATTCTTTACAACTGACCTTGATGACAGAGAGGGGTGCTGTGAAACATATTTCTTTTCATTTCTAACATCAGAACATTTGCATTCCGAGGAGCTGGCATTGGCAAATTGTTCTAACACATAACATTGAATACCAGGTGCATTTGAAAGTAGAGAGACACCTCAGATGCAGTGATGGTTGCGGGTGTCAACCAAGTACAGCAGGAACCACAGAATGCTTCTTAATTGTGCATTTATACCAAACGCAAATCTTTGCCCATTCTCTTCTCACCAGTTCTTCTGAAAAGTAAACTTTCGAGGCCTATCTACCAGTGTTCACTGTGGAGCCAGGAGGCTGTTTGCGGAGAGGGATTTGCTGATTTTCTTTGATAACTGTCACTAGCTTAACATGCGAGCTGAATGAAAATCTGGTTTCTGAATGAGTGTTTACAACTTTAGGATAGTAAAGTTGTAGAGAGAGAAGTGTGGATTCTATGGACCCGATTGCTGTGTAACTCTAGAGTGATTTTTTTTCAATGATCTCTGTAAACAATTTAATTGAATCAAAACCGTTTTTTAAATTGGTATTGACATTGTCATATGAGAGCACCTGAACAGAAAACGCGATGCTTGACATCCTTTACTTTAAGATACATTTGGTTCAGGTGAAGGGAGAATTGACTGAGGCCTTTGTGATGACTGTGTAACACGCAGCTGACACCCACAGATGGAAACCTGCCTGTGGAGATTTCAATCTTAATTCCAGTTCCAGTGACATCGCGAAGGGGGAAATAAATCATTTTTCAATATGTTCAACGACTACCAATGCATTTATTTTCCTGGGCCCTTGTGGTGAGTTTTTTGGAATTAAATCCACAATGGTAGCCGGCAGTTGTTATTCTATTTTAAGAACTCACAATTCAATCTATTCTTCTTATTGGTTAATTATTAATTCCATCATCCTTTCACGACACTGTGCTAGTTCTGATGGATGCAAAGGTGAACAAAACATTGTCTCGTGTCTTAATTCTCAGTCTGCGGTGCTATCTCCAGTTAGATTTTGGAATTGAAATGAACTTTGCCAAAGGATAAACCGGTCAATGACTTCTTTGTTATAAAAAGCCATTGAAAATATCTGCTGATATCCCAATTTACTTGAAAGGATTGTCACTTATCATGAATTTTCTTCCCATTTATGATGAAGGGGTTTCTCTTAGCCCTTTATCACTGAATCCTGGGAATACGTCACTCACAGCTAACATAGTACAGATCTTTTCTGCCTGGGTAGAAGCCCAGTGAAAGGGCAGTTCGTCCTCTCTCCCTTGAGCACCCTTTGGAACAGATCATGTGTTGTGTATATGGGGGATGGCTGTGAGTCACCTACTCAGCAGCTGACATCAGGGACATTCAATGAATCATCGAGTTGGAGACAAGTACGGAGGAAGATGTAGTCACCATCTCCCATCATGTACTTGTCTCATCACCACAATGATACCAGTGACTTCTGGGTCTGGCCTAAATTCGAGGCTCTTGGAAACAAGTTGCCATCAGTTGCTCCCCAAACTTAGGTCTATGTGTGTCAGCCACAGGGAGTACAGTTGCTTTCAGATAATCCCGTCTCACTATTTTTCATGCTGTTACATTACTGGGGAAAACCCTTAGGCCAGCATCACCAGGGTCCTTGACTCATTCCTGATCAGCAGGCTCTCCCCTGTGGTTAGGTTAACATGTCTCTGACACCTCGAGGTGGCTAACTTGCCATAAGCGGCACCCCTGCTTCTTGGCCAGTGACCTTGGAGCCCATTCTCAACTCTTCCTGTGATAGTCAGCTACTACTGCTGGGTCCAGACCCCCGGCCAAGCCAGTGAGTCAGAAGGGATGTGGAGACGAGGTGGAAGGGCTGAGCAGCAACAGGGAAGCTGTGCGGTGTGAGGATGGTGAGTTCCAGGGCTCAGACTGCCGTGGCCTGCCCTAGCTGTGATCAGCTGTCATTTCCTCTTCGTGTATGACACTGTAGAACATATTAAAATTTCTCTGGGATGGTATGTTTGGAATTCCTCTGATGCCCCACCTCACCAACTTACCCAGACAATAAAAGCAAGGTTGTAAGCCTTTGAACAGCTGGCAGGCTATATATTTCCCCTCTTTCTTTCGCATAATCTAATTCCAAAAAGAATCCAGCTAGACTGGCAGTGCCATGTCTGGGTACTCATTTCCTGCAAGTCCTGCCTCACTGCCTCCTCCGCCCTCTCTGGAGTCTTCCTGGGTGGCATGTGGCTTTTCTTTGCTTTTGCTCTCCATCACTCCCACCCCGCCCCTTTTCCCCTGCCTGAGCTCCTTCCATTGTGAGCTTGTTCTATGCTCTGCCTGTTTCCCAGGCAGCCTGATTGCTGCTCTAACAGGGACAACAGCCTCTGAGGTCTCCCCATCTCCATAGTATTCCCAGGATGTCATTCTTGGCAGCAGTTCTGCGGAGCTGATAGGATTGGGGGGCTCTTGGAGCCCGAGTCTGAACCCACTCGCAGGGAACAGCAGCCACATGGTTCGGCTGCCCTTTCGGCTGCCCAGAGCCGGGCTGCAGTGACCCGGATTGGCAAGGACAAGCATACCATCACAGTGACCCGCACATCCCCGGCAGCGCGCTGGGGGCGGGAGCGCTATGGGAATGCCTGGATGCACTTCGACCTACATTAAGAGAAATGCGGCTCTTCTGTCTGGGGGAGAGACCAGGGACTTGAAACAAAGCTCTCTGGATCATTGGGCCCTGTCCCACCCCCTTTCTCCATTCTTCCCACATTCTTCCCTTCCCAAGGAGAAAGAAGGGAAGACAGTACTTAAAATTCAGCTTGCACAGGACTGAATGTTTTTATGAAACCCATTCGGTAAAAGGAAGAAGAGAGAAATGGACCTTGGGTTGAGCTGAACTAAAAATGCGTGGGATTGGGGAAATGAAGGCAACATTTCCCTTACTTCCCTCCTCCCCTCCCTCCCTCCCTCTCCCCTTCCCCTGCAGAATGTCTCT
>NW_004567128.1:24946979-24967150 GCF_000260355.1 Condylura cristata | reverse complement strand
TCCCTCCTTCCCTCCCTCTTTCCTTCCTTCCTTCTTTCCTTCCTTCCTTCCTCCCCCTTCCACCCTCCCTCCCTCCTGCCCTCCCTTCTCTTTTTCCTTCTTCCTTCCTTCCTTTTTCCTGCTTAACAGAACAATAGACTGTTTCAAGAATTGCAATTTTCAATTAGACATTCCCATTTAAAAGCCTCCAATACCTCCCCCCCGCCCCCCCCCAGCATCCTTAAATGATGATGCTAATGTCCTTGGAACCAAAAGGTATTAAAGAGCAGTCTACATTGCAGCTTCCTAATCCCTCTATTTACCTGGGGGCTTTGCTAGTATTTTCTGAATTAGCCAAAGTTCATTAAAAGACTCAGAAGGAAAAAACTTAGCACAGCTGAATTAAAACGAGTCTTTTCCTATTAGCTTGACAAGAAGGGAAGAAAAGAAAGAAAAGAAAGAGAAGAAAGAACCAACTCCCCTCCTCTGCCACTTCTTGGGTTTTAATATGAATTATTCCATACAAGTCCCTAGGCTAGAGGATCTATTTAAAGACGCCTGGCAGCATGAAGGGAGAGGGTAAAAATACAACTACTCTTTTGTCCATCAAAGGTTTTCTTTGGGAGGACATTAAGTGCATTCCTATTTTCTTCTCTGCCTCTGCCAGTGGCAGCCATCCAGCTGGTAGTACCCACTCCTCACCCATCAGATCAGCAACCATGAACTACGTTCAAGTGCAGGAGGTTCAAGTGCAGGAGAAAACAATGGGTGGAGGATCCTTCTGAAGCCCCTGGGTGTGGGGAGTGGGAGAGGCAGCTTCTGAGCGGCATGCTAGCTTGGCTGGGCAGATCGCCTGCTGCGAATTCACAGACCCACACATTTGAGTTTTTGAGGAAGATTGTGCCGATGGCATTATTTCTGATGCCAGCTGCCTCCACATCTGTACAGCCTTTTCTTGTGTCCCAGCAATAGCTGGCTTGGCATTCTCTGTTCCCAGTGTCCCTTCTCTGTCAGAAGGTCTCAGAGTCCGAAAGGTGAGACTATCATGGAGAGTCACGCCCCTCTGTACCCATTTTCAATAGTCAGAACATAAAACTCTGGATGGGGCTCCCAGTCTGGAACAACTATTTTCTTGTTGGAAAGAATGCTGACTCAGAAAATCCCAACAATGGGTAACTTCAGTTGGCACTATACCCTTCGTGCTTATAATCAGTAATTCATCCAATGAGGGCCCATTTCACCCTCATGTCAAAAGTTGGATGTAAACCTTGACTAGTAACTTTAGCTTTGGTTCTATGAGATTTGCAGTAGATATATTTTTCTTTATCTTTTTCCACAAAAGCTAAGAATTTTTCAGACAATTTTCTCTCTTCCAAGGCCTGGCTCAATTCCAACATTTCCTTTTAAACTGTGATCCAACCAACTGCAATATGCTTTAAAAATGAAAGAGCAACAGGTTAATACATTCAAGAAAGTTGATAAGCTGTCAGAAAGTGATCAGGGGTGACCTTTCAATAGTGCCACAAACCAACAATAGTCCTAAATATGGAGTCGACACCCATCCTTCCATCAATGAGGAATAAGAATAGGAAGGGAGTAGGTCACGGCAGAAGTAACAAAAGAGAAGAAAGAGAAGGAAAAATGATTATTGTTGGTGTTTAAACTCTGCCACTGAAGATTTTCAAATCGCACAATTTTACAAAGTGCAGTTTTTTTGTTTTTTCTGTTTTTTTTGTTTTTTTAAATTTCAACTACTACATCCCAGGAAGAGGGATTTGGACCTGGAAGTCACTCTTTATTTGACTTTAGTGAAATGTATCCTACATCCTCAACTCTCAATGTCAATACACACATTCTTAGTATGTCCAAGAAGAATCAAAGAAATCCAACCTTAAAAAAATAAACATTAGATGATATTTTAAGACTTTGTACATTTCTGTGATATCTCCAAAATTATGGAAAATTTCTCTGTCAGAATTTAAATTTTCTTTAAAAATATGGCTTTGGTGGTTTCAAAGCCAAAGGTGGCTAAAGAGATTAGTAAGACATCAAGTTATCAAAAGACATAGCTTTCACATGAGAGGTTTAAGCAAAGTAGAACTCAAATAGAAAACCAACAGCCCAATTAAGTTCCAGGTTATTAGAAAAGCAGGAAACCCTCTTTTCATTTGATTTCATTGTGACGTAGGTTTGCACCCACAAGTGTTCCAGATTCCAACAAGATTGAAATCAATGTTCAAATCCCTCCATTGGGCAGAAGAGGAAAATTGAATGGGGAATGAAAGACCACATTGCCACTATGTGTATGCCCCATTTTTAACTAAAGGCTCTACAGCTGTTAAGTGAGATCACTACCCATCATTCCAAAATGTTGTTGCGGGTGAGGAGATTCAAATGTAGTTTTGGAAACACTTCACTGGACACTTTGAAGAAAAGCCAACAAACTCATTTGGCTCCAGGGTAAACGGGAGCTTGTACCCAGAGCTGCTATTGCTCACCTCCCTTCTCTGAGTCCACGCCAGAGCCAGAGTTTTGTGGCAGGACAAGTGTCAAGTTACAGGAGCACCAACCTTCTCAGAACATCTCCTTACCTTTTCTTTCCCACCAGGATGAGGTATCTCTGTGTGTGTTGGTCCCATAGGTTGAGTATCTCAGAACTTTCCAGCTTCTTTTCCCAAGAGTCTTAGTCTAGGTGACAGGCAAAAAGTGTCTCATTTCTCACATAAAACCCATTTTCTAGAAAGAAATGTGTTAAAAAAAATCTTTTTTTTTTCTAAAAAAATTGCTGTTCAAAATTATTGAAAAGGCAATGACATATTAAACAGCAAAGTAATCCTTCTTCCTTCTCTTCTGGATTTCTGTGACTTCCTCTCCCCCTGTTTTTATTTTCTATTGATGAAAGGATGGAAGGGAACTCCATGTTCAGGGTTATTGATTCGTTGTGCCACAGAAAAAACACCCCTAAGCAATTTTTTCTTTTTGACAGCTCATCACATCATTCACAGCTTTGAGTGGGCTGGCTAGATTTATAGAAATAATCCAAACTGCCTGAGAAAAGGATTCCAACTGCATCTTGGCTTCTTGACACAGGGGTAATCAAGAGCTGGTCATTTCCAATTTAGGCAAAGTTTGTCCTCTAAAACTCAGTTATTTATGTTCACCATAAAGAAAGAAGAATGAATATATAGGAATTCACAGAAGACTAGGAAAGGTTTCAAGAGCTATACCCATTGGGATCATCCCAGCCTAAGGCTTCAGGAATATTCTTTTCCTAACACAGAGGTTATATACACACTAGACCAAGTAGTGCCTTGTTCTTTACTACTTGGCCTATAATGTTTCTACATCTGAAGAGAAGACAACTCTTCTCACCATTTTTCCTTCTGCACACTATACAAAGCTACCACAAATGGTTCCACAAAGTCATGAGGAACTGTGGCCCAAGCCCAGCTTAGGAATAAAGTTCATTCACCAAAAAGGGCAGGAGACACAGAATCTGGCCTGTGTCATCATCAAAGAAAAGAAGTCTAATTCTAGCATGATTGGCTATTATTGGCTTTTTTTCCCACCCTGTTTGGTAGAAACTGAAGAGAAAATCTATAAATTTCAAGGCAGCTTTCAGAGAAATAAAACCTGGTTAAATACCTATTAACTGCTTCCTATGGTTAACAACATATTATGCATGTTAATACTAGTACATTGCAAGCACTGAGTCAATTGGTTGTTAAGGGCTGTTTTTATTTCAAGCCACAAAGATGGCCTCAACACAGGGCAAATTCTTACAGCTCATACTTCTATGTGGCCTCAAGCACAGCACTAGAACTTGCTTGGAATTGTTTTTTAAATTACTAGCTTCTCAGATAAGGAAGAAACCCTGCAGGATTGTTTTGGGGAATATGTAACCTCAAAGCAGGTGCTGTGCTCTAAAAGTTAGATATAGTTAAAGAATATTAGAAATGGATAGACCCATGGAAGCATGTAGCCACCCACTCATTTGGAAGTGAGGAAACTGAGTCCCAGAGAAAGCAAGTGACTTGCTCAATATCACACCACCAAGGATGAGTTTTAGGTTCCTCAGACCAGCCTTCATCCTAGCATAGCAAGCAACATTAGGATGTTCTTTTGGTTTCAGAATGTAGAGAAATTGTTATTCAATCTTTCTAATCATTGAGTACAAAACACCTAAGACATGGGATAGCAGCAAGAGACTAGAAATGGGCTTAGAGATAAAGAGATGAAAGTTGTAGGTAAGTCAGAGTTTGGATCACAGTGGGAGTTTCCTCTTGGTTTCCTGCATATAATGATTTTAAGTTTTAGTCAGTCTCAAGGTCGAGTCCCCCCACATCCATCCTTCTCCAGACAGTAAAACTCTCCAAGTCAAAAACAAACACACAGGTGGACCATTGAAAGTTGATTCATCCCCAGAAATTGCTTCCATTCCTAGCCCTTTTTTGCACTCTATTTACTCCAACATTATTATTTATTGTTTCTTTTCTGAGCTATATTGCACCTTCCCTTCTGTTTCTTCCGTCTCTTGTTCTCCATCACCACCACTACTGCTGAGTTAGCCTGTCCTGGGTTAGTAATGCAGGTCGGGAGAACACACATGACTACCTGGAGGACGACTGTCTCATCGCTGGGATGCCATCCCCCTTCTAAGGAAGTGATCCAAGTGGCAGTATGAGCACAGCCATGGCCTCACACAAGCCCTCCAATCTTGGCGGGAGAACAGATCCCAGGAGATGACAGGAGCAAAAGCCACTCCCTCCTGATGGACCTCGTGGCTGTCCATCCCAGGGCATACCTAACGCCTGGAAGCATTATCGTCGATATTGTTGCTTCTGGGTCAGCCCATGTTTGACTTCTTGGATGTTACTGATGCACTGCCAGGTAGAAATGATATCAGAAACCATTCATTGAGTGCACAGGATGTTTTACAAAGTCCAACATGCTGTTACAGTTTATAAGGGAAGCGACTTGGGAAAAGGCATCTGACTTATTCTCCAAGGCATCTTGTTGACTAGATTCAATTGGAATTCCTTGAGTTCTTGGGAAGAGACTACTTAGCACTTGACACTCTCTGATTAGACCTAGGGATTCATGCTTTTATAATCCTAGTTTGGAGGGTTATCTAGTGGCAGACTTTCTTCTTCATTTAAACCTTTGATTTTGCAGACATTCCCTTTAAGAGAAGCTCTATGTTCTGTCATTCTTACCTCACTCATGCCTAATATGATTGTTTTATTATAGCGAATATAAAATAATTATGTTACACTGACGCCAATATCATTATGCTTTATTTGTTTAACTTGATCTTCTTTGAAATGATGCATTGCATGTTGTATACAAATCAGACATTAAGGGAGCTTATCAACGTGTCCAAAAATCACCCAGGAAAACAGCAAGTCAAGACTCTGCTTGTGGATGCATAAACTGGAAGAGAGAATTATTTTAAAATAGTACCTATTTTTCCCTCTGATACTTAACTCTTACCTGCTAGAGAAAAAGGAGAAATGTAGTAGGGCCTCGATTAATAGGTATTAACTAGATATTTATTAAAGGAAAGCACAGGAGGCAATACCTGCAAACATTAGTGTTAAAGCAGTAGGGAAGAAATTTGGATACTGAAGCTCAACACCCTCTTGCCTGGCAAGCAGCAGAAGAATAAGGCCACACTTAGCACATGTCATTTTTATTAGCCTGTAGCTGCAATAACTTATGTGAAACTAGCACTTTACCCTCTGCCAGGAGGAAGGTCACCCCGAGAGCGAATTGATCTGTGGACACAACACCATCTCTCCCGCAGGACACTAGGTCCTCTGTAAGCTCCGCTATGTTATTTCCCTGAGGATGACAGGTGGAGAAATCTGGGCACCAGTTGTTCTTTTCCACTGGTATAGCTTGGAGGTAGCTCCAAAGTCGGGCACGACGACCTACGTGCTTCTCTTGCTGGCATGCTCCGCCCTGGGGCTGTTAGAATGTCGGCTCTGTTCATCAGCCAAGTGCATGTCTCAGAGACTGCACCAGAACACAGGGCAGTTCCAGGGCAAGACAGTCCCTCTCTCTCATTCAATCAAGCAGAGGTTGGGTGGAGGAAGCATGGGATTTTATGTTACATGGTTTTAAAATTAGGAAAGCAAATAGGAACTAATTGTGAGGAAATGACAGAAGGTCCTAACACGAGCTGTCATAAAAAGGGGGTCTTAGGTGGTGTGTCTTTCGCTCCTGATTTTCCTTTTGGAATGTGCCTGCCGAACATTCTTGTCGACGCACACATGTGCCAACATGATGTTACTACAGCTCCATTTCACATTAGTTTCTGAGCTTTATGCCTATTTCTTCTTCAACACAACAGGGTTGGATCATTCAATTTCAACATTTAATGACGAAAAAACTGATGTTATGTTTTAAGAAATTTCCCTTTTTATTTTAGGTGATCAGTGAGCTCTCTGGCATATTTATATTGTTCCTTGAATTATTATTTCAGAGTTCAATATAAAAACTGAACAAAAATGTCATGTTTGTGAATGTAATGAAAAACCTTACTTATTAGTGATGAAGCAACATTTCCTCTCTCGGTCCTTATACTTTATTATTACTTCTGTATCCAAGTTGTTATTTTTTTAGAAAGAATACCAGATAAATTTATATTTTGTGTGACATTAGCTATCTCTTTATCAGTATAAACTTCTAATACTTCCTTGCAAAATTTTTTATTCACCTTTCAAAAGGGAAAAATAAAATGAAGCTCTGCTTGCAATTCAGGATGGTACTACTAGATGGCAGTGCTGTACAAGAATGAAGCTGTCTAACTAGTAATGTGTTTCACTGAGACTTTTTTTTTTTTTAAGATTTATTTATTTATGCATATAGAACTGGGGTACAGGCCCGAGGTGCAGGAGAGGTGAGAGGATTCACCATAGTCAGAGTGGGGAGCAGAACAGGCAAATTGACAAAGTACACGGCTGAGGGGAGCATCGAGGAAAACAGGAGAGGTCTGCTGCTTCATGTGGATCACCTGAGGCGGAGGAATCAAACTTGCACCAGAGCGACTGCCCCTGGCTTCGCGGTGCTGCACTTTAACCTGCCGCGCCACCAAGGAGGGCTGAGACAAGCATGTCTTAACATATTTATAAGAAATACAAATATAATACTATTAAATTATTCAAACTTGCATCAGATTAAACATTCATTATCTTAATAATTTCCAAGCCACACTGTCAAAAGAGAAAGTATTTTTTTAAAAGTATTTATGAATAGTCTTTCTCCCATGCCTGTCCCACAAGTAAAATACTTTCATGAGTATCTTTCCAGAGATTTTTTTGTGTGAGTGCAAGTTTATATTCTTACCCTTCCTCGTTTTAACACAAATCAGTACATAGGGTTTCTGAACACTTCTTTATATAGTTGCATGATATTCTATTGTGTGAAATTTATGTCTTTGAACCAGTCTCCCACTGATAGATCTTATATACTGTTTCCAATTCAATGTTATGACAACCAATGCTGCAGTGAATAGCCAGATGCTAGTGTGATTTCATATGTAGGCGATTTCTCAGAAATGAAATTGCTGGGTCTAAATTACATACATTTGCAATTTTAATAGATATTGCTAAATTAACCTCTACAGAATTTGTACCAATTTATACTGTGCTGTCTCCAAAATAAGAACATTTTCCTACAGCTTTGCCAGCAGGGTGCATGATCAAGTTGGAATCTTTGTAACTCTGATTGGTTGAACAAACTATCTCAATGTAGTTCAATTTTCATTTCTCTTAAATGAGGGAGGGTGCCCATCTTCTATATTTATATTTCCTTTTCTGTAGAGAAAATGCATATTCCAGCAAATATAGCTACATACATACATATATGTAGGGTTTTGTTGTGGATGCCATTGCTTATTTTTACCATCATGCCATACAAGTGTTTCGTTCATTCACTTTGCTCATCTAACCATATCGCCTGGTCTTGGCTCTGAAGCGAAGCTGTTGGCAGTAAAGAAGAAAGGAGAGAGACAGGGCTGAAATGTCTACTTTTCCCATCATCCTTTTGTCATGGACTCCTAGGGGAAATAAGTGTGGACTGCAGTGGTGAAAGGAGAAATCTAATAAATCTTTTTTTCCTGAGACTAATGAAGGCTTCAAAGAGACAGATAACCACTTGGGATAATTTTGTCGAATTGGAAGTCAGGAAATGTTCAGTAATATTACAACCTCTAACACTGGAACCCAATGAGGCTCTGACGCTTTGAAATGAAGTAGTGGCGAGTTCCAGTCTAGTGTGCATAAGAAAGCCCAGCATATGCAGCTGAAAAGCAAACAAAATATGCTCTTCTGCATCCTTTGCCACTTTGGAACTTTAAGATCAGGTCTGAACAATTATAATGAGGCACTGTCTTTATCATGCACTCAAGCACAAAAAGAAATTAGTGTGGTCTTGTATGCAATGCGGTCTTCCTAACTTCAAGATTATCCTCTGCATATTGAGATTGCAGTAACTAAATCCTTAAGTAGCAAGTGGTGGCATTTTAAAGCAAGAGGAGACTGCAGATACCATCTCATGCAAGTCCCCTGCTATATGGTTGAAGAAAAGGAGACTGAAACCGTTTAGAGCACTGAAGCAACCCTAGGTCACACATCTCTTTCCACCTTGGGATCACCTGCCCCAGACTCACAGGAAGATAATTGGGTCTGAGGCGACTATGTTAGAGCAAAACCAACTGTGTGTATGGACTTGAATTTCTAATCTTGGTTTTATCAACACTGTCATATTTATTCCACTTTTTCATGAGTAGGGAGTTTTTTAAAAGTTGCATAGTAAACAAAACAATCAAGCTTTTATCTGAAATACCTCTGAAAGTTTTTCTGAGGTTTTAATTATCAGGTTCCCTTTGTGTTAGATGTAATGTCAAGGCCCCCTCATTTTCCTAAATCTTTGAAAATATTTTGGATACTCTCTGCCTTCTGGTGTGATAAAAGGCATCGATGTTGACCATCCATGGGGGTGGGGGGAGGTGGCATTGGTAAGCTGATTTGGGAGATATTTCAACCCATCCCTGTTCCTAAGAAGAGTGATTGAAAGAACAAGCAAAAATATTGTTGTTTCAAAGAATAAATAAATGGACCTTAAAAAACAAATTAAAAAAACAAACAAATTTCAGGAAAACTGGTATAGCATGGTCCCACTTTCATGGTTAGCTTCTGCTCTGATGACTTCTTGCTTTTTTGAATTATACCATGTGCTTAAGCTACCATGACTCTGCCAGAAAATGTGACTGCTGGCAAATACACTTGTGCTGCTTTACCAGCCCTGGAGGTCAGCTAGCAAAATGTGCATTTCAGATGCAGTTTGTCAATTTCAGAGGTAGTTTGTCATTGATGCTGGACAGCATGGGGCTTAAAACAAAACAAAAACAGGATGAGTCAGAGCTCAGAATTGGAAAGCCAGGTGGGTGGGTATGGACTTGGAAATGGAAAATGAGCTTCCTTGTAGGACATGGCCTGTGTTCATTAGTGCTGACCTGTCTCCTCTCTAGCCTATAAGCTGATGTTGACACCAAAGCTTATTGAATAACTGAATAGATACTCCTGTCCACACCAGCCATGGATAAGGGTGAGACCACCCAACTGAGTTATGCTGTGGCCAGAACCACATGTTTTAATCCACCATGAGTTTGAACTCTTCTTGCTCCTGGGAACATGGTTGCTAACAATCCAAGTCAACATACCAGTGTGTCCACCTCCAAATGGCAATAAATATGTAGTAGAAGCTATGGGGTGGGTGAGGGGTGGGATGGCTGAGAGTTTATGTTAATGACACTGTAGAAACCAATATTCTCCACTCAAAATGACATGGAAAAATTATACTCAATACCTCCTGGGTTCCATTAGTGTTTTCTGGGTAAATGTTTCTGGGGAAAATAATTTCTGTTTTCATTCCAGCTGTGCAACAGACACTGTGATGATGGATTGCAAGTGTAATAAGTAAGACAGACTCCAGCATACAAAGGACAATGACAACGAGAAAGCTTCGGCCAGATCCTGCCCTTTCCTTGAAAGGAACTGGATCCTAGGTGAAGGCATTTCCAATTTTTAGTCCTCTGCCTCCCTCTGCTGTTCCTCTTGAGAAGTTTTTTCCTTACAACAATGAGAAATCATGTACTAGCTGCATCTTTTTCTATGCTCTCCCTGCTGGCACTAATGGGAGATACAGACAGCAAAACGGACAGCTCATTCATGATGGATTCCGACCCTCGACGCTGCATGAGGCATCATTATGTTGATTCCATCAGTCATCCATTGTACAAGTGTAGCTCAAAGGTAAGACCAAGATGTCTGTGAGGATGGCATTACTTCTTGCAAATGAGAGAAGCCATCATTTTCTTTCAGGGAATGGAGAACAATGATCATATCCCACACCTGATCTATTTAGCTGAGCAACAGCACTTGTGAGACAATCATCCTTTTAGGGTTTCCCATCATGCTCTGCACTTTTGTCAGTAGAATCGCCTCATCAGCTATCTGCGCGTTCAGCCAATTTCTCTCTTTTCAAGCTGCTTAATGACAATAGGAATGGCTGGAATTTTATCACACAATGCAATTGTTGCAAAGCATGACGTGGGTGTGTTTTGTGCCAGGATGTGAACATGATGAGTAGTTATGTCCTTTTTCAAGAAAGGAAAATGGAGTGTACAAGTTACATAGGTCCTTCCACCTCCACCCGCAATAAAGAGGAAGAGAATGCAAGAAATATGATTCAGCAATGAAATGTCTCCTTTAGGGGCTCTTTAGAGAGTTCCTTGGGTAAAAAAAATGGTCACTGGATAGGAGCCCAAGATTTTCTTCTGCCGTATTTCGGTGAAAATAAATTCAAGGATAAATGGAAATTTGATCGTTTATCATTTTGATATTGACTGTCCAAGTCATTCTTCATTTAAAATATTTTATTTGTTTGTTTGTTTGCTTAATTAGAGAAGAACTGGAGTGTAGGATAGAGGTGTGGGACAGTGAGAAGATTCACCAGAGAAAGAGTGGGGAGCAGAACAGTCAGATCCACTGAAATCCACTACTGAGGGGTGCAGCAGGAGAGACAGGAGAGGTCTGCTGGGCCATGAGGGATTAGCTCCATGGCCAGGGTTAAAGTCAGGCCCTCGCAGTAATAGTGCTGAGACTTAATCTCTAGGCTACCAGGGAAGCCCTCCAAGTCATTCTTCTTGAGAGTAGATAGTATGTTTAGTGTGTAGGTAACATGTACTAGTGAAGCCTCTGCATTAAGATAAGGTGCATGAAGGCATACCAAGTTTCCAAGACCACTCAACATGCCCAGCCACATGGACCACCCAGAAAGGGTGAACAAGAGTTGCCATGCCCTTCACGGCCCCCAAATCTCCTTATGAGTGACATTTGCCCATGTTAGTAAGAATTTGTTTAGTTCAACCTCACAGATTGCTACTTTTATTCCTAACACTAAAACCACTTAAATATTTTCATTTGGCTAATATTTTTTTAATTAAAAGTATAACTAAGAAATTTTTATATCAGCCACCAGAATTAAGACCATATAAGTTCATCTCGCCACCTTCTATTTAAAAGCATTACAATGTTTGTCTGCCTTTAAAAATTCCATAACTTCTCTGATTATAGCTCAATGACATGTTTTAGTTTGGGAGCATCAGAATTTGAGTTAAATCACTTAACCATTATATGAATAAGATCTAAGACTGTGGGAAAAAATAGAGACTTTCCACTTAAGAAAAACTTTCTGGCTCTTATTTGTATTTATAGAACTAAAAAAAAAGAGTAAATAGATAAACTTAAATTTTTGCAAAAGCTGCACTCCCTTCTTAGGAAGAAAAAAAACAATGAAAACAAGTTGAGAAAAAAATGGTTAGTGTTTTTACAACTGTGATTTCTCAGAAACTGTAGGCCTAAGAGAGGTTGGCTGGAGCAATTATTAGCTGCTGTCCCCACCGCCACCCGCCCGGAAGCAGACAGCACTACTATTCAGTGTGTCATGGATGAGTTCTCCTTCTGTTGATTTGTCCCTCCATAGGACAATATTTTTGAAATGAATTAATGTCAAAAAAATGGTTGATGTGATGATAGGAGGGAATAGAGAAATAAGAGCATCTCTAAAACCTAGAGAACAATCTAGAAAGATCTGGTGAAATGATGGAGGGCCTTAGCGATTATTACATTCAAGGAAGGCCAAACGGCATGTCATTAGCTCAAACCTAACAAATTCACAGTACTTGAAAGTGAGCCCTAGGAGACTTTAGCCTACCTTTCATCATCCCTGTTTCTCCCAGCATGTCATGGTAAATAACAGCACAAGGTTGTGATAGTAGTAGAAGTGTTTGTAATTTCATGGGAGCAATCTGTTTTCAAACATTCCAAACTATCCCAAATATAGCAATAGTTTTATGTAAATGGTGCTTATAATTATAAACCTTTCTTTCTTGGCCATAAAATATGCCTGGCAGAATCTTAACTACCCAGACCTCTTCTGGATTAAATTTTCTCTATGTATTCAGGAACAAAAACTATTTTTCATTTTGCAGTATTCTATAATTCTTAGCTTTCGCAGACTCAGGCTGGTCTTCTTTCAAATGGATGACATTTAATGAAATAGATTGCTTTTATAGATTTGAGATAAAACTTTGAGCCTCTATCTAGAAAATACCAATAGGGGGTTTTGCAAAGAGAAGACTAGGGTAGATTGTTTCTCTCTGCAAAAAAATTTCCCTCAGCATGATGTCCAAAGACTATTGTTTACTGGAGACATTCTTACCATTTGCCTGTGAATTGTTACTGCTTCCTGATTTAAATTTATCTAACTGTGGGAAGACAGATGGAGGGAATTATGTGATCCAGGCTCCAGGAAGGGAAGCCATCTTCATGAGCACCTAATGCGGTCAGTGATCAAATCACTACCCCGAAATTGTGATGGAAGACTTTATCATTCTCATTTTACCCAGAAGGCAAACTGAAACTTTAAAGAAGTATTAACTAGACTGGTTCCTGTTACTTAGCCTTGAAAAGGCAATATCTGCCTCTGATGAGCATTCAGCTTTTGATGACTTGGATCTTCATGTTGGAGGTTTGCAAGCAGAATGTTAAGAGTCGCTGTGTAGCAGTGCAGGCTCAACCCCCAACCTACTGGATACAATGATTTAAAATCTGCATTTTTTCTAGAAAGAAGATGTTATAGTGAAAGCTTTTCTGGGAGCCTTCCATAGACTATCTTTCCCCCTTGGCTCTGAACTTGCATGCGGCCAGATGGTCTGCTGTTAATCCTAGCAATTCAGGAGAGGGTTTAGGTGTGTCAGGCAGCAAAGATGGGCCACCCAGAGAGGTCCACCCAGGAGGTATTGACAGATTTGGTTGCAACTGGTAACTTTCAGTGGTGACAGGTTCTAGGATTTACTACAAAAGGCCCTGGGAGTGGGAGGTTCATTAGAATCTTCGCTGCAATTCCGAGTGAGTAAGGGCTCTAAAAGAAAGAGGCAAAAGGTCAGTGTTCAGTGGAAATGAGCTGTTTGGGAAATTTTAGGCTACTGAGGTATCCTGGTTTTTGAAGTTAGAGAGGACTCGTTTCAAATTCTAGCTCCCCAGATTGCTAAATGGGTGATTTTGTGGGAATTGAAGTGCTGTTCTGTAGTGCCTTGGTTTCGTCCATAGAAAATAGAGCTAATGTTGTGTACCTAAAGGTGGGTATGGATATTGGTGATAATATTTATATTTATAACGTACCCAACAGAGTACCCAGTATATCACAGACATGAACACATGATATTGTGATCTTAATAATGAAGTTATAAATTGGACAGGTGCTCAAATTCACATTTCTATTTTAGTCACTACAGACACTTCAATAACTCTTGGGATCTCCTATTGCCTTAAAGGATTAAGAAAATGAGCCTCACTGTGGTACTTGTTAAACATAGAAACCAACACGCCTGGGAGCAGGCAGTGTACAGACAGCAGAGTCACTGTGCTGAGTGCTAAGAGTGGTTGGAAAGAGAAAAAGAAGCAAAGACTGCTGTCTGGTCTCCCTTCCCAGAGGAGTGGAGAAGGGATGGACTAGATAAGGGTGAGTTCTGGAGTCAGATCAGGGTGTGCTTTCAGGAAAGTTCGGGCGGGCCTATGAATTCTAAGCTGGTGGGTACTTGGAGGTGGTGGCCACAGACTAAGGGCCTGAACCAGAGTTTAGGCATACTGGGCCTGAACTCTGAAGAACCACTAGAGTAGCCACAAAGAAGAAGGAGAATTGGTCTGGGATAAAGCTTGAGAAAATTCCCGGAGGGAGAGGGACTTGATGTGACCAGGGCTGAGCCTCCAGGTTGGGGAGGAGTGATGGGCAGCCCCCCTCCCCGAAACCATCCATCACTTGGTAGGAAAAATAATGGGAACCAGGAATACTGAGCTAATAACACAATTGACTACTAGGGAGATATAACTGGATTTTTTTTAAATAAAAGGAACCTGTTTATAAGGAACAACTGCTACATGCAGGCACTGTGGTCAGTATTAGAGGCACAAAAGTAGAAAAGAGAAGAAAGTAGCTGTCCTCATTTTGCTCACTAAAGGCTTCTGATGAGCGAGTGAGCAGAGTGGGTTAGCTGAGCCTTCACCCACCCTGTCAAAGTTCGGTCCCACACTGTTTCATGCCTCTTCTTGCCATTTTGTTGATGCCCTCAACTTGGCACAGACCCTTCTAAGGTTCACCTGGGTCCCTGGATATGAGCTGAGTAGTCTTATTGAAGGTGCCCGTGAGGGGAGAAGTGGGAGCAGCATGGGCTGCTTGTTCCTGAGGAGAGAGGGGTACTCCGAGGGTAGCCATGGAATCAGTTGAGAAAAAGACAAAAATATCACACCATTGGGGTAAAAGAGGCAAAACTTTCTCTTACAGTGGGACAGGTGGGTCTTTATTCTGACACTGATGGAGAAATCTAATCAGTCATGACCTGAGACAGAATTTCCAGGAGTCTTTGGTGATGGTGAGAGTCTTTTGACAAGGAATGAAGAAAAGCATCTGTGTTTAGGTTTTCTCTCACTCAGAAGATAGTTGTGTACTGCAGCCAGAGACATAACTGTCTAAGAACTATGGCGGGTGACCAGAGATAAGGGCCCGAAGTCTCAGGTGCAATCCTTGGTCTGGACCCAGGAATCACGACTGGCCACAATCCTCAAAATATAGCCTGAACTCACCTACTTGTGACCCACTTGAACATTTGATGAAATTTGAAGGCTGATAGACTATCTTCTAGCCCTGTCACTGGGAGGAATCGGCTCAGGAATTGGGCTGTCTTGGTTTAGAACCTGCCTTTCCACAGTACAGCTGTGTCACTTTATGCTGGTAAATTATGGAAGAGCTTACCTTTTGAAATGGTTGTTAAGAATCAATCTGCATATGAAGAACTTGGCACAGTACTTGCTTCCTCTTAAATGTTCACGATAAGTTCCACATCATCATCACGATTATTCTTTTATTATAGCCCAAGAGCCTTTCATTACTCTTAGCTTCAGCATATGGAAATCAGAATAAAGCAGAAAGGAGTCTGTCCTTGAGCAAACATTGAACATGGAAGCCCTTTTCCTATCAGAAGGAAATGGCTCGTACATCCCACTGGAGCCAAATGACTCCAAGGTTGGGGGATAAAAAGAGGCTGCTGGAGTTTCTTAGGATCAGGCCATTTGTTTGGGGAACATAAGAGAGCAAAAGTTAAACTGGATCAAAGGTGGATAACATGTACCTGTCACTTACTTGCGCTGTGAGAAGTCAGTGGAAGGTAATATGAGCAATTAGCAACTGTTGTGCCCACTCACCTAACGGTGAAGCCCTCTGTGGAGTCTCTGTCAAAAGAAGTTCATTTCCAGTTAGATAATGGAGGATGGTGATGATGTGTCCCAAGAAACCCCTAAGAAAAAAGGCAGACTTGTCTGGCTCTGGTTTCGATACGGATCTAGTCAGATCAAAGTAGATTAAAGAAGAGTGTAAATTGACTCATGCCTCGGGAAAACAACTTAATATCAGGAAGCAGGATATTATGGTGGTTTAGACCGGGGGTGGTTTTCATTCCAACTCTGCCATTTCCCAGTTATATGGATTTGGACAAGTTATTTAAACTCGCTAAATCCCTAAAACTAGTTTTGTTGTCTGTAATAGTAGTAAGATACTAATAGTGCCTTTCTCATAAGATTGTTATAAGGATTAAATTAGATTAAATGCTGTAAGCACGCAAATGCTAGCTTTCACTGCTATTACTAGCTCAATGATCACTGGCTAGAAATCCATCTAGAACAAAGCCTCTCAGACTTAAACAGGCCCAGAGTCTTGCTTTTCACAAGGTGGACACGAGCCCCGCTCTACAGAGGGCAACTATAATCTTAAGAGAAAAGCAGAATCTTTAGTCCTACCCTAGAAATACTCAATCACAATATGCAAACTGTGCATATTGTACATGGGATTTGTATGCATGTAACAGGTTGAGAAGAATGGTCTGGAAGAGGTCAGGGTGCATTTGTTAGATCAGAAATACAGTTGAAATGCAGCAAATATTAAAATGTAGACTATCAGAGTTAACTTGGAAGGCAGCTAATTATCCATGCCGATCTTACTGGCACTCATTTATGGATCTTACCCACCAAGTACCTAGTTTACTCCTTTAACACACACACCAGAATGAGATTGTTATTTTTTTTCCAGTATTTTCATGTGTGTATGTGCTGAGATCATCAGGGTCTAATAATTGCTTCATAGTCTTTTCTTCGAGGGGTGGGTGTTTGGATTTGGCAGAGGAGGATAGTTGGAATTTCATTAAGTAGATTAATTGAAAGAGGAAAGACATAAGCAAAGGCAAGAGGCAGAGATTTTAGGGCAGTTCCAAAGTCATTAAGCTTGATGAAGCCGCAAGGGGATGATGAAACAGAATAGCTGCAAGACTGGAAAGATACATCAAATCCAGATAAGGGATGGGGCTGGGCATTAGGGACTGACCTCTGCTGTAATCTTCTAAAGCCTATTTCAGATCATGTTTGTTTGCCTATCGCTGTAAAGCGCTGGCAAGATAGAACTGAAAAGCCTTAATAAAACCCAAACAGTTTACAGCTGCCATTTTTCTTCTGCCTCTGTGATCTTTCAGTGAAAAATCAGTTGGAAGGTGCACCTTACTCTCAGCAAGCCCTGCTGGTTGTTTCCTAGGATCTCCTATTTTCTTGCTGGTTGCTAAGGGATTCTTGGATTCATCCCAGCATCCTCTCAGATAATGACGTTAATGATCTATAATTATTAGAAGTCATCTTCTCTTCCATTTGGAAAGATGGGCAAGACATTTCCTCCCTAGTTGTTGGGTGTTTAATTCTGCCCTCTGAGATGATAGCAGAGATAGCGGGAAAGTTTTTAATAATAACTGCTAGTTCCTAAAATATCATGAGGTATAGGTCAAATTGGCTTATGCATATAAATGTATTTTTTTTAATGGAACAGTGACACTTTTTATGTTCTTCTTGGTTCCAGATCTATAGGGCAACTTGGTCTCCATTACTAAATATGAAATTCGCCAAGCAAGACCCTCTCACATAAACACTGGCCAATAATCTCAGATTGCTCCCAGCCTCTATGCCCTGATATGTAGAGGGTTATAGATCTGTGCACTCTATGCCACCCATCCTGCCACTCCCAGAATAGCAGGATTTATATATGGGATATGTGATCAAACCTCTGGTCCATTACCTTAAATTGGGTACAAAATATTTAGTGCGTGCTTATGTCCACCGTTCCGAGGATAACCTTGGTAATTTGCAAAAGATTCTTAAAGCAGTCTGTTGACGAAAGCCACGTTAAAAGCCAATATAAAGAACACCGCCTCTGTTTCTCCAGGTTGAATTAACATTCTAGGTCATCCTAACCTATCTTTGGAAAGCGAGATAGTGAGAATGAGTGTGTCATAAAATTTGCCTTAGAAGACTCTGAAGATTCAGTTGCACAAATATCAGACATTTCCATATATAAGCCTGAAAGTGTGATTCCAAGGTCAAACCACACACCCATTGTCATTTCATTCTCTTGCCTCATACTGTAGTGCCCAGAACATCTCTTCCTCCTTATCATTCAGGTTGCCCTGTTTTTCTTCTCCAGAAACCAATTCCTTTTCTCTAGCAACTGCCTACACAAAACCAAGTCTTTTAAAAATTATTATTCATTCTTTACTTATTCTGATTTCGATTTGGCATGTTTCTCTGCATTCTGAGACTGGTAAAATCGGCAACAGGCCTTGGTAGACGACCACTTGTCAGAAGAAACTTTTGCTTGTGCCTTGACTTTTATTTGCACATCATGGTGCTGGTACATGTCTGGTGGTTCTAAAATGCTCAGTGCATTTCTGACAGACCTAGGAGCTTTCAAACCACAAAAGCTGGGGCTCAAGCCTGAAGGATTTTAATTCAATTTTTTGAAAGAGGGCACAGTTGTTGACATGTTAAAAACAGATTGCCACGTAATTCCCGTGTACAACCTGGGCTGTGGGTCACTGGCCTAATCAGGCAGGAACTGGAAGAGTGTTGGTATTTTAATGTTCGCTCTGGTACCCGGCTGAGACCTTGGCATCGCCACAGAGTAACCACTTCTCTTCCCTCCCCAGATGGTGCTCCTGGCCAGGTGCGAGGGCCACTGCAGCCAGGCATCACGCTCAGAACCCCTGGTGTCTTTCAGCACGGTCCTCAAGCAGCCCTTCCGCTCTTCCTGTCACTGCTGCCGGCCCCAGACCTCCAAGCTGAAGGCACTGCGCCTGCGCTGCTCAGGGGGCATGCGCCTCACCGCCACCTACCGGTACATCCTCTCCTGTCACTGTGAGGAGTGCAGTTCTTGAGCCTGGCTGTTGAGTGACTTCTGGACGGCACGGCCTTCCCACCCCACCAAGCAATCCAAACAACCTGAGAAGTACTGGCAAGAAATGGTTAAGGCAAAAAAACAAAAAGATGCAGCAATTCCCACTGGGTTCTGCATATTCCACTAATAAAGACGCTACGTGTTTGTTGACAGAGAAAAACTCTGGGAACTTGTTTTCCATTCCCATCTCCATACCCTGATACAATTTCTTTTGGTTCCTTTACATAGTCAAACTTTTTCCCCCTTGGTGCTGAATGCTGTTTGGGTTTCCAACAATTCGTATTAGTGGGAAAATAGGGCCCTCACGCAAACGTGGTCAGGCTGTCATTGTTTGGAGAAGGTTAGGGAACCATTCAGTTTGGCAAGCAGGAAACTCCAACTTCTTTTGGAACACTGCTTTTTTTTTTTTTTTTTTTTTTGCCTTGTCATCTGGTCTAAGGTTGCCATTGCTGCTAAAGGTTAGCAATTTCAAATGCCAGGCACGAATCATGTGGATTTGTTTAACTGGGTTCACTCACAGCCAGCTAACAAACATTAAAATAACTAACAAGCAGATTCTCTCATGTGATGCTGGAACTCCTGATGGCTGTAATTATTATTCAGAAATGACTTTGGGGAAGTAAAGGCAGCATAAAGGACTTGTAACCTGAAGACTTTCTCAGATAAATTATGGTAAAATTTTGTACGAGAGAAGACATTTAGAGACCAACACAAACACAGATCCTGCACCAACTTTGAAAAAGGCATATATGTACTAGTGGCATGGAGAATGCACTATATTCATGCATGCAAATTAGACAACAAAGTATGAATTTATTTGTGGGTGTTCTATAGCTTTAGCCATGTTGCTGACGTCATTCTTTAACACCCACTTGTCCACGTGAAGCTTGCTGCCAAAATGGTGGCTTGGCTCACACTCTGAACATTTGGTTCAAATATATTTTGGTCCATGAGCCTCAAAATATGAATTATTCCCATGTTTTGAAATAAAAAAGAGACTATCTTCAAAATTATGTTGTGTAAGCATTATATTTTCCTATGATGATGCATCCCTCTAACAGGGTCCAGAAAAAGATAGAGGTCATATTCTAGAAAGCATGGTGGGAGCATTTTTTTCTTTTTTGCAATCAATATGCCAGGGTGATGGGGGCTTATAAAACTTGCCTTTTAGTCTCAGAATTTACTTGGTGGAGTAAGCCCAAAATCCGATGCAGTCTGGCTTCCTTACTCATGGTGGAATGAAATAAAGAAGTCATGTCCTTTTTTTTTTTTTTTTAAGATTTATTTTATTTGTACATACAGAA
>NW_004567128.1:24884699-24946879 GCF_000260355.1 Condylura cristata | reverse complement strand
ATGAAGTACACTGCTGAGGGGAGCAGCGGGCAGGTCAGGAGAGGTCTGCCACACCATGTGGTCACCACCGGGGCAGGTGGGAATCGAACTCATGCAGAGGTGGTTTTAGCTTCTTGGTGCTGTGCTTTAACCGGCTGCGCCACCAGGGAGGGCCAGAAATCATGTCCTTTTTAATCTCTTCAATTTTCTCAGAAGAGAGTAAGTATCTATCTATAAGTGAAGTCTGAAGAATCAAAGGGAGAATGAATAGTTCACCAACAATGGTTTCTGGTTTACTGACCATTTAATGTTCTAGGGCCAGTGACACTCTTGAACATTCTGAGGATATTCATGGTGCGAGCTTGGTGCTTTGTCCATATTAAGCATCTCAGAGCTAACCCAGACTTGGCAGCTCAGTTTCCAGGGCAACCTTAACACAGTGTTATCTCGATTCACCAGAGATGTCCGTGGACCCCACTGTTATTACAGTCAACCTGTGAATTACTTTTCCTTTAGAGATGATGATTTTGTATACTCTTTGGCACAGCTTTCACACATTTTTTTTTTTTTTTTAGAAAGTCAGCAGGGTTAAATTTGTATTTATGGCTTTGGAACAGAACGAAACTAATGCTATTAAGTCTTGACCTTGATCTTAACTTTCATGGTGATAGAGCCAACCAGTCCACTAAATTAGGGGTTCTCCCCCTTCTGAATGCAAATGAGGAAATGGTCATTTGGGCCATTACATGAAGATAAATTTTGTTTAAACATTTTAAATTGAACACCTAAACTTAAATGGTTATACTTCTTAATTGACAATGAAAATATTAACTGTTGTTCACATTTATAGCTATGCTTTCATGTCACTAATCAAAAAGTGGGAATAAAACTTCCAGCTTTAAAATAGCTCTTCCTGACTTTGGAAACTCAATTAACTTTGAGAACTATATGCCCTGAACTCCAGTCTTTATTTCTTTACTACTGATTTGGGAATGGAAGGGTCAGCTATATGACTCATATTTTCCAAATTCCCTGGAAGTCATAGAAAATATTCCCTTCAAGTCCCATTACATGGTCTATTGTCAAAGATTCCCCATGGAAATAAGCAGAATATGCTTGGAACACTAGAGAATCATATAACCGTGGCACTGAGAGGGCCATTAAAAAGCATCCTTTTTCCTCTCTCTCTAAATAGATGAACAAACGGAGACCTGCAGAAACCCAGGAATTTGCACCAAGTCACACAGTCTTCCTGTTCCCCCCAGTCTTGGGTCCTTCCCCTTGCCCCATCAGTGAGAGAAGCCTCACTGTTCTCAGGATCTGGAATACTGACTATGGTGGATGGGCTGGCAGAGTGTGGTGAGACAGGGCAAAGTTTAATGGGCATATCAAGGCTGAGAAAGAGAAAAAGTTATATTTTCCCTAAAGATCTAAAAATAGCCCTGGGAACAGAGAATTTAAGCATTATTGGATAATAAGATACTATGGAATTTGTACAATATCTTTTACGCCAAAACATATTTAGTTTTATGTTAATGTCCACCCCTAAGGATTGAAAGAGACCCAAATGAATATTTTGATCAGTTAACAATCCTGGAATGCCTAAGAAATGCTTTCCCGTCTTCCCCATTTGCCATGCATGGAGAAAGGAAAATGAAAATATGTTATAGTCCTAGTATATGTTATATGTCCTAGTAACTTACATCTTAAAAATTTGTGTGATCACCATTATGGACTAGGGGAAGTATTTGTAAACTGATCTTACCTTCATCATTTATAAACATGTAATAATGTGTTAACTCTGCAATGGAAAATAGAAAAGTTTATGGACCGCACTGATTTTCTTGAGATCTCAGTTTCCCTAAATAATCTCTTCAGTCTTATCCATGTGAGCTCTCGGACTTTTCCCAGAAACGTAGAGTGAGGACTAAATCAACCCTTCCTGGTTCTGAGGAAATAATGACTAATTTTCTCCTATACGCACGCATTTGTTAATCCTTGTACATGATTTTGTATTAGCTACAATAGGCCACTTATACACTGTGGTGAGAACTGTTTGAATAGAACGATTGATTCCTGGTGAGCTTGAAGTAATGAAAGCACAAGTTTGCCTTTGGTCACTGTTTCAGGCCCTCTTGAAACAAACACGCTTATGTAAGAGAAATACCCAGGATGAATAGTAAGTGCATGATGGATAAGAGGTTGAAAAACATCCATCAAAAGGGGAAGCCAGGCCCTCCCTGCTGGCACAACAGGTTAAAGCTCAGGACTGCGGCAACTACAGCACAAGTTCGATCCCCGGCCGGATGGTGACCCACATGGCACAGCAGACCACTCCTGTCTCACCCGCTGCTCCCTTCAGCAGTGTATTTCAGTACATCTGCCTGTTCTGCTTCCCACTCTGTATCTGCCTGGTGAATCCTCTCTCACAGACACACACGGCTTTACCTCTGGCCTGTACCCCAGTTCTTGTATGCATAAATAAATCTTTTTTTTTTTTTAAAAAGAAGGGAGTCATTACCTTCTGATGCTGCCACTTCGTGACCCCAGACCCAGCTGCTTCCTAGTCATCAGACATACCCACTCCCTTTAGGAAGTAGAGCAGTGGAGAAATATGGATCTAGGAAGAGAGGCTCTGCCATTCACTGTATCATTACACCCCAGGAATGTTTTGCTGAGTAATGTCTGTTACAAAAACAAGCCCAGCAACTACTTGCTAAAGGGCAGTATTTCATAGAAAACAACATCACGTGCCAACAGCTCAGACGTAGAGCTGTTTCCCAGAAGTGCTCACTACAGTCGACCACTGCACAGCACAGAGGCACCGGCATTCAGACAAGTTGAAAATCTACATACAACGTTTGACTCCCGTAAAACTAAACTGCTAATAACCTGAAATTGATAAATAGTCAACACATACCTTGTAAGTTCCATGTGTCATATACATATCCTTGCAGTAAATTAAACTAGGTCATAGAAAACCTTATTTTTTTTTTAAGATTTATTTATTTCTGCATACAGAACTGGGGTACAGGCCAGAGGTGCAGGGGCAGTGAGAGGATTCACCAGAGACAGAGCGGGGAGCAGAACAGGCAGAATGATGAAGTACACTGCTGAGGGGAGCAGCAAACGAGACAGGAAAGGTCTGCCACGCCATGTGGGTCGCTTCCGGGGCCTGGGATCAAACTCGCACTGAAGCGGCTGCAGCTAGCTTGCAGTGCTAGGTCCTAACCCATTGCACCACCAGGGAGGGCTCTATTATAGAAAACATTATTAAGAAAATCACAAGGAAGAGAAAATGCATTGCAGCACTGTACTCTATTGATCAATACTGTAAATGGACATCTGTTGTAAGAACATCTGCAGATAATTAGACCTGTGCCATTCATTCATGTCGTCATGTCGTTCAAGGGTGAGTTGGCTTAGTGTCGTCTGCCATGGAGCTATGACTGTAAAAGCCTTTTCTTTCACTAGGCTGTAAGTGTAGTTCCAAAATAAGTGTAGTTCTCATTGATCAAAGTCATTCTGTGCCCTCAAATATTAATGCCATCTTCTCATGTGGTAGACAGAATATTTCAAATGTGGTGACCAGCATGAACATGGGCATGCACCAAGACAGGATGTGGTGCCTGAGCTAGCAAGCCCTCCCGGGACTGCTGAGCTGTGCATTCACCTGGCCCAAGGGCATGTTTTTCTAAAGGTGGCTCATATCCAGCGACTGATGGGGGTGGGTGGAGATTGGAGGCTGCTCTCTCAGCTGAGGCAAGACAATTCTATTGTAGCAGGAGATCCTCCCTCCAGAGCTGGCCTCTGTGTGGGCTGAGGCTTGCCGGCCCTACATTTTTCTGCCCAAGTTTGCTTCCCTGCTTGCCTTGCAGGGTGCTGATCTCTAATAAATCCCCTACACCATAAGATGCATCTCAGTGTCTGACTCTTGGGAACCAACGGACAGTGACTTGATTGGTCTATAAAAGAAAACAAGTGTATCTAATCTGTCTAGTTCGTTATGTAACCATAATATTTAGGGTTCAGAGCTATGTTTCTGCTTTCTTCAATTGTGTGGTTTAAAAAGAGGTGCTAGTACAATCTGAGTTTCAGCTAGAATGCTGAATGAAGGACACACAGAGGTGGGAAAAGCCTTGCTTTTCATATGTACAGAGGCTAGACAGGGAGAGCGATAACGGGAATAAGTGCACTGATGACTTTTAGAGATAATCCACAAAGCAGATGATGTTCTGTGCTTGGTTTAAAGTGACCATTTTAAAGTAAAGAGATAGGATTTTTGATAATAACATTAACATTTGTACAGCACTTTCAGAGACACTGTATCATTTGGTGTTCAAAAGAGCCTTATGAGGTATACTGATTATTATTATAAATCTTGTGGACAAAAATGGAAGGTTGCCTTTTAACTTCAAAGTTTATGCTTCCTTGCTATTCCAAAACTCTTTCTTTTATTCTAAGTCTTGTGAACAGAAAGAAAAGACAACCAAACCACTTCATATTGGTGTCAGTCAGTTCTCATTAGCAAACTAGTGAACCCAGAATGTGAGGAACTTGTTGATATAAAGCATACAGGGCTTTGACCTTATAGGAATTTATAGAATACACTATTCAATATAAATTTCTGGAGAAAATTAATACATCCTAAATAATATAGGAAGCTAAAGTCGTGCTTTATAGTTTACAGCCATATGCAGCTGTAATCTTTTGAATACCTTCCATATCCCAGAGTTGTACAGACAATGTCAACATGAATAGTATACTTAAGAGTTGTTGACAGAACAAATCCTAGAAATCTGACTGTAGAATTGAAGGGACCAGAAGAGGAGGAAGGATGTGGAAGTTGGGGCCATGGGAGAGGTCCAATGGACTATGATAAAGGATTATGGTTATTTCTGGTGGTAGGTATGGTGTGGTAGCATACATCTGAAGAGGTGTGAACCTACTCCTTTAAACCAAATACAGAGCTTCCACCAATCCCACCTCAAACAAATGCTACTGAAATAAATAAATAAATACATAAATGTTGCTAGGAACCAGCCATGGCTCCCTAGAAGCAATATGATATATGTGACTTATTACCACATCATTGTGGTCATCAGCATCATCACCACCACCATCATCATCACCATAATTAGCCTTGATTGACAGTATGTAATTAAACAGACATTGTGCTTAGTACTTCCTCTGTTCCATCTTATTTAAACTTCTTGAGAGCACTTGAGGTTAATATTACTATCACTTTACACATAGTATAAATAAGTACTTAGAGTAATCACTCTTTTTTTCAGAGTTCTTTATTATCAAGTGGTCACAAAAACAAATACTGCCATCACCTCTCTCTCTCTCTCTCTCTCTCTCTCTCTCTCTGTGTGTGTGTGTGTGTGTGTCTATATAATAAACAGATATATCTGTACATGTATATGTGCTATAAAGAGTTACTGCTCTTCTTATAACCCTAATCATGGTTTTAAATTTTTGGTCTGTTCCAGCAGTGTTTTGCTGTTGTTGTTATAATCCTAACATACACAATTATCTTTACTGAGACAGTCTTCTCTTTTTCTTATTAGATTCTACAACTCTGATTCACAAATTTTGAAGTAGCTATTGTTCAGAGAAACCATGAGAAACTGTAGTACCTAGTCACACAGGGAGCATAGACCGTATCTAAATCATGTTTATCAACCATCTCATTTCATGGAGGTATTTGACCCTCTGTCTCCAGGCTCCTCAAGCAGCACTCACATCATTGACTAGTGCTATGTTCTCCATTCTTCCCGCATGATAGTTGTCCAGGAACAACACAAAATTCTTCACTGTTGAAGTCAGGATTCTATGACTTTCCCTTACTGTCTACTCTTACCTACTGAGTCATGGTGCTCAGGACACACATCATCGTATGGTAAGAGCATGATCTCTGCCCTATCACACATCCCTGCTCTACCGTTGATTACTCTTGTGCCTTTCAGACAATTTATGTGGTCTCTCTGTTCCTTGCATTCTGCATCTGTATGACAGGGAAAAGATGAGAACCATTTCTGGTACAAAGTAGCACACATGATTCTGTGGTACCATTTGCATTATGCACTCAGTTCAAGCAAGGTGTCACCACTCACATATAGACTTGGTTAAGCTGAACATTATCCTTATCCATATTTTTTCCAGCAAAACGTAGGCATCCTGAATATTTATTTTTATGTCATTCTAAAATAAAACATTTTAATTGTTTAATGTTTAGTAATAAAAGTATAGAAGTAAATCAGAGGTGAATGTTATTTTTAGCTTGGCATTTGACTTTAAAATTATTCCTAGTAGTGGCAGAAGACACTAGTACATCATTTTGTTTGCCCAATGATATCTAAGCCTGAATCAAGCTTAGATGGCAAATTTTTCAATACATTTCCTGAAAAATTAATATACTCTGAAATAAATGTACAGCTTTCTCTACCTCCTATCATCTTATTATTCTGAGAAATAGTGCCTCCTTCCCTACCACCACTCCCTTTAACAATTCTTCCTACAGATATAGGTTAGCAAGCACATTCTGAAGTATGTTCTGAGTAGTGGTCTGCTGAGAATCTCATGAAGGCATATTTTGCATTACATTTAAATTTCAAGACAGTGGAGAATCAGGTACTATATATATAGTTTTTACCTTGAGGAAGGGACAGTTTTCCCTTTAGATGTATTAATAATACATAATTATACATCATATATAATGTGTAAGCCATGATTAGGGTTATCTCTTATAATATATAATCCAAGTTAATACAACTAAATCACTTAGTCCTTACATTAACATCTACTTTTCCAGAATTCTACAGCTATTGATTAGAACAATTCATACATTTTTACAAAATGGCACAATTATAATTAGTATAGTTTAATGGAACTGCATCCTTTATTTCTTACTTAAAATCTTATTTTCCAAGAAAGCATCAAAAACATTTGTAGAAAGTGTTGGATTTAAACAAAGGGTAGAATATCAGATTAAATCAGGAAAATTACAATGCTACATTACTAAATAAGTGCTACCTAACAGAAATATAACAAGTCATGTATATCACCTTAAATTTCCTAGTAGTCACATTAAAAATAAAAGAAACAGGTAAATTAATTTTAGCAACATATTTTACTTAACCAAATGTATCTTGAGTATTATCAACCTTTGAATATGTCAACAACATAAAAAATATTAATGAGACATTTTATATTCTTTTTGTCATACCCAGCTTTTGAAATCTGGTGTTTATTTTACATTCACAGTGCATAACATTTCATGGATGAACTGAAGTCCCTGAAGAAAGAAGGGCAGATATGGCAGATAGAAATAAAATAAAATAAAATAAGAACAAAGAGGATAAGACTATAAATTATGGATGAACATGCTTAGAAACTGGCAAACAATAATAGTTGGGAATTTCAGAGTCTCTGTTGGGCATATGGCTTTTTCCAACGATACCCGAGGAGTTAAAAAACCTGAATGCACTCTTTGGTCCACCACTAATAGGCTGTGGCTGTGTGATCACTTATGCTTTTGACTTCTGCATTTATTAGACCAAATTACAAAGACCTTTTCCCATATCACAGATGTTCTTCCTACACACATACACACACACACATGCAAACACACCCGCTCTAACACTTAATCTTTTCTGAAGGTAAAGAAACTTCCTCCTTATGGGATTATGGTTACCATTTAGATCAATGCAGTTGCTAGAAAGTGAACTGCTTTGTTTATTAATCTATAATAACAGGTATTTTTACACAATTTCATGCTGAAATTGACATCAAAATTTTTTGTATGGGTTTAAATTTTTAATTTTCTGAAAAAGTATTCAATATGTAGCTAAAATGACAGAACGTAGGAAATTAATAAAGCATAAGAAAGTGCTGATATTGAAAATATCAACTAATTACAAAATGGTTTTTAAGTGGAAGCGATTTTTGAAGAGCTATTATACAGTTTTTTTTGAGGGAGGAAAATTGCCACATCCTCATCACAATGGTTACATGGGGAAGCAATTTTGTAAAATATGACTGCATCCTTGACTAAAGGAGTTATTTTGAAAGAAACCTTAACTTTTTACTTATTAAGTTTCTCCAGTTTTTATTTGCTTTTCAAGAGTTACACATGAGCGATGTTTTATATGTGATTAAAATGAAACTAAGTTCACTATAATATTGTTTTATTCAATGTTGGAACATAGTAAACCGCTGATAATGAATCCTTCACTTTGAGATTTTTTTAAAAGAATTAAGTATTGTGTATTTCATGAAAAATGTATTATATCATGCTTTGTTTTTCCTCCTAGTTCATTCTTCCATTCTAACAAAGACCACAAGTAACAGATGGAGGAAAGGGATTTGGGGTTAATCGGTGATAGGTGGGTGGGTGGTGGGGAGCCTTCCCTTTGTTTTTGTGCAGTGAGGCCCTGGATATATGCCAGTGCTATCTGAGCAAAAGAGCAACATAGGCTTTTAGGCAGAGTTCATTCATAATTAAGTTGCTTAGTTGCAGGGCCATCAAAGGAAAACTTCAAATGCCCTGACAGCAAAGCCGCTGTGCTAAAAGCAGAAGCAGGATTGTGCAGCGGAAAGGCAGATTCTCAAAGTACTGAGCATAGAGGACGCTTTGAAAAACAAAAGCAAGAGCCTGGACCTTGTGTCAGAGGAACCTAGCATGCATTTGTTAGGCTTGGGATAGGAATCTATTAAAAAAAAAAAGAACCCATTGCTGGACCACCACGGAAGTGCAAAAACCTTAAGCCTTTCCTTGTGCACAGTGTTGCCTCAAAATAGAGAGTGATTTAAACTAATAAGTCAGTGATATCACTGATGAAGTATTTACTCTGCCTCAAGTGCTGTGGTAGACAGCATGAGTATAATAGCTAATTTAATCCTCTCAATCATTTTGATACTAGCTGTCTTTTACAGACAGGGAAACCAAAGCCTAGAGGGATTGAATGATTTGCCAATGTCCAAAATCAAAAAGGTGAAGAGGCAAAACCCCAAATCTCTTTGTCTAATAAGCTTAAAATTTGTTTTGTTGTTCTATCCACTCTCCCACCTCACACCCACCTGGCTTTGGCCCTCAGACAAGGCATTCCCACTGGGTGACTACACCAGAAAGCCTGGATCAGAAGCAAATGTCAGTCTGCTCTCAAATGCTCCTATCACTCAAGCCTTTAAAAGATCAGCTACTATTTCTAAAAAGGTCCTTGGGAACTTCGAGGGAATTGGGGGACTTCAGCTAACCACTTGGGCCCTGTAAACTTCCCAAGGAGACTTAAGTCAGATTTTCCTTGGCCTTGAATCCAAAGGTTTTGGATGAAACTCAGTAGGGCTTACAAACTCCATAGCGGAAACCTATCTGGATGGTTTTAGTTTGTTCACTTCAGTGTGTGAAAGAGGTAAGGGACCAGTTGATCCACAAAGCCTTCCCAGGGCCTAGGGCCACACTAGTGGTGGAGAAGAAAAGGTTTCTGGAGATCATCTAGTAGAACTGCCTTTTTTAAGCATCAGTGGGTCAGAGAGATTAAGGTCACAAGTAAAGAACTGGATGGAAGTCTGTTGGATCACTGCCTCTTCTTTCCCCCTCATCTCCGGCTCCCCACCATGCTCATGGCCAAGTTCAGACTAAGCCCACTGACAGAGTGAATTTCCTGAGTAGGGAATGACAAATAGCTACACAAACAAATAAATCAACACCATTTCTGATAAACATCGCCTATTCTTTCAAACAGGCAAACACTGCAGATGATAGATACCTCTCTGGGAATATATTGGTCAGGATTACAGCCTACAACAGTGGCTTACTATCTCATTCCAGACAAGCAAAAATGTGCACCATGTCAGCCCCCACCCCAAGAATTACATCATTATAGCAAAATACATTTGGAATGACTTTCATGCTAGCGAGACATTTGGTATGTAGCCTTTAGATGGTGCTAATGTTCTACTGTAATTGTAACACAAAGCCTGTAAGAGCTTTGCTCAGAATCAAGAAGGTGGAGGATGTCTCAAGAAGCTACTTTTATTTCAGACCATCTGTATCAGGTCCTGGGAACACACTCACAAAAATGTTCAGAGGTATCTTGATAAAAATACTTTTCTGAGACTTTGGTGAGCACAAGGTGTTGGCTATGTTAAATGTACCAGAGTATTCTAGGGAAGTCTCCTATGGTCCACACCATCAGTCAAAACTTCAAATATGCATGCACATCTCAACATACCAATTCATATTGTGTCTTTGTGCATTGGCTAAAGCTTGTAGCAATCTTAGTTCATCATGTCTAATTGTGTCCCTAGATTGTGTGATGAAGTCATTCATTATATCAGTGGTTAGGGATTAGTTCCTTTAGGAAAGCCTCATTCATTCACTCAAGAAATAACTGGTGAAACCTAGCATCATTCATTTTTTGCCGGCTCTGAAAAGAGGGGAGGGGAAAAACACATCACACCATAGCAACCTTTCTATAGCAAGCTTTTATGTCTTCTCCTTTCCACACACTGTGAGTGCCTGCGATTCCATTTGTCTCATGATCCTGCCAAAAAAGACAATGCTTCATTATCCAGTTTTTCTCTCCTAATGCACTGGGTGACAGGATGTGTCACAGTTGCATTGAGGAGGCCTGGACGTTGTTGAGGTTTTCTGTGAAAGGAAGGAAATAATGCCTTGCCCATTCACATGGACTACTTTGTACATGTGGGAGCTGACAGAGGTTCCCAAAGTAGGACTGCCCAATAGTGTGTGTGTGTGTGTGTGTGTGTGTGTACACATTTCCATTGTGCACTATTTACAATACCAAAGATATGGAGACAACTTTAGTGCTCCTGGAACAGTGAGTGAATCAAGGATATATATGCTAACAAATACCCTCAAAGGCTTTTCAATGTACCTGAAATCCAATATAAAATCCTTAGTGTGTGTGTATATATAGTTGTGTGTGTATATATATACATATATAAGGATTTTAGATTTGACATATGATATATACACATACATTCCACCTCCACCTCATGTGTGTGTATGTCTGTGTGTGTGTGTGTGTGTGGACTTGTGATTTGTATATCTACTGTGAGTAAGGGGGGGGTGGACTGGAGGGACAGGGGAGTGGTGAGGGATGAAGGTCAGGAAGGAGGTGAAGTTTCTATTCAGGTCATCTGGTGAGAAAAAATTTGGAGGCTCTTGGTATAAATATCCTAATGTTTGAAATCTATTATAGTGGATTTTAGTCAGTTTGTCCAGAAAGATCATGTAAGGAGAATTATATCCAAAAGGATGAAAATTTGGAGAAGATATATTTCAAATCAATTTCAGCAAGAAACTTTTTTTTTTGATTTTTAAAATAAATAAATACTAATTTAAATGTTGCAAGAAAAATACAAAGAATGACCATAAACTATTCAGCTAGATTGCTTAATCACTAATTTTTGGCCACATTTTCTTCCTTTCTCTTATTTACATATTTATATTTTCTTGAACCATTTTAGAGAAAATAACATTATAATATCCCTGTATTCCAAAATTTTTTGTCATGCATTTTTTAAGAATAAGACATCCTCTTACATACACAAAGTAAAATCCTCTTACATACACAAAGTAAAGTTATTCACGGCATACTCAAATTTTAGCAATTATCCTAAGATATTCTTTATAATGATATTTTCTTATCTGATCCAGAATCCACTAGGATACATTAGTGGTGATGTTAATAAGTATAAATTTTTAACCAAGAAGATGTAGTACATAGACACAATGGAATACTATGCAGTGATCAAAGGGTAAAATCATGCCATTTGCAGTAACATGGATGGAGCTAGAAGGGGTAGTGCTCAGTGAAATAAGACAGAAGGAAGAAGAAAAATATTGGATTGTTTCGCTTACAGGGGGAATATGGGGAACTAAATGAGGGACCAAGGGGAAAATAATAATAACATACACACAACAAAACCAAACAGCGATAAAAAGACAACTATGAGGCCCCTCCCTGGTGACTCGGTGGGTTAAAGCACAGCACTAAGAAGCTAAAGCCACTTCAACACGAGTTTGATCCCCACCCCGAGGTGAACTACATGGTGCAGCAGACCTCTCCTGATCCATCTGCTGCTCCCCTCAGCAGTGTACTTCATCAGTCAGCCTGTTCTGCTTCCCACTCTGTCTCTGGTGAATCCTTTCACTGCCCCTGTACCTCTGGCTTGTACTCCATTACTGTATGCATAAATAAATAAATCTTTTTTTTTTTTTAAAAAAAGACAACTACAAATCAGAGACATTCCGCAGGGGAGGGGGAGTGAACAGGACCAGGACAAGGGCAGGAAGAACACAAGGGACTATGTTGATGGTGCATGGGTGAAAATTCTATTGGGTTTATACCTGAGAAAAGAAAGAAATGTGTAAATAAGCAAATATATAAAAATAAAGCAATCAAATAAGCAAGAAAAGAAAGCTGAAATGCCAATTAGATTAAAGGATATTCAATTTCCTTTGAACAATTGAATCTATTTCAGCATAATCCAGGGCCCAGAGTGATGATCATAGCAAAGCAGACTATATACTCATTCTCCACGATTATTTCTTCTGAAAGAATCATAGGTCTTTACTGAAAAGGACTTCATGGACCATTTAATCCAGGGTTTCCACCATTTTTGTTTTAAACCATAGCAAACTTTCTTCATGTGGAATTCTCCACAGAGCCCATGAGTATAGTATAGAGAGTAGCTATTCTGTGTGGGGGTGGGCATAGAAGCCTGAAATGAACTCATGTGTTTTCTCACCTCCCCTGTCCACTTCCTATCTTTTCCACTATGTGTTCACTCAGAATTCCCTCAAGTTTTTAAACACCATAAAGTGTGGTGAATTCATTGAACCCTTTGATTTTACATGTTGAGAAACTGATACCTACAGAAGAAAAATATATGTTCAAAATCCCGAGCTAGTGATGTCAAAATAAGTCATAGCTCACAGAACACAAGTCTTCTACTGTTTTGGCCATTTTGCTTCTCCTACATTATGGTGACGCTTATTAAACTTAAGTCTAGTTCAGTTGATAGAACAGTTAAATACCCATTTCCAATAAAGCTGCTGCTGCTACTACTTTTACAAAAGGAAAATTAATAGAGGCATCAATAATCAGAATGTTAATGCAATTCATATACGTAAATGGATTCTCTGTGTAAACTGGATTCTCTCTGTACTTCATAAACACATATTTAAATGACCAGTAAAAAAAAAGGAAGCATGGATGTTTTAAGGTTTAGAATTTTCAGAAATTAAAGAAGCTGTTTCAAATATCAAATTTCCAATATTGACTTGGCAAATGCAGAGCTTATCAACTTGGGGTATACAAAAAAACTGAAAGACTTAAATAACCTAAATCAAGAAACACCTTCATGGTTAAAAGTTTAGTATCCTATGTGTGAAATTTTGCCTGTCCCAAGCTCATAAAAATATCCTGTTATGTTTTCTAGAAACTTTATAGTTCTAGGCATTATTTTCAGGTTTGCAATACATCACAAATAGTTTGTAGACAAAGGGAAACAAACAGGGGCTGAGTTTCTTTTATTTACTAAACTATAGTTCCAGTTTCATTTCTTTAGATTTTTAGAGCTCTGCTAATCATCAGATATCTTTCATAAATGAAGACACATGGCTAAAAGGTTGCACCCAGATGCAGAGACACGAGGAGAGGAGATTGCTTTGGGAGGGTGCTGTCATTTAGGGAGCAGAAGGATTGCATCCCTTTTCCTTGAACATCAGTGGTTAGGGATTAGTTCTGTGGGTCTGAAGTGTGAGTTGTAGTCTTCGTGCTTCACTATAGAAGACATCAAGAGACTTGTTGGGTCCTCCCTGGTGGTGCAACAGTTTCAAACACAGCACTATAAAGGTATCCACAGCCACTGCGGCACAAGTTCGATCCCCTGTCAGGGAGTGACCCACAGGGCACAGCAGACAGCTCCTGTCATGCCCACTGTTCCCCTCAGCAGTGTATTTCAATCCATCTGCCTGTTCTGTTCCCCACTCTGTCTCTGCTGAATCCTCTCACCCCTTTCACCTCTGGTTTGTTCTCCAGTTCTTGTATGCATAAATAAATAACTCCTTAAGAGACTTGTTTGTTGCTTAAGAAAACATCCATCAGTGTTCTGGCCAAAGATGACTTACCACTTGGAGGTTATTCATGTTCAAAAAACAATCCTTTACTCAAGTAAAGCTTTTTTGAATTCCTTCCTGTGGAATTAATTTGAGAAGTACAGAATACCAAGCAAGCTTATTTCAGGGGATGCAAACTCAATAGAGCCACTCAAGCTGAAACTTGAAAGATGAGCAGACCGCAAGTGCAGGAGAGGTAAGGTGGTACTAGCACGTGTGGAGATTGGGAAGGTGGCAGCCAGCGGTAGGCAGCTGTGGAGTCTGGGTTTGGGAAGTGAGGGAGAGGGACATGGATGTGACGTGGAGAAGCAGGGAGAGGGTCACTTGCCTCTCCAGGGACTTTGCTGGGCTAAGGATGTTAGATTTGGTTTCAGGTGTATTGCAAAACCTTTGAAAATATTTGTTAGTATATATACCACATCTTTTTGATCTACTCATCTGTTTAGGGAACATTTCGGTTGTTTCCATATCTGGGTTTTTGTAAACAGTGCACAATGGAAATAGTGATCAAAAAAGATCAACTCAGGCCATTTGTGGCAACATGGAAGGAGGTAGAAGGGATTATGTTCAGTGAGTTAAGCCAAAAGGAGAAAGAAATACTGGGTGGTTTTACTTATGTGTGAAATCTAGAGAAACAAAACAAAGAACAGACAAAGACCAACTGTGAGACTCATGCGTGAAGGCAGACCACAGATGTAAGACATGAACCAGGGGAGGGGGAGAGGAGAAAATAGGGTGACAAGGACAGCACAGTGGACTTTGGAGGAGGACGTGGTGCTTTTGTGCTGGGAGAACAGCAGTGACCATACCTAACGGAGAAATCTTATTTTGTGAAAAAAAAAAATTAAAAACTGTTTAAAATAAAGAGGAAACAAAAAGAATATTTGTTAGTGAATTTTTCCATCCCAAGCGCTTTCATGTGCAGAACAAATAGCCTTCGTTACTTGTTTTTTACTATTTACATTATCAAAGTAATAAATATAAAACCCATACTATAAGTTTTCAAGTTCGACTTACGTTAACAAGTTTAGTGATTTTCGTATAAGAAACAAAACAGCCACTTTAAGTGAGATTTAATAAACGTGTGCTCTTTCATCTCTGTGACAGATCAAATTCTCCGAAATAATTGACACCAGCTCCATCTTGAATTAATGAGATTGCCTTAAATATTTCAAACTTCCTTTACAAGTGGAAGGTATTTGCCTCTCACATTTACAAAGGTGGGCTCGCAAATCTAACATAAGAAACCTTTCTAAAATTTACCGTATCTTGTAAGCCTATCAAAGAATCTTGAGGAGAGGAAAGAGAAGCCAGCTTGGAGCTGTACAAGCCTTCAATACTTCACAGTCCTTTTGCTTACACTCAACTTTGTGTTACCGGCTGTAGCAAAAGAAAGACCATATCGGTTTAGCTGAGGTTTCTCAGTCAGGAATTCTGAGCTGTGAAAAGCCTTACCGGAAGTTTACGGTGCCTGTGTTTGAAGAGGTACCGGGGCTTGTTTTACTCAGTTATGTAAGACAAGCAGTCACAGAATCGACTGGGTTGCAGGACGAGGTTTGTACGCATAGTTCTCTTGGACCAGATTGAGAGCACCCCATGGCTTGTGGAGCTACATGGGGCAGCACAGGTTCAGTCTGGAGGCAGAAGGAGGGAAGGGAAAACGGGAGCAAGGGCCTTTGTTTTTGCCAAAAGGATAGGCCAGATGAAGTGGCAGCGTGAGCATGGTTAGCATGGCCTGCTTTGACTAACTTTCGCAGTCGGAGCTGGAAGGGTGGTCCTCATTGAGGGCACAGTGATAGTCCTGGACTACAAGGGCTTGATAAAACAAGGTAGACTGTGGGTATCGACTTAGAATTGGTGGTCCACAGCAAGTTGCTTCTTTTTTTTTTTTTTTTTGAAGATTTATTTATTTGTGCATGCAGAACTGGGTTACAGAGACTGAAGGGTGGCGAAAGACTTCACCAGAGACAGAGTGGGGAGCAGAACAGGCAGATCGACGAAGTACACTGCTGAGGGGAGCAGCGGGCGGGCCAGGAGAGGTCTGCCGCGCCATGTGGATCTCCTCCAGGGCAGGTGGGGATCGAACTCATGCGGAAGTGGCTTTAGCTTCTTGGTGCTGTTCTTTAACCCGCTGCGCCACCAGGGAGGGCCGCAAGTTGCTTCTTATTTCTAAAAATTAGCTAACTCTTTGAGGGACTGCCCTTTAGGGCCCCTAGATATCAAAGCATCAGAAAATATGAAAAATTAAAAAAAAAAAGTCTGACTAACACACTCCGTGAGTCCCACCCAACATGAAGCAGGCAGCTGTGGGGAAGGTCTCCTTTTTATGGTCAACTTCTTTCTACCATGTTACCTGTGATCTGAGTCTTAACCAATCTCATATATTTCAGGTTCTAATTATACCATCAAATAGTATATGTTACCAAAATCAGTTCATCTATTTTTACTTGGGGACCTTTCCACGCCCTCTGGTTGCAATTTTCTTTGTGTGACTACTAGTCATAATTCCGGAGGGCTCACTAGGCGTCAGGCCCTGTCTTTTACCGGGGATGCACCAGGAAATAAAACAGACAAAACCTCAAGCACTAGTGGAGCTTCAAATCTAAGGGGGAGACAGACAACCAACAATGCACATAATGAATATGGTAATTGCTAGTGTGTGAGAAGGTAGTGGGGGGGGGTGGGCTTGACCAGCAAGGCGAAGGGGTTTAGAGCCCCAGGGACAGCCGAGGAAAAACGCAGACACGTCTTTCTACAAGGAGAGCTTTTATTCTTCTTCTTTCTTCTTGTTACAGTCATAGATAGATAGAGCATGAGGGCGGTACAGAAAGTACCGGCAGGGGTGGTCTTGATGGTTTGATGTCTCAAAGGCCAATGGGGTTGAGGGGAGGGAGCCGTCTTCATCTTAAGGGAGTCGACACTTATCTCGGGAGCCAGAGATAAAACCTATCTCAGGCGCTGGAACTTGTGAGCTCGAAGGGAAAAGGAGTGGGGGAAGGAATTCAGGTGTGCTGTTTTCTCAACGTGATGTTTACCCTAAGTTCCGATCAAGTGTTGTTTTGTGCATAGGAGGCAAGGTCCTGGTCTCTGTCCCGACAGTAGTCAGTGTTGTGGAAAAAGGAAAAAGTAGGGCAGGGCAAAAGGGGGTTGGGGGTGTTGGCACGGTGTGAAATGCGGTAGACAGAGTCAGGGTCACCAGAGGGAGCGTTTGAGCAAAGACTTCACATTTACTAATGGATTGGCAAGAGCTTATTTGGAGATCAAGGTTGTAGTTCAGTTACATCTGTCATTACCTAAGGCCTAAGAGGGAAAGACAGGAGGAGGAAGAGAGAGAAAGAAGGAGCATGTGACCTGTAAGCAAAATGAGGTGCCTAGATGTTGAAGGTGGTGCTAGGGGCCTCTTTGTGAGTTGCCCTGTACAGTCTGCAAGGTGGGGTGCTGGTTCCTAGAAGCAATGTGCTGATCTGGGCAGGATGGAGACCAGCCACAGACACAGGCATAGCAGTCTTCAGTCCACTGCTTCAGCCCCCCCATGCCCCCGCCCGCCCCCACAATATACACAAACACAAATAGAAAAAAAATAGTAAAACTACAAATAACTACAACTAAACCAAAGGGCAATTATACCCTCAAGCCCCAAAACATGATCAGAATTGAGTCCAATATCAATAGCAAAAAGACTGGTTTAGAATCAGCTACTGCAATGGGGAATTAGAGGGGAAAAATGGAACTTTCAGTGAACCCAAAGAACAAATGTTTGTTTTCATTTACATTACAGTCCAATTTTTAAAAAAAACAATACATCTTGTTACTGACTGTTAAGGTAGATTATCCTAGATGATTTTTCAAGTTTTCTTTGTTTTACTCAAGGAAAGCTATCTTGAATTCCTTCCTGAGCTCCACTGCTCCTCTTATTCTCTTTTATTCAGGTCTTCTCTTTTCTTTACCCCTAGGTTAATCAAATGTTGCCCACAGATTTCTTTAGAGGAACAGTTTCCCTCTCAGCTTGGAAGCTAAAGGAGTTGGTCTGAGGACAACTGTAATTAGAAGGATTATTTCTAGATTCCAATCTAAGGGTCATATTAAGTTAGGATTTTGCTGGAGTGTGTGGGCGCTAAAAATTCTCAAAGTTAATTGACTGAACTGCCCTTTCAGGATAATGTCCATACTGAGAAAAAAAATGTTTACCCTAGAGGTAAAGAAAAGAGAAGACACAAATGAAAAAGGATAGGAGGAACAGTGAAGCTCCGGAAGAAATTCAAAAAAGCTTTCCTTAATAATACAAAGAAAATTTGAAAATTCATCTAGGAAAATCTACCATAACAGTCAGTGTTGAGATGTATTATGTTTTAAAAAAAATGGACTGTAATGTAAATGAATACACACCATGAGCATTCAGGCTTGAAGACCAGTCACTGATATGAGGGGTAATGGAGACTGACATTAGACTGTTTACGCCCAAAGACAATAGACTTCATATATTTAAGACACTAGTGTGAGAAAAGGTCAAACTCACCTTTAAATACGGAGGCTTTAGGCAAACTGGTACAAATCTACAAGAACTTAGCTAAGGAACATTATTTCCATGGCCCATTCTGAAATATCTACTATCCAATAAGCTGCAGAAAACTAATAGATGATTTAAGACTGAGATGGTGATAATAAAGGAAAAACAAGACGCTGATAGTTATTTCTGACAATGTAAATATAGTATTTAAAAAACTGAATGAGAAAGAAGCCATTACATAAAAACTAGGACAAATTTTCTGACTGCCATATATGTGCATATATTGCTATATGGTATCTATATTTAATCCATTTAAACAGACCTCTGTACATACAGATATATTTGGAACAAAAGGATATTGCTTTTAACTATAAACTGAGGGAGAAGGGAAGAGTAGAAAGCTTTTATGAGCTAATTTCAATATGCTCATTGTGAACAGTTAAAAAACAAGGCACTAAAGGGACTTATAAAGGCATCCATATATAGGTAAATGTCCTCATTTGCTGTTGCTGCTATAACAAATTATTATAACCTTAGTGGCTTAAACAATACAAGTTTATTACCTTACCATCTGAAATGGGTCTCACTAGGCTAATCCAGCTGTTGATAGGGTTGTATTTCTTTTGGAAACACTAGAAAAGAATGCATTTCCTTGCCTTTCCAGCTTCTAGAGACCTTGGCTCATGGCCCCTTACCTCCATTTATAGTACTAGTAAATGTGAGTCATGTGTTTGTTCGTTGACAACTTTGACCTTGCTTTCGCTACCATAATATGTCCTTCTCTCACCCTGAGGTTCCTGCTTCCCTCTCGCACTTTCAAAGCTCCTGTGATGACGTTCTGCCCTCCCTGATAATTCATAATGATCTCATCTAATAGCAGCTAATTAGCAATCCTAGTCCATCTACAACCTTAATTCCCCTTTCCAATATAAACTAACATGTTCACAGGTTCTGTGAATTGGGACATAGACACCTTTGTGGGGGTATTACCCTGCCCATCACAGTAACTACACACTAGGTTCTAACAGAACTTGCTAAATTTCAAAATATATCCTCCCTACAAAAGAAAGAAAGCAAGTGAAATAGAAGCTTGAAGGGGAAACTGAAGCTTAGAGGTAAATAATCTCAGACTTGGTAAAACTAGAGCTCAAAACTAGAATATATAACCCTTCTACCCCACCGCCCCACTTTTTTATTTTTGCACATAATAAAACCCAAAGACTCATATCATTTTTTTTAAAGATTTATTTATTTATAGATACAGAACTGGGTACAGGCCCGAAGTGCAGGGACACTGAGAGGATTCAGCACACACAGAGCGGGGAGCAGAACAGGCAGATCAACGAAGCACACTGCTGAGGGGAGCAGCGAGCAGGTCAGGAGAGGTCTGCCACAGCCATGTGGATCACCTCCGGGGCAGACAGGGATCAAACTCATGTGGAAGTGGCTTTAGCTTCTCAGTGCTGTGCTTTAACCCGCTGCGCCAGCAGGGAGGCCCCAAAGACTCATATCTTAAGAGGTGAAATGATTACTGTCATTATGGTCTCTGCAAACAAGGAGTGTAAAAAGATGGAGAAATATATGACTATGATCAGGGCTGTTGACAAAATAACTGAGGAAGCTAAAGAAGGTCAAGAGGAAACAAAGGCATAATTACGATCTTCAAATATACAATAAGATTTATGGAGATGAATTGGCTGATCTTTCATAATTTTTCATAAAAGAAAAGGTGGACTTAAAACTGCAGGAAACTTAACTCTTCATTACAAAGACATTCCTTCCTTTCAAGAGAAGTGACCGCTCCAGTGGAAAAGAGAGGAACTCTGTACTGGGGTCCTTGGCAAAGGAAGAGAAACATAATTGAAGCAATTCTTTAATTTTGAAGAGCGGGCCAAGCAAGATGTTGTTCATAGGATATCTCTTAATTCCAATAAGAGATGACAAGATTGTGAGTACAAGGTAGAGAAAGTATCCTGTGTCACAAACCATATTCAAGCTGAACACTTTGGAAAACTCATCAGATCAAAGTGAAAAAGAAGGCTTGGTTTCAAACACTTGGAAAGTTAATACTGCTTGTTTTGAAGGAATTCCACAGTATGATAGAAGGCATATGTCCATTACTTCTCCAGTCGGAAGTTGGAGTTGTCAGAGAACGTTTTTGGGTTTTGATCCCAATTCTGTTACTCAGAGCTGAGTCACCTTAGAAAATGTCCCAAACTTCTCTGAGCTTCAGTTTTCTGATTTCTAAAATGGGCATATATGTTTCAAAGTGTCTTCAGGAAGACTAAATGAAAAATAACAAGCAAAGTTCTTAAAGGTAGGCCTACACGTGACACTCAGTTGATTCTCTCCTTCCTCCAGGCAAACCATGATACAAGCTGCCCTGAATTGAATGTTTTCATGCTGCCATTAACACTTCTGAGAAACACCTCCTCGGGGTCTGTCTTCCTAAGAATGTGCCTTCTGTGCTAACATGTTCTTTCCTCCCACCTTATCCACAGCTGCAATCCAAATTTATGTTTGAGAGGCCCTTCTGCAGATGTTGGGAGAGTGAGACATGATTTTACTCTTAATGATAAGGAGAAATAGAACAGACAGGAAGAGAAATGATAGATGAACATGAAAGCCCCATGAGAGGTATGAAAGCAGGAAGCAGACCTTTCCTTGGCCACGTGGCAGGTAGTAAATCTGAGCTAAAAGTTAGACTTTTTCCTGGCCTGGCTGAACTCTGATGTGGTTGCTGCTGGAGAGAGGTGTCTCTTCTTGTTAATGACAAATGAGTGGCTATAAAAAGAAGAAAATGTTGGGCCCTCCCTAGTGGCACATTGAGTTAAAACACTAAGAAGCCACTTCAGCATGAGTTCAATCCCCGGCCCCTGGAGGTGACCCACATGGCCCAGCAGACCTCTCCTGACCCACCTGCTGCTCCCCTCAGCATTGCACTTTGTTGATCTGCCTGTCCTACTCCCCACTCTGTCTCTGGTGAATCCTCTCACCACACATGCGCCTCTGGCCTGTACGCCAGTTTTGTATGAATAAATAAATATTTTTTTTTTAAAAAGGAAGACAATGTTCTATTGGTAGTGATGTGTGGAAAAATAATAGAATCACAGCCAGGTGCATCTGTGGAATATGGCAAGCTCACCATGACCAGACCGTTGAGCACACATGTGGAAACAATAGCCGAAACCTGGCCTCGAGGTCACGTGACCATCAGCCAGCCCTCCTGGGATGAACCTTCAGCAAACTCTTTCGGTTCTCCCTAGACCCATCATCTGGACACAAGTTATGGGCAGCGGTGGTTAATGTTCCTAAAACAAAAACAAAAACAAAACAAACAAACAAACAAAAAAACCCTCCCAATGTATCACTTTGATCCTTACCTTTACAATGGCTGCCTTAATTTGATAATGTATAACTGTGGTAATTACTAGCACTATCTGCATAATTTAATGCCACATCCAGTTTTCACAGATAATTAGCAAAAGGTCAAAATAAGGTCTACGGTGAAATATAAAATGTATGTCGCGTTTAGAATGCTTTCTGGGTTGTCTAATGCTGAGAAGATGAAAATAAAAACACTGGAAAAACAAAGATTGACACTGAAACCTGGAGCTCAGTGCCTCACTCAGCTCTCTGTGACTCAGTTCTTTCCATGTGCCAGGTCCATGATCCTGGAGATAGATAGTGATGGATGCTTTGAAACTAATTTTGCAATTTGTTCCTTTTTCAATCTCGGGTCACCCTACATGGTCATCTACTACCTAAAAGATGCATAGAGTGGCAGTCTCTCGAGGGTCATCTGACCTCCTCATAGTAAGAGTTCATGAATTTTAGCTTGCCAGCAGCCAAGGCACCCAGAATCTATGCAGGAAGCCTGACTATACCTGACCGGTATGGGTTCTGTGTCTTGCCTTCTTAGTATACATTACTGAAGATCATTTGGGAAAGTGACTTGTGGTAGGCTGGGAGCTACAAATAGCCACAAGTTCATCCCCTTTCACCAAGAGTCTATTACAAAACAACACCTCTTGAATTTGTGTTGGCCTTGTGATTTGCTTTGGCTAATGGGGCGTCAGCAATCAGGACGTCTGTTTGCTGAGCCTGAAAAATGCTCACCATTTCAACTGACACCATTATAAAAGAAGTAACCCATAGTCAACAAACATCTGGCCTTAGACCAGGGACCAACTACCTAGTTTTATAAAGTTTTATTGGAAAACAGCCATGTTCATTCAAATACTACTAGAAGCGTACAGCTTCTTTAGTGTTACGACAGCATAGAGTAGTCATGACAGAGACTGCATGACCCAAAACCATAAAATACTTAGTATCTGGACCTTCCAGAAAAAGTTTGCAGACCTTTGCCTTAGACAAGCTAGTTAGCCCAGCCAAAAGCAGCCAAAGAACCTCTCCAGTTGGCCCCAGCCCAAACTGCCAATGCATAGAATAATAAGCTAAAAAATACTTCTTTTATCGACTTAGTTTTGACGTAGCTTGCTGCATAGCAAAACTATCTGACATAGCCACACAAAGGTTTCATAGAGAAGATAGAGGATTACAGGTAGCTGAAGGAAGCTTCAGAAGTCAGATGAAGATAACAAGATAGCCAGCACAATATTTTCGCCTTCAGCCTTTGACAATGTTTTGGAAGAGGAAATTGATTTATTCTCATAATATCTCTGCACACATTTATGAACTGAAAACAGAGCAATTTGTCACAGGAGTTATGCATGCAGTTTCACACCCATCAATATACCAACATCTATCAATCCATCTCTGTCATATGCTGGTAGTGATTGTAGACAGATTAAATAACTGGATGGTACAGCCATAAGAGATAGCAGAGAATTTGCAAATAACATCCCTCGGATATTAAATTTTGACAAAACTTTTGTTAAAACCGGTGACACTCTTCTGTTCTTGATAACTATGAATATTGGCGTATTATCATTAAGTTACCTCACTCACCCATCAGAATGCACTTAACCCAAAATAAAATAAAGGCTGTTTGGTGGGTCTTTGTCAAGAAAACATTGCCCTTATAGTAAGAAAAAGGGTCTCTTTTTAACACTTAAAGAGCAGATACATTTTTTCTGTTTCAACAATCAAAAATGTATGTATCCCTTCAGATAATTCAAGCTTCAAAACTCAAAAATAAATGCCTTTTGAAAGAAGACGACCTCATTATGTCTGCATGCAAATTGCTTATTCTTTTTTTTTTAATTGCTTATTCTTAACCATTCTTTCTGTCTGCTTGGGAAAAGTTTATGTAATTGGAGGGACCTTATCATCTAGGGGCACAAAATAAGTATTCTTGGTTGTTTGAATCATTTCCTAAACCAAGTGATCAAGATTTATGTGAGAAAATAAGGACTTGAAATACCTCTTTTGTGAAGGAACTAAAGCCAAAAGCTACATATAACAACCCTATGCATCATCATTAAATCTATGTTTGATGTAAGCAATTTCCTGGCTTATCATATCTTTACTCTCCCATGAAAATTCCAGAAGTTAAAATTGCAAAGATGTTACATTATCATTTATTATACCCTAGATTTTTAAAATTAATTTCCTTTTTATTTCATTTTATAAATATTATGTTTTTTATGTCACTCTTTGTTTTTGTACAATGTGTGCTTTTTCATCTGGGGTGTTGTCCTCATAGAATTCCCACCACCAATGAACCCATGTGTCATCACCATAGTCCTGTGTGCTCTTCCCACCCCTGTTTTGATCCTGCTTCCCTTCCTCCCCTGCAGAATGTCTCTGGCTTATAGTTGTCTGTTGATTGCAGTTTTTACTTTATTATGATTATTTTTTTCCCTGATCCCTTACATTTCTCCTAAGAGTGAAACCATCTGGTATTTTTCTTTTTCTTTCTAGCTTATTTTACTGAATATGTTTCTTTCCATCTCGATCCATGTTGCTGCGAATAGTGGCGTTTTTTGATTGCTGAGTAATATTCCATTGTGTTTATGTAGCACATCTTCTTGATCCAGTCATCTGTTTGGGGGCATTTTAGTTGCTTCCATAGCTTACTTGTTGTAATTAGTTCTACAATAAACAAAAGCGTATCAGGGTCCTTTTGAACTAATGTTTTTTTGTGTCCTTTTTGTAGATCCCTAGGAGTGTAGTTGCTGGGTCATCATGAAGCACCATCTTTAGAATTTTGAGAAAAGCAAACTGCTCTCCAAAGTGGTTATGCCCTAGATTTTTATGGTTACACTTCACATGAAAATATAAAATTCATATGATTATTACTCTTTAATTAAAACTGATATTACTCTTTAATCAAACTGAAGATTCAATCTACTGTTCTTCATCTGCTAGATGATATTTCATATGCTGTTTTTTCAGCCTCAATTTTTTTTTTTAAAGATTTATTTATTTGTTCATACAGAACTGGGGTACAGGCCAGAGGCTCAGGGGCGGTGAGAGGCTTCACCAGAGACAGAGTGGGGAGCAGAACAGGCAGATCGACGAAGTACACTGCTGAGGGGAGCAGCGGGCGGGTCAGGAGAGGTCTGCCACGCCATGTGGTCACCTCCGGGGCAGGCGGGAATCGAACTCATGCGGAAGCGGCTTTAGATTCTCAGTGCTGTGCTTTAACCCGCTGCGCCACCAGGGAGGGCCTCAGCCTCAATTTTAATTTGGATGATCTAAAAGAGAAAGCCAGAAATATGACATCTGAGCCGTAAGAGATGTATTCCAGAAGCCTTTTCTCTGATGGAAAGAAAAAAAGAGAGAGAGAGAGAGACCTTAAAAACTGCAAATTTGCCATCAGAGTTTATATCATCAATCACTGGAGAGTTACCATGAGATATATGTTACATGTAAATTATGAGAAAATACCATGACAAAGTAGGCATTGTAATTTAAAATTTAAAAATCATCCACCAAACCACATAAGAATACTTTACTTCTGTAAGTCACTTTTTTCTTGATAGAATATTGATAAATGAGGAATAATAAGTATAGATATTTTCAGAGCCTTGGACAAGTAGCCAGGAGGATTTCATAAATAATAACTCCATTTGAAAATTATTTTCAAGCTAAAATAAGTGTCTGGACGTACAACTATTAGACCTTTCTTTTTTTAGATCATCATGTTTGTAAAAGAGTGTAAACAATGAAGCAAGACATAAGCTTAACAGTGCCTCAACATCTTCAAACCAAATAAATCCTGACTTGATTGAGCGGCGTAAATGCTCTCTTTGAGGTATGTAACATGGGCAGGCTTCCCATTAGTTGGTGGAAGTAGAACTTTCCAATAGCTGATTGCTGTCACAGTGGACACAGTTATTTGGGAGTAAAAGATGTTTGTATGTTCAAAGATAACACAGGTTTCGTTGTACTAACAATTCTTGTTGCTCTCAAATTATTCTCAAGCTCCTCTGTTACACTATTAAGTTGTGTTCTTTGAAGATCCTTCTTGTTATGTGTGTGCATGATCTCACTTATATGTGGAATGTAAAGTAGGCAAATATGTAGAAGCAGAGAATACAATGGTGGTTGCAAAGGACTAAGGACGGGGAGGTGTTAGCCACAGGGCAGCAAGTGTCATTTACAATAAAGTTCTGTAGCTCTATTGTAGAACATAACCTATGATTAATCATGCTGCATTGTATAGGGAGAATGTTGCTATGAGCACAGATCTTAATGTGAGGTGCTGTTACCACAAAATGGAAAAAAAAATAACATACAAAGACAAAAGGGCTAGGAAAAATCTGTAAGAGGTGATGGGAGTATATATGGCATTAATAGTGATGATGGCTTCACAGGTATGTACTTAATATCCAAACGCATCAAGTTGTATACATTAAGTGTCTACAGTTTTTTGTTCTTTTGATCATACTTCAATCAGTTTAAGGAATGCGTTTTTTTGGTAAAGACCTTGCCCATCTAAGCATTTTGTTAAAAATACTACTTTCAGAAGGAGCAAGTTATGCAAATAGTAGTGCCCAACAATGCAGTTCAAGATTTATTTGCTTTTTCCAAAGAGTGAAATTGATCCATAATTTCAGTGTTTATCCCTTCCACTGCTCTGCAAGAAATGTCTCTCTAACCATGTATGCAATATTACTACTGTTTTATATGTGATTACTACTACTATTCCTGATACTAACTACAATTTAATGCCTACAAAATGATTGGTTTCTGTATCTGTTCTTTCTAACATTTAACAATTTTAGAAAGTGGGTTTTATTATTTCCATTTTCAGGTAAAGCTCTTAAGGCTTACCAAAGTTTATTAGCCTTTCTAGACATACAGAGCTAGTAAATTAAAACTGTCCTAATGGGTAGCACTTCTAAATTTGCATTTTTTTCAGAATTGATTCTTACAAATATTTTCCTCTTAGGGAACTTGCAGACTAGTAAATGAGCTATAAGAATAGCAGTCAAGTGGGACAGGATAAGGACCGTAAAGGAAGAGCTCTACTTTCTTAGAAGATTACTGCTCAACATTTTATCACTAATGAGGTTTTATCATGATCTCCAGGAAATGAACAAAAAATTGACAAGATAAATGATATTGATGAATCTTAGGCCAGGAAATTTGAAGACCTTCATATTTTTTTCTGTAAGACTACCCACAGGACACTAACTATGAGATCTATTAAAATTTCCAAATCCACTTTGAGAACTGACATTTTCAAAATGTTAAATTTTTGCTGATTATAAAAGTACTCTGTTTTTGTTTTAAAGAATTTGGAAAGTACAGAAAAGTGAAAGGAAGAAATTACAGTAGCCTTTATTCTTATTTCCAGGAGTAATAATCAACAAAGTATTTGTGAATATCATCCTAGTCATTAGTTTCAAGAAATTTTAACCCGTTTGAATAGCTACTAAAGATTTTATTTTGTTCCTGATTTGTAAAATTTTGTAGCTATATTTTGTCTTTAAAATATTAGTGAACAGTAATGATGACATGCCATTCTATTATTTAAAGGTATCATTTAATCTAATATTGTTTCTGCTCTTTGGTATTTTGAACATTTTCTTCTATAAATAAATGTTTGCATTTAGGATTATTATTGCCTAAAAATAGTTCTTAGAAAAGGAACTATACAATCAGAATTGAGAGGAACACTATTAAAGCTGCTAATAAATATTGCCAAATTGCTTTCACAAAAAACATTGCTACTTTTATTTTCACTGCCAATGTTCTACTCCCCTCTTCCCTGCCAATGTTTGGTTTCATCTTTTCTTAAGTTATTTAATTTGGTAGGTTAAAAACATGTTCTCATTGTCACTTTTAGTTTCCAGTTACTTAATTGCCTACTGTGTTCAATAGTTTATTACAAGCCTCATCACTGACTTTAAAATTTTGAGGAGTATACATTAAAAACACGGGGTCACTTATATTTTGGGGTCACATGCATTTTTAAAAATATTTATTTAGGCCCTCCCTGGTGGCGCAGCGGGTTAAAGCACAGCACTGAGAATCCAAAGCCGCTTCCTCATGAGTTCGATTCCCGCCTGCCCCGGAGGTGACCACATGGCGTGGCAGACCTCTCCTGACCCGCCCGCTGCTCCCCTCAGCAGTGTACTTCGTTGATCTGCCTGTTCTGCACTCCACTCTGTCTCTGGTGAATTCTCTCACCCTCCACATCTCTGGCCTGTATCCCAGTTCTGTATGCACAAATAAAATAAAATCTTAAAAAAAAATATTTATTTATTTATGCATACAAGAGCTGGGGTACAGACCAGGGGTGCAGGTGATGAGAGGATTTACCAGAGACAGAGCGGGGAACAGAAAAGGCAGACTTACTGAAATACACTGCTGAGGGGAATAGCCGTGGAGACAGAAGAGGTCTGCTGTGCCATGTGTGTCAGCTCCCTGCCTGGGGATAGAACTTGTGCTTTAGTGGCTGCGGGTAACTTCATAGTGCTAAGACTTAACCCCTTGCACCACCAGGGAGAACTGTCATTTTTGTTTTAAAGTCTATTTTGCTGTACAAAAGGTCAAGACTGTATATACTTTGACTTAATAATTCTTGACTTGTCATATTTCTTCAAACAACTCTATCCATCTGTACTTCTTACCACCATTTAAATTTAAACTTGAGAAATTTGTGCATGATGAGATTAAATAAGTATCCACATCCATTTTTCTGTATTTGTGTTTTGTATCTACTTCACAGTTAGTCTTTATTCCAATTGGAATTTATTTCAAACATTTTGTGTGGTGAGGATATAAACTGATTTGTTCCCAAATGATGAAAGATTTTTCCAATTTATTTTACTGATTAATTCCTCCATTTGGCTGATGATTCATGATGCCAATTTTGTGATGTAGTATATCACCACCTCACAATAATATATAGATTTAATGGTTTGTCTAGGAGTTCTTATACCAGGCTTTTAAAAGAGCAAATAATGTATATATACATATAATTTTAATACATATATAACACACATATATGTACATGTATTAATACAAATATGTGTTTTAATACATATATAACACATATGTGTATATTAATTAATGCATGTATGTATATTTATACATGTAATTTTTAAAACATACATATAATTTTAAGAAGCTTTTAGTATTTGTACTTTTATGATGCATATTAAAATATGCTAATTTTGATGTCTGCTTTCGTTCAATATGGTATAACTAGGGATCTGAAAACAATTTTAATGACAAAATATCTGAATCAACAGTTTTCAAATATTGGACACCAGACAGTAATATCAGAGTGCAAACAAATGAGTGGGGCCTTATAACCGAATAATTTGCTGCTCAAAGAGAATTCTCTGTCAACAGTGTAAAGGAACAGTTTTCTAGTGAAGTCTGCTGAGTTTGCAGGATATAGTACTCAAGAAAAGAGTGTCCAAAACGAGTTTTCCAAAGATCTGCATAAGATCCCTTCAACTCTTCAGCTGAGAATTGACATTTGTAGGTGCGTAAGGGAATTACCAGAAGCTGGGAGAAAAACAAAGTCCCAAATAGCAAAGGGAAAAACCTCCAAGATTCACACAATGTCAAGAGTACTTTGTTCCCACCAGACAGAGAGGAAACCTTCATATTTCATAAGGCATCAGCTAGAGTAATCATGCGGATATTGACTAAATCTTGAGGTAAAACTAGACCTACACTAAAGGTTTCCTTTAACAGAGCTAAAAACAAAGTCTCAAAATAATCAAACTCTTTCCATGCCACATAACTACATCCTAAAACAAAACACAAAAATATCCAAATACCAGTAAGATAAAATTTATAATGTTTAACAACCAATCAAAGTTATCAGGCTTGTAAAAGTTTAGGTAAGTGTGAGCCAAAATAATTAAAGATAAAACAAGCCATATTTGAGGTAGAAAATACTGTGGGTGGGATTAACAGAATACTGAGCATTGCATAAGAAAAGATTTGTGAATTTGAGACAAACAATAGCAATTATCCAAAATGAAACAGAATGAGGTTATTATTATGGGGTTTGCTGTACACAAAAATTAATGACATTTTCACAGATTTAAACATGAAATCTAAAGCTATACAGCTTCCAAAGGAAAGCACAAGAATATATATTTTCAACCTTAGACTAAACAGAGAATTTTTAGTGAGGACATAAAAAGTATTAATAATAAAAATTTAAGGTATTAATTTGATTTTGTGGAAGTTTTAAACTATCAAGAAAATAGAAAAAGTGAGAGCATATACTCATAATACATGTACCTGATAAAAAATTACATTCAGAATATACTGCCCAAGCTCTTACAAATCAAATAAGCCATAGACCTTAACAAATATGTTCCAAAGAAGACAAAAAGGTGTTAGATAAGCATATCTAAAAATGCTCCACATAATGTTGCTCATCAGGGAACTACAAACCAAAGCAACAATGAGATACCACAGTGCACCTATTAAAATGGCCAAATTGAAATAAAGACACCACCAAAATCTGGCAAAGATGTGGAACAACTGGAATTTTTATGTAGTGCTGATGGGAGTGCAAAATTGCTTTGGAAGACAATTTGGTTGTGTCTTACAAAATTAAACATATACTTATCCTGTGGCCCAATAGTCATACTTCCTGATATTTACCTTAAGGATTTGGAAACTTGATGTCTGCACAATAATCTGCATGTGGATGTTTGTAGTAGCTTTATTCATAACTGTCAAGCCTGTTAGCAACTGAGGTATTCTTTGGTAGGTGAATGGATAAGTAAATTGTAGCACATACAACACTAAAAAGAAATAAAATATAGCACATGAGCACTAAAAAGAAATGAACCATCAAGTCAGAGAAGATGCACATTAATAAGATAAAAAAGCCATACGGCATGATTTCAACTACGTGATATCCTAGAAAAGGAAGCACTATGGATACAGTACAAAGATCAGCTATCAGGGTTTGGGGCGAGATGAATAAGATGCACACGAGATTTATAAAGCAGTGAAAATTCTCTATACATTATTACAACATAGATAGATGTCATTACATATTTGTCCAATGTTGTTGAATATACAAGAGTGAATCCTTAGGGCAAAGTATGGGCTTTGGATGATTATATGTTGATGTATTCATTCTTGGCTAATGTACACACATATATATTTACTCTTTAAAATATTTCTTTTTTCTATACATCCATTTATTTATGCATACAAGAGCAGGCCAGAGGTGCGGGGGGAGTGAGATGATTCGCCAGAAACAGAGTGGGCAGCAGAACAGGCAGATTGATGAAGTACACTGCTGACGGGAGTAGTGGGTGGGTCAGGAGAGGTCTGCTGTGCCCTGTGGGTCACCCCTTGACCAGGAATTGAACTCGTGCTGCAGTGGCTGCAGACAACCCTACATATACACACACATATATGCACACCATCTGGTGAGTGTTATTGGTTTTTGTATGTGTGGTGGCAAAGGTTATATGGGAATCCTCTGTACCTTCCTCTCAATGTTGTTGTAAACCTAAAACTATAAGGTTTAAAAAATACTCTTAAAGAAACTTCCCACACATCATTTTTTTAAAAAAAGCCCAATAAAAACAATAGTGAGCAAGTGACCAGAGCAGGCACTTTAAAAGGTTTTAATAGGTTTATAAAAAGTTTATATAAGGTGACAAATTTCATTAGGTAATGCAAATTAAACCATAATGAGATAGACATTATATTTCCATTTTAAAAAGGCAGAAAGCAGAAGAGATGTTTTATAAGATCTGCATAATGAAATACACACTGAGATACCATTTCACACACAGCAGAAAGGTTAAAATATAAAAGATGAACAGAATGAAATGTTGGTGAAAATGTAGACCAATTAAAATTCTCATAAAATGGTAGCAGATAGGCCCTCCCTGGTGGCGCAGCGGGTTAAAGCACAGCACTGAGAATCTAAAGCCGCTTCTGTATGAGTTCGATTCCCGCCTGCCCCGGAGGTGACCACATGGCGTGGCAGACCTCTCCTGACCCCCCTCTGCTCCCCTCAGCAGTGTACTTCGACGATCTGCCTGTTCTGTTCCCCGCTCTGTCTCTGGTGAAGCCTCTCGCCGCCCCTGAGCCTCTGGCCTGTACCCCAGTTCTGTATGCACAAATAAATAAATCTTTTTAAAAAAAATGGTAGCAGATAAATAAAATGATGCAAAAGCTTTGGGAAAGAACAGTTTCTTATAAAGTTAAAAATACATGTCAATCAAAAGGCCTGTAGAAAAAAAGAAACATCGCAGATGCAAACAACTCAAATGTCCATCAACAAGAGAATGAGTTAAATATAGTAGTATTTTACATACATTCACACAATGAATTCATAACGTAAAGGGAATGCAATAATATAAATGAATCTCAAAACCACCAAATAATGTTGATTTCATCTATTTGAAATTCCAAGACAAGCAAAATAAATAAATGTACATAGAAAACGAAATGTCACTAGGGTTGGGGGCATTTCCTTCTGGTGAGAAGGAGCTATTTTAATTTTTGTTAGTGTGGAAGTTACGTGAGTGAATATGGTTTTCAGAACTCAACAATCACTTAAAATTATATCATAAATATCACAACTTAAAAATGGTATTGGAAAGAATAAAGCCAATGGAATAAGATTGATACAGCCATTGGACTAGAGATCACTGGAGCAGAACAAAGAATTTAATAATAGAAACAAATATATGCTAGACGCTAATATAATACAAAGACGGTGTTTCATAGGAAAAGGATGGGTTATCTAATCAATGATTATAGCACAAGTGTCTATAAGAAAATAAAACACCCACCTTCTACCAAATTAACAACATGTCCAGAAAGATTAAGAACTTTAAGTTTAAAAATGAAAAAATGGGCCCTCTGTGATAGCCTAGGGATTAAGTTTCAGCATTTTCACTACTGCAACATAAGTTTGATCCTCAGCCTGGGAGCTAACCCACATGACCAGCAGATCTCCCCTCTTCTGCCTGCTGCTTCCCTAGCAGTGTATTTTAGAAAATCCACCTGTTCTGCTCCCCACTCTGTCTCTGTGAATCCTCAATGCACAAATAAATACTTTTTAAAAACCAATATATATATATATATGAAAAAAGTAATTTATTCTGCACAACCCACTGGAAAATGCACCGTGGACTAAAGGTGGTTATGGGTCTTCAGTGGTGGGTGTGCTACAGTAACTAAACCTGCAGGGGGAGATCCTATACTTCTTAAGCACTAACAGTGATGTAAGCCACTGACATGTCAATTAAAAAATAAAGTAAAAGAAAATGCACAAAAGGTATGAACAGACATTTAATTAAAAAAAATAAAGATGATACCACATGAAAAGATGTTTGACACCATCAGCTATCAGAGAATTACAAATTAAAACAAAATGAGAAACCACTGCACACTTATCAGGATGACCAAAGTAAAAAATAATGACACCAGGCCCTCCCTGGTGGCACAGCAGGTTAAAACACAGCACTAAGAAGCTAAAGCCACTTCAGCATGAGTTCGATCCCCGCCTGCCCCGGCAGTGACCACATGGGGCTGCAGACCTCTCCTGACCCGCCCGCTGCTCCCCTCAGCAGTGTTCTTTATCCATCTGCCCGTTCTACTTCCTGCACTGTTTCTGGTGAATCGTCTCACCACCCCTGCACCTCTGGCTTGTACCCCAGTTCTGTATGCATAAACAAATAAATATTTAAAAACAAACAGTGATACCACCAAATGCTGGTGATGATGTAGAGAATCTGGATTTCTCATACACTGCTAAGGGGAATAAAAGCTGGTATAGCCACTCTGGAAAACAATTTGGTAGGAAGATAGTTTTGCAGTTGAAAAATAAGCAAATGCTATAGCACACAACAGTTGCACTGTTGGGCATATATCCCAGGGAAATGAAAATTTATGTTCATGCAGAAATCTTCACAATTGTTCATAGCAATGCTATTTGCATAAAGTTACTTATATAAAGTTATGTATATAAAGTTTACTTATAATAACACAAAAAGGTGAAAACACAGATATTCTTTCACAGGTATACGAGGAAATGAACTGTACTACATTTTGGTACCGTTCACACAATAATGGAATTATAGATATAGAGGCACATTAGTGGTCTTAGGGATTGGAGTAGAAGAAAGAGTAGCTGTGATTATACAGCAGTAGCAGAAAGGTTATGGTAATGGAACTGTTGGGTTTATTTATTGTCATGGGACCTACACACGTGATAACATTGCACAGAATGACCTGCACACCCCAACACAAACGCTTGTGAAATGTAAATTACCCCTGGATTGTGCCAATGTCACTTCATTTTGACATATAATATACTATATTCATATAAGATGTTATCATTGGGAAAATATGAGATCTTGCTCTTCCTTCTTTTTTTTTCTTTTGTAGCTTCTTATGAATCTATAGTTAATTTAAATAACTTTTTCAAATCCTATAAAAATATGATTCTACTTAGATCATGTGACACACTGTACAATGGATGGTACGGAATATAAACCACATCTTTAATTATAAATCCTCCAAAAGGCCCTCCTGGTGCTGCAAGGGGTTAGGACGCAGCACTGCAAGCTGGCCACAGCCACTTCAATGTGAGTTCAATCCCGGGAGGTGACCACATGGCGTGGCAGACCTCTCCTGACCTACCCACTGCTCCCCTCAGCAGTGTACTTCGTCAGTCTGCCTGTTCTGCTCCTCATTCTGTCTCTGAATCCTCTCACTTCCCCTGTACCTCTGGCCTATACCCCAGTTCTGTATGCATAAATAAATAATTCTTTAAAAAAAAGATCAATGAAAACAATGAACAGAAATAAATCCTTACATTTAAAAATAAATGAAGCCTCCAATGGCGTGAGAAGATGCAAATTGAAATAGCAATGAGAGTTCATTTTATTTCTATCCAATTAACAAAAGTTAAAAGAATCAATAACTACTGCTGGCGAGAATTCAAGGGACAGAGTCTGTCATAATTTGTTGTTCAAAATAAAAAGAGATTAAAGTCATTTTGGAAAATAATTTGTCAAAGGCCCTTACATTAAAAAATGCATATGCCCTTTGATGGTAGTGCTCAGTCTAATAAAGCCTTCCTTATAAATGAAGAAGCACAAATGGTGTGGAATGTGATCCACTTTTATAAGCTAAACTAACAAGCATCCAAATGTATGTATGTGTATGTGTATGAGTATGACTACGGGAGAAACATGAAAGGATACATACGAAGTAGTCAGCCTGTGTATATGTGTGTGCGTGTGTGTGTGTGTGCAGCAGGGATGTGTGTGTGCAGCAGGGGTGATTGTGAGTAAGAGTAAAGTGCGAAGTTGTATGGAGGAGTCAAGTGAAACATGCAAAAGGGAAAAGAAAATTTGTTTTGTTAAAAAATATATGTGCATGGGGCCCTCCCTGGTGGTGCAGTGGGTTCAAGCACAGCACTAAGAAGTTAAAGCCACTTCAACATGAGTTCCATCCCCACCCAGAGCTGACCCACATGGGCAGCAGACCTCTCCTGACCCGCCCGCAGCTCCCCTCAGCAGTGTACTTGTCAGTCGGCTTGTATTGCTCCCCACTTTGCCTCTGGGGAATCCTCCCTTCCCCTGCACCTCTGGCAGGTTCTGTATGCATAAATAAATAAATCTTTAAAACATATATATGTGTGTGTGAAAACGTACAACTTCTTATAAAATTTTTAATTTTTTCTAAAGAATATTATAAATAACAAGGTTTGTGTATTTCATATTCATGCTTAAAACACCTTTGGAATTTGAAGTTCATTCTTACAGATGTCTTTTGTTTTGAGAGACTTGAGTTAAATAAAGGACACGCTATTTTCCTCTAGGCAGGATTTCAGGATCATGTAGTTTATAACTTCTGATCTCACTGCCAAAAAAAATATCAGAACCTCGGGCCCTCCTTGGTGGCGCAGCGGGTTAAAGAACAACACTAAGAAGCTAAAGCCACTTCCGCATGAGTTCCATCCCTGCCCGCCCCGGAGGTGACCTCATGGCATGGCAGTCCTCTCCTGACCCACCCGCTGCTCCCCTCAGCAGTGTACTTCGTTGTTCTACCTGTTCTGCTTCCCGCTTTGTCTCTGGTAAATCCTCTCACTGCCCCTACACCTCTGGCCTGTACCCCAGTTCTGTATGTATAAATAAATAAATCTTTAAAAAATATATCAGAACCTCAATCTATGAATGTCATTCTTTGTTTTATGTCCACATACACCCCCACCTCTCTGGCCTTGTCTCAGACCTAGACATCTCACCTACTTATTTTTTTACACTGCTGAGGGAAGCAGCGGGCGGGTCAGGAGAGGTGTGTCTGGCCATGTGGTCATCTCCGGGGCGGGCGGGGATCGAACTCATGCGAAATGGCTTAAGCTTCTCAGTGCTGTGCTTTAACCCTCTGCGCCACCAGGAGGGCCTCACCTACTTATCACTTACTTATAGTGTTGTCAAGATCAGAATTAGATATTCTAAGGTTGTTACTGAAGCAACCGGAAGATAATACAATGAAATTTGTTCCAGATAAAAGTTTTCATTGCTTTGACTAGTTTGGGTTCGAGCATTTACATTGAAAATTTAAATAACCACACTGTGTTTGCCCTGTAGAATGTAAATAACAACGGCTTTTTTTTTTTCCTCAGGACATTTCTACGAACTCTGGCATATGCTATTTACTACAAAGAGTTCCAAGATATGAAGCACCTTGGGCGCAGATGTAATTCAGAAAGACTTAAAGGGAACTCACTAAATGAAAGGCAATGTCTTCAATCAGTTGACTAAGTAGCAAAGGAAGTCATACAGGCAGCATTTAAGTCTGAACCACATGGGTCAGTGTATTTAATTCCGCTCCTTATCCCGGAAAATCGGGGCAAGCAAACAAAACCAGAAAGCTTCTTTAAAGGAAGTGATATTCTCTAGGGTGATTTTGAAAATGGAGGGACTATTTGCCATTGTCTTTATAAAGAAATGAGAGGAGAACATGGCCAGGAAATATTACAGTAAAATTCAGGTAGTTTTTGTTTGTTTGTTTGTTTAATATATAATAGTTTATTTTTACATCGTTTTGTGCATTTTTCCATCCATTTGCAATCCCCTTGGGCTTCCCAACACCAAATCACCCCCATGTGCCATCACCATAGTCCCGTGCACTTCCCTCCCCTCACTGTTTTTGATCCCATTCCCCACTCCACCCCCACAAAATGTCTCTGGTATATGGTTGTTCATTATTTTTGTTATTTTCTCGCCTGGTCCATTATACTCCTGCTATGAGTGAAACCATCTGGTATTTTTCTTTCTCTTTCTGGCTTATCTTACTAAGCATGATCTTTTCCAGCTCCATCCAAGTTGCTGCAAAAGACATGTGTTTCTCTTTTTTGGTTGCTGAGTAATATTCCATTGTATATATGTACCACCTCTTTCTAATCCAGTCATCTACTTTTGGGCATTTGGGCTGCTTCCATGTTTTTCCAATTGTAAATAAAGCAGCAATAAACATGGGTGTGCAGGTATCTTTTTCAATCAGTGTTTTTGTGTCTTTCGGGTAGATACCTAGGAGTGGGATTGCTGGGTCATAGGGAAGCTCCATGTTTAGCAGTTTGAGGAACCTCCAAACAGTTTTCCATAGTGATTGTACTAGTTTGCATTCCTACCAGCAGTGCAGAGTTGTTTGTTTGTTTTTTTTTTTTTAATTAACAACCCTGGGAAACAACTTCTATTTGAAACTAGCATAATCTCAACAATTAGTATTTAAATTTAAATAAATATTTGCATCAGCAATTTATGAATATTTGTTAGTTTATCATTGTTTCTGCTTTGCCATTTCATTTACTTTGATTCCTTGTTTTATTCAGATATGTGGAAATCCCAATATCTTGCTTTACTACACATAATTTCCTCAAACTCCTTCCATTTTGTTGTAAATGGTAACAATTCCCCTATAGCTGAAGAGTATTCCATTGTGTGGATAGACCACATCTCTTTGATCCAATACCTATCAATGGACATTTAGCTTGCTTCCAAGACCTAGTTATTGTAAATAATGCCACAATAAGTATTGTGAACATCTAATTTTTGAGTTGATGATTTCATGTTTCAACAGTGTATTAGCGTTTCCACACACACACACACACACACACACTGTTGCGTATGTTATTGTTACTAATTTAATATGTGCTATTATCGTGGGTATGAGCTGAGATCCTACTGTGGTTTTGATTTGCATCTCCCTTATTAAAACACAATGTTAAAAGTTTTCCAAGGTAACTATCAGCCTTCTGGATATCCTCTTTGGAGAATTGTCTATGGCTATCTGCTGCCCATACAGTTGTTCTTCTGTTGTTACTATTGCTAAACTGAATAACTTTTTTAATGTCTTGGATAGTCGCCTCTTATCAGTTGTATCAGGTGTGAATATATTCTCCCAGTAAGTAAATTGTCTTCTTAATCTCCTTATATTTTTTCACCCTGTAAATGATTTAATTTGAGATAGTACCAATGTGTTTATTTTTGTTTTTATTTCCCTTGCCATAGGTGTTGAATCTACAAAACCATCTTTATCACTGACGGCACAAAACACATTACTAATGTTTTCACCGATGTATTTTATTGTTTCAGGTATTATTTCTAAGTCTTTGATTTATTTTGAGTTTATCTTTTATTTTGGAGTTAGGGAGTGTTCCTATTTTACATATATTTGTCCAATTTTCCCCATCAGTATTTGTTAAAAAAATATTTTTTTCCTCCATTGTATGGTTGTGATTCATTTGTTATAAATTGGGAATTGCTATATAAATGAATCTACTAGGTTTTTGGTATTTTCCACTGACTTATGTGAGTATTTTTATAACCAAACCATATTGTTTTGACCGTTGCTTTAAACTCTAGTTTAAAATAAGGTAACATGCTTCCATTGTTCTACTTTTTTCTCAAAATTGCTTTAGCTACTTGAAAACTTTCATAGTTTTATATTAATTTGAATTAATAATTATAATTAATTACTAATATAATGCAATTAATCATCAATAATAATTTTGATTGATTTTAATATTTTTGTTCTATTCATTTGAAATATATCATTGGCATTCTGATGGGCATTGAATTAAATTTAATTTGGTAGAATAATCACTTTAACCTATATTGATTCTTCCCATTGATGAATATCTTTTGACACCTTTAAGTCTTAGTCTACATTCTTTAGTAGAGTCTTTTTTTTTATTTTATAACAGTTTATTTTTACATCATTTTGTACATTTTTTTTTTTCATCTCAATTGTAATCCCCACGGGTTTCCCATCACCAAGTCACCCTGTGCCATCACCATAGTCCCATGCACTTTCCTCCTCACCCCCCCCCCCGTTTTTGATCCCATTCCCCACTCCGCCCCCACAAAATGTCTCTGGTATATGGCTGTTCATTATTCTTATTATTTTCTCTCCTGGTCCATTATACTCCTGCTATGAGCAAAACCATCCAGTATTTTTCTTTCTCTTTCTGGCTTATCTCACTAAGCATGATCTTTTCCAGCTCCATCCAAGTTGCTGCAAAAGACATGTGTTTCTTATTTTTTGGTTGCTGAGTAATATTCCATTGTATATATGTACCACATCTTTTTTTTTTTTTTAAGATTTATTGATTTGTGCATACAGAACTGGGGTTCAGGCCAGAGGCTCAGGGGCGGTGAGAGGCTTCACTAGAGACAGAGCGGGGAACAGAACAGGCAGATCGATGAAGTACACTGCTGAGGGGAGCAGCAGGCGGGTCAGGAGAGGTCTGCCATGCCATGTGGTCACCTCCGGGACAGGCGGGAATTGAACTCATGTGGAAGTGGCTTTAGATTCTCAGTGCTGTGCTTTAACCTGCTGTGCCACCAGGGAGGGCCAGTACCAAATCATTTTAATCCAGTCATCAACGTTTGGGCATTTGGGCTGCTTCCATGTTTTTCCAATTGTAAATAAAGCAGCAATAAACATGGGTGTGCAGGTATCTTTTTGAATCAGTGTTTTTGTGTCTTTTGGGTAGATACCTAGGAGTGGGTTTGGTGGGTCGTAGGGAAGCTCCATGTTAAGCAGTTTGAGGAACCTCCAAACAGTTTTCCATAGTGGTTGTACTAGTTTGCATTCCCACCAGCAGTGCAGGAGAGTTCCTTTTTCTCCACATCCTCACCAACATTTGTTGTTGCTAGTTGTTTGAAGATGTGCCATTCTCGAGTCTTGTTTTTGTTATATATTGATAAAGCTTTTACCTTCTTAGATAGGTTAATTTCTAGGTATTAGATTACTTTTGATAAAGTCATAAATAGAAATATTTCCTTAATTTCTTTTTCTTCTTGCTCATTGTTTGGATATAAAAATGCAATGATTTTTGTATGTTAAATTTGCGATCTATCACTTTGGTATATGAATTTGTTTCTGATAGATTTTTGGTGGTGCCTTTAGAGTCTCAATATATAGTATCATAAAATCTGCAAATACTGATAATTTCAGTTCTTTTTCAGTCTGGATTCCTTTTATTTGTTGTTGCTATATGATTTCTCTAGCTAAAATCTCTAATAGTAAATTAAACAGACGTTGTCACAGTGGGTGTCCTTGCCTTGTTCCTAACCTTAATGAGAATGTTTTCAGTTTTTCATCATTAAGTGTTAGCTGTTGATTTGTGTTATATGATCTTTATGTATTAAGAGAGGTTTCTTCTATCCCCATCTTGTTAACAGATTTTATCATAAATGGGTTCTAGATTTTGTCAAATGCTTTCTCTGTGCCTATTGATATTATCATGGAAACTTTTTGTGCAATAGTGTATTATACTGATTGATTTATATACATTACCATCCTTGCATCCCTGGGATAAATCCCACTTGGTAATGATATATGATATTTGTAACATATTGCTGGATTTTACTTGCGAGTATTTTGTTAAAGAATTTCATCAGAGATACTGGCTGGCTTCCTTAGGTGTCTACTGTTCCAGAGACTGAAGCTCCTGCACCTGTTCAGATGTCCAGGACACAAATGCAGGTAAGAGGGAGTAGATAGAAAGTAGGACAGCAAGGTCCCAAAACGTTGCTTCTGATGAGCGCCAAGAATTAAGCTTCCTAAAGTGTTACTGGTATACAAATTGGGTGTTGGGGATCCAGTTTACCCTGCCCCTCCACTAACTCCCCAGCCAGAATGTAAACAATGTCATGCCCAACTCACCCTCTAGCAAGTGGTTGAGCAATAGACATAATATCTGGAGGGGATTATGGGCGAGCCAGGGTCATGGGCCAGGGATTTATTCTCTTTGCTTTTTGAGGTTGGAGCCTTCCTCTGCGGTGCTTACTCCTGTTGTTAGCACACAGGTGCTTTGAACTCTGGTTAATGATAGTTAAATCATTTAGATATCATACTGGCTTTGGCTCTAAGGAGGAGTAAGGCAGGTGTTTTGCACAGCACAGCCACAGTCTGCAGATAATAGCCTCCTCAACAAGGGAAGACAGGGAACTGATCTAGCTCACCACATAGTAAAGACTTCAGCATTCCTGCTTGGGAACCACAGGCTTAAGCTGATAATCATCACCTCACACAGACCCCTCACTGGCAATTGCTGAGACCGAGACAGCCCATTATTCTCAGGTTCCCCACTTTAAGGGTACTTGGTGCTTTGCTCTGGTTCTTAGGGCTCCTTGCTGCTATCCAGTAGTATAGTACCTGCATCTGCATGCAACTCTCTACTATCCGGGATAGGTCTTTGCACCCTTACACCTATATTTCTCCTGTGGTGCAACCTCTGTCCTACATGCTGACTCTGTAAGTTCCCTTCTCCAGTACAGTTTCTAGCTTCTAAAATCCCCAATGTGGACATGAACCTTTCAGTCAACAACAATACAGAGGCTGTCCATCTCTCCATGGAAGCTGCCTCTCTCTCTTGGGTTGCAATAGCCTGGTATTGCTCTAAACATAGTCAAACTATATTTCTTCCGACCCCCCTTTCACCATGTTATCTCCCCACCTTTGGTGCACACAGCATTATCCATTTGTCATTCAAGATTTAACATCTTTGTTTAGAACAACTTAGTTACAAATATGTGGAGGAGGAAGCTCCACATCTTCATTCTCTTGCTATCTTGCCATTTTCTCGGCTACTTGTTGTTCGAAAGAGCGTTAACCTTAAAATTAATTGCATGTGTCTCTCCATCCTGAATTTTTATCATATTGTAATATACAACGTGCTGTGGAATCTAAGTATATGGAACTTAACAACTCAAAACATAAATTTTGTGAATTTTTCTCTATGATGTCTGGGTTGTGTGTATAAATGAACTGTGGAAATGAGAAAGCTCACACCGATGAGAATGGCTCATGTTTAAAAAAAAAACAAAACACACAACTGGAAGCAACAAATGCTGGCAAAAATTTGGAGAAGAAGTGATCCTCTTACACAGCTGGCTGGTGGGAATGCAAACCATCGCAGCCACTATGGAGAGCTGTGCAGAGCTTCCTCAGAACACTGAAAATGGAGCTGTCATGTGACCCAGCAATTCCACTCCTAGGAATCTACCCAAAGAACACAAAAATTCTAATCCAAGAGGAAACCTGTACTCTAATATTTATTGCAATGCTATTTACAATAGCTCAGACATGGAAATAATGTAAATGTCCCAAAACAGAAGAATGCAGGAAGATGTAGTACATATACACAATGGCATATTATTCATCAGTCAAAAAGATAAACTCATGCCACTTCCAGCAACATGGATGGAGCATGAAGGGATGATGTTAAGGGAAATAAACCAGATAGACAAACAGAAATAGGTGGAATGTAGGAACACCAACTAAAGGAGCGGCAAAAAGACAAAACTTGCAACTGACCATAGACCTGAGGCTTATAGCAGAGGGTGGGAGGGAAAGGAGTCAAGAGAGGGGAGGGAAGAGCATGTGGGACCAGAGTAACAGGTCTTGTGTGCTGTGGTGGTGGGAGAGCTGTGGGGTTTACACCTGAGGGGAGAAACCAATTACTATACAAAAATGAGCAACAATATAGGGGGGAAAATGAATGAATTAAAAAAAAAACAGTACAGAAACAAGTGAACTATGGAACTCTATGCAATGATCTTGTGAGCTTGTGAGGGTCAGAAAAAAAACATACAATTGATGCCAAAAAAATGCTTTGCACCTGAAATGTCTAGTTAAAGATTAACTCTTGAATGATTTGAGCCATCAGTGAATTTATAGCAAACTCTGGACATTCTAAGTAACATCTTCCTTTTTGTTTGTAATTCTGTAGTGTGCTTTTTTTTTTTTTTCTAGATCATCGCAAGTGGTAGGCATTAAGTACATTTTAGCTGGGTGAGCTAATTGGTACGTCCCTTCGAAGGCAGCTAAAAGTGTGACCATGGGCCCTCCCTGGTGGCGCAGAGGGTTAAAGCACAGCACGGAGAAGCTGGGGCCACTTCCGCATGAGTTCGATTCCTGCCTGCCCCGGAGGTGACCACATGGCGTGGCAGACCTCTCCTGACCCGCCCACTGCTCCCTTCAGCAGTGTACTTCGTCGATCTGCCTGTTCTGCTCCCCACTCTGTCTCTGGTGAAGCCTCTCACCGCCCCTGAGCCTCTGGCCTGTCCCCCACTTATGTATGCACAAATAAATAAATCTTAAAAAAATAAAAAATAAAAAGAAAAGAAAAGTGTGACCATGCCGCTGTGGCTCAGACCCATCCACTCCTTTCCTGGGTGATGGAAAACCACTGTTCCATTTGCATGGTGAAGCCAGCATAGTCAATATGAAAAACAGACTTTGCAGTTTCAAATTATTCAGCGGTTTCTCTTCATTTTTAGGATACAATTCTAATTCTTTATCTTTTCTATGCAAGGTGCAAGATGCTTTGCTCCTGTCTTGACACTTTACCCACAAGCACACCCCTCAGGGTCCCCTTCCTTTTGGGAACACTGAGACATTCTAGATATACCACATCCCTTGAACTTTTATACCCCTCTTAGAAGATACCAAGATTTCTCCACAATGGTCTTTCTTCAGTTCATGAACTCCTACTTCTTTAAAATGAACAATAGGTGTCCTTCCTGGTTAGAAGCTAATTTTCGAATAATAGATACCATTTGCAGCCATATTAAAGGGACTGAAATCAGAAACTAAGAAGCCTTTGAGAACCCAAGCACAATTGTAACTTCTCACTTACAATTGTGTAACTAACCTATTTCCTTTTTGCCAATTACATTTTCCATTATTTAACCCAACATTGAGGCATGTCATATATTTTCTATATCCCAGCTTCTCAGTTGCAAAATGAAGTTAGCTCATTTATTTGTACCTAATAAATATTATTCATATAATTATACAAATGGTCATTAGAAGACTAAAGTTTTAGACACAGTCTAGGCAACTCCAAAGGCATTATAAGAGTGAAGTACTAAATTAAACAATTCACAAAAGTAACATGAAAAATGCATTTGATTAGACACTTTGGGAAAAAATATAAAACTAGGACCCTCCCTGGTGGCACAACAGGTTAGAGCACAGCACTATGAAGCTATCCGCAGCCATTGAAACATGAGTTCAATCCCCCTCCAGGGAGGTGACCACATGGCACAGCAGACCGCTTCTGTCCCTCCCGCTGCTCCACTCAGCAGTGTATATCAGAAGATCCACCTGTTCTGTTCCCCCCTCTGTCTCTGGTGAATCCTCTCACCCAACCCCCTGAACCTCTGGCCTATACCCAAGTTCTTGTATGCATAAATATTTAAAAATAAATAAGTAAAAATAAATGAGTATATTTTGGACTTGTTATAATAATCTTTTATTTCTTGCTCTTATATTTTCACACTAATTAAATCTGAACATTGCAACATTGTATAAGTTAAAGGTGTTCAGCATGTTACTTCAGTAAATTACTAATGTAGTAATATTTGCCACATTACATAAATTACAGTATAATATTTGTCTATATAGGCTACTCACTACTGGTTACAATTTGTATCCTCAAACACTTTCACTTTTCTTCCCCTTGCCCTATCTTCCCTTTGCCTTATCTAATCACCATTTTGTGCTCCTATTTAAAGGTTCGAAGCACAAGAAAAAAACTAGAACTACGTATGGTCATGAGTGTTAATGAGACTCATTATTCTGACCATTTTACTATATGTATGTGTGTGTGTGTGTGTGTGTGTGTGTGTGTGTGTGGACTCATTATAAGTATACACCTAAAACTAATAAACCATTATATGTCAATTATGACTCAATTTCAAACAGCAAAATGAGAACTGCCTTTTACTGGATATTTAGGGAACAGGATATAAATTAAAACAAACCTATTTGAATTAGAGTAACATTCACATTGTCCCAAAAGGAAAGAAAGATGGGTTCTGGAAACCAGGGAAGAAGGTGCTCAATGGAATTGTTCAGCAAAACTGAGAAACAGATGTCAGGGGGATGGTTTGGGACACATCCTGAAGTCTTGCCATGAGATGGAATGAGTTCACCAATAAACAAGCCAAATATTTGTTTCTTTTTGATAGTGTTAATGAAAATGGTAGGCAAGGGATTTTGTAGGTTTCATAAATCTTAAATTCAGCAAGATGGTTGACAAGACATTTCACTACATCTCTGTGCATAATGTTGTTCCATTAGTAGCTATTTGGACACTTTTATCCAAAGGTAAATTGGTTGAAACCAGGTTTGTCCCTCAGTGAGTTCCAAAGTTCTATACTTTGCTCATTTGATGCCCACAACAACACTGCAATGTAATTAGTGTTCTCTCCTTTGCAGCGAAGAATGGAAGCACAGCAAGGGTCAGAAAGCAATGGAAAGCCTCACATCTAGTAAGTCAGAAAACGGTCCTGGAAAATTTCAACTTCATCAAACAACACTATGTAACCTTGAGTAAGTTAAGCAAGGACTGTGACCCTGAGAAACTCAATAGACTCATTGGTGGAGTGGGGATAGAAATGCTTAGCTATGAGATTTTGTGATGAGGTTATCTTTATTCGTGCACTTAAACACCAGGCATTGTGCAAGATGCTGGAGATACCCTATGGGGGTAGTAGCGGAGGGTGGAAACAGATGTACAAGATGGAGGAAGGGAGTTATCTGGTAACAAGTAAACACATAGCCATCCATTGCAACTGTATTAGTACAATGAAGCAAAGTACAGGTGTTTTTTGAGAGAAAAGCAGGTGGAGATGATTTATTTATTTACTTTTACAAATTGTTGAGCATGTTTATTTGAAAACACAGGTAACAAATGTTCGATCACATCTTGTTTGTCTGCCACAGTGTGTGCAGGCTCTCTGATTCCCTGTGGGTGCAAGCCCAGATTTGGCCTAGGTGGAAATGATTTAAATTATGAAAGTATGGGAACAGAGCTTTCATCAGCAAGTTACCATGGAGGAGAGAGATTTTAACCGGAACCTTTCAAGTATGGGAAAGAATTGGATAGAGGATAAGAAACTGGCATTCTTAAGCAAAAGGGGAAAGTTTAAAGAGAGGTATGAGAAGAAAAGGTTCCTTGGCCAGATAATAAATGTGTATTGTGTTCCCCAATATTACTGCTTATGAGTAATTTTTTTGTGCTTACCTTCTTTAAGTTAAAGTATAGGTATCATGTATCTTTAAAGAATATTAAGCAAACTTACAAGGAAATGTCTCTAAGAAGATAAGCTTGTGTTATTACAGGCAATTAGAGACTTTGTAGATTAAAAATAAGGACAATGCAAACTACAGAGCTGAGTGGGAGATTAGGTAAAACAGATATTGGAAGTTTACTGAGAATTGGCCAAGAAGGAACTTTAAGACTTAAATTCCTTCTACTGAGTACACTTTGCCCTGGGTAAGATTTATGGCCTGCGTGTTTGTGCTTTTGTCTTCTTAGTAAAATAGAGCTAAGGCAGAGCTTGTGGACAGCAAAGACAATGAGTTTAAATCCAATATTTGGCAAGGCCACCTGTTCAGGTATAGGGCACAGAAAGAATGCATGCTTGGGGTCCAGAGGCCTGGGGAGCCCAGGGCGTTCCTAGTAAAAGTCTGTTACGATCTGAAGTAGAAGGCACTGTCATGAATCCATAGTTAAAAGCCATTTCTCTATCTTTCTTTTTTCTTTGAAAGAAATGCAATTACAAAATATGTAAGAGGGCCCTTCCTGGTGGCACAAAGGAGTAGGAGGCAGCATTGCAAGCCAGCTGTAGCCCCTTAAGTGCGAGTTCCATCCCCCGCTGGGAAGTGATACAAGTAGCCCGAAGACCTCTCCTGACCCGCCCGCTGCTGCTCCCCTCAGCAGTGTACTTCATCCCTCGGCCTGTTCTGCTCCCTGCTCTGTCTCTGGTGAATCCTCTCACCACCCCTGTGACTCCGTACCACCCCTGTACCCCAGTTCTGTATGCATAAATAAATAAAAATCTTTTTAAAATGTATAAGAATGTATGAAAATATATAGACAGAAGTAGTTCTTTCTATATTCTCAAACTGGGCAAGCCCATATTAAAGTGTTGTATCCCATCTATGCACTCTAACATAGGAAGGAGCTAGGGTCAAAGAATCCAAGGAAGCTCATTTTGCCCAGGTGAACAAACTCCAGTAAAAACTTTTATTTTTGTTTGAGAACGAGAAGTTGTAGTGGTCAACTTAATGATCCTTTAACTATACAAAACACTAGTTGATGATAGTGAAGCTACTGTTCTTTTTCATTGAAGGAGGACCCAAAGAAAAGACTTTTAACAGAATGACAAACTTAGTTTAAGGGAAGGAAAAAAATATTATTTGACAATAAGGATTTCTAATAAACTGTTGACTGGATTACTCAATGACCTTGGAAACTTTCCATCAAAGTCTCAGTAGACACAAGAGTGCTGAGCAGGGCATCAGAAGAACTTTTTCTCTGAGTTATGAATTAGTTCCTTCACCTTGAGCAAGTTAGGTAGCCTCTTGGGTCCTAATTTCTTTAGCTGAAAAAAGGATAGATAATAAAGCACACTTCAGATTCTTCACTAGATTCTCATTTTGTGGGGGTGATTCTTATCTCAAATCTATGAAATAAGCTATAAAAAATTTCTAGGATATTTAGGCATTGCTAAAACACTAATTCCTTCACATTTTCAGTTTGATCATATTTCAGCAGTATTTTGAGACAAAATATAAAATGTCTTTTTCTGCATACAATTGTGTATGTGTGTGTGTGTGTACTGAAAAGTCAAACTCCTATACTGTTTGAACTTTGATGCTTTGCAGGGAATATTAAGTGATTTTGTGGAAATCTTTATAACTGCCCTTTGCATTCACTCAGTACTAGGAATAAGGTGGGGACTCCCTAACAGAATCACATTTACTTTTTACCTAAGAGGCAGAGAGCAATGACAGTTTTCTTCTGTAAGCCCCCTTGGGTTGGCGTGCTTAGGATGTTTATTTGCAAGGCTACAAATATACTCCTATTGATTTTAATTTAGGCCAACCAACACTTATTGAGTAGGTTTCATGCTTTGGTTGCAAATTTCCATCTCACCCTGGGAACACTTAGAAACTGATGGACAGCAACATCACCTCCCATGATAACTTCACAAAAATATACTATAACTGTGATGGAGGCATACATACGGTTCCAGCAGTACTCAGAGGAAGCATTCAGACCAATCTAGGAGTTCAGGGAAAACTTCCTGAAAAACAGGACGTTTGAAATGCATTTCAAAGAATGAACAAGAATGCATTTTAAGTGGGTGACCACATACAATATAGGATACAAGGCTAAAAGCGAATCTCACATAAACAAAAAATAATGTTTAGTATAAGTATATCCAAAATATTGCTTGGGGCATGCTTACAGTAAAAAAAAAAAATCATTGTTTATTTGAAATTAAAATCAAACTAGGAATTTTGTATTTTTATTTGCTATACCTGGCAACCCTAATCAGTCCTAATTCTATTTACTTTTATAAACCTCTGACCTACATATTACTCGTCTCTCCCCAATGCTGGTATGATACAACTCCATCATCCCTTTATTGCTTCTTCCCAGTCTAACCATTCCTGACTGGTGCACTACACCCCCATTAAAGTTAAGTATTCTCGGCCCTCCCTGGTGGCGCAGTGGGTTAAAGCACAGCACTGAGAATCTAAAGCCACTTCTACACGAGTTCGATTCCCGCCTGCCCCGGAGGCGACCACATGGTGTGGCAGACCTCTCCTGACCCACCCGCTGCTCCCCTCAGCAGTGTACTTCGTCCATCTGCCTGTTCTGCTCCCCACTCTGTCTCTGGTGAAGCCTCTCACCGCCCCTGAGTCTCTGGCCTGTACCCCAGTTCTGTATGCACAAATAAATAAATCTTAAAAAAAAAAAGTTAAGCATTCTCTACTTTGTTCCATCTCTATAGCATTCATCTCTCTATTGCAATTATTTACTAAATGTCTCTCTGGCCTTTACAATAAGAAGACTATGGCTGTGTCTTACTGTTTTTGTATGTCAGAGTGCCTTGAAAAGAATGAAATCTCGGTCAACATTTGTTGTATAAAGGAAATGTGGATAAAGGTGTGTGAATAGTCTTTGTAGCACTGATTTCCACACTAGTCAGTGGACAAACAGAAATGGTACTTTGAACAGTCCAAGTAGGCCACTTCCTAATCTTAGTAGTAAACAGTTGAAATCAATTATCTCTATCTTCTTATGCAAGTTGAGTGTATTGGGCATTTATCATTAATCAATATTGATCCCCTGTTTACTGCCCAGAATCTGAACTCCCTTGTTGCATTTGGAGAATCTACCACTGAATTCATACAATGACATGGTAGGAGACAAGAACTGAGGGCTGGGCCATGATCATGTGACATGAGCTCAATAAATTAATATAAACTTTGAACTAACAATGCACTCAGGACTTTGAAATCAGAATGGGTGATCACATCGGTTTAGGCTTCATTCTGTCAGTGCTAATTGGGACCAAGAGAGCCCAATGTTATCACTCTAACCGGGAACTTCTCTTTTGACGTAACTGTGATGGTCTGGAATACTGTTTCCATTTTTCTCTTTCCTCTGTGTACATGGTACATCCTTGAAATTGAGTGGAGTCAATGTTCTAGATACTTTGAAAATGAACAGACTGTTATGGGCTGGAAGTGATGAGGTTACTTCAAAACTGAGAAGATTATTGGTTGAATGAGACCCTCCAGAGTTTTCTTTTCCTTCCGGCATGGTCACTGGCAGGGTTTGAGGTGGTGACTGCCTTATCCACCCACAGCCCCTAGTGACTATGTTGAGCAGAGATCCTGTGTCAACAACCCAAGATGGACCTCTGGTTGAGCAAGCCTTTATTTATCTAAGCTGCTTAAACATAACCCAGTTAAAACTGTAACTTTGGTTCCTGTTTATTAACCTTGGTCCTTCAGTCTTCCCACTGATTTTGAAAGTCAACTTATATCCTTTCAACAAGTTCTTTTTTCTTGACATAGATAGAATTGAGTTCACTTATTAACTACCAAGAAAATCAAGTGGCCCACTTGGGACTGAGCCAGTCTAGGTCATGGGGAATTTAAGGGGAATTTAAGGGGACACTCCACTACAGTAACACTTGACTGAATTACTAATTATGAAAAAAAAAAAAAACAGGTTGCTACAGCCACTGTATAAATCTGAGATGAGATTAAGAATCTTGGAAAGGTAGAACCCCTACAATATCAGCTACAGTTCCAGCTGGGTTCGGGTGCATGTTGTGTATGTTGTGTTAGAGACCACCTGTTCACCCACCCAAGTTGTCTCTGGAATGAGCTTGCATATTTATAGGTAATGGGAAGAGCACCACATGCATCTTATTTCACTTGAAATTTGTTTCTTATGATGAGGCAAGTGCTTCTGGAGTCTTCTTCTACTTGAATATCAAGTATTGCATCAGAGATTTAAGGTGCATTGCTTCACATCCTCCTACCAAATCTTTTGCCTCAGTCATTAACATCACAAATTCTACACAGATGCAACCTCACAGCATCTCATCTCAACAGCATCTTGTCCTTCTCCCTTTCTGCCCTGGGGTTCCTCTAACACCATGGTATAGGACACCTGCAGAAATGTTCTGGGCACTCACACTTGCATAAATTGAGTGTGGGAAAATTGACAGTACATGGGAAACCCTTGATCACGGGGAGATGTGAGTTCCTGGATTAATGTTCTGCCTTCTCTAGCATTGGTAGACACTGTGAGACACATTCTACACAGGTCCCCAGAAGGTCCCAGTGAGATGAACCATAAGTGTCCATACCATGTCCTTCATTACTCGCTTCCATTTTCCCCGTTGACATTACCATTTCCTGGAAGCACTCCCCAAAATAAACCATCTGCATGAACAGCCTTTTCTTGGGTTCTGCTCATGGCAATCCAGGATAAGGTAGGCACCATATTGATGCCAAGCTGAGCTAAGACACTAACGCTTTCCAGGCTCATCTGTCCTAGGTTCTCCCTTCCTTGTTCCTAAAATTCCTCTTAAAAAAAAAATCCAAAACACAAAACCCATACCCCACGTTGCCCTTCTCTGTTTCTCTTGTTCTTTTCGCATGTCTTTCTCTTTCATGCACACTCACACATGCACGCCATGGCTGCTGGTACTCTTTATTAAGGGTCATCATTTCTGTCTCCTAAATGCAGGCTACTGAAACTTGGCCTTTTCCCAGACTGATGCAATTTCCCATAATAGAGTAAACTGATTGACTAATAGAAGGATGTCAAATTCTAATTGTCCAAATAAAGAGATTCTCGCGACAATCTACTTTTGTCATAGTTTTCATAATAGAAAGAACTTGCTAGCATTAATAAAGGATATAACCTCAGAGCCAGTAGTAGTCCCTAAGCAAGCATTTGACTGCATTCTCAACATTTGGACCACAGTGTCCTTCATTTTCCCACTTTGAGGAGGGTTGATAACATTTGGTGAGCTCAGACATCACTCGATCCTTCCAGAGTCTAAAGTGTAAGCTGCTGCTTCATTTACACTTTTCAGTTACTATGCCTCCTCCCCCCATCCCTTCAGACACAGAGCTCTGTACCCTTCATTATATGCAAAAGGGTTCTGTCTAATCCAATCCTTTCCTCTAACTAGACATAACATGTTGGAGATCACTGGGCCAAGAAGGTAAGTCGTGAGCAAAAACAGAGCAACAAAGCTACTTTGTGCTTATTTATTTCACTGTTTCGTTAAAGATGAGGATTTGGGGAAATGATACCTATTTTCTTTCTTTTTTTAAGCTAATAAAGGTTTTTTTTTAAGACTTATTTATTTATGCATACAAGAACTGGGGTACAGGCCAGAGGTGCAGGGGCAGTGAGAAGATTCACCAGAGACAGAGTGGGGAGCAGAACAGGCGTACTGACGGAGTACACTGCTGAAGGGAGTAGTGGGCGGGTCAGGAGAGGTCTGCCGCGCCATATTGCTCAGCTCTGACTAGGAATCAAACCCGTGCTACAGTGGCTGTGGAGAGCTTCATAGTGCTGAGAATTCAATCTATTGTGCCTCCAGGGAGGGTCCAATAGATATCTATTTTCTTGGTATCAGAAAACCAGAGGTGAAGTAATAGATAGCACTGTCATTGTCGGTTGTATGATGTTGGAAAATCCCCATCACAGAATTCTCAAGTGTATATTTTCACTGAGGGAATGATTCAGAGTTCAAGTCCTCTGTAAACAGACAAAGGGTAGGGCTGCCCTTCGGAATTTGGACTCTGCCACCCTGGTCCTTCTGACATGAAGGGCCACTGGCTACTGTTGGGGAGAAATTCTCATCTACTCAGCTACTGGTGGTGGGTGGTCAACTTTCCTCACTGGATTGGATATATACTTACTTTAAAGTCATTTATAAATTACTCTGTGTCACTTTTGTGCATAGTAATTTTACTTAGTCTGTTTTAAATTATTCTTCTATGACTTATTTACCTATTTTGTTTTCTATTCTTTGACTCTGTCTGATTTATGTTTTTTATAAGTAATTTATTTATTATTTTTAATTTTTTTAAAGATTTATTTATTTACTCATACAGAACTGGGGTACAGGCCAGAGATGCGGAGGGTGAGAGGATTCACCAGAGACAGAGTGGGGAGCAGAACAGGCAGATCGACGAAGTACACTGAGGGGAGCAGCGGGTGGTCAGGAGAGGTCTGCCACACCATGTGGTCTCCTCCTGGGCAGGCGGGGATCGAACTCATGTGGAAGAGGCTTAAGCTTCTTAGTGCAGTGCTTTAACCTGCTGCGCCACCAGGGAGGGCCCTGATTTATGGGTTTTTTTAAAGATTTATTTATTTGTGCATACAGAACTGGGGTACAGGCCAGAGGCACAGGGGCGGTGAGAGGATTCACCAGAGACAGAGTGGGGAGCGGAACAGGCAGATCCACGAAGTACACTGCTGAGGGGAGCAGTGGGCAGGTCAGGAGAGGTCTGCGGCGCCATGTGGGTCACCTCCCGGGCAGGGATCGAAATAATGCTGAAGCGCCTTTAGCTACTTGGTGCTGTGCTTTAACCCGCTGCGCCACCAGGGAGGGCCCTGATTTATGGTTTTTGAAAGCACTTCCTTTTGATTATGTCTGCATTTTATGTGATTTCAAAATCACTTTTATATATTGTCATTCTTCTCATTTTACTTCCACTCTTAATTTTAATTCCTTACAGTTTGTCATTTTTCTTAATTCTGCTTGTTTTATATAATCTTTTAAATTTTAAATAATTTACCCTTAACAATCATTATCATTTCTACCATTCCTTGTAATCTGCTGTTATGGCTTTTCAGGAAAAAATAAATTTTTTTTGACAGCTAGATCCCAAGCTGAGATTTGTTCTTTTTCTTCCACCTCCCATGCAGGTGGTTGTGTCCAATAACCATTTGCATTAACTCATTCCTCTCAGTGTTTGGGTTTTATTTAAGGGTCTCAGTTCTAACATCTCATGCAGAATGAGTCCAAATGAGTCTCCTGCCTTGTGTTGCCCTTAAAGAGCAATACATTTTGGATTATGTTCAGTGAAATAATTCAGAAGGAAAAAAGAAGACTATCAGATGGTTTCACTTATAGAAGGGATATAGGAAATCAAGGGGGGAAGGAACAACAACAACAAAAAACTCAACACAACAAAACAAAAATAAACAGACAAATTTATAAAGCAGAGACATTCTGCAAGGGAGGGAGTGGGAAAGGGATCGAAAAGAGCACAAGGTACTATGAAGATGCTGCATGGGAGAATGGGTGGTGGGAATTCTATGGGGGAATTCTACACCTGAGGAAAGAAAGCAGGCATTGTACGAAATAGATAAATAAAGAGCAGTTACCAATACTAGACATACAATTTTAAAATCCTGGTTATACTTTTATTTTCTTTTTATGAACAAAATGTTTGCAGGATTGAAATTCTGAGAGTTCTAAAGTATTTTTATTGATAAAAATATAATAAAACAAAAAAATTAACCACCTTGGAAAAAATAAAAACAATATTTTCCGAGGGAATATCATCAAAGGATATCTGTAGTCTCAGTCTATTGCTGTGCTTCTCTCTCCCTCCTATTTTTTAGCCCTTCTTGTTTTCTACCACTTTCTTAATAACTTGGCTATGTAAATCAAGACCACAGTGAGATACTATCTCACACTTGTGAGAATGACCCCCATAAAGAGAAACAGTAAGTTCTGGTGAGAAATGACCCACACAAACAGAAACAGTTAAGTGCCATACATTTAAGTAATTCCACTCCTAGTCACCCACCCCCCAAAATTCAAAAACACTAATTCACATGGAAACTTGCAGTTACATGATTACAATTCTATTTACTATAGAAAAACAATGGAAACAACCAAAGTGTTCCCAGAACAGACAAGAGGATCAAGAAGATACAGTATGTATACACAGTGGAATACTACTCAGCAATCAAAAAGATAAATCTGTGTCATTCGTGGCAACATGGATGGAAGTGGCAACATGGGTGGAACCTGAAAGGATAGTACTACGTGAAATAAGTCAGAAGGAGAAAGATAAATATCAGATGGTGTCACTAATTGTGGAATATAAACTCACTATAACAATAATCATATAAAGACAAGCTGAAAAACAAACACCTGTTTGCTGATTACAGAACTGAAACACTTGAAGGAGGAGGGGACAGAGGAGAGGGAACAAAGAGGAATGATAACACAAAGGTCTATGGTGGTGAAAAATGGGTGTATTGTTGGGTATATTATGGTGGTTACACCTAATGGGGTACCACAATGTTACCTCAGTTAAAAATTAACTCATTAATTTTTTTTAAGATTTATTTATTTATTCATATAGAACTGGGGTACAGGCCAGAGATGCAGAGGGTGAGAGGATTCACCAGAGACAGAGTGAGGAGCAGAACAGGCAGATCCACAAAGTACACTGCTGAGGGGAGCAGCGGGTGGTCAGGAGAGGTCTGCCATGCCATGTGGTCTCCTCCTGGGCAGGCGGGGATCGAACTCATGCAGAAGTGGCTTAAGCTTCTTAGTGCTGTGCTTTAACCCGCTGTGCCACCAGGGAGGGCCTCATTAATTTTTTAAAAAAGAGAACTATGCATACACAAAAGTAACTTGGTTATGCATTTGGAAAAGTTATCTATAACCATATCTACTTTTACATACATATCCTTACCTGTACCTATAATCTATAATTGAGCCGACATTTATGTAACAGAAAGTTAACTATTCTGAAACATATAATTTAGTGGCATTTAGTTCATTCACAATATTGTTCAAATACCGCCTCTATCTATTCCAAAATATTTTCATCACCCCATAAGGAAATCCTACACCCATTAAAAAATTAACTTTCCAGCCATCCCTGGTGGCGCAGCGGGTTAGAGCACAGCACTGAGAATCTAAGGCCGTTTCCGCATGAGTTCGATTCCCGCCTGCCCCAGAGGTGACCACATGCGCGGCAGACCTCTCCTGACCCGCCCGCTGCTCCCCTCAGCAGTGTACTTCGTCAGGCGGCCTGCTCTGCTCCCCACTCTGTCTCTGGTGAAGCCTCTCACCGCCCCTGAGCCTCTGGCCTGTACCCCAGTTCTGTATGCACAAATAAATAAATCTTTTTAAAAAAAATTAACTTTCCATTTTCCCTCTCCCCAAGGCAACCACAACTCTGCTTTCTTTCTTCATAGACTTACTTATTCCAGATATTTCATATATATGACCTTTTGTGTCTTTTATTCAGCATATTTTGATGTTCATTATATTTCATCTGGAGTTTTTAGATATTTTGTATGGGAAATTTTTCAGTATATCTTATATATATCATGTTGCTGAAACAGAAACTCTGTATCTGATTACTACCTAGTATTATCATAAGCCGGAAATTAAAGAACTTTATTGAAAACCCTTTTGACTATTACTAATCTCTTACAGTCTCAAAACTTTTGGTCAATGCTTTATATTTATTTTTTTAATCAAAGATAAGAGATTTCCTTGGCTGCTTGGTCACTAGTTCTCTAAAACAGTAGATAAGCAAAATAGAAATAGTTTTCATTTTTGTGTTCAATCCCAAACTAAAGTTCACTTAGCAAGTTACCAGAAAAGAATGGTTCCACCCTTCCCCCCAACTTGACCTTAGGATAAAGCCATTTCTTGATCAGAAAAAATATAGTAATTATTTATGTAGGAAAAAAATCCACTGTGACTACATCCCCTTGCTTATCTTTCCCATAGTGATCAAATATTATGAGTTTCCAAATAGTAGTTGAAAGTAACAATTGCTTTTCCAAATAATTAAATCGTGTCTCTAGGATAGGATAACCAGAGGCAAACAAGATGAGACATACCTACTTAGTAGAATGATTTTGAAAGTGCAAATTTCCCAAGGGTGTTTGAAAAGATAGAATACTATGTTTCTCCCCTGAGATGCCTCTTGAGAGGAACTCCAGATTTTCCTGGGCTTTTCTCCTTTTCTTTTATCACTATAGTTTTTCTTCTGGCCCAAATGATAGACACAAAAACATTGATTAATGGTAATCATCCTTGCAATTAGTCACTATTCAACATTCATTCTTGGGTGCAGTTATTGTAATAATTAAATCTGACAAAGTTTGACCAGAACTCCTAAGGTCAGAACTTTGAAGTGAATAGGTGTGACCTTCCTGGATATACTTCATTGCTTGCAATTTTATCATCCACTATTCACGTCTGGCAGCACTTTATGAATCTCAGTTTCAGAAATGCATGTTATTTATTTGTACAAATTGTCCTTTATTTATCTCAGCTTGATAGAAAGAGAATTACATTCCAGATGTCTTAGCTATCTAATTAAACTGGTACAGGAAGCTTTCATCTAGACCAATGGTTCTCAACAAGGGGTGATTTCTCAACCCCACCCCCGAACATGTGACAATATCTGGACGTATTTTTGTTATTCACAAATGGGGACGAGGAGAGAGCAGTGGAGGTGCTGCTGGCACTTAGTGGGTATTAGGGTGGCGTATTCCGGTTCCTTAATCTAGAGATACAGAATCAGAAGGATGAATGGATGGGAGTTAATTAATTAAGAACTTACTCATTACTTGGAATTGGCTCAAATGACTATAGAGGTTGGAGACCCAGGAAAGTTGGCAGCATAATTTCATCTAAGTCCAAAACCTGACATCCAAGGGAGTTAATGGTTTCAATTCCAGTCTGAGGGCAGGAACAATGAGATGAAATGTCTCAAGTTGACAGATAGGAGGCCAGAGGGCAAATTCCTCTTTCCTCTGCCTTTGTTTCATTAAGTCCCTCAAGGGATTGGATGATACCAGCTCAAGTGGGTAAAGCAGTCTACTAAATCCACCTATTTAAATACTAATCTCTTCCAGAAAAATCCACATAGGCATATCCAAGAAGTAATGTATAATATGGGCTCCCTGTGGCTGGGCATGTTGACACAGATTAATCATCATACTCAGAGCATCACCAAACATCCTACAAAATACTAGACAATTCTCACAAGAACTTTCCTCTCTAAAATGTTACTTTTGAGAAACCCTTATCTATCCTGAAATAATTCTAGAATTTAAGTCTTATTCCTTCTTTGTCCAGATGGTTTTACATGACTTTCAAAAACTGCAGTTGAAGTCTGCCAGACCAGAGAATATGATCTTGATAGCAACACGTTTATATCAAAATGCAAAAAAAAAAATTTAGTCTCTTACTTTCATTTTTCCAGCTCAAAAAGCTTTAACATATATTCTTTTTTAAAAAAATATTGATTTATTTATGCATAGAGAACTGGGGTACCAGCCAGAGGTGCTGGGACAGTGAGAGGCTTCACCAGAGACTGAGTGGGGAGCAGAACAGGCAGATTGACAAGTACACTGCTGAGGGGGGCAGCGGGTGGGTCAGGAGAGGTCTGCGGAGCCATGTGGGTCACCTGGGGTGGGGATCTAATTTGTACTGAAGCAGCTGCATCTCACTTGCAGTGCTGTGCTTTAACCTGCTGAGCCACCAGGGAGGGCCCTAACATATATTCTAACTAAATGTTTCTTAAAATATAGCCCTTAGATCACTAATGGGTGACAAGGGTGCTCCTGGAGAGTGGTAACCTAAATGCTAACCTATGTAAATCACATCAGTTTTTCTAAGAACATCACTTGAAATGCTGTAGATTTTTGTCTAACCTTGCTTTATTAGCATTTTTATACTGGAAAGTGCAGCTTTAGGTCCACCTGAGTTATTCTCAGTTAGAAATATTTGAGAACCACTGCTATATAAACTCTTGCTTTGTATTAGCTCTTTCTGCCCAGACTCCCATCAAGATAAATGTGTTCAATTCTTCTTTCTGCTATTCTTTTAAGATTTATTTATTTATGCATACAGAACTGGGGTACAGGCCAGAGGTGCAGGTGTGGTGAGAGGCTTCACCAGAGACTGCATGGAGCAGAACAGACAGATTGAGGAAGTACACTGCTGGGGGGAAGCAGCGGTCCAGTCAGGAGAGGTCTGCCACACCATATGGGTCACTTCCGGGGCGGGGATCGAATTCATGTTGAAGTAGCTTTAGCTTCTTAGTGGTGTTCTTTAACCCGCTGCGCCGCCAGGGAGGGACATTTCTGCTATTTTTTATCTGAAAATCATGGTGTTCCTTCAAGACACAATTCAAGTTCCCTCTAATTTATTTGTTCATTCATTAAATACATTGAGAACCTAACAAATGCCACTAACACTGTGTTAGAGGTTGGGGACATAGTAAAGACAGAGTTTCTTCGGTAACTCGTTCTTGAAAGAATTTTGAATTCCGTAACTCACAATTTAATAGTTGATCAAATAGTTTATTACTCCCAAACGGACTTCTTTGTGTAGGTTTCTTCTGAACCAGAGCAAAATACCTTTACAGGTGAGAGTTGTCAGATAAAATATGAGTCATCTAGTTCAATCTGAATTGCAGGTGAACAAGGAGTAATTTGTTAGTATGAGTATTCCACAAAAGTTGTATGGGGCATATTCATATAAACAAATGTGGTTGAAATTAAAGTGTAACTAGAAACCTTCTGTTCACCTTTTCTAAATCTGTTAGCCTTCTTTAAGAAAAAGTTCTCCACTATTTTCTTACATCTCCAAGGATATATTAGAGGCATGGATATGAAGTCAGTACTCAAGTGAGCACTGAAATAAGTTCTCAGATAAGCAGTTGTGAGTCCTGCATTCTAATTCTCCTAAAAAAAAAAAAAAGATTCATTTATATATGCATACAAGAACTGGGATTCAGACCAGAGGTATAGGGGGTGACAGGATTCACCAGAGACAGAGTTGAGAGCAGAATAGGCTGACTGACTGAAATACACTGCTGATGGGAGCAGTGGACAGTACCGGAGAGATCTGCTGAGCCACGTGGGTCAGCTGGACGGAGATCGAAATCGTGCTGCAGTGGCTGCAGATAGGTTCATAGTGCTGAGACTAACACGTTGCGCCACCAGGGAGGGCCCCTGTATTCTCATTTTGTGTAAATGGTTGCTGCTTATGTTAAGGAAAGGATGTCATAGATGTGATTAATTCCTATTCCTATTTAGAGCCTTCTGGTGGCTTTCTGGCTGTTTCACGGTCTCTCTGTTACAGCCTACCTGCCACTGACCTTGCTCCTTGCTCCCTACCTTATTGGTGGTCAGTGACAGGGAGGTGACAGTGACAGATAACACCAAAGAGATTTCCACTCAGTCACGTATCAGTCCTCCTAAGATTGAAAGGTATTAACTTTTTATTTGTCTTGAGAAGATAGAAAGGCTTATTGTAAGTAGAAAAGAAAGAAGCTGAATGCTTTATTTTCTTTTGAATATAACAAATTCTCTATTAGCAAACATAGTTGAATGATATTTTTAAGATTAACACAAACTTATCAATTTTTAAATCACTTGAACATAATAAAAATATGCTTAGTGAAACTATAGTCAGCAGGTTTTACAAATATCTTCCTGGAAAATAATAATAAATAATAAAGCAGGAAAATGAATAATAATACAAGAATAATATGCTATACTCTTCATATGCCTATTACCCAACTTCAACATCTATTACTATTTTTCCTGCTTGTTTGGTTCACAGCCATAACTATTTACTGAAATACGCTGCTGAGGGGAGCAGTGGCTGAGACAGGAGAGGTCTGCTGTGCTTTGTGGGTCAGCTCCCTGGCCTGGGATTGAACTCTTGCTGTAGTGGCTGTGGGTAGCTTCAGTGTGCTGAGACTTAACCCCTTGCACCACCAGAGAGGGACTGATAAATATATTTTTATATAACTACTATACCTTTAGCACTCATATCAAAACGAAAAATAATTGCTTAATTAATATCATCTAGTAACTGGTTCAAGGTAAATTTCTCTACTTGTCCCCTCAAATACAGTCATTTGTATTTGTATTCCACAGTTTTGGAAGTTGGGTTCTACAGATGGCTGCCATTTTGTGGTGCCCTTTCGTAGTAGGGAGAAAGTTGGAGTGAAGAAGGGAGAGGTAGAGAGAGAGGTCCTACTCTCTGGATCATATCTAAATCTAATTACCTCCCCAAAGCACAATTTCTAAATGTAGATGTAACCTTCCAAATGGAGGTTAAGGCTTCAACATATGAATGAGTGGGGAGAGATGCAAATTTTAGTTCATAGCACATGGAAACCAAGGGAGTAAAAGGAATAAAGGATAAAAAAGAATAAAGTGGTCTCCAGCATAGCTCCAATTAACTCAACCTGACTGTCCACTGTTCTCTTGGGAAAAAAAAAAAAAAAACAAAGGCAGAAAGTACATTTAGCAGTTTTCCTATACCTAAGGAGAAAGTACAACCTATGTGTAGGAAAAAGTGAAAGTGGTACTGTAGGAGGCAAAATGCTCATTTACACGAAGTTAGGAAACCAAGAAAGGAGAGAAGCCCTTTGAGTCTTTAGGTTCAACTGGACTTTGTAAAATGCTGGAAACTAGACTGAACGTGTTATTAGCTGGGCCAGCTATGTCAGGAGCTGTGAGGATATGAATGGCTTATTCTGTGCCCTCGAGGAAGTCAAATACTTCTACAAGTACAGATTACAATAAATGATACCACTGGTGTTTTAGTAATTTAGGGTAGCAGAAGGAAGAGAGGGCTTGAGCCCTCTGGAAGCTTAACAGAAGCAGAGTGATTAGACATTGATAGAGTTATAGATCTATTGCTGTAGACGATGTTCTAGACACTGTGGGAGAGGCAAGGGTTTGGGAAGGATGGAAGACCGGACAGTCTGGCCACAGACAGATAATGTGAAAAGAACAAGAATCCAGAGGTAGAAACAAGCCTGGGTAAGGAGGAAGAGTCTTGCCCAGAGCATATGCTTGTAGAATTGCAGGGATGGATGCTTAAGCAGGGGAGCTAAGGTCAACTCAAGGGGCATTACAAAGAGGTACAGGAATTTAGATGCAATTTGAGCCCTGCAGGGACAAAGCTGACCACAATTATTCAACTTTTCTCTTAATACTTCTGCATTGTGTCATTCTTAGGAACGAGTCCCTACTCCAAGTTTATAAAGGATTTCATCCATATATTTTTTTAGCACTTGTATATTTTGCCTTTTTTTTTCATTTAAATTTCTGACCTATTTAGTTAGATGTAACCTGCTATACAATGTAAGGCGTGGACTCAATTTTCTTTTTTTGCTTTATGACTATCTTGCTATTTCAACACCATTTGTGGACAACTTCAT
>NW_004567128.1:24855113-24884304 GCF_000260355.1 Condylura cristata | reverse complement strand
CCCAACTACATCTTTTAAGGCATATGTCAGAAAGACAGAGAAGTCAGTTGGAAAGAATACCCACTAGCCAGCTCATATACAATCTGAACATCAAAATAAATAAGGAAGTAATACATTATTTGCCAGTGAATAAAATAAGGGTGATGAGTTCATGGATTTATTTACTGCTTTAAATAACAAGTAAATGCATGAAAATTTGATTAGGAATAAAATATTTACAGTCTCAAAATATTTCTATGAAAAATAGTTATTAATTATAAAAGAGAAAAGAAACTTCTAGTGGAAGGCTGTAGGATACCACATTAACCAAGATAACAAAATTGACATCACAAGTAATAGGATGAAATGAAACTCTGCCTGATAGGATGCAATTAGCTGAACACAGAAAAACTTCTATGATATTGCTACCAAAGATACAAAATCTAGTCACAGGAAACATCAGACAATGGCAAACTGAGGGATAGTATAGAAAACTCCATGACTAGGATCATCTAAAGTGTGAAAGTCAAAGCCAGATTGAGAATTGTTCCAAATTAATAGCCTAAAGAGACAATACAACTACATGCAACCTGTGATCCCAGACCAGGTCCTGTTGATAGAAAGGACAATAATGGGACAATTGGCAAAAGCTGAATGAGTCTGAGAATTAAATGGCAGTTATGGTCAATGTTAATTTTTTCATTTTGAGTACTGTATTGTGGTTACATAGATGGATGACTTTGTTCATAGGAAATATACACTAAACTATTTTTTTGGGGGGGGGAGTGGGACATAGTGTCAATAATTTATTCTCAAATGATTCAAGGCAATAAAAGATTCTTTGTATTGTACTTTCAAGTTTTCTGTAAGTTTGGGATGGTTACAGAGAAATAAAACCCTATATCTTTTCTGCACTGGTGAGATGTGCCTTTTATGACTTGGTAAATTTTGATATGCAACTGAAAAATTTATGTAGTTCCATCCCATTAGTCTGTCTACTCATGAATTAATACCACTCTTTTAGTAAGAAAGGCTTTATAGTATATTTTCATGATAGGAATTGCAGTCCTTTGCTTCCCTATATTTTTTCTCTTCTTTTTCAGGATTTTCCTAGCTATTCTAAGGTAAAACTCTCTGCAAAGTCATTGTGTAAAATCAAACAAGTGAGTGGGAAATATATAGCTAGTGGCAAGTGATTTTAATAAACCAACAGGTTATAAATAAGTATACAAAATTGAAAGTCTTCCATTAACAAAGTCTCATATTCAAATATAATAGAATAAAAGGGGGCCCTCCCTGGTGGCACATTAGGTTAAAGCCTTAAGTGCAGCACTATGAAGCAATCTGCAGCCACTGTAGCACAAATTCGATTCCTGGCCAGGGAGCTGACCCACATAGCACAGCAGACCTCTCCTAACCTGCCCGCTGCCCCCCTCAGCAGTGTATTCCAATAGATCTGCCTGTTCTGCTCCCCACTCTGTCTCAGGTGAATCCTCTCATCTCCACACCTCTGGCCTATACACCAGTTCTTGAATGCATAAATTAATCTTTTTTTTTTAAATTAAACAAAAGGCCTCTTTTGAAAAATTGTTTCAAAATAATGACTTCTGTTAAAGTAATTAAATGGCCATTAAATAAGGTGATCTGGTGTCTTGGTAGCTTCCCAGTAAGCACTGAAACCTAAGCCAGAATCAGTGCACTCATATGCCAGAGAATGAAATTTCAGAACAACTAATCACAGCCAACTCGACTTTCACAAATCAGGCAGCCACTCAAGTGATAGCCAATTCAATAATTTCCTTGTTGTGCTTCTGCATCTTCTCCTCAGAAAACTTGCCCCTAGCTCCTGTTGGGAAAGTCCTCCTAACTACTTCCTCTTTGGTGCAGTCCCGTTCAAACTGATGTTTGCTTAAATAAATTCCTGAAAATATGTCTCCGTTTCTCTTTTAACACCTATCTTTCTCAGAATCTGCTTCCTGGGTCATCCAGACTGTGGCACTGTCTTTTGGGTTTCGGTGGATCTATGAGTATAGGCACCTTAATCCCATGGGATTAGACATGGTAACCCTGACGTCATGCTTCTCTCCACCTCTGGAGAGAATGACCGCAAACCTGATACTACTATGTTCCTGAGGAAGTTACCACGCCATAGGTAACTTTCCTATAGTGCCTCTCATTAAGCCCTTCTCCTAGACTATTTGTCTTCCTTTGTAGATGTGGGTGCTTGGTCTCCAAAACATGTCTTCTGTAGAGTCTGTATACAACTCTCTTACCCAGCTGCTAGTACACAACGTTGGCTGTACCAGCAGAACCAAATGGATTTCAGTGGGCCCTTCTAAAACCCTAATGATGTAATATGTTATACATGATATGATATAAATTCTATAAACTGTATATTATATTTCAGAAGTATGTTCAGATTTTCTACCTTTAGTAACACATTTCAGGTTTTTGTGATATAATGCCTGTGTGTACTGTTTTCACAATTGGTCCTAAATTAAGTCCCTAATAAGTAACAGCATTTGTAGTAAAGAATAATGTTTTGGGCCCTCCCTAGTGGTGCAGCGGGTTAGGACACAGCACTGCAAACTAGCAGCAGTCATTTCAGTGCGATCTCCAGCCCCAGAGGTGACCCACATGGCGTGGCAGACCTCTCCTGACCCACCCGCTGCTCCCCTCAGCAGTGTACTTCATCGATCTGCCAGTTCTGCTCCCCGCCCTGTCTCTGGGAAAGCCTCTCGCCACCCCCGCCCCTCTGGCTTGTACCTCAGTTCTGTATGAATAAATAAATCAATCTCTTTTTTAAAAAAAGAATAATGTTTGTTCTTAAACACTTGCATTTTATCATTTCATATGAACTTTCATTACTTAGAAGACTTCAAGTCAACCCAAACCCAGCTATTGGCATCATTCTGAAATGTGTAGCCCTCCCCACCAGGAACATGTCTCCTTACAAGCGGAGTTCTTTTTCCTCAACTAACTACCATCATCGCCAGCCTCTTAGTTGCTATCCTCATCTGGAATCTACATGATTTGAGAACGTGGAGAAATTATTGAACTCAGGATTACATAAGGAAATCCTAATGGAGGGATTGCTTCTGCCCGAGTGGGGAGCAGAACAGGCAGATCAACCAAGTACGCTGCTGAGGGGAGCAGCTGGTGAGACAGGAGAGGTCTGTTGTGCCATGTGGATCACCTCTGGGGCTGGGGATGGAACTCATGCTGAAGTGGCTTTAGCTTCTTAGTGCTGTGCTTTAACTCACTGCACCACCAGGGAAGGCCTAATATTTCATTTTTAATTTTATTTTCCCAAAAGAAATGTTGAGAACCTTTAACTTGGTATTCTTAGAAAATGTCTGTTCTGATTTTCATTTCTTCCTCGGATGAATATTTTCTGTTTACCCTTCTATGTGTCCTGAAGTGTCCTTATGACATCATCTGTTCTAATACAACACGTCTTATTTAGCAACTCTTACTATGATTTGTAGAAACAGTCCTTGTCTTAACATCAGTCATTGTAAAACACTCACTTTAGGGATGGCTTGCTTCACACTTGTTTCAAATAAGGTTTTCCTTTTCTTCATCGTGCTCTTTAACATGTCAAGCTTGACCTCTATACTTCTGACGTTTAGTAGTTTGGCTTGTCTGACTGAGTTCATATGTTCTGTATTACGCCTCTTTTTCCCTGTCCTGCTTGTGCTACGCTAATTAGATCATAGGAGAAAAAGTCACACTCTGGTTCTCTGGGCAGAAATAGATCTTTCCTGATCTATATATATATAGATATATCTATATATCTATTTCCTGATATATATATATATCTGTCCCTTAACGTATATATGTACATATATATATATCAATCAGCTCAGCATAATCCACTTTGCTGTCACCTTTTAGTTGTGAACACCCACCTGTCATCTGGCTCTCCCCTGTCAATTTTACTTTGCTCTGGATCCTGAGTAGTCCCATGGCCCTGGGATTGTTCTTTCCTTTGCATCTTAAAACAGCCTCCAGACATTTGGAATTGAATCATGAGCCCCTGGTCCAATGTCTTGTAAAAGGCTTTGACTTGGATTGAAACTGGGTACTCCCAATTCTTGGGCTGCTTGAGGCTATGATTCCCTCTCAGCAAGTCCTTGTGGCCAAAAGCAACGTACTGGCCCAGTGAAAGTCTGCCGTACTCCATCTCGTTGTGTCACAGTTGGGGATTTGGACACTCTGAAATTAGGACTGAAAATGATGATGGATGTTTCACTGGGGAAACGAGAGGCCCTATAACACTTCAATTTCCCAGTGTTAAAGAGCTGCTGTGGTTGCAATTGATGACTCTTTCATCATTTGATCCCCAGTGTATATTTAAAAAAAGATTTAGAGAGAAGTTGGTTAAAAGAAAATGGTAAGCTGTAAAGAATCTAATTTAAAACAAATTTCCCATTCCTTGTCAAGCTTCCAGCAGTGAAGGAAACAAAAAAAAAAAAGCAAAGGTACAACTTAGATAACATCTGGTGAAGTCTGTTCTGCACAGGCCATCTCTTTATTGAAACCTCCTGTGGCATCATATGAGACTCACTGGAATATCTGTTAATGAAAACTGGACAGCAAGAAAGAAGTAATAAGGCCATTTCTATCTCTCTGGCAGTCTTCTAATAAAAAATGAAAGGAAAGTGAGTTCATTTTAATTGATGAAAGAAACATGAATTTCATCAAGTCGGAAAGGCAAATAAACAGTGTGGAGGCATCAGCATCCCTCTGTGCTTCTGGGTGAGAGGCTCTGAGCATTGCCTCGTTGGAAACTGAGTCAGGTACGTGTAATTGTCTCATTTCATATTTGATTTTTGTGAGATTGGCATTATTTCTTATTTTTCCCACAATGAACATAGTTCTTATCAAGAGGGGATGCTCAATACATCATTCTTGAATGAGTGAAGACAAGATAACACATGATTCCTTCCTGCATGAATTAATTAGCTACTTGGGAAGAAAAGACACAAACACATACAATAATAAATACTTCCAAGCCAATTTATTCCATTTTTTCACTGTTATTAATCACTATTAGTTTGCACTGTTTATAATAGGGCCTAAAGGTGGCCCTATTATTTTTGTACACTGAATGGTGTCTAGTTTTTCCAGTGCGCAATCTCCACCTTGCCGCCAAAATATGTTTAGCGTTCTCATCTTCCTCATAGTTGAGAATCTTCGATTTATCATCCTTCAAGTCCTAGTAGAAAAGTCGTTTCTTCTTGGCAGTCCTCTGTGATTGCTTGAGGTAGGGTGTCTGGCCTTTTTGACACAGTCCCTGATGGAGTGTGAGCACCAAGAGGCAAGGTCAGTGTCTGTATGGCTCACCTCTTCCCCAGGGCTAGCAGATGCTCATCTATGCTTGTAAAATGACAAGTGCCTTCTTGTTGGAATGCCCTTGAGATAGGTCAGGGGCCCTGGAGATGGAGCTGGTTTCAAAAGTTACAGGGGAGCAGAGGCCCGGAGTAGAAGAGAATGTGTATAAGGGAGATGGTTCTGAGGCCAGCAGCAATGGCATCCCTCAGAGCTTGTTAGAAATACAGCTTCTCACACCTCATCCCCGACCTGGGTAATTTGTGGGCATGTTCACTTCTTTATTGCCGAGAACCAGAAACAAATTAAATGTACATCAATTGATGAGTGCATATAGAAAATGTGCTGTCCTGTATACACAGTGGAATGCTGTTTGGCCATAAAAAGAAAGATTCTGCCATTTGTAACAACATGGACAGTCCTAGAGGGTATTACACGTAGTGACACTGTAACCACAAGATTGGAGATCAAGCCACCTGTCACCACCAAATGCCAAATAATGTAGAGCTACGAATTGAATCTTTAAGAAGAGAGGCCCTCCCTGGTGGCACAACGGGTTAGAGTGCAGCACTGTAAGCTAGCTGCAGTTGCTTCAGTGCAAGTTCGATTCTCAGCCCCAGAGGTGACCACATGGCCTGGCAGACCTCTCCTGACCGGCCTGCTGCTCCCCTCAGCAGTGTACGTCAGTCAGTCTGTGTGTTCTGCTCCCCACTCTGTCTCTGGTGAATCCTCTCACCATCCCTCTGGCCTGTACTCCAGTTCTGTATGTATGTATAAATAAATCTTTAAAAAAAAAGCACTTTTATCAGACAGCTGGCAATCCGGAAGATGGGGAGTTAGCACCCTAAAGAAACCAACTTAACATTTTATTTCCAGCTGGCTCTTGATAGTGAGATGAGCAAAGACTGTTCAGCAGTAAGCGGCCTTTACCACTGCCAGGAACTCGTGATGTCCAGCCTCTGGAGCTCCTTGTTGCCCTCCTGGACACCTGGTCTCAAGCACATCCCTGTGTGCTGAGACTAGTCTTCAGATAGCACTGGCTGCAGACGTGTCCTTAGGCTGAAAAATTAACTCAGAGCAGACAGGCCATAAGCAATATGTGTGTGCAGATTTCCTACTATCCCATACAGTGTCTTACCCAACCACCTCCCCCTCCTTAGGCCCTATCACAAAGATCCAGTCTACTCATCCCATCCCACATACCAGACATGAGTTTTACTTGCAGGCTAGATGAGGGGACAGTGTGCACAGCTGGAAGCCCACAGATCCGGGGTCCTTCCAATAGACGTAGTAGGTAGAGCTTTGCAGGCAGGAGGCCTATGCTGACTGCAGGGTAAAGCAGTGGGGACAGAGGTTCAAGGTTCAGACCCAGGGGCCACTTTAGGAGGAATGGAAGTTTCTAGAATCCATGGCATCTATGAATTAAGACTTTCCTTGCCAAGAGTAACTTCTGAGGCACAAGCATGTCCAAACTCTCTTCTAGTCTGAGGGCATCAGAAACTCAGGGTACTTTGGTGGTAAATGACACACAGAGAGGGAGTGGATGAGGTGGTTTTCTCTAGGCTTGTAGTGGTGCTGGCAGCAGTGCTGCAGCTTCCCTAGGTTGAAAAGAAGTATTTCACACAATTATTTCCTGAAAAGCCACCCTACATTGCTTCTTTTCACTTTCAGTTCCCAGAAGTGGATTTTTGAGTGCTCTGAAGAAACACAGCTGTTTTACTTGGAGTCACCTCAGCTTAAATACTCCTTAACTTGTTGAATCACCCCTGTGTTTTGGTAAAGCCTATGTCCCTGATTTCACTCCCCAGGGCCTTAAATAACTCCTCTTGCTGTTTCAGGGCTGCTCTGGATTCCAACCTGCCTATCAAGGTCTTACCTCTGCCACCACAGATTCCCTGGGTTCTTGCTCCAGCTCCTCCTCACTAGGGTGTTCTAGAAGCCCTTGGCTATTTTGAGCACTTGAAAACTGAAGCTATTTAAGATTATCTTTAGGTGCCGCATTTGCAATACTAAGTAAACACTGCTCGAGTTAACTGCAGGCCTAAGGGCAGGGGCGGAGAAAGAAATGGGTATTTGCAAGGAGGCCGAACTGGGCTGGGAATCCCACTTAAGTGTATGCCCTGATAATGGATAATGGCAATACTGTGTGGTGGGTCAAAGCGGGTCTTGGAATCTTCCAGATTATTGTTTTTCATTCAGGACTTTTTATCTTACCTTCGCCTCTCACCAAAGACTCGCTTTTGGCATCTGTAAAATGGATCGTTGTATGGCTGAACTGGAATCACGCACAGAAAGCACTTAGTGTGGTATCTGGTATCTGGAAAACTCACTAATGTTGGCTACTCGCTAGACTGCTTCCTACTGGAAAAACTGGGGTACGGAGGAAGCTACCTCAGCCCGCCATGCTTTCAGCCCGCCATGCTTTCAGCCCCCGTGTTCAATAGCTCTGAAGGGGAAAGAGGGTAGTCTGGGTAGTGACTCCGACGGGGAGGGCAGCCTGGGGAAATGCCCAGAAGGAGCAAGGGGGTCCTGCCCCTGGGACCGACTCTCAGCGGCCCCAGGAGAACTCTGCGGCCCGGCGCCCACCCCCCAGGTCTGGGTTGCAGGCTGCGGGCGGGGGCGGGGGCCCAACGCTCCACCCGGCCGGCGCGTCGGCAGCAGGCGGGGCTCCGCGCGGGGCGCCCTGGGCGGGCAATATAGCGGCTCCGCCGAGGTGCTGGTGCGCTGGGGCCGCGCGGCGGGCGGGGGCGAGACCGGAGACCGGAGCAGCGGGCCGCCAGCCTCTTCGCGACAGGAAAGCCGCCATGAGCAACAAATATGACGTGGTCGTGGTGGGGGGCGGCATCTCAGGTCAGTGGTGGTTGCGCGCCCTCCTTTCTCCTCGAGCGCTGAGACAGGTGGCTGCCCTTGGGGAGGCGCGCGGGGCAGCGGTGGGGCGGGGGTTGCTTCCTGGAGCCCCGAGGCTCTCCGTGCACTCCCGGGAATCTAGCGGATCCCGAGTGCGGCACATGGAGCCCTCCCATCGGGAAAGGATTTGATGCGCCCCTGGACAGAAGCGGGGCTGGATGTCTATCGAAGGGCATGGGTCAGATTTTGAACTTCTCCCCGGAAGGCTGCCAGCCTGGTGCTTGCTGGAATTTTCGGAGCAAGGGGAAAGGGAACGAGAGGCTAGGGACTCCTGTGGAACGGCGTAAAAGTCAGTAGTTTGCCCCAGGCAAATGTCAGCTGTTTTCGCCTGCTTGACCTGGACACTTGCTTGGAGCTGGCTAGATACCAAAATGTTATGCTGGCACCAGGAAAAGGATCTGGAACAGCTCCGGGTACTAAAGGAAGGGGTTGGATCCCTGGACCTGGACCATCCATTGCCAAAGACCCTTCTGATTCTGTTTCTCTGCGGTCCTGTGGTTGCCATAGGTCTGCGTGGGGTTGAAGGGCCTTCTCCACCCCAGTACAGGGTAGCCACGTCACCCAGCAAAGTTAGGGTGGAGAAACTCGGCTGTCTGACGCAGCCCATATTTGGCAGGATGGGGACAGAGACTTCCCTCTCCACAAAGCCAGGCACACGAAGGAGAAAGAGGCATGGGGAAGTTCACTTCTTAGGAGGGTCAAGCTGAGCTGATCCTGTGGGCTGGGCTCAGGGGTGTAACTAATGCTTACAGAGCCCCCAGTCCTATGGACCCCTGAGGTTGCTCTGGCCAAATGTCAGGGTCCTCGTAGGGTTTGAGCAATAATTAGGAACCGCCAGTGTCCATGAATGTGTTGTCTAAGACTGGCCTTATGTATGACTCAGCCTGTTCCCCCTGAGATGAGCAGGGGTGCCCCTACTCTCCTGGGCCCGGTGAGGAAATCAGGGTGTTGGATGTTGGGGCAACCCCTGGTCCTGTGCTGAAGGTTCCCTCAAGCCAGCCTTCTTACCTTTGGGTCAGATCATACCACTCTGCCCATGTGGACGGGAGTGAGGGTGACAGGCATTCCGTTTTCTTTCAGTATTTGTGACATCTTCTCTCCTAGAGGAACTTGTACTTAAAAGCATATCTATTTTTGTGTTTTGGAGACTATTAGTAAGTCCTTCTTGATGCTGCCTACAGTACCCCATCTTATGAAAGCAGAAGTTTCTCTTTCCAGGGCCCCAAAGCCCTTTTATTGCCCAAAATAGGTCTCATGGGTTCTGATCCTTCAGTTTTCCCCTTATTTTTTCCCATTCCGATTCATATCCCAAACGCACTGAAATTATTCATGCTAAATTCATCTGGGAAGGGTAGATGAGGATTTAGCTATTTAGCAAGCAGTGGTAAAGCTCTATATTTAACCTCAAACTTTCAAAACAAAGAACTGATGAGTAGGTCTGTCTTTTGTCAAGAACGTTACATGGAATAGGCATTGTTCCAAAAACCCAAGGATATAGGGGTACAGAGTCTTATTTAGTTGCTTTACCTGTTACATGAGGATAACACCAATTCATCCTAACTAGATTACAGGGTCAGTGGGAGAGGCAAATGAAACACCATATGTGAAAATAGCTTTACAAGGTCTGACATTTAACACAAGTCCTACAAGAGTTTTATTCATTTATTCAAATGATAGGCATTAAGGTAGACTGGTAGGGTAGGCAGAAATGGGTCTCCTTGTTTTGGCTCTAGAAGATTTGTCAATCCTGGAAGGGAGCTGAGCTACCAAAGCAATGGTATAATGCAAGGTAGAAAGCAGCACATGTCACAAGATTGGTCTATTCATTACTTCATTATTCCTGCATTCAATGAATATTTACTTCCTGTTTCATACCAAAGGGAATACAATATGAATTATCCAAGGCTATTGCCTTTGGGGTATTCACAAGCTAGAGGATATAGTCATGTACAGTTAATACTAGTGACCTAGGATAAATGTAGGATGTATGTAGCATATGCATGAAGTTAACATATGCATGAAGGAGGTATCGGAACTAGAGAGGATGTGGTTCTCTGAGAAAATCTGGGTCGGCTTCACAGAGGAGGTGACGTTTAAAGAAGGTCTTAAAGGTTGAATGCATTCACCTAGGAGACTAGATGAAGAAAGCATTTTGAACTAAAGAACAGCTTGTATAAAATCACACTTGTGAGAGCACATGGTAGCAGGTTCAGGAAACCTTAAGTAATTCATGATGTTGAATTGGGGGTGTCTAGTCTGGATGAACAAAGATCAGCTGTGATAAAGTATGAGGTATCTTATATGTCATCTGCAAAAGAGGTAGTTCCTTCTGTGGTGAATGAACAGCTGAGGACTTTTCGTTTGCAGAGTGACGTGCATCACCTGACAGAAATCCAGTGCTGTTGTTAGCAAAAAGATGAATGTGAAGAAGAAGACTAAGTTTGGGGGTGAAGATAGAGGTGCTGAGAGGGCAACCAAGGACAGATGTGTTTAGCTCTTAGAAATGATTGGTATACATGTGTGAGTGTCAAGAAGTTTTTATGAAGTTGCTGAAGTAAAATGGTCCAAACCAAGAGTGTCAAGAGGAGAGACGAGGCCCAGCACCTCATTGGAAGAGAGGGTGCTTACATCCAGCACAGAGAGGATGAGATTTCAGTCTTTTTCTGTAGTTTGATGAGAAAGGTGAGGATACTAAGAAACTGAAAAAAAAAACACTTGGTAACCTCAGATCTTAACTCAGATGTCATTTCCCAGGGCAGCGCCCCCTGACCCCACAGAGTGGAGTGGGTACCACTGTTTCACTCTAATCTGCCATTCAGGCATGCCATCTCACCTGACATTCTTTTCTGAGTTTCTGATTATTCACTTATAATGTAATTATTTAGTCAATATCTTTCTCATTCGCTAGTTTTTAAGTTATCGACCCCAGCCTCAGAGCTCTGCCTGGTCCAGTTAGCATTCAATACATGTGTTGAATTAGTGAATTTTAGTTAACATTATACCAACAAGGTAGCAATCGACTGCATTTAAAATTCACATCTATTTACTGCCAACCCTTTTGTTTCGCCTGCCAAATCATATTGGGAGTGGGGAAGGTGATGAAATTGGAATTTTATAATTAACCAACAAATTGACATAAGTTTAAAAGTGTCTGAATTTCTCTCTAGTTTTTAAAACTTTGTTAATTACTCAACTCGAGCTATTCTGGCTATTCCCTGATAGAGTTTAAAGCTGTCAGCAAATTTTAATCAATCCCTTTGGGATAAAGAGAGATGTACTGGGGATATAGCTGGTTAATATATAACTTTCCTTCTTACATGGTGTTTGCAAAATCCCAAGGCAGTTGTAGAATAGTTTCCTCAGAAGTGTGTGTGGTATGGAAATGCCATCTACTGCAGTGTCTTTCACTTAAGGAGCAGGAACTCTTTGGAGACTTGATGGAGTAGAACCATTTCCCGCATGGAAGCCACACGCTTGCTTCTAGCCCGAATCTCAGTTTTAGTGTTTGGGTTGGTAGAACCATGGAAACTATCTTTGGCAATTCTGAAATGACTCTTTCTCTGTGTCCCAAATAAAATCTAAAAAGGGAAACAAAGCAGAAAGGGGAAAGAAAGGTTTTCCAAGCTTGAGAGAGGAGGGTGGCAGACACTTGGCTGAGATTCTGGAAAAGTAGCAACCAGCTTCCAAATTGTATCCACCAGCTGGCAGGTGATCTGTGTGAGCAGGTGCATATATGTGCTGCCGGTGGCGGGAGTAACCTGGGCAGAGAGTGTCAGGTGACTGACGTGGGATCTTGACTTGAGGGGCACAGAAGGTAGGTGTCTTGACGTGTGAATAGGGCAAAACCTTCTCACCTTTGATGAAGAAAAATCGAGAAGATTCCTGATAAGTGCTTGAAAATTTGTATATCCCAGTCAAGGACAAGGCATCAGAGAGACAGTACAGCAATTTTAAAACAGGATGGAGCTTAGTGTCCCACAAACTTGTTGGAAATACCATTTCCTTTATGGAATTTTGAAAGTTCTGTCACCTTCCTTTTCTCCAGCAGCCCCGTCTTTAAAATGACACTCCTTTTATTGGAAGAGAGAATTGTCGCTGGGATTGCTAGAACACAGTGCAAGTGGTGGCCATTATGGCTTCAGCTGCCAGTTGGGTATGCTACCTTTTGTTAAATATATTCTTGTTTAGCTTTTAGGGTTTATTCATCTGTGGAAGCAGAAGTAGCTGCTCTTCCCTCGTTACCTAAAAAATCATTTTTCTTGCCACCAGTAGGGGCCTTCTTGCCTCCAGTCCATCCCTTACCCAGCCCTTTGTTCCCTCCAGTATGTGAGGCCCATGGTGTCTCATCAAGAGAAATTCTGGAAACTCTAGATCTGTGTCTCGGCATCTGCACAGTCTGACTGATTCTTACCTCAGTCAGCCACCTCACTGCTGTCTTAGTTAAAATACATAATGAATGCATCAGTAATAAGTGTTATTATTTACTTAATAATATCAACTCTTTAATAATAATAAACAAAAGACTAGCATGTTGCTCACTGCCCACATGCTGGCTGAGGTGTTAGAAGCTTGACTTTTTATAGAAGCTCTGTGAGGACAAAATTGCATTCTAATTGCTGCCTGATTCTAGTATCTGCGAGGGGTTGGCTAGGTGGGCTAGGTGGGCAGAACCAGGTGCCACTGCAGCCCCAATATATAGGTACTTATATGTCATGGGAAGTCACTGGGGCAGGTTTGAGGCTGGGGTTGGCCATTCTCAGTAGCAACAATTTCTTTCTCTGCCTGTGTTTTCAGGTTCCATATTGCACAGAGCCAGTGGTAGAAATGAACAAGGAGCACAGAAGTGAACAGCATCTACCCTGGTTTACCACTCACTAACTTCACCCTTTAAATAAACCTGGGAACCTTTCTGTACCTTAGTTTTCTCATCTGTAAAAATGGACATAATAATGGCCTCTACTTCATAAAGTGGTTGAGAGGATTTAAAAAGAAAGTGCATGCACTTGTGAACAGTAGGATCAGAAGGAGGTTCACTATCTGGCAGACACACAGTAGACTTTGTTACTGTTAATCTGCCTAACAAAATGGCCTTTAATCTTTGGGAGGTCTGAAATGCCATTGTGCCAGCTGACTCCACTATCAAGGTTTGGGTCAGCGAAGTGGGTAGTGGGCACACATATGAGCATGCACACATGCACACACTCACACACAGTATTATTGTGTAACAGGGATTCTACTTCCTAGACCTACTTTTTTTTTTTTTTTTGCCTATGTATGATTCATTAGCACAGATGGTATAAGAAAGCCAGCAGCTAAATTTCAAGAAAAAGCGTAAGTTTGATCTCTAATGTACATTTAAGAGATGCATATGTCAGAAACTCAATGTGAAACACATTTCTAGATGAAGACTTCTAATTTATTTGCTCCCAACAGATGTTAATATTACAATCACCTGGCTCTTACTCAATTTAGAATATTTCCTTTTTGGTTTTCCTGAATGTCATGGCAGGAGACCCTTTTTCCAGTCTGTTAACTTTTGCCCATTATCAGAGTAGTCATTTTCTCTGTAACAATAAACTAAAATTTGTTTTGCTATCACTTCTTCACACGCTCATGGCTACAAAGTCATACACGCTGAGATGATTTCAGTAAGGCATTATCTTATGCAACTGAAATGTTTGTCATCAAAATTTATTTAAAAATACTGCCTTTGTAACTGAAAACCAACTGTTCTAGTGATTCTCCTACGTTGGACAATAAATGCAAAGATGGCTTTGGGGTCAAATTCTTCCTGTGAACTTGAAAAGGTAATTTAGATTCTAATTTACATCACTAAGATTTCGACTTCAGTAGCATTTCCATGGTCCACGACCTAGAAAAAAATCCATATAACATTTTAGTGTCAAATGTCATTTAACTAGATATCAATAATGACATCTAGTGTGTTATTACCAAATTCTAATGTTAGTATGTTTCGATTAAGATTCCTGTCATAATTCTAGTCATGTATGTACATGCACTTGACTGATATATGGTGAATTAGAATTTCTTCTAGTAGCATTTAAAATTAGTGAATAATGAAACTGTAACGGGTGACAAGACCATAATGAGTTATAGCGGCAGATGCCCGAGAACACTTTTGACAAATGAAATATGGACGTATCAACTGGTCTGAACCAGAACTACCATTAACTTAAGTTTAGTCTTGGGAGTTAATGTCCATTTCACTCATAGATGCTCCATGCAGATCTTAATCACTACATCTCATTTTCCGTTTTAAATTTAAATCTCCTGTCTAAGTATCTGTGTAACATCACTCAACCGTAGGCTGCTCAAAATCAGGGATTTGGTATGCTTTATCTCCCTATTTCTGGTGTTTAGTAAAAGAGCCGGTACACCATTACCCCTAGAAATTAAATTAAATTGATATAATTCCTTGATTAAGGATTGAGTATTTTCAGTCCTTGAACTCAGAGAAGGTAAGTCCCGCAGCCACCATCTCTACTAGGAGAATAGAGCTAGCCTTTAATTTCTTGGAAGAGGCAGGGCAACAAGTTAAATAAAGAAGCCCTGGGGACTAGGAAAAGGTTTCAAATCTAACCTGTGCCCCTCAACACGTTGCTTCTGCTAGTTCCTCAGCTTCCAGATTCTCTCTTATGTAGTAGAGTGATGGTCCCAGGGCTAACTCCTGGAATGCTCTATAAATGTTATGTTTGCTCTTTTGGTAATTCAACAGCTAGTACTTTTTTTTTTTTTGAAAGATTTATTTATTTGTGCATACAGAACTGGGGCACAGGCCAGAGGTGCAGGGGCCATCAGAGGATTCACCAGAGACAGAGTGGGGAGCAGAACAGGCTGACTGACGAAGTACACTGCTGAGGGGAGCAGTGGGCAGGTCAGGAGAGGTCTGCCGTGCCATGTGGTCACCTCCAGGGCGGGGATCAAACTCATGCTGAAGTGGCTTTAGCTTCTTTAGTGCTGTGCTTTAACCCTCTGCGCCACCAGGGAGGGGCCAACAGCCAATACTTTTAACTGAGGGGATCTGTAATTTCCAGGTTAAATATTCTTGTAAGTCAAAAACGTGAGCTAAATTGTGCAGTTATGTTCTTGATGAGTGTTTTCATCTCCATAACAGAAAAGCTTTGGAGCTTTGCTCAGCTAAAACATACAGTTTTCCCCTTTTGCAGGGACCCTAATTAGGCTTAACTCTTTAGTTGCATTCTGCATAGAAGTCATTATTCCCCCATCAGAGAGGAGGTATAATGGTATGCAATGCCTTCCTGATTTTGAGCATCTAAATAATATAAACTTCCTTTGAGCCAAAAGATATGCTTTAATAGAATCCATTGGTGACAGAAGATGGAACCATCTTTATATTTTCTTACTACTGTGAACACTAGTTTTCAGTACAAGGAAAAACAGACAGAGGGAAGGCAAAGGGCTGTGTCTAGGACTCACAGACATTACTTTTGAATCAATTTACTGTCAAATTTAGGAGGAAATACAATTCGAGTAATTCCAGGTGGAAGGTAAAAATCACTAACTACTTGAATGCACAGAATGGATCCATTGAGCCCCCTTAGTGAACTCAGTAAACACAAGTACTATAGAAAAGCAATTCCCAGTGGGCAATGTTTCTAAATACAGTCTGCATTTGCTTAATGAAGGATGGTATAGAAAAAGGGTAAGAGCAAGTTAAAATGCAGCTGATTACAAGGACAGGAATACAAGCAATAAGGATGATTGCAAATAGAATTGAGTTCTGTGCTGTGGGACCCAGGAGCTAAATTAATTAGAAGAAATCATTGAAGATCTGAGGAACATTAAAGGAGTAGAATTTGAATAGATTCTAAAGAATAATCAGGTTTAGGTGGGTAAAGAAGAAAGCAGCTTTAAAGATGAAAGGAGTGCTTATATAAAGCATAGGGCTATGGGTTTCATTTAAGGTGATTTTTCTAGCTAGGTAGAATATAAAACAAGGCTAGAATAATAAGATTGGGAGATTCGGGAAACATTTAGTACTGATGGGGGGCAGGATGAAACAATGTGACTCTGACAATCAAAATGAGTAGCTCGGTTGGAAACAGGGAGGCATTGAAAACTTTCGTTTCCAAAAACTTTTCATATTCCATAGTTTTAAATTTATTTTAATGATCGTTTTAATTTATATTTGTATTGTATTACATCGTTATTCATGTTTGAACAGTATTTGATTTCTCCCCGCAGGTGTAGTTCTTATAGTTCTCTCATCACCCCTAGCACTTGGGAAACATCACCACAGTCCCTGGTGCACTTCCCTTCCTCCCCTGTTTTTTTTTTTTATTACAAAAGTTTATTTTTACATCATTTTGTACATTTTTTTTCCATCTCAATTGTAATCCCCGCGGGTGTTTTTTTTTTTTAATAGTTTATTTTTACATCATTCTATGCCTTTTCCCATCTCAGTTGTAATCCCCTTGGGCTTCCCATCACCAGATCACCCATGTGCCATCACCATAGTCCAGTGCATTTCCCTCCCCCCACTGTTTTTGATCCCATTCCCCACTCCACTTCCGTGAAATATCTCGGAGTGGTCTATAGCTGTCCATTAGTATTATTATTTTCTTGCCTGGTCCTTTATGCTCCTGCTTTGAGTGAAACCATCTGGTATTTTTCCTTTTCTTTCTGGCTTATTTCACGAATCATGATCTGTTCCAGCTCCATCCATGTTGCTGCAAAAGGCATGGTGGCATGGTTTTGGGTTTTTTTTTTTTTTTTTTTTGGTTGCTGCCACATCTTTTTAATCCAATCATCTACTTTTGGGCATTTGTGTTGACTCCATGTCTTTTCTATTGTAAATAGAGCAGCAATAAACATGGGGGTGCAGGTTTCCTTTTGAGTCAATGTTTTTGTGCCCTTTGGGTAGATACCTAGGAATGGGATTGCTGGGTCATAGGGAAGCTCCATGTTTAGCAGTTTGAGGAACCTCCACCCTCTTTATTTTTTTAAAGATTTATTTTTATTTATTTATGCACACAAAAACCAAGGTGTAGGCCAGAGGTACAGGGGAGGTAGAGTAGGGAGCAGAACAGGCAGATATACTAAAACATAGTGCTGAGGGCAGCAGCAGGCGAGACAGGAGAGGTCTGCTGTGCCATGTGAGTCACCTCCCTGGCAGTGGATCGAACTTGAACTGCAGTGGCTGGCAATACAGTGCTGAGATTTTAACCCCTGCGCCCCTGGGGAGGCCCTCCTGAACCTGTTTTCACCCCTTACTTCCAGCTTTCAAGAATTTTTGTTGTAAACATAAGGTGGGTAGCTGTGTGTCTGGTTGGTGAAGAACAACAACCTAGAGCCAGGGAAGCCCAGAGACTCGTAGAAATTCTGAAACAGGTGGAGAGGTGATTCAGTGATTCTGGAGAGGTGACTCTTGATTCTGGTGAGCTGGGTTATTTTGACTGCTCAAGGCAGAGAAAGGCGGAGGATAGGCAAGAGCAGGAGAGTGATCTTCAGAGATACACTTTGCTTTCTATTTTATTGAGAACCTACTCAGAAAAGAAGTATCACAAAAATAATCAGTGTTTTCTCTCTTAAGTTTTCTCATTGGAACTGAAGGACTTCATGGTATTTAAAATTTTCCTTTTTGAAAAAAATTATAGAGGTTTTCTACCCAGTTGTTACACAGTTTAAGAACGACAAAAACACATCTTGGAAAACAGCAAGTTCTTCCTATTTGTTACATAAAAGTTATTCTAGAAACCTGTGGTTTTGTGGAGGAGAGGGCACAATCAGCCTCTCTTGATAGGGCTGACCTTTCAAATGTTAGTCATGTTACCATAGTCCTTGCTTAATGGCATCTTAAATGTCACTGCCTAATTAATTTCCACTGCTTGTTGAAAGTTGAAGCTCTCATTTTTATTTTAGTCATCCCTTACCTGTGCTATTTTTTACTCTGTCCCCATCATTACCATTATCATCAGCATTTGTCACAATTGCATAATGTGAAGGTGTATTACTAGGTCTTCAGTTTATTTTTTTTTAAGATTTATTTATTTGTGCATACAGAACTGGGGTGCAGGCCAGAGGCTCAGGGGCGGCGAGAGGCTCCACCAGAGACAGAGTGGGGAGCAGAACAGGCAGATGGACGAAGTACACTGTCGAGGGGAGCAGCGGGCCAGACAAGAGAGGTCTGCGGCGCCATGTGGTTCAACTCCGAGGTGGGGATGGAACTCGCACTGAAGTGGCTGCGCCAGCTTGCAGAGCTTAGCCCTAACCTGATGCGCCACCGGGGAGGGCCTGCTATGTCCTTAGTTTTATTTATTCTCCTTCCACCCTAAATGATTCCCCCTTTCTTTTTGGGTTACTACTCAAGTGTTTCCCAAGATTCTTTTATAAGAACTTTGGAATCCTGACCACATCTTTTATTCCTGTGATCCAAATCGCGTTTCTGTTTTAAATGGTGGCTTTAGAATTACGACTTTCATCTAATCTCACTTCTTTGGGTTATTTTCAAGTTCTCTACATGAAAGTCACAAGCTCTTTACAACAACTTTCATTAATCAACAAGGCCTTTTTTTTTTTTAAATAACTTAGGGTATAGAATTAAAGTGGAAATTAATTAATAATCAGAAGTTCCTCATAATCCTTTCAGAAGAAAGGCCACTGTTATAAATGAAAGCTGAAATCACATTCTTTCTGGCATTTACGATTTAAAGGATTTTTATTTTGAGAGGTGGGAATAGTTTAAATAACATGAATTACAAAAATTATATATTTATTCTGAACATCTGTACATAAACAAGAAAAAATTATCTAAAATTGTATCCCACAAAAACTAGCCACGGTTACTATACCACCTCTATTTTTTTTTTTTTTTGCAAGCCTTCTATTGTATTTACTGTGTTCATTGGTAGCCCTTTAAAAATAAATAATAGTAGGAATGTTTAAGTATGTCTTAATTGTTCTTCCATACAATCTTGATATCATGGGATTGTATTGTAATTTATCGAACCAACCACCTATTACTAAACATTTTTGTTATTTTCAAGTTATTTTAAACAAAGCTATTATGAATATCCTTATACCTAACCGATGTACATAATTATGATTATTTAGGGAAATTTTAGAAATACATACTATGCATCCCTTTAAAGCATTGCAAAGTTGTCAACCCTCAAGAAAGTTTTACTAGTTTACATTGTAGTAGAAATTTAATAATTGAGCTTTTAGTAGCTTCAATAGGAAACCAATATTTTTACTCCTCTGGCAAATTTCAGAGAAGACCACAGTTCACCAATTTATAGTTGTAACTGGAGTTTTAGATACTAGAAATTACAGCTATCTTTAGTTTTGTAAAATTTCAATGGGAACAAGTACATTTTGCCCTCTAAAATATGTAAGCAAAACTATTTTTGCAATCAATACTTTATGCCTGCCATGTTTTTTTATAGTACTTTAAAATGTTTTGGTTACCAGTTATCCTATGTTTCTAGAAATTTGATATCATTAATTCAATAATTATATTGTGTTTCAGTACAGAAGAAAATAACTGTAAGAAACCATCTTCATAATTGTTTTTATCACCTAGATAAGACATGAATATAGCCTTTGTCCAGTATATTGTAACAGCTGATCAAACAGCTGTTTCATGTTTTATAGCTTAATTTCCTCTCATTTGCATTCAAATCCTATGATAGATTTCAGTTTATTTAGGAGACCTGTAAGATACACATGACTGTTTCAGAATAGCCCTTTCATGCTCTGCCAGTTAGTCTAAATCAAACAGTCCTTGCGAAGGCCTGACAATAAGCACACATACAGGCATACACTCAGTTATCTTTGTTTCATTAAACGTGGTTTCCTAACTTGCCGCAGGAAAAAGAAGTCCAGTTTGATCATTTGTTGGCTTGTTGATTGACCCATTCAATTAAACCCATATCACGTACCCTATTTGCCTATCATTAGGTTAGGTATATATAGATGGATAATCCATATCCCCATCTTTGAGGGGTGCACCAAGGACAGGTGCTATGAGGGGTTGATGCTGAGAAAATGAATTTCATCTGGGTGAGATAACTCAGAGGAGAGGAGAATGAATAACAGCTTCATTCAGAAGCTGTCAGAACTCAAGGATCTGATGTGATAGGATTTTCAGGGGGATAACTGGCCAATTCACATATTCTTCCATAAAATACAGCTTTAAATATGTGGAACTTAAGTTCAAGTCTCACATAAACAGGCATTGAAATCTCAGCTTGACTCTTCTTACGAGTAGTCCTACAGTAGCTGTGGGTGGATGCTGTACTGGGCTGACTCCCCTTCAGGACAGCTATTCTGACTGTTGAGTGTTAGCTACTGTAGCATCACCATTTGTCTTCATGAATGGCCCTTGACTGAGGGCATTTGTCTCATCTAAGGGCATGACTCTTCCCTGGGGACCCCTGCAGCGGAAGTGATATCTAGAAGCCAGGGCCTAATAACTCAGTTTGTGACAACTGCAAAGGGCCATCTCAGCTCCAGAGCTCCCTGTAGGCTTAATTGATGTCTCTGTTGTGACTGCATCACGAGTCAACTCTTTCCACTGCCCAGTCATGCTCATGCTGCTGTACATGTGTTAAACGCTGATTGATAACATTTTTGTTCTGCATGTCACATGAGGCTTCAGACATGATGTTTTGGGTGGAGGCTACTACATGACTTGGCATTTTCCAGGTAAGAAGCCAACAGGGTCTGAGAAAAGTGCTTTACCTCGTCAGCCTGGATCACCTATGAGTACCTGAGAGATTTCAGAACAAGGGGTGGAGCCTGGAGGGTGAAAGCTGGAGGGTAAAGGCTAGAGAGTGGGGGCTGGAGGGTGGAGGCTGGAGGGTAGAGGATGGAGGCTGGAGGGTAGAGGGTGGAGACTGGAGGGTGAAGGCTGGAGGCTGGAGGGTAGAGGCCAGAGGGTGAAGGCTGGATGCTGACCACTACATGGGTCCAAACAGACTTGGGGATTGAGTTTTTCCTCTCACTATTCTGCTGGCTGATTTAGAGCTGAGATTCATAGACTGTGATCTGGAATTGCTAAAGATGTGTTTACTTTTACTAGAGAAATGTATGACATTGCAGTTAGGGATAAATTATGATGCAGACAACCTTAACGGTGAATACGAGGTACAGAAGATCAGGGCCTATCAATCTTTCTCAGGCTTGGATTCAGTGTAGATTCAGTTCTTGACAAGATAACACTGTTGATGTGCACCTCTGTTCTTCCCCTAGCCTTAACACCATTTTATGCAGCTTCCTGTGGGATTTTTTTCACAGGAAAATAAGACACTGAAAATGATTGTAAAAATAGATGTTGGAATCCCAGATGAACAAGGGGGAAATGTCAAGCTTGGAGAGAACTGGTAGGAAGTGTTCAACTACAAAGGTTAAGATTGGGCGTCTTTAGGCAGGGTCATTCACATTAGTGGAGTTTTGAGAAATTATTTTATTGAAGTACCATATTAAAGGGATTTGAGTGAGTGAACTGGAAAGATTGTGAAGGGTATATGCTGTAATTTTAACTCGTAACGTTTTGATTGTATTCCTTGAAATGATACACTGATAGTACCTAAATGAGTTGTAAAATTTTGAACTGCCTGTCCAGAGATATGATTCAACAGGTAATGTAGGGGCCAGAAAAATAATGCGTTTCTTGTTTGTTTCATCTAGAAGGACTCTTTACTGGGATGGAAAGAGACAGGAAACCTTTGCTTTGGTCCCTGAACTACTAAATAGAGGTCTCTGTGCATGCTGCATGTACACCACTTGGAGGAATAACCCCTCCACTGCTGACTGGTGGGGTTGATGTTCAGCAGAATGGGGAGGGAACCTAAAGCAAGCTTATGAAAATTTAGCAGTGTGAAGCAGCTGGGAGACAAAGACATACTCTCTCAACCAGCTCATTTCTTTGAAGATGATTGCAAAAGCATAGAAAAAGGGGCTATATATAATTCCATATAATACAATATCCAATGGGCCAGCACCCAAACCATGCCACAGCACACACACAACCCCCCCACACACCCCCCATACTCAAAGAGAAGTATCTTGTCCTTCCCATGCCCTTCTAACCAAATGTAATAGAACTAGGTTTCATAATACCTCACTTTGAGGATTGTGTTCTCAGATTGAAAAGGACAAAGTCCATTACTTATGGAAATATCTGAACAGGAAATTTTGGGCTACTTCTTTTTTTTTAAAAAAAAGACTTATTTATTTATTTATGCATACAGAACTGGGGTACAGGCCAGAGGTGCAGGGGTGGCGAGAGGATTCACCAGAGACAGAGTGGGGAGCAGAACAGGCAGATCGACGAAGTACACTGCTGAGGGGAGCAGCAGGCGGGTCAGGAGAGGTCTGCGGCGCCATGTGGTCACCTCCGGGGCAGGGGGCATCGAACTCATGCGGAAGTGGTTTCAGCTTCTTAGTGTAGTGCTTTAACCAGCTGCGCCACCAGGGAGGGCCCGTGAATGTCCTCTTTTTAAATTTGTCTTTATTAATTTTTTTCTTATGTGTTTTCTTACATTGTTATAGTCCCCCATACTTCTCCTGTTTTCTATATGCTAGGTACTAGAAATGAACAACCAGGAAACTGTTTCAGATTAGCACATGTACACACACAAGAAATGATGTGAATTACATTTCCTGGGTTTGTTTTTGTTGGTTTAGGCACAAAATGATACTTTTTCAGTGAAAGAAGCCTCTGTACTTTTAAAGGGCTCACCTTTAGACTAAATCAGAATAGATACTAAGATGACTTTGGTTTTGTTTTCCAAGTGCTGTATCCTCTGCAAGTTTGTTTTGAGTCTTACTCATAGGTAGTGTGTATTTCTGATTTTATAAGGGGTAAGTAGGGGCTACATACAAGAACAGTCAGTGTCTGAAAGGAAATCGCATGGTTGATAAAAGGCAGATCATCCAAAACACACTGCCTGTGGCCTGCTTTTCTCTTTTAGTTCTTTCCTTTCTGATTTCATGTGTCCAACGGGAAAATGAGTTTTCTATGGGTAAATCAGTCTGCCAGTGCACAATATTGAGCATCGAGTAGATGGGGCCTAAGAAGTGGGACAGAATACAGAGAGGTTGAGATGACCATGAAGTAGGGGAAGCAAAGACAGTTTATGGGCAGAAGACTCATTTGGGGTTTATACTTGCTTTATTTCTGGCTTCAGTTTGCAAAAAGAAAACTATTGGAACATGATGAGAATGAAACATTTTTTTTTTCCTGTTGTGTTCTTCTGTACTTCAGTAAATGCATACCTTTTCAATCTGGCTTCCTTTCCCTATAGATGATGTTCTTAGAAAAGAGTTTGTAAGTTCAACGATTCTTTGGACAGAAATTTATTTATTTATATAATTACTATAAATAAATTATAGTTGATTAATTATTATAATTAATTATTTTTTTCTTACACCATTGTTCATTTTTGTACAATGTTTGATTTCTCCCCTCAGGTGTAGTCCCCATAATTTTCCCACCACCGCACACCCCATAGTCGCTTGGGCTCCTCCTCCCCTCTCTCAGGCTCTCCCCTGTTGGATGTTCCAAATCTATGGGCTGTCTGTAGTGTTGTCTTGTTACTGACACTTTTGGACATACTTTAAAAAAATATTTAAAATTAAAAGCATTGGTACATTGTATGTGTGGTAAGATGCTTGAATACCTTTCCTCAGAAAATATTAGCACATAGAATTAAATCAATCTCCAAATCATGTTTTCTATATATGAATTTCTGGCATCATTTTTCAAATACAATGTATGAGGATCGCAATGACCATGAAACTTGATGTCTGTAAGTAATTTGCAAAGTGAGAGCTTTTGCAACTAGGTGCACAGAATAAGCAAAATATATATGCAAGTCATAGTAACATCTGCCTGATATTTCTTTTAAAGATTTATTTATTTATGCTTACAGAACTGGAGTACGGGCCAGAGGTGTGGTGGGTGAGAGGACTCACCAGAGACAGAATGGGGAGCAGAACAGGCAGATTTTCTGAAACGCACTGCCGTGGGGAGCAGTAGGTGGGTCAGAAGAGGACTGCCACGCCATGTGGGTCAGCTCCCGGGCCAGGAATTGAACTTGTGCCACAGTGGCTTCGGAGAGCTTCATAATGTGGTGCTTTAACCCATTGCGCCACCAGGGAGAGCCCTGCCTGATATTTCTAACGGAGGTTTGCCTATAATACTTGCACTCATAGAAGGGCAGTTTTAGACTTTTTTTCTCAACAAATATATCCTTCTTATAAGATATAAGAAGTATGGAAAGTATATTGATTTGCATAATTTCCACTAATCGAAAAGCCAGAAAGGTTTGAATAGTAGAAACATGGGTTGTGAGTTTGTGTTTCTCTCACCTGGCTATCTCTCTAGTTGAGTATTGTTTCCTGCATCTTTGAGGTAAGGTGGGTGATATAAGGGTGTTTTACCTAGAGACTATTATTTAACTAATACTGCTTTTTAAAAATATCACCCAAGGGCCCTCCCTGGTGGCGCAGCGGGTTAAAGCACAGCACTGAGAATCTGAAGCCACTTCCTCATGAGTTCGATTCCCGCCTGCAGCCTGCCCCGGAGGAGACCACATGGCGAGCCAGACCTCTCCTGGCCCACCCGCTGCTTCCCTCAGCAGTGTACTTCGTCGATCTGCCTATTCAGCTCCCCACCCTGTCTCTGGTGAAGCCTCTCACCGCCCCTGAGCCTCTGGCCTGTACCCCAGTTCTGTATGCACAAATAAATAAATAAATCTTTAAAAAAAAAATATCACCCAAGATCTAAGAAAAGACTTTCCAGTTCCATGTGGTAGATGTTAACTGGGCATTTTCTTTTTAAGATTTATTTATTTATGCATACAGAACTGGGGTACAGGCCAGAGGTGCAGGGGCAGTAAGAGGATCCACCAGAGACAGAATGGGGAACAGAACAGGCAGATATACTGAAATACACAGCTGAGGGGAGCAGTGGGCAAGAAAGGAGAGGTCTGCTGCGCCATCCATGTGGCTCACCTCCCTGGCCGGGGATTGAATTGGCACTGAAGAGGCCTAGGCTAGCTTCGTAGTGCTGTACTTTAACTCGAGGCACCAGTAGGGAGGGCCCTAACTGGGCATTTTCAAGCATGATTCCTTCATGCCATGCCCATGAGCCCACAATTTCCTGCATGTCCCTGATTTCTCTAACTACTTAAGGCTCCTTTCCCAGTTCTCTTACGTTCTCACCTCCAGTGGTCCCTGTTTCAGGAAACAGAACCACCTTCAGACCTGTTTTCTAGCTAAGACCTTTGACATCGTAGCAAAAGCTGAAGGGGTCCCGCCATCTCCCCTTGGCACCCACTCCCATACACAGCACCTTTGGCTTCTGGCCGCAGCAAATAGATCTGTCTGAGGACTTCCTCTGGCTACTGGAACCCCTCTTGGCTGCCACTCAGGACAGAGTCAGGAAGAGCTGTTGCCAAAGACTGGCATGATAATTAACCCAGATTCCTCCCCTCTTGCTTGGAATCAGTGAGGCAGGTTCACAGAGTCTCCTGGAGATCCCCACAGGGGTTAAGCCCCAGCTGCTCACAGTGGTTGTCTTTTTGATACAAACAAAACAAAGACAATAATAAACTTATCTACAGAAAACAGATCAGTATTATCAGAGGGAAGGGGGGTGGGAAACAGGTTTTCATCTGGGTAAATGGGGTCAAGTATATAGTGACGGGTAGAATCTAATCTAGGCTTTTGGTAGTGTAGATCATGATGTCATGTACAGAAGTAGAATTACAGTGCTGTACACCTGAAATTTACATTATGTTATAAACCAGTGTTACATCAGTAAAAATAAATTTTAAAAACTGATTAATCTTGTTGAGTTCAAAAATTTCATCTTCTTAAGTTTTTCAAAACAACTTTATTGAGATTATTCACATGCCAATACAATTCATTCATTTAAAGCATGCAATTCAGAGGGCTATAACATACTCACAGTTGTGACCTTTTGTGTCTGGCTTCTTTCACTCAGCATAATGTTTCCAGGGCTGGCCCATGTTGTAGGGCACGTCAGTTCTTCGTTCCTTTTTCTAGACAAACAATATTCCATTGTATGATTATAGCACATTTTGCTTAGCTGTTCATTAGTTGATGGGCATTTGGTTTGTTTCCACTTTGGGGTTATTGTGAACAATGTAGTTATGAACATTTGTGAACAAGTTTTTGTGTGGACATGTGTTTCTATGTCTCGTGTTGGTATCTAGAAGTAGAACTGCAGAGTCATATGGCATGTCGGTGCTTAACCTTTGGAGAATTACATTCTTCAGATTTAAAATGTAATCTCTAGTGGTTTTCTGGATATCCAGCGTGTAGGTAAACACTAGACAGTCATTATTTTGTGTTGCCTTTTAGAAAGTTAGACTAGAAGGAGACAGGAGGGCCCTCTGGTTTTAGTAATGGCATATGGGCAGAGATGCCTGACCAGCCGGAATGCCCACTTTGCTCACATGCTTTTCCCAGAAAAATGCTTACATGTATATTTAAGTATATGCCATATATAAAATGGGCATATTTATATGTATGTGTTTATGTGTGTGTGTATGTGTGTGTATGTGTATGTATGTATGTATATCTATATACACACACACATTTAAATTTATTGGGTTGTTGGAAAAGTCATGACTCATATTTGCTATAAAAACACACAAAAAAATATGTGATGATGACTTTTCCCGACAACCCAAAATTATAGTTAGCATGTAATCCGCATTTTTTGTAGCCATAGTTTTTCTGTGCCTTTTGGGGCATCATAGTTGGCCAGTGAGCTTGGAATTATAGGTAGTGATGCCAAATTCAGTCTCTTAATTGTTGGGCGATAATTGCATTTTATTCATCAGTTTAGAAAACACAAATGAGCAATGTTATTCAGTTCCAATATTTGTAGGATAATCTTATAAAAATGTATTAATGGTGTTCAAAGCTCTTAAGGGAAAGAGCTGAGTTTTAAAAATAATCTGCATCTTTCTCTTCTTTCCCATTCTGATCATTAGGTGGTAACTGAAGCAAATTTCATAAAACATCAAAGAGTTGCATTTATTTTGAGTCGATTTGATATAATTGTGACCTTCAAGAAGTCACTTCTATCAATTAATAACAGTATTTTCTGAAATAGGGAGGGTTAGTGATGATGTACAGGAAAATAGACTATTTTACAGGGAAGTTTTGCAATTATGTAACTCTCAGTACTTAATTTTAAGTCTCTAAATTGTGGAAATCTTTAACAAAAGTTAATAATTTATACAATGAGTTCTGGAAATTGTCTTGTAAGTGATATTATTACATAATATCATGACAAAATATTTTTCCTAATTCTGGATAGATTATTTTTGAGTAAATTTTTAAGTCTTACTATCAAAGGACAGCCACTGTTAACATTTGGGTATATTTTTCTCCCAGGATTTTATCATGCATTAATTTTCTCTGCATGTGCATTAATTTTCTCTGCATGAGTGAGTGTGTGTGTGTGTGTGTGTATGCTACATATTTATTCTTATAGACACATTACATACAGAATGTTATATTTTCACCTGACATTAAAGCATGCATGATCTGTATTATTAGTCTTTATGAACATAATTTAGTATCAAGAAGGCTTAGCATAGTTTATTAATGAGTACCTGATTATTGGACCATATGTATGCATATTATTTTTGTAAATAACATTGCCCTAAAGATTTTTAGAAATAACAACTATTTCTAGAAGTTGGTATTATCTTCTTAGTATTTAAACATAAAGCAATAGTTAAAGATATGGAAAGGTTAAGGTTTTTGATAGATACTCAAATTGCTTTTCTCAAGTATATTACCCGTTACTATCCCAGCCGATTCTGTTTCATCACAGCCTCATTTAATATCATTCTTTTCTTAATCTTTCTCAAATTAACAGTGAAAATGCTATTTCTTAGTTTCTAAACTTGAGAGTTGAAAATAGTTGTGTTTAATATTTAGTTACTAGCAAGACTGAACATTTCTTCTGTATCTATTGTTCAACAATATTTTGTGGAAAGATTATTGTTTCATTTTTTTTTTGACTTGTGGTTCGAATATGGGGTGGCATCTAGGGGCTTCTTTCTTAAAGAAGTTATGTCTGTGTATCTGAACAGATAGGTAACTGAAATTAGAGACATGTCAACCAAGATGTCTAAATGCTTTGTGCTTGAGAACAGTCACACCCTTCCAATGCTTGTTGTGTTCTGTGAACCTCTCACCCACCTATAGATTTCACGCCCAGGTGTATGGTCAGTAGCCACAGGTTGATTCTGATACTGCCATTAAAATGATCTAATCCTCAAAGTACACTTCCTTGAACATGTTTTCTTTGTGGTATTATTCAATGAAGAATTTGTATTATGTTTCCAGTATTTTCATAAACCTCCACAAAAACTTAGTGGTTTCAGAATAGATCTTTACTAAGATGACTCCAAAATCTCTGTGTATTTTCAGCTAAGTCCACAAATGGGAAAACGAATATTTATTTGTGCTTTATTTGGGTCAGTAGAGACAAAAGGATTTAGGGAAGTGTGGTATACAGATGTATATAGTAGAACATAATCAACAATGTATATGGAAACCCCCAAAAAATAAATACACAGAGTACAGAAATCCCTAAAATAAAGATTTGTGGCATCAGATGAAATCCAGGGACAAAGGTATGTAGAGGAACATAACATCATGGCGTAATTTTCTGGACGTGCAGTTTACCGTGGGTGTTAGTGTTGACTTTACCATTTTCAGTTTCCTTTGTTCCTTTGGCTGGGAGAAATTTATCAAGGATTGCAGCATCCCAGGTTCGGATCGTAGTTCCTTTCAGCAAGATGGATTTGAACTTTCATTACAGGTGGCTTCACCTTTTGACTTGGAATGTTGATTGATATGATAGTTTTGGGAGCCCAAAACTAGGGCATAGAGTGTTTAAGGTACCTAAACTCTCTCTCTCTCTCTCTCT
>NW_004567128.1:24843234-24855008 GCF_000260355.1 Condylura cristata | reverse complement strand
TTGATAAATACAAACTTTCTGTTAATACCTAATACAACAGATCAGTTATCTTTTTGTTCTACAATCTAATGGTGCGGGCATAGAATATAAATGCCCCAGAAAAACTAATAATTAACAAACCCCTCAAAATAACTCTTGAAAATATCAAAGGCGCAAGTGACCTTCAGCAGAGGAAGCTGTTTAACGTTCTACCAGTGTCCAAATGCTGCTGTTGACTGAAGAGAGGACTTTAGATGTGAGGCAGAAAAGTCTGGGGCTGTGATTGTACTGTGAAAATTTGAGGACCTTGGGCCTCCCTGATTGTGCAAGGGGTTAAAACCAAAAAGTTTGCAGTTTATAACTTTCAAGGCATCTGTGGCCCTGAGGTCACATGAACATTAAAATAGGTTTTGTATATGTCAGATTTTGAATAGAAATACATTCTGGTGAATCCACTAGAGTAAGTTCCTTGCAAAATGAACCCCTTTTCATCCTTCAAAGCTAAACTGACTGACTTGTCTAAGTTCTTTCATGTCAGCAACATGTATTTATTGAGAATGTCTACATGTCAGATTTCCCCCCGGTGCTAAAGATAGAATAGCTGATAATTAAGATCTTTATCCTCAGTGAGCTTATTATCTTGTAAGGAAATGCACACAACAAATAGCCAATGAATCAACCACACACACACACACACACACACACACACACACACACATAATACAATTGACCCTTGCATAGTACCTGGGCTATGGATGCTTACATTTTGACAGTAGAAAGAAAATCAGTATGGCTAGAGTGGAATAAATAGTGGGTAGTAGGCAAGCTATGTGGGCAGGAATGAGGTTATATGGGGTCCGATTAGTTAAGTAATGGTGTAGAATCACCTGTTCACAGAGTGACTCACTGGAAGATTTAAGACTCTTTTTGATGCAATTGTAAATGGGATTGTTTTCTTCTAGAAACACAAGTGATTTTTGTAAATTGATTTTGTTACTTGCCACTTTATTGTATTGGTTTATTCTTTCAGCTAGCTTATTAGTGGAGTCTCTGAGGTGTTCTGTGTTACTATCTTGTCATCTGCACAGTTGTACTTCTTTCCCAATTTTGTTTCCTTTTATCTTTCACTTGCCTAACTGCTCAGCTTGGACTTTGTAAAACCATGTCGAATAGGAGTGGTAAAATTAGACATCCTTGTCTTGTACCATATCTTAGGAGAAAAGTGTTCACTCTTTCACCATTGAGTGTGATGTTGACTGTGAGGTTTTCGTATATGGATTTATTATTTTGTTAAAGATTTATTTATTTATGCATATAGAACTGGGATATAGGCCAGAGGTGTAGGGGCAGTGAGAGGATTCACCAGTGACCGAGTGGGAAGCAGAACAGGCGGATGGACAGAAACACACTGCTGAGGGGAGCAGCAGGCAAGACAGGAGAGGATCAAACTCACACTCAAGTAGCTGGGCTGGTTTGCAGTGCTGCGCTCTAACCCATTGTGCCACCAGGGAGGGCCCTGGATTTATTATTTTAAGGTATGTGTGCAAGGCAGGATATCTTGGCTGGGTGGAGTGTGGTGACAGGCATCTGAGGAGGTGTGACCCTGTGCCTCTGAATCACAGACAGTTTTGGAAACCAATGTTACCTCAATAATAATAAAAAAAAATAACAGTGAAGTGTCATAAAGTTGATTTTGGTGAAAAATAAATATTCCACACTGTGTAAATTGAGACTTAGAAATTTTCTAACTGTGAGAAAAGAAACAGTTGCCAGCCCACTGCAGTAGTTAAAAGGAAAGATGGTATCATCTTGGACCATAGTGGTGGTGGTGGTGGTGGTGGTGGTGGTAGACATGCTAAGAAATTTTTAATCAGGCAGAGTTGGCTTAAATTGCTCCAACTATATGCTCTGTTATCAATGGAGAAAAAAAATTGCTTTACCTTTTCTCTGTTACCATCACAGAGCATTTTTACAATCCATGACCCAATTTACCCTTTTGCATTATGATGGAAATTTAAGACCCAGTCTTTCTGTGATGCATAGTTTGAGGAAATAAAGATCATGGGAGTTGTTGAAAATATTATAAGAGTTGGTTTATAGATAAATCATCTATACTGGATCAAAGGATGATGACAGATGCTGTCAAGAGCCTTTAATTGTCAATAATCATTAATAGGGAGATAAAAGTAAAGGAAAATAGAGGCATGATGAGTTCTAACCCCAATCTGGCATCACTAGATAGTAACAGCTGGCCCAATATATGCAAATAATTTTGCATGTATAACCTTTGAATCAACTCTGCCTTTAAAGTATCGGACCTGTTTTAACATTTGGAATTAAAAGGAATTAAGAAACTATTTGCCCAAGATTCCACAGTGCCTAAGAGATAAAGTGGGTTTGGAATGTACTTCCTTTAATTTCAAAGCCAAATTCTTCTTCAGGCTCATTTATGAACTGAACAGATATTTGTTAGGTATTTGCATTGCAACAAGCTGTGTGCTGAGTATCTCATTTATTCTGCTTCTTTCTCTCTTCACAACTACTCTGTGAGACCAGGGTGAACATTTCCACTCTTTTACAGATTAGAAAATTGGGATTTAAAGAAGGGGAAATATGTAATCACCTAACCAGTAGTAGACTTGGAATATGAGAGATGCTTAATTTTTTATAAAGACATTAAAATTTCCTTTTTGAATTAATATAAAATCAATGTAATGTAAGAATGAATCAAGACAATTGTATTGGCAAGAGTGAAGGCCTACTCCTCAATGTGGCATTTAGACTAAAATCCTGATTAAAAACTTCTGGATTTGTTTTTTAATTGACCTAGCAGATGTCTTAAAATGAATGTATCAGAGCTATAGACACCATTGAAGTAATTTCCCCAGACAGCAATGGATAGTTGGTTTTCTCTAAATCTTTGCAGTAGTGCTCTTTTTTGTGTGGTAGGTCCTGTTCTGATACTAACCCTAATAACTCAATCCAAGGCCTCTCACCAATACTAATATCTAGGATGATTTTTTTTTTTTGAAACATAATTTTCCCTAAAAACAATTGCACCTAATAAACATGTAAGTAATTTCATCTGAGTTCCATTTGAGGTCTTGCCTTTGCAAACATTGCCAGCTTGTTTTGGCTTTCTGTTAAGTCTTTTATCAAACCACCAGCTGGGTTTTGGCCAGACATGGAAGGTTTTAGCCTATCTGCAATCTGTTGGTATGAAATAACAGGAAAAACATCTTTCCAAAAGTAATGTGAGTGAAAACTTTTAAATTGTGGAGCTTCCAAAAGATTCTTATGGATTCTTATGAAAACTCTGCCTCAGCCAGACTTCTCCTGTCCTAAATCTCCTCAATCTTATTTTAAGTGATCTAAAAAGGATACATTATTCATTGCCATGAGGACCTTAATTTGGGATTCCAGTACATCCAGGCAAGTTACCTAGAGCCTGGGCAGATGAGACAGAATTAGGTGAAATCTTTCCAGCAGAGCAAGGCCTGCAAACACTCCATAGAGCACCATATGAAAATAGCCACGGGGGAGGCATGTCAGAATTGCTAGAATGTAGTATGTGGGGTGGGAAGCAGGAGGATAAGAGGCTAAAAAATTGGCAGGAGTCAGGTCACACTAGGATATTTAGGGTAAGATGGGGAGGATATTTAGGGTAAGATGGGGAGCGAGAGCAGGAAGATTCAAGGATAAAGCCCAGGTTTTAGATTTGAACTCCTGAGTACATGTCTGTGCCCAAGTTATTAGCCAGAAACCCCCTGGGAAATGGACAGGATTTGCTTGTTTATTGGTGTCTGGCTTGTCAGTTATCCCTCCATTGTAAACAGCCTGGAAACTAGGTATTTCCTTGGTTTGAGGAAGAGCTGCCATCTTTGTAACCACGCAAGGAGCTGACAGATCATTGAGGTGAGGAGCCAAGAAAATGGTGCCCTCTGCTGAAGCCACATCCCTGTTCATGAGATGAAACTCACACAGAGCTAGAACTGAGGCCATAAATGGCTAGTTTATAGGCAAGGTCTCTTCCAGTTGGGCAATGACTCTTCAGAGTTTAACATTTTGTTGTAAGTGCATGACCTTTGGTTCTCCACAGCCCTTGGCCAAGATTATTTTGTACCTTCTCCTGTCACTCTTCCTTCCATGCCCTGCTCCCCAATGCTTTGTGTTTTCAAACTATTAATTGAAATGAGAATTGAAAGTGGGATCTTGCCAGAACCTCAATACCCATAACTGATGGACTAGTCCTAGTCCAGATAATGGAACATTGAAGACCTGGAACCTTCTGTGAGATGTGAGTCGTTCATCCAATGGGCAAGACAGAGGCCAGAGTAAGACAGCATATTTTAGGAAAGTGCTTTTGTGGTATCAGCTTTGCTCAGAGTACCAATTTTATGTCACAGAATAGCAACCTGTTTTAAGGTGCTAAAGGGAACTTTTTAGTAAATATTGATGGGGTGTCGTGGGTGGGGGAAGGTCCTGCATCTACTGCTTTCTATAAATGATGTAAACACATATTCAAAATTATAGTTAAAAAGAGAGAATATAAAGTTAAAGTAGCTATAACCTTGAGATAAAAGCTGCTTGCTGTACATTGAATTTTAAAAAAAATATTAGGGTCTTTTTAATCAGAATTTAAGTAGTTGAACACTTCTTAAAATATCCTGTAGCGTTTTTTTTTTTTTTTGAGGGCAAATTAGTGAGCCCTGTTGGGATTATTAATGCTTCATGCAGGTGGAGGAGGTACATTTCCTTCTCAGATCTAGACTGCCACTAGTAAAGCCAACTTTAGGCACAAGGATGATAAAGCCAGAAGAGATAGTTCCAAGGTTAATGTGTGAAAGCAGCTTTCAAGAAAAAACTCCTTGTCATTGCATTGCTGCCTTTATGCCACTTCCACCCAGAGAGAGAGGGAGAAAGAGAGAGAGAGATCGATCCAGGCAAAGTTTCTAACCAGCAAGGACTTCATTCCACCCTGGGGTGAGGTTCACGACCCCAAGGGGGTGGGAGAAATCGCACCCTCTGGGGAATCTGAGCAAGCTTTTTTAGGGCATGGAAGTTGCTTTTTCAGACACTGATGCATCAGTGACGCTTATCAGTTTCCGGAATGCAGGCAGTTCCCAGAACGTGGGAGGCTCAAGGCCAGGCGGCTCCCGGTATGCAGACAGTAACAGCCCCAGCTTCAAGGTTCCTGCCCCCGCCTTGCTCCGGCAGCCTCAACCTTACACATGTGAGCACATGTCTTTGCACTCTTATGTTTGGCTAGGTCTCTGTAGGTGGGACTTAAAGTCTTAACATGAATCTTTTAGGTTAGATTTAAACAAAACAGAATGTGCTTGACATATGATTACTGGGGCCAGTATTTTAAGGCCAGAACTATTCTATCCACCTCTTTTGACTTCCTTTTGAATGGGGTTAAAATCTTAAAGAACCCATTTTCCACACATACATCTCTGAATATTCCATCTGCAAGTCAAGTTCACAGCCTTAACCTGCCCCCCTGTTTTCATCCCACCTACCTCGTCTGGGTGCCCAGATAACTTGAACACCTGAGCTAGAAGGAAAAAACCTGTCCTTTCTGGTTGTATCTCAGCTTTCCCTTGACACTGAGAAAAGCGATCATAGATTTTTGTCAGTGAGTTGAATATATTCATGAATGGCATTGACAATCATTTAATTTTCAACTAGAGTTTAATGAGAGAATCCAGTTTCTAAAAAGACTATTGAAATTGCTGCAGTGTAAACATTTTATATCTTGGCAATGACTAACTCAATAAATTATTTTCTTACATCTTTGTTATTTCTGGATAGGATTTAATTTCTCCCCATCAGTGAAGTCCCCGTAATGTTCCCACCACCAATTCACCCGTAAACTGTGCCACAGTCCCTTGTGTTCTTCCCTCCCCTGTCTTGACCTCTCTTTCTCCCTCTCCCCTGTTGTAAGCCTCAGATCTATGAAAAACGAGCTTCTTAATGCAAATCTCAGATGGTTTCATTCCTTATCTTGATGCTAGATCATTCACATACCAGTATTAGTAGTTACTGCTTTGTGTCGAATGATGAAATCATGTCCCTTTATCATGCACTCATAGCTGTAAGACTGGATGAGGATCCTGAAGGTCTTTCCCCATGAGACTCATCCAGCTGCTGAAATAACACACTTGGGCTGGTGCCCCCTCCCCCCAGGTCCTGAAATAGTACCTATGGCCAACTCACCTATCTGCCTTTCATCCTGGCAAACTTACTGCTCTGTGTCCTTTCTGTCCTCTCACCTTTCCAACACCCCAGCACTCCTGAGAACTTGAGAACTGCAATCCGGCCTGGGCAACTCAGACTTTCATCACCATGTTGACCCAAAGTAAGTTCATTGACAGTAAATTAACTGTGACACGGATGTTATCATTTTCCATGTGTATTTTCCAACTTGCTGGAGTTGCCTTCACAAAGAACCATAACCTTGTAGAGAAAAATAACATAAATGCATTTCCTGGAGGCCAGAATTATAAGATCAAGATGTCAGCAGTTTGGGTTCCTTCTGAGTATGAGAGAAAATCTGTTCCAGGCCTCGCCCCTCGCTTCAGGTGGTTAGTTGCCATTTTTGGGATTCCTTGTCCTGTAGAGGCATCACCCAGATCGTCTGTATATTTATCTTCATTCTTTGATCCCAGGTGATCCAGAACCCTATACTTCCCTGTGACCTTTGCGCTGACCTTACTTGGGCAATCTTGCAGTATTGCATTTCCCAAAAGGAGAAGGAGGGAAATTTCAAGTTCCTTTTTTTTTTTTGACTGAACCAAGTGCAGCCTACCCAGGAAGCTTCCTTTGCAAACATATCATAATGTTTCCCTTCCCACCCTTGATGTGACTCTGCTTAGGCTTTGTTCTTTTCTGTCTTGGACATCAAATCCTGGGCAATGTGCAGTTTAAGCACGATGATGTTCTTGAGAATGTTTGATTTGTTGGGTGGAAGAGAGGAGGGTCTTTTCCCCTTGAGAGGAGGGTTCTGTGACAAACCCAACACCAGTTGTAGCCACTTTAATTACGTGGATAAGTTACTTTAGGTAATGTTTCCTAAAACATGTAAGGAGACATTTCTTCCAATAAGTTTTAATTAATATTAATAATAATAATAACATGTTTAATTAATAAGAAATTCATTAAATAGTGTATATAGCATTTCTGATGAATGTATGCAGTGCATTAATTAGACTGACTGTCTAGCTGAGATCCCCATTTAAAGCTATCTTTTCCAGAATTTTCCTGTGAAAGTTTTCAAAGAATTATGCAGTCAGCACTCACAGCTGCAAACTAGATTTTCCAGTTAACATTGTTGCTACATCTGTTTTGGTCCATTGTCTCTCTCTTTCTATCTCTCTCTCCACCTGTTAATCCCTCTTAGTTTTTCATGCATTTCAGTGTAAGTCCAGACTTGAGGATCTTTCACTCACCTAATAACCTTAGCATGTTTATCCTAAATCAGCCTTGTTTAAGTCAGCATTTTCTTGTCCATATGTACAAAAGTCACATTATTAGTGTCATCCAAATTTTATAACCTACAGGAAAACTTTAGGTTAGTTGCTTTGTAGTTACAAAGAAAACATATATAATGAAATCATGCCATCTCATTTAGACTAATCACAGAAGAGTCTTAATTAATCAGCTTATCTTTTTTTTTTTAACTGGGTTGGTGGCTTTGCTGTTGTTATATAAGCTCTTTGTAGGGATTATATTCAGTGAAATAAGTCAGAAGGAAAAAGAAAAATACTGGATGGTTTCACTTATAGGAGGAATAGAGGGGAACTGAACAAAGGCTCAAAAAAAGGATAAAATTTGCAGGCAACTATAGATCTGAGACATCCAGCAAGGGAGGATCAAGCATAGGGGTCAAAAGAGGGGAAGGAAGAGCGCAAGAGACAATGGTGATGTTCATGGGTAATGTGGTGGTGGGAGATTTATGAGGATTGCAATGAGGGGGGAAGTCAAATACTGCACAAAAATGAACAATGTAAGACAATGAAAAAAAAAAGTCAGTCAAAGAAAATTAGCTCATATTACAGATGGGAAAGTGAGGTCGAGAAAGGTGAAGACCCTTGCCCAATGTTGTACAGCCAGAGTGGCATATTAGGCACATGCTTTTCCTACAGAATGGCAGTATTCTGCTTGTCCTTGAGTCAGGTGATTTCCTCGTTACACTCCGTTACACTGCCTACTATGTTTTGGCTCATTGTCTCATGTTCCAGATGCAGAAAGTGTAAAGCTGGACCAAGCTCCACCCTAGGGAATGAGTTGGCTGAAGGGGATTAGGGGAAATTGTCCTCCCACTTTATATTCTACCTTAACGATGTTCGTAATTCTGGAAATCATATCGGTGATCCATAGTAGGGCTGCTCTCATCCTGCATCACAGTCAAGGAAATGGTCATGGTGGCCTGGGGTTATTATCTTTTGTGCTCAAAAGCAGGATTCTTTTGAAGTTACAGAGGTGGAGGCAGGGAGAGTGGAGCAAAGAGAAAGGAGGTTCTGTAGACTATAGTGAGAATTATGGAAGTTTGCATGGGGGCCTGGAGTTGTAACATATAGCTGGAGTAGTGTGAACCTGTAACCCCCAAATCATACACAATGTTGTAAGGCATCATTATCTCAAAAATAATGCAAAAGAACCTAACAAAAGAAAAGGAAACAGTATTCTTTGAAAAACATGTGCTTAGCTAATTACACATATTCCAGTGAATTCCCAAAGGTATCTGCGGCAGGTGAGTAACAGTTTGGTTTTATAGAATAGTATTTTTTTTTTCTTTTTAATGAATAGCACACAGACACGAGAAAGACAGGCTATCATTTCTGGGTTTGTGTTCTTTACCTTGGGAGATCATGCTGAAGTTAAGTGAAAACAAATTTTATCTCCCATAATTATAATACACAAAATGTATTTCACTCTTTTCAAATAACAAAGAGTAAAGACAAAAGCTTGGCTGGGAAACAAGATTCGTTATCACTGCTGACATTGTAGGAAAATGCAATCATTTGCATATAAAGTGTAATGAAGAAACAATTTTTAGGGTTTTAGACCTATTCTGAAAGGCCTTGGAAGACATTCTCATTCTAGTAATCAGAGCAGCCTCCTGGAGAAAGGTTTCCATAGCAACTCATGAAAGCTTGATGGTGCTTTTTTTTTTTTTTTTTCAAGAGCATAAATCATCCCCTGGCTTGAGGCTTCTGGAAAGGTCTCCTTTAAAACAGAACACAAGGCTTCAGAAGGTTTGGAATCTTTCATAATCACTTTTGGGGGCAAGATGTAAACAATGTCATTTTAGACATTGGTTTTCAGGGATCACACTGATGGCGCACATAGGTATTTTGGTTTATGTCATGCATTGATTTGATTTTCCAACAAGATGACGTGAGTACGGTCTCAGAAGAGGATTCACTCTTTACTTAATGAGGAGCTGGTCTACCAAAGTGCCTGCTCACGAGTAGTTGAGCACAGGCCTCCCGGTGATGATATGCTGATACCCGCTCAGGGCTCAGGGTGCTGAAGTGCCAGGTGATTTTTATTAACATACTCTTTCCAAGAAAGTTAATAAAGGAACATTCTCATTTTAAAACTTGGCACACTTCAAGTTTTGTTTTCTTTTTATTTTACTTCACTGAGCATAATCACTTCTAGCTCCACCCATGTTGCCGCCAAAGCGTTTTAACAACGTGAGTCTTTATATATTATAGGAAATAATGTGTCTAGTGCAAAGCACATGACACATGAACATAATACAGTTGGCACAGTGACAAGACCAGGTTTATAACTAGTTCTGCCATCACTCTCTATGTAAGCTCAGCGCATCCTTGAATGGCACTGAGCCTCCATTTCATAATCTGAAAAATAGGAATAAGAACACCAGCTTCACTGGGTTCTGGTTGAGGACTGAACATGCGTGAACATTTGAGACTGAGGTGCTGTACAAACGTTATGTCTTGTTATTCTTGGCTGGTTGGCTGTCTTTCCAGCTCTTTCCCCTTGCAAATGTCAAGGTATCTTTTATCATTTCCAGTGTGACCACAGGTATTCCATTTCAGTGTGTAGAACTATTTTAGTTTTTTACACTGTACTAAATGTAGCATGTTTACCTAGACACCATTGCCATCCTTTATTTATTAAGAAATTAAATGTCATCTTTGTTGAAGGTTATGAGATGAATCCATTCAACAAATGTGAGTGCCAGCTGTATATGCCATTGAGGTGACAAAGAATAGATAATTAAATTCTTATCATTCAATAAATAAGCTTTCTGAGTCTCAAGGTCATGGTTGTTCAGGAAGTGCACTGCATAGTGGCATCTGGCGATGCAGTGCACAAGGCACGCAATCCAGGCCCTGTTTGGAAAACTTGGCCATTTTCACTGGCCTAAAATTAACCTACCAGGGTAGTTCACCTCCCAGTAATTTACACAAAGCTGTGGGATGCACTAGCACCAACACTGATGTTTGCACAGCCAAGGTGATGTTCAAATGAAAGACTTTCAGTGTTTCACTATTTAACATGAAGGCTGCTGCTTGTGCATGGTGTCTGAAGTCAAATTGCCTGGATGCCAGTACTGATGTATCACTGGTTAGCTGTGTGGCCTGGAGCACATTAGTTGAACCTGTGGTTCACTTCCTACATGTGCCCACTTCATAGAGTTGTTGGGAGGACATGTGTATTCTTTTTTTTTTTTTTAAGGATTTATTTATTTGTGTATACAGAACTGGGGTACAGGCCAGAGATGCGGATGGTGAGCAGATTCATCAGACAGAGTGGGGAGCAGAACAGGCAGATCGACGAAGTCCACTACTGAGGGGAGCAGCGGGAGGGTCAGGAGAGGTCTGCCGCGCCATGTGGTCACCTCTGGGGCAGGCGGGGATCGAACTCTGGTGGAAGTGGCTTTAGCTTCTCAGGGCTGTGCTTTAACCCGCTGCGCCACCAGGGAGGGCTGGATATGTATATTCTTATATGTGAAATGCTTGGAAGAGAAGCCGGGTTGAAATGTTACCTGCTTTAAGTAATGGCTTTACCTGCACCTCTACTCTGTTGAAAAGTTCCACAATTCATAACTTATTCTGCCTACAAATGCTATTTTTCTTTAATGATTTTAATTTCAAAATGGGGATGTTTTCCTTCTTATCCCAGACCTTTTTGGGCATGACTTTGTGTTAATAACTAAAAAGCATTCTTTTTAACAATATCAAAGAATTCTAGTTCTTTGATCAGAAGGTCACTTTGTTGTTTCTAGAATTTCTTTATAAAATCATTGCTTTGTCAGAAGTGACTGAAGTGATGAGGGCTTATTTGCCTTTTTTTTTTAATTTTAATTTTTTATTTTTACTATTTTCCTTCCTGGAGTTGTGACTGTATCCTCTGCCAGGGTTACACAATTAGAGATGCTTTGAGGTACAGTAAATTGCATCAATTTTTGGTTAAGATTCTTTTTTGTAACTTTAAACTGGGAAGAAGTTCTTATGGAACAATGGTGCTTCCTAAAGTTTTTGAGATAGCTAACTTAAGACTTTTAAATAGTTTAAAAGTTTTGCTAGATATCAGTTTGGTATGAAATACATGAAGCAGATGGTTGCAGCAAAGACTGAGGCAGATGATGATTTCAGTTTTTCTGTTCCCTTCATATTCCTTTTTTTAAAGACTTATTTATTTATGCATAGAGACCTGGGGTACAGGCCAGAGGTGCAGGGGCAGTGAGAGGATTCACCAGAGACAGTGGGGAGCACAACAGGCAGACTGATGAAGTACACTGCTGAGGGGAGCAA
>NW_004567128.1:24840569-24841939 GCF_000260355.1 Condylura cristata | reverse complement strand
TTTTAGATTCCCCCCACATTCATTTTATATTTTAGAATTCCAAGACTCCCCAGAGAAGGGACCATCTCACATGTTTTTGTTATTTATTTTCATATTTTTTATTGGAGTGACATTACAGAAATTTCAGGCATGCGTCATTATACATCAGCAACTGTGTACATTCAATTCTATGGGAAAATGCGTTAAAAGTTCCAAGCAACTGACATAGAAATGAACTGTTAGAAAACAGTCCCATTGTACACCAGGGAGATGCTGTGTGGTTAATCATTTGCTCATTCTTCAATCAGACAGACCATTAGTCAGTTTACCTATTATCAAAGAGAAATCGCTTTTGAGCTACTTCTTGACAATTCTAGTCCCCTCCTGAGCACACTCCAGCCTTTCATTTCCAGGTTTAAATAATTACAACTTCCATCTCCTAAATTGTTGTCTCAACCCCTTTGTCACCATTATTTCAGTCAAATCAGTTTTTTTCTCATGTGATGTCAAACAAGCAGTTTGAAAACCTCCTGTGAATATTAGTGATACAAATTAGGAGGTATTTTCAACAATATGCTCTGTATTGCCCTAGATAAAGATACTTTTTAAAAAAAGGATTTATTTATTTGTGCATATAGAACTGGAGTACAGGCCAGAGGTGCAGGGGCGGTGAGAGGCTTCATCAGAGACAGAGCGGGGAGCAGAACAGGCAGATCGATGAAGTACACTGCTGAGGGGAGCAACGGGTGAGACAGGAGAGGTCTGCTGTGCCATGTGGGTCATCTCGTGCTGAAGCGGGATTGAACTCATGCTGAAGCGGCTGCAGCTAGCTTCACAATGCTGTGCTTTAACCTGTTGTGCCACCAGAGAGAGTCACTCCCTTCATATTCTTAATTCTCTAGTTCTCTTAAGCCACCTTGAAGCCATCTGAAGTATGTATTTACCAATTTCTACAGATTCTAACTCACAGGTCATTTTCCATGACCGAAATGGGAAACAGACTATACCAGGTATTCAGAATAATTTGGTTGTATAATCCAAATTGTGGTATATAAATACTGAGTTAATTATCATTTTACTGAGATATTTTCTAAGTAAACTACTCAGAGAGGAAGACACAACCTTTTTTATAATTTGATGGCACTAGGCACTCATCTACCAATATGCAGATGTGCCAGATGTGCAGACTGATTATTCATTCAAGGAATACACTTGGAACCACAATACTATGGAATCTGCACCATTTGGAGGCATCAAACGAATGATGGCCGGGGCCCACAGGGGCTGCTTCCAGAAGTGCCAAATGATAACTCATGTGTGATATATGAATTGATCCTATATATTAAACTCGAGTTTGTTAGCTTTCTAAAACTACGAAGTGATATTAAGTT
>NW_004567128.1:24838490-24839154 GCF_000260355.1 Condylura cristata | reverse complement strand
TCATGCTGAAGTGCTTTAGCTCCTTAGTGCTGTGCTTTAACCCGCTACGCCACCAGGAAGGGCCCTAAAGATACTTTCGTCTTTTTCTGTTTGATTTCTAAAGGCACATGAACATAGAGAACTCCTTCAGTAATTTGCTAAGACTGGCTTATTTATATAACTGATTATGTTTAACATCAGATACTACTTGGGAACTGTACTTGCTCAAAGACGGCACCTTTTATGGAATTGAGTGCTGGTGTAGAGGACTGATGTATTTCTTTCTGAACCTTTGTTTAAGCCTCAGCAGGCTCAGTGGGTCTGTCTGAATTCACTGATAACAGCTGTTACTATGGCTGCATGTTATTCATATTGTATTTGTTGAACTGATGCCTGATAAGAGAAATGAGATTGAATTGCCAGTAATTTTGAATCTAAATAGAATTGTTTTCTCTTTCTGATGTAGGGTAAAAAAAAATTATAAAACTTGAATGAAAAATCCAAGCCCTATGTTCCTCAATTCAGTTTGTGCAATGCTTCTGCAAGTTGTGGGGCCTGTGGATTTGGGGGCCTTTCCCCCACTACCAACTGGAAGCCCTGTCCTTCTCCCAAGGAGAGAAACAAGAAAATGGATTAACTCAAATAGTGAAATGTCAAATGTCAGACTCTTTAAAAAAAAAAAAAA
>NW_004567128.1:24837299-24838390 GCF_000260355.1 Condylura cristata | reverse complement strand
AAAGTTTTATCTATTTATACATACAGAACTGGGGTACAGGCCAGAGGTGCAGGTGTGGTGAGAGGATTCACCAGAGACAGAGTGGGGAGCAAAACAGGCAGATTGACAAAGTACACAGTTGAGGGGAGCAGCGTGCAGGCCAGGAGGGGTCTGCCACACCATGTGGATCACCTCCAGGGCCGGGCATTGAACTCGCACTAAAGCTGCTGTGGCCAGCTTGCAGTGTTGCGTCCTAACCCATTGTGCCACAAGGGAGGGCCCCGTGTTTTATATTGTAATAGCAATACAGTTTTCCCCCATGTCTAATTTGGTTCTCTTATATTCTTCCTATAAGTAAAACCATTCGATATTTGTTCTTTTCCCTTCTGACTTATTTCACTAAGCATGATCCCTTCTAGCTCCATCCATGTTGCTGCGCATGACATGAGTTTATCCTTTGTCATTGCTGAGTAGTATTCCATCGTGTATATAGACCTCATCTTCTTTGTCCCCTACAGTGGAGGGGAGGAACAGGAATTGGAAGAAGGGAGGAATGTGGCGGACTGTGGTGATGATGTGTGGACGAATTGCAGGAAAGGGGAAGTAGACATTGTCTTAAAATGAACAACAATGCAAATAGAATATAATTAATAAGTTAATTTAAAAAATTATATTCTTGGATTTGAAACTTTCCATCAATCTCCAAAAGCCTCATTTTAGCAGTAAATCTAGTTCCTCTCACATGCTTTGAATGTCCAATCTCCCCACCCTTCCTAATTAACTGGTTTTTTTTCTGATTTCTTAGAGAGTGGCTAAACTACTAGTCCCTGCCCTTGCTGGGGTGTATGAATTTCTTTAAAGTGTGAGCTTATGTTTTTATTTGTGTTGGCATGTAATCATACAAGTTAGTCCCAAAAGATAACACATTTTAATTTTTTTTTTAAATGTAGTTCTAAGTTTTTTTTTTTTTAAGATTATTTGTGCATACAGAACTGGGGTACAGGCCAGAGACTCAGGGGTGGCAAAAGACTTCACCAGAGACAGAGCGGGGAGCAGAACAGGCAGATCGATGAAGTACACTGCTGAGGGGAGCAGCGGGTCAGGAGAGGTCT
>NW_004567128.1:24835373-24837134 GCF_000260355.1 Condylura cristata | reverse complement strand
AGACAGAGTGGGGAGCAGAACAGCAGATCGACTAAGTACACTGCTGAGGGGAGCAGCGGGCAAGTCAGGAGAGGTCTGCCGTGCCATGCGGGTCACCTCTGGGGTGGAGATCGAACTCCTGCTGAAGTTTAGCTTCTTAGTGCTGTGTTTTAACCCTCTGTGCCACCAGAGAGAGCCCAGATAGACATTTTTATATAGTAGCCACAGATGTTTTTAAGATTTGAGATATTTACCAAAAATGAAGACCTTTTTGTTCGTTCTAAAAAGAGCGATTGATTTCCCAGACTTGGAACTTGGGCCTGCATTACACAGCACTGGCCCCCTGTAAGCCTAATGGAACAACAGTGAGCCATGTGTGAGCTTTTCTCCCTAAGTATTAGCACAAGGACCTTCTCTGAGGTCCCTGGAGAATGTCTGATTCTGATTTCTCACTGTGTTCTCTCCCAGGTATGGCAGCAGCCAAACTTCTGCATGAGACTGGTCTGAGTGTGGTTGTTCTGGAAGCCCGCAACCGAGTGGGTGGCAGGACTTACACTGTTAGGGTAAGACATTAAAAATGGGGGTGGAGGGAGGAAAGCGGGGATGAAATTGAATTTTTTTTTTTCCTGAAAGTCTTGAATTTCATTTCAACCTTTTCAAGAGAGGAAAATTTACTCTGCAACATTCTCCATAACCTATTTCTCAATTTGCTTCCTACTACTCAACTCTTTCTTCTCACTTATCTCTTTTCAGCTTAGCAGCTGCCCTTTAATATATTGCACCAATAAATAGGTGTTTGGATTGCACCTATTTAAAATGAATAAAACAAAATCACTGCCCTTGTAGAAGTGACATTCTTTTTTGAGGGGTAGAGGGTAAGTGGATGAGCTGGACAATAAAAAAGAAAAAGAAAAAACAAAAGAAAAGAAGGAGCCCTCTGGCATACCTGAGTACTAAGTACCCAGTTATGCATAAACATATTCAGAGATAGAGAGCTTTCCTACTCACTTTTTGTTCAAAAGTTTGTCCATAGTAATTGCAATTGAAGTTGATTGGAAACCTTCTAGAAAATTTGCTACTGAACATACAAGCGATCTCAAAGGTTCAGATTATAAACAAATTTCCCTAATGCTAATTTTCAATTGTCTGGATTAGCAAACCACATAAAGTAAGTGATATTTACTTTCTTGCTTCCCTTTTAGTATCAGGGTGCATCAGAGTTAACCTGGATTATTAAGACAAATTTATCAGTGGTTCATAGCTTGCAAATTTAAGGCACTAAAAAACAGTGTTGTGGTATATTGTGAATGATGAGGTTTAGAAGTCTCTTGCTTATTCCGTGTTAAATTAATTTTACTTTAAATTAGGGGATGATTTATTAGTTGCTAAGTCACCTGAATGAAAAAGATTTGAGAACAGAATCCAGTTTTCCATGTTAAACCTCCAGGTACTTCTATACCCTGTGAAATGCCAATTTGCTTATTTCAGTACTATCCTTTTTTTTTGTTTTGTTTTGTTTTTTTTTTACATAAGAATAACATTTTCACAAATACTTTTCTTAATTTTTTTCCATGGGAAAACAGAACCAAAAGGTGAAGTATGTTGACCTTGGAGGATCTTACGTCGGACCAACCCAGAATCGTATTTTAAGATTGGCCAAGGATCTAGGATTGGAGACCTACAAAGTGAATGAAGTAGAACGCGTGATCCATCATGTCAAGGTAAGCCTTGGTCAGGCTTTCAAGGATTTGGAGGGAATTTTTTATTTTTTATTTTTTTTTT
>NW_004567128.1:24833033-24835028 GCF_000260355.1 Condylura cristata | reverse complement strand
ATTCTCAGTATCTTTAGTATAGCAGGATGATACATGTGTGCTTTATAAATGTATTTTGCCACCCTGAGAATTTTTTCATGGTTATCAAGGAGGAATTAAATGAGAATTCTAAACCTAGTGGGGAAATTTAATGGCGAAGCAATGTTGCCCATAAGGTAAGAAGTTTAACAAAAGCCACAGAGAGAAGACTGTATGATTAATGAAATACTTCTATTTAAATACCTGGGGCTCTTTAGTGTGACCTAAAAACCTGTCTACAGTTTTACAAATGTTGTCCTAGATAGCACATTATGAAAAGTATTGATAATATGACCATTATAGTATTGAAATTGTATCACTGGCTAAATACACACATGAATATATGTGTGTGTATACATATATTGGTTAAATTACTTTTCTCTGGAGATTTATATAAAAATAGCTCACGTCCATTGCCCATCTTTTGTCTGAAACTTACACGGATCACACCAAGATTCCTGTGAGTTTTCTGGTCTCCATTTCTATGATCATTTAACACACTCATTCACCTATCATGTCCTGTGACTATTCTTCCATTTACTCCTACCAACCTGGGTTCAAAGACAATTCTTTGTATTGATTTTTCTCACACTGTCCCACAAACATTTGTGTGTAGCAGAACTGGCTGATGCTTTGAGCAGTGACGTTATGTGGTGGGAGCGTTGGTATTGGTTGAGAGGTGGAAATTGTCGAAATACCAACAGCTTAGAATTGGATGTTGGACATTCAAATTCCAATAAATCCTTAGACCAGTGCACTCCTGGGAATTTCTCTCTGACCACGTTCCTCTATGGATGCCAGACTTTTGCCATGTTATTGTCTTTAGACTTCTAAATCTCCCTGATCTTAATTTCCCACCATCATTGTCGTCTTAGTCGAAAAAGTCACAGATGTTCACAGACGTGCAAAGAGTCACTCACTCTGGACCCCACTTGGAGTCCCATGGAACTGGCAGAGGTTTTGAATTTTAGTTTTGTCTCTCTTTCCCTCACTGAGCTCCACAGAAGATAGAATCAGTACAGACACATATTCCTCACAGTAGAAATAACTCCCATAGGAGATAGAAAAAACTAGTACAGTCAGTTCTGATTTGCATAATTATGTTGAACCGCTTGTATTATTTATGAGTGATGCTATCAAGAGGGACAAATAAGAGACTACATTATGAATCATTGAATAAAACAGGAAATAAACATCTATATAATTTGGAATAACATGGGTAAAGGATTTCCTTAACTTATGCATAAATGTTTCAATTAACCTTCAGATTTTGTTCTGTAAGCCTTTTTGCCTTGCTCCTGTATATGTCTAGCAGGGAAAAGAAGACACATTGAGGAAGAAATGAAAGTATAGCATGGAGATAGTGTGATTTGTTGAACATCAATCAGCAGCAGTAGTGATTAGTGTACATCCTTCTTTGGGTGCTTTGCTTTTAAATGTAGGACATATTGTTCTATTTCTTCTGTCTTCTTGTCCTAATATGTAAGAATTGCAGAGACTGACTCCACAAACACTAAGATCTCACTTTCATTTCTGCAGGCAAAGGGAATGACTAGAGATTCTCTTCTCTTCTCTTCTCTTCTCTTCTCTGTCTTCATGTAAGCAGGGGTTCTTGGTAGTCAGGAGTTGTTACAACCAGGATGCTGTAATCTTATGTCTGACATTACTACCTTGTTTGAAAGTGACAGATTAGTCATCAGTTGTGGAAATGTTATTACACTGAAATGAGAAAAGTTTTTCAGTGATGGCCATGCGTGCTGCTTTCTTTGACAGTTTTCAAGTAATCTATGTGAAGCTAGGAAAATCAAGCAGCATTCCTATTAGATACAAGATAAATACCTATGCCAACAGTGCTCCTTATACATTTTAAAATAAATTATTGCTTTTAATTTTTACAAAATAATTGTGCCATGTTATCGTAAATAAACAGTAGGAAAGGGCCCTCACTGGTGTCACCGCAGGTTAAAGCACAGCACT
>NW_004567128.1:24806792-24832468 GCF_000260355.1 Condylura cristata | reverse complement strand
ATATATATGTTTGCCACAACCTACTAGTTCTCATCAGTGAGACATCTGAAAGACCAGTGAAGCTGAGAATCAATGGATTTTGCAGTCTTGATAGAGGAGCTAATCTGACTTCCTAATGGTCATATCTGGTGAAGAAATACATGATAACAAATATGATAAAGATTTCATAACTAAGAAGTCCTCCCAAAACTAAATGCTTGTTCTCCATAACTACCCCCATTTCTTTGCTCACATGACATTTTCTCATTTTTAACTTGTTAATTTCTTGTCATGTGGCTATATCTATGCCTGTAATTATTGACTAGACCTCTGACAGTCTACCTCCTACCTGCCAGAAAATGGAGTTTGGAAATAATTCATGAATATATATAGTCTATTTCTGTCTGGTTTCTTCAGTGAATATGTGTATTTCCTCCCAAAGCCTGAGAGGATCAAGTATACTTCGTACCTTAGTGTCAGATGCTGTTATTCAAATCAACCTGCTTAAGGAATCTGCTTTTAACATTTCTTACATGGTCATTGATGGGGAGTTTCATGGGCAGCCTTAATAACATTAAGCTACAGAACTTGGATATGCTGATCGAAATTGATACTGATGAAGTGAAGCTACCAAAAAGTGGGAGAGGTACAGCAGCTCTTGATGGGGGAGCTACCCAGAGGAAGACTGTGTGTCTCAAGAAACAGTGGCTCCCACTCTCACCACTTCCCTAGTGGGTTGTAGAAGAAATGGTCTACCTAGATGGGGAGTGTACATGATGGCTTCACAGTAGGCACCCCCAAATCCCTGGTGTGTTGAGATGGGCAAGCTCCTTGACTGTCTGTCCTCTGCTGTGTCAGAAATATCTCTGTCTTCTGAATGGCACTCAATTTTAGTGCTCATAGATCAGTTTTACATTAAAATGTGATTTTTGAAATCTTTGTTCTTTAATAAGAGATGTGAATACTGGGCCTCCCTGGTGACTTAGGTGGGGGTAAGTCTCAGCATATGAAGCTATTCACAGCCACTGTGGGTCAGCCAGAGAGCTGACCCACATGGTGCAGCAGACCTCTCCTGTCTCACCCTCTGCTCCCCTCAGCGGTGTATTTCAGTACATCTGCCTGTTCTGCTCCCTACTTTGTCTCTGCTGAATACGCTCACCCTCCAGCACCCCTGGCCTGTACCCCAGTTCTTATAAATAAATAAATCTTTAAAAAAAAACATTTTTTTAAAACAAGCTGTACTGGAATTTAATTATCAGTGGGAGAAGCGATCACTTCAGCTGAAATCTATATAATTTAGAAAGTCTTTTCTTCTACAGTTAGTAATGTGGCTATTGATGGTTAAAAATTGTTTAGCATCTACTGAAGTGTTTAACCTGTTTTGCAGTCATGCTTATTTCTGCTAGCACAGTTTAGAAAACATCTGTTTGGATGCCTTAGGAATGACTTGTAGAATTTTTCCCCTTTTAGAAAAGATCTCATAATTATAAAGAAAGCAACCAAAAAAAAGTTCTTGAGGAAATTTAGTATATATTCTAACTTAGACCTCTTCCTCTTGCATTGAGTGCATGCATGTTTTTGTTTAGCTTGTTGTTTCTTATTTGGTCATTCTTTTGGGATCTTTGAAGATGTTGGAGAAAATTCTGAAGGTTGCTATAAAAAAGACTGTCTCAGATGCTTGTATCAGTCTACAATTGGGCCTAGTATCTACTCAAAGTATGCATGTAAATGCTGTGTTGCCTGAAGGCTGAATGGTTAAGAGCTTGATACAGGCAATGATACAGTGTGACTTTAAAGTAAGAGCCAACTTGCACACTGATAATCACTACCAAATTTTAGTTACCTGGTGAAACTAAGAAAATGACCTTCTGGTCTTTGCTTCTCTGTGGGCAGAAACCAGACTGATTGTGGAAGTCCCTTTGGTGTTCCATGTGTCCAGCCTCAAGAGATGCTTGAAGAGGCAACTGTCAAATATATTGTCTATTGTCACTGTTACTTTTGCTGTTGCTCAGTCTCATGAGAAGGTAGTATTTGGCATAATCCCTCAATTTGTTGAAAACTCTGAAATCCTATTGCGAAAATAGTCCATAAAGGCAGAGAGCAGAGAATGTTCTATCTGTAAGATCTGTTTATTGAATTGCTCTAAGGTAATCACAGTTGCTAAACTGCAATGGCAGCAGAATTACAGTTGAAATATTGAGCTATTAAACATTGAAATCATAATTGCATTTGGCAAATGGAAATTGTCCTGTTGTGCAGGACTTCAGCTTCTCCCCGAATTCAGCAGTACAAAGTGCACAGCCTATCCAAGCTCTTACTATGCCCGTTTCTCCATGAGCCTTCCCCCAAACCTATTAATCCAGGGAAGCCTGGATCAAAGTGCAGGGTGCATTTGCCTCTCTCATGATGACAGAAGTCTCCAGGAACAGGCTAGGCAAACACTTGAATTTCACCCAGGAACAGCTGCCTGTTTTGCACAGATCTACACATGCCACAGAGAGTGCACTGGCTCCTGGAGTCTGCCCTAGCTGGGATGGGCTTCAAGAACCTTCTCTTCTCCCACACTTCATTTCCTTTGTTGGAAAGGTTCCCTCTCCCCCCCCACCCAAGGAAAATGGTGGAGAATATTAATGTCCTCTTCAGCAAGTGAAACTCATTTGACTGAATATCATTCTGAAGCTTATGTTAAATTGTTCTGGAAACCCAAGTACATATTTGTCCTCTCTAGAGAATACAAGTAGACCTTCACACTGTAGTAATTTGCTAAAAATTGTGTCTTCAGTGGCTCTATTTAGAATAACAGTTTGGGAGGTAACATGAATTTATTCTACTTCAAGATTTCCATTTGGAACTTAAAATATGATAAAGTTAGTCAACATATTCTCTCTGAACACACATACGCATACACACACTTCAGGGTAAAGGCAGTATGCATTGGCAGGAAGTTCCAGAGGGCCTTCCTTGCTCCTCTCAGCAGCAGCCTGCAGGAGGGCATAGATATGGATTCTAAGTCTGTCAGGGTAAAGTTTATCTCTTGGTTTGTGCTATGACCAGCAAAGAATAACCGTGGTGACATCACTCTGGTATGAACATCTGGACAGTACCCAGTGCATTAACCTTTGATCCAGGAACATCTCAGAGGTCTTGTGGATTCAATTCTGGACCATTGCAATTTAGCCAAGTATCACAATAAAGCAAGTCACACGATTTTTTTGTTTTGCAATACATGTAAAACTTGTATATATGAAGGCCTTCCCTGGTGATGCAATGGGTTAGGATCCAGCACTGCAGGCTAGCCTCAGCCGCTGCAGTGTGAGTTCCATCCCTGCCCCAGAGGTGACCTACATGGCGTGGCAGACCTCTCCTGACCCGCCCACTGCTCCCCTCAGCAATGTACTTCATCGTTCTGCCTGTTTTCTCCCTACTCTCTCTGGTGAAGCCTACACCTCTGGCCTGTACCCCAGTTCTGTATGCATCAATAAAAAATATTTTTTTAAAAAGTTATGTATGTGTTAGACTATAGACTATTAAGTATGCAGTAACAATATCTCAAAAAAGTGTACTTCCATCAATTAAAAATACTTTATTGCTGAAAAATGTTAGCCATCTTCTGAATCTTCAATGAATGGTCATCCTTTTGCTGGTGGGAAATCTTACAAAAAACGCAATATCTGTAAAGCACAATAAATGAAGTATTCCTGTATCTTAACTGGGCCTCACTTTTGTGAGGTTGACCATTTGTGAGGCCCAAATAAATAGAAAGTGTTCAGTTGTGACCTACAAGTTCTATCTTCATTAAATGGATGAGAACATAAATGCTAAGGATGGTAATTGCAGATGACAGGAAAAGATCAGATTAGAGCATGAACAGAGGCCTGCGGTTGCTAAGGATACCCCACAAAGCGCTCGCTGGCCCTCACATGGGAGGGTTTCTGTCATTTCCGTCTGAGCCTCAGCACCTGGCTTGTCTGCCTTCCTTCCTGCCAAACTTGAGATTCACATCTTGGAAAAACCCAATTCAAGATTGGCCTGTCCTTAAAATATTCCACTAGGCCGGCTCCTTGTATTCTCACTTTCTAGATCACTTCGTAAGAACATTTTTGGAAGTATGATGATTAGTGTTCTGTTGAATCACTCCTGGTAGTTCAAGATTACATGCACACAGAATTTTGTCAATGTTCTTAGTTTTTGATTTTTCTCTTTTCACATAACAAAAGATTTTTAGGTTTACTTTTTTCACTTGTGATTTTTCACAACTATTTTACAATGTCATTAAAATTCCTTGTAGATACCATTTTATTTTTATTTATTTTTTAATAATATAACAGTTTATTTTTACATCATTTTGTATGTAGGTACTATTTTAAAGAGACATATATAGCATTCTGTAGTAAGAATATTCTGAAATATAATCGATATTTTGCCAGTGACTATTAAGTATCTACACTCTAGTCAAATCACCCAAGATTTATCGTGCATCTAAAATGTTTTATTACTATGCAGGACATTAGACTAAATAAATTTAATTATTTTGGGGTATAGGCTTATTATGGTGTGGGATTTTTGAGATTAATATGAAAGGAAGTGAACAGCAAGGAAATAGTAAAAATGACTATGTAAGATAAAACATAAAGGAAAAAAATTCTTCTGCCATAATTAAACCAGGAAAAGACAGTGCCTTAACTAGAAAATCTGAGAATTGATGGCAAGAAAAACTTCAGGTTTTAATCCTGTCTGTTAAATTCCCAGAGCTAACCATATGCTAGAAGCATATGAATTACAAATAAAAACCAACAATGCTAATACCCCTGCAGTTTCTCCTACAGTTTCATAGTTATTAAGTATTTGGTCTTCCTCTCAAATTATTTTTCCAATAGTTTTGCCTGTGTTCTGCCTCTTTCTCTACCTTTCAATCCTGTGATATCTCTTTTCTGGCCACCTGCATCCTGTCCACTAAGCGGGTGGCGTACAATTTAAAATTTTTAAAGATATATTTAGTTATGGGTACAAAAACTGGGATGTAGGCCAGAGGTGTGGGCGTGAGAGGATACACCAGAGTGGGGAACAGAACAGGTGGATGTACTGAGACTGTGCCGAGGGCTGTAGTGGATGAGACAGCAAAGGTCTGCTGTGTTGTGTGGGTCAGCTTCCTGGCCAGATTGGGCTCCAATTCATGCTAAAATAGGCTGGCAATAGCTTGATAGTGGTGTCTCTTTAACCCCTGCACCACCAGGAAGACCCCTAATTTAAATTTTGTCATAGCAGCACTATACATCAAAATATTATTAAATGCTGATGCCAATGAGTAACAAAAAATGGCTAAGCTTTGGTGAAATGGATGTTAAATAGCAAACACAAAAATATCTCACTATAAAGAATTAGAAGAATTATAATAGCAGTACAACAAGTTCTAGAGAAAGTATTCTGGAATCCTTTTTACTTAAAATCTGATACCATCTACAAGAACCAACATTTGGAGAAGGTGAGAAAGGAATAAGGCAAGTGATATTGCAATCTTCCTTCATTGTATGGAATCAGTCTCTACCAAAATTAAACCTTTGGCTGATAATAAGACAGAGATTTAAATCTCTGAATGATTTTTATGACCTTTTGACTTTTATACTACAAGACTTTTTAAAGAAACTAATAGCTCTAGGGGTTATGCTACATTATTTCAAGTTTAGCATTTCCTTCAGTGAACTTCAGTTTGTGTTTTTCCCACTAAATTTAAGTACATTTATGTCATGAAAAATAGCACATACAATGTGATTTGATTCTCAGGCATTAGTATCTTTCTCTACCCTTTCCTCTTTCACTCCACCATCCCTCCCTCTTTCACTCCTTTCCTCCTCTATTTCTTTGTTATTTCTGTCATTCCTCTCTCAGTCATCCACTTGTTCATTTATCCTTCTTTGTCAGCTGTTCAGCCATTGTGCACCCACCTATTTATTATTTTTTAAGATTTATTTATGCATACATTACTGGGGTACAGGCCAGAGGTATAGGGGCTGTGAGAGGATTCACCATAGACAGAGAGGGGGCAAAACAGACAGATCGAGGAAGTACACTGCTGAGGGGAGCAGCGGGCGGGTCAGGAGAGGTCTGCCACGCCATGTGGATCACCTCCTGGGCAGGCGGGGGATTGAACTCATGTGGAAATGGCTTAAGCTTCTTAGTGCTGTGCTTTAACGCCCTCTGCCACCAGGGAGGGCCCCACCCATTTATTTTGCCCATACACTTAGGTATCCGTCTTTTTATCTTGTAGATATTTATTTTTTAAAAAAGTCTAGAACACCATACACCGAGTATTGTAACTATTCTAGGAGGAGTGGTGTGATTTGAGGTAACTTGCTGCCTTATCTGCACTTTTGAATACTTCTGAAACACTTTCTAGAGAGTTCCTTTGCTTTTTAACTTTAAAACTGCAATTAACCAGACTCCATTTTTCAGAGTTCATGGACTAGGAAAAGAGGTTCGGCCCAGAGTTTCCAGCAGATCTCTGTGATTCTCACCTGCTCAAGCAGCAGTCACCCAGCTGATGTATCTATTAACAACATCCAGACTGCTCCCAGCCAGGCTTAGTGACTGAAGTCTGACCCTTTGAGTTTAGACAGTCTAGATCCCAACGCAGCTGTTTGAATGCAGAACCTCAAAGACTCTCCTCCTGGTATGACTGTACTGCAGAATGTTCTCCAGTGTCTTGACACCTACACACACTCTCTCACTTCATCACTGACCTTTTGTGCAACCTTGACCATGTTACTTATACTTTTGTGCCTTGATTTCTCCACATACAAAAGAAGGATATTTATACCTGTCCTTTATGCTTTGAGCTTTTAAAGAGAAAGGCCAAGAAGAGACACTGATGAACACCTTTCTCAGTGACAAGGCTAATGTTGTACTTTGAAGCTTCAAAGAACATTTCCATAGGAAGGCTAAGGTCTGTTTACTTTCCTTTAAAAACAAACCTTTCTTTTTTTTTTTTTTAAAGATTTATTTATCTATTCATACAGAACTCGGGTACAGGCCAGAGATGCGGAGGGCGAGAGGATTCACAAGGGACAGAGTGGGGAGCAGAACAGAGAGATCGACGAAGTTCATTGCTGAGGGGAGCAGCTGGCAGGTCAGGAGAGGTCTGCCACGCCATGTGGATCTCCTCCGGGGCTGGCGGGGATTGAACTCATGTGGAAGTGGCTTAAGCTTCTTAGTGCAGTGCTTTAACCCGCTGCGCCACCAGGGAGGGCCCTAAAAACAAACCTGTCTAACAGACTCTGGGGAGTCTTAGTACCAAGTAAGAATTTAAACAGCTAGATACCATGCAGAATGAAGCTTTATAATTTTTTTTTTTCCCAAAAGAGAACCAGATCAGTAGACTCCTCCTGAAAATATTTGCATGGATTCCATATACACTCCTCTTCTTTGTTTCTGCTGTGGTCTGCTAAGGAGAAACCAGCTTTGAATCTCTTGTAGGGAGCTATCTTAGGTGTACAGGAAGAGCCATGTCCCTGAGATTTTCATGAGAGCAAGGTGGTCTGAGATGGTGCTGTCGAGAATGCTTCGAAACGCTTAGGTCCCCAAATCTTGAAGCTCTTTGCTGCAAAAACTTAAGGGAAAATTTTAAGGAGAGCATAATTACATTTTGTGTCGCATTATTATTTTAATTGTTAAGCTGTCTTGGACTATGACTAACTCAGAAGAAATCATAAAACTGGCCCAAGTGCTGTATTTGTTTATTTTCAAATTTCATCTTTCAGGACATAAGGTCCATGCAAAACTCTGAGCAAAAGGGCTGAAGAATGACCTGGAACCTTTCAGTGCTGACATTTTCTGCTTCCCCTATCTTAAGTTGGCAAATGTCAAGGGCAGCAGCTACAGACAGCATATAGTCATGTGCAAGCCAAGAAAATGACCCACAGTTCATAATCACTTACAATTTAGCGTCTCGTGTCTTTTGGAATTTCAATTCAAAATGGAATTGAACAATAACAGCAATAACCAACACTTTTTGAATTGCAGTATAATGCCAAGGACCATTCTAGACATTTGCTGTGAATCCTTTCACTTAACACCTACAAAGTCCAAAGGTTGTGACTATCCCTTGTTTACAAATGAGGGCATCAAAGCACAAAGCATGTGGGTAATTTGTCCCCAAATTCCCCAGCTGGTGATTAAATGGAGACCCCAACCTTGCTCAATCTGTCTCCAGAGTTTATGTAGTGGGCTTCTCAACTGATATGCTGGCTTACATGAGTTAAGAATTAGTAACTTCTGGGCCCTCCTAGAACAACAGGTTGAAGTGCAGTACTAGGAAGATAGCTGTAGCGACTTCGGCACAAGATCCATCCCTGCCAGGGAGGTGACCCACATGGCTCAGCAGACCTCTCCTGACCCGCCCGCTGCTCCCCTCAGCAGTGTACATTGACAATCTGCCTGTTCTGCTCCCCACTCTGTTTCTGGTGAGTCCTCTCACTGCCCCTGCACCTCTGGTCTGTACCCAGTTCTGTATACATAAATAAATAAATCTAAAAAAAAAAATGAGTGACTTCTCAAGAAATACAGGAAAAGGGTGAGGGTTTTGACAGCTGATTTGTGCAGTAAATTCTGAACCTTCCTCATTTTACTGCCCAGGGTTTCGCCCCCTAATGCTACTTTTCCTCTCTGATGCTTTAACCCCATTTGACCTTTTGGCACCTACCTGATGTTCTAGTGGTATTGGAAATCCATGAGACCACCAATATGAACTGCTTTTGCTTACATCAAGCACTGTTAGAAGACATTGAAATATCTCATTTCATTCATTTTTTTTTAAAGATTTATTTATTTGTACGTACAGAACTGGAGTACCGGCCAGAAGCTCAGGGGTGGCGAGAGGCTTCACCAGAGACGGAGTGGGGAGCAGAACAGGCAGATCAACGAAGTACACTGCTGAGGGTAGCAGTGGGCGGGTCAGGAGAGGTCTGCCGCGCCATGTGGTCACCTCCTGGGCAGGCGGGAATCGAACTCATGCAGAAGTGGCTTTAGCTTCTCAGTGCTGTGCTTTAACCCACTGCGCCACCAGGGAGGGCCCTCTTTTTTTTTTTTTTTAAGATTTATTTATTTATGCTTACAGAACTGGGATACAGGCCAGAGGTGTGGGGAGTGAGAGGACTCACCAGAGACAGAGTGGGGAGCAGAACAGGCAGATCGACAAAGTACACTGCTGAGGGGGGCAGCAGGTGGGTCAGGAGAGGTCTACCGTGCCATATGGGTCAACTCCCTAGCCGGGGATTGAACTCGTGCCGCAGTGGCTTCGGAGAGCTTCGTAATGAAATGCTTTAACCCACTGTGCCACCAGCGAGAGCTCCTCGTTTCATTCTTAATGTAGGAATTTTTAAAAGTATCAAAGCTGTTCATTCTAGTAAGACTGTAGGGACTCTGTGGCATCCAACATAGACATGAGAGTAGACAGACACATGCATATCTTAGGTTTATTTCATTTTCTATTGCAAAGCATAAACTTAATAATGTTAGAGGGAGCCTTGCTGTATGTACATTTTCATGCTTAGGCATAAAAGAGAAGATAAATCTTCATATTTAAGAATGACCTGTGTGGACTAGATGTTTTGGCAGTTATGATACCTAATGACATTGATCTTTTGGATTAGATTCTAGGATGAGATTTCATCTGAAAACAAGAGGCAGTTTTTAAGCTGCTAACACTCTAAGACCAGGAGAGTTGTGCCACTGCTATTCTAAGGGCTTTGTCTTTCTCCCTTATTGGCTCTCAGATCACTGTTGATATCTTGCCTGTGTGTCCGGGCTGGAGCTAAGGTTCCTTGTGCATAGAAGCTTCATAGAAAAAAAGGTTGAAAATAAGTTAGAAAGAGAATGAATAACATTGAACCTTTATCATGTATTGTAAATATCTACATGACCTCTCCTACCCACATTCTGATCTCGCTCACTCTAGTCTGGGTACTCTAGCTTCTAGCATGCTAAGTTTATTCTTACCTGTGACTTCCATATTTTCAGGCAGATTAAAGATAGGCTCTTTTTTTTTTTTTTTTTTTTGGACACTCTATGCCCTTCCCCTTGAATCTGGGAAGGTGCTATAACTGCTTTAACACAAGTTTACATTGCTTCTACTTTTGGATCAGAACCTGAAGAAAATAGAACACTCACTCTTGTCCTGAGATACACTGTATAAGAAGGATATCCAAATGCCCTGTGCTGGAGTGGCCACACGTAGGCACACTGGTCATCTGTCCCTGCTAAACCAACCTTCCAGATGTCCCTAGCACTGTATTGGATCCCCAGCTAGCTGGGCCTTCCAGAGACTACAGTCACAGCCACTCTGTGAAACAGCCATCCGAGTGACTTCAAGCAAAAACTGCCCAGCTGAGCCCAGTCAACCTTCAGAAACACGAGGAATCATAATTAGATGAATGTTTTAAGACATGGGATTATTTCTTAATGCACAACAGATAACTAAAGCTTGCTTGCTACTATGCCACCCTTTCTTGGGTTTCAACTCTACTATCTCCTCCTCAGACAGAATTTTCCTGAAAATCTTATCTTAAAAGGAACAGCTTCTCCCACTCCCACCTGTTATTCTCTACTCAGTATATCTCTTCTCTGCTGTGTTATTTTTACAGCATGTACAAATGCCTAACATTATATCACACATGTGTTTGGTTTTCTCTGCTTCTCCTGGTGGTATGTAAGCTCCATGAAGGCAGGTATATTTCCTCTGTTTTGTCCGTTGATGTATTTTCAGCTCTTGGATCATGAATTGGCACATAGTAGGTTTTAGGTAAAAGTTTCTTACTTGAGTGACTGAAAGACTAGGTCTCTGCCCCTGTGTGAGTCAGTACTTTTAGAGCACACTTGGGCAGACCTTGATTTGACAATGTTTTTAGGAGCAATAAAGTATTTTAATCACAAGCAAACTAGACCTATAGGAAAATAAGTAGTAACATCATCTGATATCAAGAAACTAGGAGGGTCTCCCATTCAGTTCATAGACCAACTTCTACTGAAATTGCACAACTGAAGACTGCTTTGCCCACAGTTTAGTTACATATAAACTTACACATAAGGCAAAGAAACCTACAAAAAATCATTCCCTTATGTAATATATGTGTGAGGTGGGGAGCATGAGCAATAAGCAAAGAAGTAAAATATATAGAAAAAACAATTTGGATACTTAAATTTTGCTTTTCCCTTATAGTAACAGACCAGACACACTCTAGACAGATGGTTAAGTACAAAATTTTAAAAAGGTGCAAACAGGGATTTTCTTAAAATGAAGTTAATTCAGATACACTAAAAATTCATATAATATTTTGCCTGAAACATTTCAAAATGTACATGATTGGTTTAATACTCTTTAATGGGTATATGACTTGGTTTCCAAATACATTTTAAAGTAAAATTAATTTCACCACTCACTTGTTCAATTACGCAAATATCTTTGACTTATAAAATATGTTACCTTCCCATGTCAAGATTTAATAATTTCTACAAAGGGTTTGAACTTTTTAAACAGATCTGCCCAGGAGTTGAGAGAGTAGGGTCTAGTTGCAAAGAGAGTGGTCAGGGTCTCGACACAGTGGCAATATTTCAACAGAAACTCAATTCTCATCTGTAGGGTTTGCGTGATATAAACACCTCACCATGGTCCATGCCAACCTATCAGCTTACCTTCTCGGGATGTGGAGTTGGGGAGAGATGAGCACAGCCTGCCAAGTCAGGATGAGCACAAGGCTGGGAGATCAGAGAGCTCACACCCAACACTAGATGGGGGAGAATCTGGACACAATTATAAAGAACATTGACTTCTGGGCAATACAGGAAACCACTGGAAGGTTTGAAGTAGAGAAGTAAACACAGCCTGAATTTTTCTTTTATAAGTAATATTCTTTTTTTGTTTTTAAATTTATTTTTATTTTTTACATCATTCTTCATCTTATTCATTTTCTCATCTCAGCTGTAAACCCCATGGACTTCCCACCACCACTTCACCCATGTGCCATCACCATAGGCCCATGCACTCTTCCCACCCCAGTTTTGATCCCCTTCCTCTCTCCAGCCCCAGCCACGTAAAATGTCTCTGGCTTATAGTTAGTTGTTTTTACTTTATTACAATTGCCTTTTTTTTTTTTTTTTTTTAGTGTTCCCTTATGTTCTTGCTATGAGTGAAACCATCTGGTATTTTTCTTTTTCTTTCTGGCTTATTTCACTAAGCATGACCCCTTCCAGCAAATTAAAACCACAATGAAATACCACCTCATACCAGTAAGAATAGCATATATTAAAACAACTAGCAACAACAAATGCTGGCAAGGATGTGCAGAAAAAGGAAATCTCCTACATTGCTGGTGGGAATGCAAACTGGTACAAACACTATGGAAAGCTGATTGGAGGTTTCTCATACTGCTAAAAATGGAGCTTCCATAAGACCCAGCAATCCCATTCCTAGGTATCTAGCCAAAAGACACAAAAACACTGATTGAAAAAGATACCTGCACCTCCATGTTTATTGCTGCTTTATTCACAATTGGAAAAACATGGAAGCAGCCCAAATGCCCAAAAGTAGATGACTGGATTAAAAAGATGTGGTACATATACACAGTGGAATATTATTTAGCGACCAAAAAGATAAACTCATGCCTTAAAAGTAATATTCTATAGACTTTCCCTCATGAACAAAGAGATACTGGGTGTGTGTGTGCACACACAGGCATGCCCATGAACATGAGGATATTTGTATATTTCTTCATAAATGAAGGCATAATTCTGCTCTTTCTTTTTGTCAGGCACAAAAGAAGAACACACATTCTTTTTTTTTTTAAGATTTATTTATTTGTGCATACAGAACTGGGGTACAGGCCAGAGGTGCAGGGGAAGTGAGAGGATTCACCAGAAAAAGAGTGGGGAGCAGAACAGGCAGACTGAAGAAGTACACTGCTGAGGGGAGCAGCCGGCGGGGTCAGGAGAGGTCTGCCGCACCATGTGGTCACCTCCAGGGCAGGTGGGGATCAAACTCATGCAGAAGTGGCTTTAGCTTCTTACTGCTGTGCTTTTAACCCACTGCGCCACCAGGAAGGGCCCAGAACACACATTCTTTACTGAGAAGGGCAGATCCTTTCCTCTCGCAGGCATGTCACCAAATATCTACTCAACTAAAAAATGTCGTATATTGTGATTTTTATGACTATGTGACCCATTTAACCCTAGAGCTCATAAAAGTGAAATAATTCACTGGTGATGAAGGTGTTCTTAGTATCTTGCTCTCCTCTCCAGCTTTGATGAAGCTTACAGCATTCTATTCAAACAGGTATATACACATTTGAGAAATATACATGCTGTCAGTATCAGTTGACGTTTTGGAATTTTGAAGGGAGAATTCTGGAATTACACTTAGACCATCTGTGCTTCTCATGATCATAGCCATTATTTAAACCTACTTGAGGGCAGCATAAATTAGCTAACACCTGTGGCTTGTTTGGAAATTTAAGGCAACCCTATGCGATACTATCCCTGAATGTAATTTTAAAATTGAAGCTATACATGAAAATTGTTTGGGGAGATTTTAGGAATCTTTTAAGTTAATAGATTAATTTAGAGTGAATCTAAATTAATGGTGAATGGTGCAGATCAAAGAAAAAGAAAATACACAGTGACAGACTTCCTAACATAAATACACAGACCTGAAGATGGAAAGGGTGAAATAGTTGAAAATGGTGTCAAAAAGGAGAAAGCTAAGAGTTTGTAAATTTAACAGGAGACATGAATTATTACAAAGCTGAGGAATGTTTCTCCGAGCTATGAAATAAATAGCCTTTGTCCCAATAGTCTTGCTCATCTCTTCCAGCAGCTCCAAGATACATTGGCATTAGCATATCAAAGTTTCTTGTAGCCTTTAAAAATTTTTTATCAAGTATATTTTCTTGGGAAAGTTAAAAGATCAAACAGTCAGCCCATCTGTAATAATACAGAGTTTGAGATCATAAGCTTAGAATCCATAGAGCCTGGATTTGAATTTCAGGCCCACTACTTACTAGCTATGTGATTTGATTTGATGCAAGTTACTTTATCTTCTTGTGTCTTTACTTCTTAATCTGAAAAATGAAGATAATGATACTATTTTCCTTATAGAGTTGTTGAGAGAAATAAATGAATTAAATTTGAGAGATTCTAGAAAAATTTCTTGCACACAGCAAATGTTTAGAAAGTTAACCATGAGGAGGATGGCAGTGTGGGTGGGGGGATGATGAGGGTGAGAATGAGGATGGTAATTATGATGTTCGACTATCACAATTGTGTTTAATCTAATCCGCTTTCTTCTTGCTCTTGACTTTTCCTTAAGCATATGGGTACATATGCCTTCAATAAATTCCTTTTGAAAACTCTTTCTTCCTGAACATAATTGCTTCAATAAGCAGATATCTCTGGGGTCTCCCTTTCATCTCAGTCCACTTGTTAAAGTTTGAATTCTCTTAAAGTGTCTCCAGGGTGTCTTCCATGTAAAATTCACAAGTTCCCTCTTTTCCAGTCTTGTCTTTTTCTTTTTCTTTATCTGAATCTCACTCAGTACTTTTTTCTGTTGCATCATTTTATTACAAGAATAATATTCTCCTGATGGGATCTGCCCAGCACCCTGCTCACTGCCTCAAAGAGTGACTTTCCCTGAAATAAACAGAATTGCGCAGTCACTAGGGACAAATGTTCATAGCAGCAAAGTTCCTTTTGGAGCCAACAAAAATCTTTTTGTTTATGCAAAAAGAAATCTCCTTTGATTTATTTCAGGGTAGAGTTCTTATTTCAAAACATTAAGTTGGAGGGGACCAATTCTGACCCACTGTAGTGAATCATAATCTGGTTTCTACAATTAGAGAAAGTAAACATTTTCTCCAAACAATTTGTGGAATGAAAAGTTGGTGCCTGTGCCAGTGTTAATCAGAGGCTTACTTTGAAACTGGGAGAGTAGAGGACACACGTTGTGTCTGATACATTCATGGTTCCAACCTATAACGACTCCTCTGCAGAGAAATGCGTCTGAGCAGTAGAGAGTCACAGACCTATTGAAGCCCTTGGCTTTCAGGAAATTCGTTACGGATTTTGGGAATGTAATTTACTGCTTCTCAGAAACTTCTATCCCTAGTCCATAAAGTAGATCTATTAGTTTCTACCTGTCAGTTCTGTCAAAAATTTAAGTGTGATATTACAAAATGACTATAAATATCAGGTAATTTTAGCATCATTTTTTATCTTATGTGGTACAGAAGCTCTCTAGGAGGGATTTCTTTAATATAATTTACTTTTTGGACACAATTTCCCAGACTTAGATCTTCACATACCCCAAGATTTCAAAATGATAGCCTGGTAATCCACAGATGACAGTAATTAGCCTCTAAGGAAAATCCATTTTGACAAATAACATTTATTGTAGAAGTCCTAATTTCTCTTTCTCTCTTCCCTTTTATATTGTGCCATGCCTATACCTAGGTTACAAAGAGCTTTTTCATCTTTAACCACTCTGTATAGTTTAGGGACATCAAAAGCATTCGGATAATATCTTTGAAATACTAGGGGTGCACCTGTCGTCTGTCACCTGTGACCTGGGGGGGAGGGTTGTCCAGCCAGGCGGGGAAAGTGGTGCAGTTGTTTGGGATTAGCTGAGCTGCTTTCTGAGGCTGGAGGTCAGGATCTAGTCCTGAAGGTTCAGTGAGGGCTTGATAGAGAGGGTAACCGGATGAGCACCTTCCTTGACAAGAAGGTGTTGGCATAACCATTTGAAGATTGGCTTTGCTTCTAATAAATTCCAGCATGTTGAGTGATGCTATAAAGGCAGGAAGCTGCACACCTTCAGGTCCAGGGTCATCTAGGGGCTCACACAGTGGGAGTCCCCTAAAGGGTCTGGAAAAAGTCTCCCTTTGTGGGAAGCTCAAGATGTGTTTGCAAAGGGACTCTGGTATTTATTAAAATAACAGTAACAATCCTTCTAAGCACTCTACATATATTATCTCATTCCTTGCCTCATCCTGGAGGTATTATTACCCACATTTGGCAGATGATGAAAGCATTACCCAAGGTCACGGAATCAGTCTGTGTTTGGAGTCAGTGCTCACAGCTTTAAATGACAATACCCTTCATGGAAATAAAACTGTAAGGATTAATGTTTTTTGTGTCCTTTGGGTAGATACTTAGGAGTGGGATTGCAATAGGGAAGATGTGGAATCATAAACTCATGCCTTTTGCAGCAACATGGATGGAGCTGGAAGGGATCATGCTTAGTAAATAAGCCAGAAAGAAGAAGAAAAAAATACCAATGGTTTCGCTCATAGCAGGGACATAAAGGCTCAGGGGGAAAAAAAAAAGCTATTATAATAAAGTAAAAACAAAAAACAATTATCAACTATAAACCAGAGACATTCTACAGGGGTGGAGACGGGAATAGGATCAAAACTGGGGCGGGAAGAGCGCCTGGAACTATATTGACAGCACCTGGATGAATTGGTGGTGGGGAGTCCATGGGAATTACAACCGAGATGGAAAAAATACACAAAATGTTAGACAGACAGACCCTATAAAGATCACTACTCAGCATTTACTCATTTGCTGTGTGCAAAGCGCTCTGTCGAGATGCACTTTATATGCATCATCACTGATTGTCACCCACGACACCATGACATTGGTCCTGTTTGCCTTCATGTTATACCAAGGCTGCGACAGTTGGAGGTACTTTCCTGAGCCATATGGATGCCTGGGGGGTGCGCTGAATACCACAAACTATCTTCACCTCTACTTGCATGCATGCCGGGGCAAAAATGAATGCCACATGACTTCTAGTATTTGAATATTCCTAAATTAAGGCTTTGCAAGAATTGTGGTTAAGCTGGATGTCCCTTTTGTGCTAAGCCTACTGTGTTTGGCGTAATTTCTTTATTGCTTTACAATTAAATCACATAAAAACCACTTTGAGCACTTACTATGATCAATTTTTTTTTTTAATTCACATTGCCTCTGAAGCTAAATGCGTGCCTTTCCCTTCCTTGCTCCCCCAAAATGAACCAATTCTCCAACTCTTGGACACCAGCACAGGCATCCTACAATTCAACTCACTTCTCACACGGACTACCGAGAGATAGCATAAGCCTTTCAAGTTAAGGAGTCAGCCTCACAGTGTCCCCCCAGAATGCCAGCCGCGAATCCTGTGCCACTTCGTAACTATGATCAACTGACTAAGAACTGGAGGTTCCCAGGACCCCCTCCTCAGTTTAGATAATTTGCTAAATGGCTCACCAAACTTGGAGAGAACAGTTTGCTAACTACTACTGGTTTATCATGCAGACATTTTTTTTTAAGTTTTATTTATTTATGCTTATAGAACTGGGGTACAGGCCAAAGGTGTGGTGGGTGAAAGGATTCACCAGAGACAGAGTGGGGAGAAGAACAGGCAGATTGATAAGGTATACTGCTGAGGGGAGCAGCAGGCAGGTCAGGAGAGGTCTGCCATGCCATGTGGGTCAGCTCCCTGGCTGAGTATTGAACTCGTGCTGCAGTGGCTTCGGAGAGCTTCATAACACGGTGCTTTAACTAACCGTTGGGTCACAAGGGAGGCCCATGCAGACTTTAAAATCATTATAGATGAACAGCCAGATGAAGTGGTACCTAGGGCAAGATTTGGAGGGTTCTAAGCACAGGAATTTCTGTCATCTTGGACTATGGGGTACATCCCATATGTATGTTCTTTTCAGCAACCTAGAAGATCTCAGAACTCCCTTGTTTAGGTTTTTTGTTTTTTTTTTTAATGGTAGTTTCATGACATAGGCTTAATCAGTCAAGCCATTGGCCATCATGATTAAATCAGTCGCCAGTCCTGTTGCTTGCCCCAGAGATTCAGAGGTGGGACTGAAAGTTTCAAGTTTCTAATCATATTGTTCAGTCCTCTGGCAACCAGCCCCATTCAGAGCCTATAGAGAGGCTGATCAAAAGTCATCTCATCAATGTCAATCCAGATTTGATTGAAAAGGTCTTGTTATGAATTACCAAAGACACTTATCCCCCAGGAAATGTCAAAGTACTGGTGTCAGAAACTGGAGACACGGATCAAATGTATATTTTCATAGTATCACACTTCTGTAGTAAAATTTTCCAAAACATAACATAGCTTTATGATCATGTAAATTGTACAGATTTTACAGTTCTTTAATAATGGCTATTTAAATAAGTACTTTAGTTTTTATGAAAAAGCACATTAGATTTATCAATTAAATTAGAACTGGGAAAACTACTTTCTGGGCAAATTATTCATGGAGGATTTAATGAAGACTTGTAGTGACACTATAAGTGATCCGTCCTCTGATTTAAGACTGCACACTCCATGTAAGTAAATGCAGCTAGTACAGAATGTTAAAAATGCATGGAGACTTGTACCTCTTGGTGCCTTTCAACATTTTCACCCACCCCTCATCCCACCACCTCTGGCAAGCACCAATTTGTTTTCTGCATCTCTCAGCTTAAGTTTTTTAAGGTCTGTGGAGGCTTTTTTTTTTTTTAAGATTTATTTATTTATTCATACAGAACTGGGGTACAGGCCAGAGATGCGGAGGGTGAGAGGACTCACCAGAGACAGAGTGGGGAGCAGAACAGGAGCAGCGGACGGGTCAGGAGAGGTCTGCCGGGCCATGTGGTCACCTCCGGGGCAGGCGGGGATCGAACTCATGCGGAAGTGGCTCAAGTTTCCCAGTTACGTGCTTTAACCCGCTGTGCCACCAGGGAGGGCCCTGTGGAGGCCTTTTTAAGATGACAAATTCTCTCTTGCTCCTGGCATAAACCATTATATGAACAGTAATGAAATTTTAAAATTATGACCTATGATGTAAAAGTGAGCTTTGCTTTATAGGTCTTAGATTTGATTACAAACGTCCTCATCTCAATTTCCCCCTTTTAGTCTTTTTACCAATCTATGTTCATAGCAACTATTGCTGTAGCCTCCCAACCCCCTCCCCCACCCCACCCCCAGTGTTTTTAGAGAATCACGGAGAAGATGGAGGCTCTCCATCTCCATTTTCTTCAAAAGAAAACACCACTGTTCTCAAATGAGGTCCTGTTGTGCTTGGTTTTGGAAATTTTTCATGAGACTTGGGGTTACCCTAGAGTACTGGAATTGAGATTCCTTAGACATTGCTGCAGTTGCTCAGTCCATTCCAGTGAATATTGTTGCCATGGCTCCCTTGGAAGTAGACTTGAGCTGGAGGTTAGCCTGCAAGAAGGCTATTAGGGGGTTTCTTGGAAATCAAGAGCTGTGGCTAGACGGGAAAAGAGGCAGGAGGTAGTAGAGGGGACCATTATATCATGCAGTAGTGTAAGTGGAAACTTCAGTCAACTCTGCAAGGAATTCCGACGATAGGGTGTTGTGGAGCTGGGGTGGTAAGGCGTGACCTTCATCGCCTCACTAGAAGTGGCCTGCCCTGCCCCGAAAGACAGCATGCCCTTGGGCAAAGTAGCCATTCTGCAACTGGGCTAGTCTCTGATGGGCTAAAAAGCCAAGGACTCCCACCAGCAACACCCCTAACAGCTGAAGAAATAAGTCTACTTTTTTTTTTAAAGATTTATTTATTTGTACATACAGAACTGGGGTACAGGCCAGAGGCTCAGGGGCGACGAGAGGCTTCACCAGAGACAGAGTGGGGAGCAGAACAGGCAGATCTACGAAGTACACTGCTGAGGGGAGCAGCGGGCGGGTCAGGAGAGGTCTGCCATGCCATGTGGTCACCTCCGGGGCAGGCGGGAATCGAACTCATGCGGAAGTGGCTTTAGCTTCTCAGTGCTGTGCTTTAACCCGCTGCGCCACCAGGGAGGGCCAAGTCTCTACTTTTTGAGTGGAGATGTGGGCAAGCTGGCCACAGCTCCTGCCACAGTGGCCACTTGTGAACGCCATTCTTCTCTTCAGTGGGTCTATGTTATACTTGGGTCTTTTGGAGAGCTTGCTTCTGAATAGAAGAATGGCTCTGGGCAGAGAAAGGTAGGGATGTCCACAGTAAATAGACACAGTTGTGAATCCTGCTGTCTACACGCTGCATGAAATAGCCATTTTCTCAGAGGCTGGGTGTGCTCACTACTGTACCCAGAGCCTGGAGCAGTGCCAGGCACATTCAATATTAGTTGAATAAACGAACTGATGGGCAATTATTTGAGAATGGATTGGACCCTCCCTTGCTCCAGAAAAGATCTAGTTGGTAGTTTTACCCATGTCTGGTTTGTAAGAACCTCAATGCTTACTGATAAATGTCTTCCAGAGACTGTTTTTCCTCCCACCCTTCCTCCTCCTTCCTCCCTCCCTCCCTCCCTACCTTTCTTCTTCTTCTTTCGTAAGTTGGCATATTTATTTGTTTACATATTTTATATCATTGTTCATTTTTGTGCAACATATGCTGGTATGCTTTGTTCTTTCAAGTGTAGTCCCCGTAAAATTCCCACCACCAATTCACGTGTGAACCATCGCCATAGTCCCTTGTGCTCTGCTCTCCTTTGGTTTGATTCTTCTCCCTCCCCCTCCCTTGCAGAATGTCTCTGATTTCTAGTTGCCTGTTAATTTTGTTTGTTTTTTAAAATGTATTATTATTGTTGTTGTTTTACCCTGATTCCTTATTTGGTTCCGCTATATTATCCCTGTAAGTGAAACCATTCGATATTTTTCTAATTCCTTCTGGCTTATTTTACTCAGCTTTATCCCTACTAGTTCCACCCATGTTACTGTGAATGGCAAAAATTTATCTTTTTGATTACTGAGTAGTATTACTTTGTGTATACATACCACATCTTCTTGATCCAGTCATCTATTTTGGGGCCTTTGGGTTGTTTTCATATTTTACCTATTATAAATAATTCTGCAATAAACATAGGGGTGCAGATATCCTTTTGAATTAATGCTTTTGTATCCCTTGGAATACAAATATCTGAATCAAATGGTATCGCTGGTAGTTTAACCCATCATTAACTTGTCTGGTTTGTAGGAATTTCAAGTTGTTACTCATGAAGTGTCTTTCCAGAGAGACTTTCTTTGAAGCAATTTGAGCAGCAGCTCACAGAGCAGAGATCTCAGTGAAAGCTTGAGTTCTGACTCATAAGGCTGAGATTAAATTTCATTCCAAGCTGTGCCACCTTCAACAAGTTACTCCACCCGTCTTTTTTGGAACTCATCTGTAAAATGATATACAATTAGTCATTTTCTCACTAGGTTGTTGTGAGAATTAAATAATTAAAACGGTTAGCCTAGTGTCTGACAAATGGTGTCTAATACTGATAATTTTAAAACTGGGAAGCTTCATGATCATGGCATTGGCTTTTGAAGATTTAACTTTAAATCCTGCTACTACATATGAGCTGTTAAGACCTTGAACAAATGATGAACACTTCATCTCTCTATGTGTCAGCTTCTCCATCTAAAAAGGATTTTGCAGGGATTAATTAACCAATTCTTGTCAAGTACATAGAACAAGATTGGAGCAGTACAATTTTTGGTCTTGTTTGTTATTTATTTGCCAATTGCATAGAACAAGATCAGAATAGTGCTGTTTTTGGTATTGTTATTTTTAGTCCTGCAGGACTTTGCCTAATTTCTCAGCCACTTCCCTCCCATGTTCTCCATTTCTCCCGACATGGACAATGGCAGAACTTTCATGTACTACGGAGTTACTAGCCACTCCAAAAGCCATTTCCTTCAGCACAGCACATTGATGATATAATTAGAGGGCAAGGTCGGTGTGAGCTCCAGGTGCTTAGCAAAGTGAACATATGAACAGAAGAAGAAAGTCATTTGCCTAAGTAGAGCTTGCAGGTCCTCCTTGTCTCTTTTCTATGGGAAAGATGGTTTCTTTTCTCTGCCAAAGTAATGCTTAAACCTCCAAATTAATTTATGGCCTCACCATAGTCCTTGCCGATAGCAGCAAAAATGATTTTGTTTCAGAGAGCTGGGCAGCCAATTCCAGCTCTTCATGGTAAGGAAGGCGACATTCCCAGGCATAGTAGAGCAAACACCGTGAGAGGAAAAGTCACTCCAAAGAAACTGGATCTAAGAAGGACCAGGCCACTGGTTCCCTCTGGCAGAGACTGGGGTCAGCATTGGGAATAAGATGGCAAAGGAGGACAGAGATGGGGATGTGGGGTTTTTGCCTCCAGAAGTAGGGTCAAGAGAAGAGTAGGGCCCCTGGAGCATTGGATGTGTGTGTGTGGCCAAGTCCCCCGGTTTCTGAGGTTTTCTCACCCACTCATTAGGTGAAGGATCCAGAAAGCCACTTTCAGATGGTTTTATTAAACCTGCCAAGGCTCAAAGGCTACAGAATAAGGCCACGTGATGATCAAGTTCATTGCTGGCTTTCAGCAAGTCTGACCCGGTGCATATACAAAGATGCCAACCCACTTTACTTCAATAAACGTAATTTGGACAAAAAAAAAAAAAAAAAGAAAGTCAAACATAAATCTCCATGTTAGGAATTCTGACTCTAGGAATTTAGCCAAAGAAGATTAACCTCCCCAAAATGTGGACATGGGTTTATGAGTGGACAGTGGTTGTATAAATGACAGGGCATTCATCATGCTCACAGAGCTATGAGCAACACCCATTTAGTGAATATGCTCTATTTGCTATGTATTATCTTGATTAATTCCTACAATGTCCTGTGAGGTAAGCACCATTGTTGCAATTCTAAAGGTAAGAGAACACAATCGTTGAGCAACTTACCGGTGGTCACACAGCTAGCAAGTTCAGCACTAGTTTGAATGAGTCTGGTGGTTCTCTGAAAAGTCATCTTGTATCCCTTCCTGCATGCAGCGATTCCAGCAAGCCTCCAATATTTACACTTGCAGATGTCAAGTAGTTTTTGCTCTTGTGACCCTATCTCTATGTAGGACCCTATCATATTAAGAATTGAAACAGAATTTGTACAAAACAGTATTAATTTTCCTAAAATAATATAATTACCCTATAAAAATTAGCATAACACATTATCATCAAAGATGTTTCTAAAACAAACAAACAAAAAAAGGAGTGAGTGGCATTGATTTACATTTGTGCATGTCTCACAGCTGCCTTGTTGGCACACAGCTGCATTCTCTTATCTGTGTCAGTATTCAGTCTGTTGCAAGAAGTTTGTTTTATTGTATTGTAGGAAGCCAAGTTCACAGGTGTATGTACTTGCACTGAAAACGTTTTAGGGACCCCAAAGGATCCTCAGACCACAATTTGAGAACTGTTGCCCTCTTCATCTGTATTATAGTCACATCTCACTCTACTTTTGGTTTTGAGGTTCCGAACATGCCTCAGGGAATCCTTTAATTGGGAGGGTTGCACCGGATAGTCTCTGGCACCTTTGCATTGCTAGAATGATCACTGTTTGGACAGCCACTGTGTGTGGGACCCCAGTGAATGCGTGTCCCCATCTTTAACTGGGGTGACATTCAGGCGGACCACTGAACTGGGATCTGTCAACTGGAGTCTGAGACAGGGAGTTCGCACCACCGGTTACACACATCCTCTTCATTTGACATGTGCTATACAACGACCCTATGCTTGGACAGAGGAGCAGGATGGTGGAGAAGTGCCTGTCTTCTAATACACCCTTGAGTAGAAGGTTAATGTGGGAAGAAGAACAGTTTTTGGGCGGGGCTCCCCGTGCAGGTCATGGTTTACCAGAGAACTCTGCCCTCACCCAAAAGCTGTTTTTCGCTTTTTCCCAGGCCAAGCCCTGTGAGTCAGATGGCAGTTATCAGTTTCTGAAAAAAGTTGCCTTTATGTTCCCAGGAAGCACTCTGATTGTTGGCATAGATCATGTTGGTGGCAGAGCAGGCATAAATTAACCAGATCCTCTGGGCTCACACCCTCCTTCAAGTCATCTGCTGGTGACTTCTGGCAGAAACAAGGTGTTTGTGAAATCTCACAAAGCCCTGGATAATTAAAGTGTTTGGCTGAGTAGTCATTTCTTCCCCCTCCATCTTGGAGGAGATTTTCAAACAAAATGTGCTCTTTTCTCCAGTTAAGGGCCAATTATCCAGCCTGTTTGTGCTTTTTATCTTCTGATCCCCTTTACTTGGGGCGTAATGCCACACTGAGGAGTCCAGAAGGTGGCTTTGCGTGCCAGTCCTGGATTCTTTCTGCCTTTGGTGGGTAACTGACTTGATTCATGACTATTGGAGTTTCATCCCTCACTGCCTTTGTGTAAGTGCATCTGGGTGTGACATGGAAAAGAAGGCAGAGATTGGCACTACTGTCGTGGCTAGAGTTGCATTTGGACTGAGTTGGAGACTAAATCAAGTAGATGAATAAAAGCATTGGCCTCAATTGGAGACTAACTCAAGTAGATAAATAAAAGCATAGAAACCAAATGTTTGTGTCTTTCCAAATTTTGTATGTTGAAATGCTGACCCCCAATGTGATGGTGCTATGAGATGCAGCATTGGGAACTGTCAGGTCACGAGCCAGAATCCTCATGAATGATATCAGTGTCCTTATAAAAGAGACTTTTTAAGTACTTCAATAAAAGAGATGTTTTTGAATGAACCAAAAAGTTGGTTCTAGCCAGACACCAATCTGCCTGCACCTTGATCTTGGACTTCCCAACCTCTAGCACCATGGGAAATACATTTCTGTTGTCTATTCACCCAGGCTACAAGTATTTTTTATTTGAGCCCTAGTGGCTTAAGAAAAAACCTAAGTACAAAAGATCATGTACTTAGAGTTGAGGATATCTGTCTGGGGACTACATAACAAGATCCAGATTGCACAGCTGAGATGATATCGAACAGTTATGAACTGACTCCATGCCAGTAATCTATGCCAGCAGGTCCTGAGCATACAAATATTATAATCACAATAGTAGCAGTATAGTCATAACATTCCACGAGAGCTTACATGCCAGGCACTGTTCAACGAGACTTCTATATATCAACTCACTTCATCATTCCATTTATATCTATGGGAGTTACTGCTCTTCCATTTACAGATGACCAAATCAAGGTACAGAGAGGTTAAGCAATTTAGTGCAGTTTGTGAGTGACAGAACCATGACTTGGTCCAAGTAGACAGTCTCTAGAGCCCATGTTCTACACTGAGAGTCCCATGGGCAACATAGAAGGACCATGCGTGAAACTGGTTCAGTGGAGTTAATGGCAGGTGAAGGGTAAACAGCTCTGGGACAACGAGAAGCCTATTCCAGCTGGTTATAGTGATCTGTGCTTACTTCCTAAAGGAGATGATGGAGCCAATAGGTGTTGCATTAGGAAGATTGATATCTGGGACCTAAGGAGATTAAGCAACATGACTTGCTCCATGTCAGTTAGGTTAGGAAAGGCAAACTGGAATAGGGATCACATGTGTTTTATGGAGAATGACTCCATGGATCTATCCACAGTTTTCTACTGAGTTCTACATGGTGAAATCTGATAAAGGCATAACTCTGATAAAATCAGCATGACAATTATGATATATGAATTGCAGCTCAGTAAAGCTGTTCTATATTTTTAAATCTAGCATATTCTTAGTGGCCATAAGTTACTTCTAAATACTATTGTTTTGATAAAATTAAAAAAAATATAAGTCACAAAGGATCCTTGGAGAAATGGCATCTCCTAGGGCAAAGCAGAGGCAGTAGAAGATGAGCCTGGATAATCTTCTAGTGGCAGAAATTAAAAGAGTGCTCAAGAAACAAAGGGGT
>NW_004567128.1:24791271-24806532 GCF_000260355.1 Condylura cristata | reverse complement strand
GTCAGGAGAGGTCTGCCGCGCCATGTGGTCACCTCCGGGGCAGGCGGGGATCGAACTCATGCGGAAGTGGCTTCAGCTTCTCTGTGCAGTGCTTCAACCCGCTGCGCCACCAGGGAGGGCCCTGTAGTATTAGATTTTAATTCAAAGTATTATACACACACACACACATATACACACACACAAGGTCATACTGATATGATATGAGGCAAATATTCCTTAGAGAGCAGACCTTTAATTATGCACATATTTTGTGTTTTTTGTGGCATCAGATATTTATCAAGCTGAGAATTGTGATAAACACCTTTATGCTGAAGAATTAAAGAGGGTTCTGAGAACACAAAGAATTAAAACAAGAGTGTATATCATAAATTGATCATTAACATGCTTTTGTTTGCTGACACTTACCTATTTGACAGGTATAACTGCTTTTATAGTGTAGTAAATGTTTCCTTTTAAAAATATCTTTCATCTCACAGGGAAAATCCTACTGCTACAGGGGCCCATTACCACCTGTATGGAATCCAATTGCCTACCTGGATCATAACAACCTTTGGAGAACAATGGATGACATGGGAAGAGAGGTAATACTTCCTAAAGCTTCTTTAATTACACCTGTATTTTTCATAAGTTGTAAAAGAAAGAAAGTGAAACATCATAAATGTCTAGCAAATTGTCTACTACATAGTAATTCTCAGTAAGGATTTGTGAAATGAATTGGTATCCTCGTTGCTAACCTCTGAAGGATATCCCACAGATCGCTAAGTTGTATGCTACTGAAGAGGGCAAAGTGATCATAGAGATCATATATCACCGAGCCTTCCCGAGATGAGATTTTTAACTTAGAAAATCCTCAAGACAGCAAAATAAGACTTCTGGGTCCACCATACTCAAACCTGCAAACCATGAGTAAACATACCTGCCATTTAGAGTGGCTTTTTTTTTAAAGGGTTGATTTATTTGTTCATACAGAACGGGGTTACAGGCCAGAGATGCGGAGGGTGAGAGGCTTTACCAGAGACAGAGTGGGGAGCAGAACAGGCAGATCGACGAAGTACACTGCTGAGGGAGCAGCGGGCGGGCAGGAGAGGTTTGCCACGCCATGTGGATCTCCTCCGGGGCAGGCGGGGATCGAACTCATGAGGAAGTGGCTTAAGCTTCTTAGTGCTGTGTTTTAACCCGCTGCGCCACCAGGGAGGGCCTAGAGTGGCTTTTGATGCTTGTTAAACAGATAATTTTATGAATGTTCTCTCTAAATTAGCAGTTTAGTAATCTATATTTTGAAACAGACCAATTACAGCATTGTCTCCACTTGTACAGAAAGTATTATTATAAATTAGATTGAGTATATAGATCTCAGCGAGAAAAGCTACACAGACAACATTGGTTTTGCAGTAAACATCACTATGAGAATTCAGAAAACATTTTCCTTCTTTACATTAGAGTTTCAATACTACCAAAATGGTTACTGCAAATGGAAAAATCACATTTTTCCCCTATCTGAATCTTCTCTTAATGTAGATCCCCAGTGAAGCCCCCTGGAAGGCACCCCTTGCAGAAGTGTGGGACCGCATGACAATGAAGGAACTTCTGGACAAGCTCTGCTGGACAGAGTAAGACTCACCGTAGGCACAGGCGTTTACTGCGACCATCTTAGGGTTTACTTAGCAATACCATTCACCAGTTCTAGGACGTATTGAATTATCACACCATTTGGCCAGGTGGAGTCCTGGCATATATTGACCTAAAGATAAATACACATCAAATCTTCTTGGAATGGTTTTGCATCACAAAGGCGCTATTTCCTCCATAAAACCCACAGAAGAGAATAAGTGACCTCCTTTACTTAGAATGACTCAAACACCATCACTTTAAAGATCTGGCATCAAGTTGTTGATATAGTGATACTTTTGTACTCCTCATTGGTGGTCAAGTATAGAGACGGTGCACTGATATATATAGGCATTTGAAACACTTTATGAAATGGGTGCACTGTTCATGGATTTGAGAAAGAACATTAGAGAAGTTTTCTGGTTAAAACATATAGAGAGAGGAAGCATGCATGATTATATAAACCTCACCTTTTAGGAAACACATGTAAACATTGAAAACAGTTATTCATGAGACAAACATTAAATTCTGATTGCTGGAGCTGGAGGAGAATGCCCCGTCATGCTAAGTATTTCCAACGCTAGTTGGAAATAATTTGACTCTAGGTTGATATCTTCATCCTATAGGCACTGAAGAAGGAAATTAAAACATTGATAACTGAAAGGAAAAAAAAAATTTTAGGAATATTTTTAATCTAAGATATAGAAATAAGCAAAAGACATTAAATTTGTATAATTCTGAAAGCATTGTTTATTGTGATAAAATCGATATATAAGTTATATGAATTTCAGGTGGACAGCATGTTTCAGTATTTGTATATATTGCAAAATGATCACCATAATATATCTAGTTAACATTCATCACCCTGTGTAGTTACTACTTTCCTTGTGTTGAGAACTTATTTGTTCAGCAACTTTCATATATACAATACAGAATTCTTATTAAACACAGTCACTATGCAATACATTATATCACCATGACTTGTTTTACAAGTAGAAATTTTCACTTTTTGACCCCCTATACTTTTTTGCCCATGCCCCACTCAAAGCTTTATTTTTTTAAGGGAAAATAAATGTTCAATAGAATAGAATAGTTTGATTGACTATGGGAAATCTGAAAAATGGAATATTCTACAGTCTTTTAATACAATGTTGTAATAAAATAAATAAATTATTAAATACTTAAAAAGGATGTCACTGTGTGTGTATACACACACACACACACACACCGCATATATGTGTGTGTGTGTGCATATATATATATATATAAAATCACATCTACGTCAGTGAAGCTGTATATGTACTACAGAAGCAGTAGATAGCCATCAAAATATTTTTAACACAGTGCCTCCCTGGTGCCACAGGATTTAAGTCTCTGTTAATGGAGCTAGTACCAGCCACTGCAGCATGAATTGAACTCCTGGCCAGGGAGCTGACCCACATGGCACAGCGGACCTCTTGTGTCAACCCGCTGCTCCCCTCAGCAGTGTATTTCAGTCCATCTGCCTGTTCTGCTCCCCACTCTGTCTCTGATGAATCCTCTCGTTCCCCACCCTCGCACCCCTGACCTACACCCTAATTCTTGTATGCATAAATAAAAAACCATATACATTTTAAAAAATATTTTGAACACAATGTTACAATGTAAACGTTTATCCATGTTATTAAAATGCTTCATCAAGTACCTGTTTCATGGTTACTGAATATTCCATTGAAAGTGAATACTGTAATGTATTTATCCATTATCATCCTATTGGACATTATTGTCACTCCCAGTTTTCATTATTATTATGCAATATTCTACAATTAACATGTACATTCTTCTCCTGTGTCTTCAATCTCTGAAAGCAACCAATTCTGAATAATAAAATTGTTTCACAGTCTTGAAACAAAAAAAACCCTATATGCAATTAAATACTTTTAACATATAGTTAACTGCCATGTATTACTTTCTGAGGCTGTAGTTAGCAATATAACTTACTTTCATTTTAATAAAATTGCAGTATTTATTTTTAAACCCTCTATATTAGATTTTCAAAATATAGTGAGTATTTAATTATTGGCATTTGTTTTATAAGTTCTATTGTAAAAGCTTTTAATAAGTTCAGTTAATTCTTTTCTCTCCAGAGAGTTTGCAATGCCTAGAAGATACAACTAATGATATTCTTTTCGGATCATAAAGATCTGAGTTTTTCTACCCTAACCCTTGGTTAGCCCTCCCTTTAATGAACATTCGAGGGTGTTGGCTGCCAAATAAAACATTCCAAGATATTAGGGATATATAACAACAAGGTAAATTTCCAACTTTTCCTAAGATACATGATATATGTAATTTTATTTCCTGGTTTTAAAGAAAGTAGTTCTCAGGACATGCGGACTATTTTTATTTAAACTAAATTAAAGCAGTGTGATTGCTGATCATTCTTTCTGTCACTTATACAGTGCTTTTCAGAAACACAAATTAAATTTATAGTGTGGCCACAGCTATATAAACATACTTTTTTGGTCCATAGACTTTAAAAAATGTATAACTAAAAAACATGCACTAAAATGGGCCTCATGTTTATCTTTTGGGGGCAGAAATATGAGAGATTCTCATTCTCTCACCTTTTTATTTTATGAATTTTCCAAATTTTGTACAACGTGTATATATTTTTCATGTGTAGAAAGATATAATAACATTTATCTTTTAAAAAGTCAACAGGGCAAAGAACATAAAAATGTTATTGCACTAGCTTCCTTGACCTTCCATCCCTGAGATATTGTTTCTCATTTCTTTCTCTACTAAAGCTCCCAGAGGAAATCAAGTAAACATTAGGAATGGCCTGGCCCTCAAGGGACAATTACTTTTAAATCTCACTCCATTTCAAATTTTTTTTTCCCATCAAATACACAATAACAGCTAGAATCACAGCAGTATTGTTATGTTTAATATTGGCTATCTACCTGGACCAATTTTAAGTTTCAGTTGTTTACCACACCTGTTTCTTTGTGCCACTTAAGTTCACTTGTAAAATAAGGAACAAATAGGGTATCACAAAACAGCAAAGGATGTTTTCACTTGCAAGCATTATTTTAAACCAATGTCTGGGTATTTGCTTTGGCCTCTGCAAAGAAAACACAAGCTCGCAACTTCCATTCCTTTAGTTATCATAAGAAATCTTACAAAACAAACTAACTCATTGCAAAATACATATTTCACTGTTTGCATGCTAAATGAAGGGGACAGTCACCAAAGTGCTGTTAGATTATTACAGTTGCAAACATGGCCATTAACTGGTATGTGTGTTAGACATGGTTCCACAAAATTCCAAAGTCAACTTAGACACAAGACTTAGGTGTCTCTTGGTAAGCTTTGGTAGGTTGTCATCTAATTCAGTATAAAACATCCCAGGGTTAAGCATGGGATGTTCTGAATGCATAAAGTTTGAATCAGGCATGATCTGTTTAGAAGTTGTATCATTTAGTATACTACATCTGACTAATCTCTGAGACTCAGATTTGAGACTTATGAACTAGGGGAAAACAGCTGTTTATTTTATAGAGTTGTTAGGTCATGTCAATAACACAATGAGTTTAAAGACCATGGAATGTGAGAGTTCAATAAATGGAAGACAGTAGTATTCATCCTACCCAGTGCCAGGATCATCAGGTGGATATTACTCCTTCAGCGTAATGAGATTGAAAAAATATAAAGTTTATATCAAAGTCAAAAGAGGATAAGTTTTTACCTAATACATCCCAAAGTACACATTACTCCTGGTGAATTTTAGGGTGTGTTAGATATAATTGAGGTGTTGGACTTGCATGAAAGATCATTCTCTTTTCTGGTGCACCTCCAGATAAGATATAGAATCTCTCCATTTACCTACTGGCCCCAATAAATGTTCACTTATCTAAGCTGTATTAATCACTCCCCTCTCAATCATCCTTTAAGTTAATCTTCCATTAGGCAGTAAAACAATTGAATAGGTAACTGTGACTAATTCTGTTCTTGTTACAGCACCTAGCATATTATGGATAATGTACATACATTATGGATAACTTAAAATGTTGAATTGATATTTCTCATCAACCAGTCATTGATTCAGCCAGCTAACAAATAATTATTGGGTGATTACTGTGTGTCAGACACTATTTTGTTAAGAAGGCACTGCTGTTAACAGGTAAACTAAGGCCCATGTTCTCCGTGGTTGGTAATCTAATGGGGGAGGTATCAACACAAATAACAAATCAATAGTCAGGATAAGTATTAAACAACAAAAAGAATTCTAAAGATCCTATGCTACAGTAAATGCTAGAAAATTCCAGGTGCCTTATGGAATGTGGGAGCTGGTGAAAAATTCCATAGACATATAAAACTGTATCTTTCTGAGGAGACAATAGGATAAATAGAGGAAGGGACGGTTTGGACAGCAAAGGTAGGCATGGACTCGATCGTGTAGGAATTTGGAGGCCATAATGGAATAAGATCTAAATCTTATTCTGGTTAAAATATGATGCCATTGGAGAATGTTAAGCAGGGAATGACTTGATTTATATTTCAGAAAGAGCAGCATGCTGGGGAGGGAGGTATAAAGCTCTGGCTCTGAATGTGATGAATAGATACACTGGGAGGATGAGTAGAGGCAGAGAGACGAGTCTGGAAGACATAATTTCAATATTTCTATTAAGAGATGATGCTAAATTATTGCTGATGGAGGTCAGGAAATTATGATGAGGGAAAACAGGACTTTCTTGTGAACTGGCTGGAGGGAGAGTGATGGAAAGAATTAAAGTTGATTTCTAGAGTGTTAGCTCTAGCAATGGGCGAGTGGTGATGCCTCTAACCGAGATGGGGATCACTGGAAAAGCAGCAGGTGTGTGGAAAGAACCCATGACAGCACAGAATATGGAATGCAAGCTGATTCTGAATAAGATATTTTAGTTTTTATCAAAAATCATTGATGGAACATTTTACAATATTGGATGCAGTGACAGGGTTTTTTTTTTTTTTTTTGTCTTTTTTTTTTTTTGCCACTTGCCAAATTTTGCTAAACTGAAATGAGTAAATTTATTGCTTCAACAGTTTCCAGAAAATGAAGAAGATACTTTCCTGATTGCCAATTTTGCTCTTGTTTCTCCCTGAGCAGATCTGCAAAGCAGTTAGCCACTCTCTTTGTGAACCTCTGTGTCACTGCAGAGACCCATGAGGTCTCTGCTCTCTGGTTCCTGTGGTATGTGAAGCAGTGTGGGGGCACAACCAGGATCATCTCCACAACCAACGGAGGCCAGGTACCCATCCATTCCCCCACCACTGATGCAAAATACTACCACCACCTAAATGAAAGATTGCCACCATATTTTAGGGAAAGGATGAAGCAGAAGATATTTGTGACCTTTAGAGCTTTATCATGGCCGCGCAAAGTAATGCTTTGTAACAAACAATCTGTTTTTAGATATCCATTGTGAGAACACAGGGGCCAATGTAATTTTAAGTTTAGGCAGGTTTCTATGTACTTTTGCAATTTTCATCTTGGATAGATTTCTGTTAATTATTTAACAAGTTCATAGGAGAACATCTAATAATTATAGCTTGAGCATGTCTTAGAAAGCTCAAAAAGGAATGTCAGGAATGCATTTTCAATTTTTTTTTTTAAAGTTTATTTTTACATCATTTTTCACATTTTTTTTTTCATCTCAATTGTAATCCCCACGGGTTTCCCATCACCAAATCACCCCTGGCATTTTCAATTTTAAAAGCACTCTCCATGTAGAAGTCACTCATTCATTCATTCCCTGTTTCCTGAGCGCCAGTGTTATATAAGGCAAGGTGTTAGGCACAGTAGGAAGTGGATTAGAGTCTCAGATAATCTGCTTCGTAGTCATTTTCCTTTCATCCCCTTCTGCTTCCTCCCCATTCCTTCTCATTTCCCCTTTTCTCCTCCTCTTCTTCTCTTCTTCCTTCTTTCCTGGCTTTTTTGACATAGTCTTTTCAAAAGTTAACTAATCTGCAGTTGTAGGTGCTCATCCATGTGCACAACATGTAAAACATTTGGAGGCAGCACTCAGGGCAGGAGAGGGGAGTCCAGTGAAATGAGCAGGCACCTGACTCAGGATGAGTAGGTAATCTAGTCAGGGGATAGGCTAATTGGGGGTTGGTCAGTGGTGTTCTGAGCCTCAGCGACAAGGGAAGAGAAAACAGGCAAGCGGTGGTCCAGCTCTAGGATGAGCATCACTAGACCCAGCCCCCAACAAAAGGCTGCAGGTAGACCACAGATCAGAGGATGTGACCCAGTAGGTGAGGTGTGGAGGCTGGGCTGACGATGACTAACTGAGGTTGGAGCCTGGGAATTTGCAAGTGCACAATCTGCCAGATGACGGTTAGAAAATGTTGATTTTGTCAGAAGCTAGCAAACAATGGGGAAAGGCACCACTTATAATAGAAAAGCAAAATTGTATTTATATTTCACATAAAAATAGACAGGGAAACTAGCAACTTAGTAATTTACAGCCACTCCTATATTTTCCACCCATGTCTTAAGTCCTTTTTTTTTTTCCAGGAAAGAAAATTTGTGGGTGGATCTAGTCAAGTGAGCGAGCGGATAATGGATCTCCTGGGGGACCGAGTGAAGCTGGAGAGGCCTGTGACCCATATTGACCAGACACGAGAAAATGTCCTTGTGGAGACCCTGAACCGTGAGATATATGAGGTAACCATGAGCAGTAGAATCCCATAGTAAACAAAGATTAAATAAAACTAAGAATAGACCAGACTTGATAGACAATTTCTTTGCCAAAGCACTACCTCGATTTGAAAGAAAGGGAAAGAAAACCAGGATATTTGGAGGCAGGGGAAGATTTAGAAAAGCATATATTATCAGCCCTCTGTGCTGGGTTCTTATGCAATTAGAAAATCAAAAAAAAGAAAAGAAAAGAAAGACAGAAAAATATTTGATAAACAACAAGTGCTTCCTATGTGCCTGGTATCAAAATGGCAGGGAGAAGAGGAACGATGGGAAGAGTAACAGGAGGGGCGATCAGAGACATAACAGGGCTCCGTTTCATGTATGGCCTCGGAGCTGGCTGTAAAGAAATTGACTATGATTCTAAGTGTGATAGGAAATCTTAGGAGTTTTCTACTAGGGGATAATAAATGTTCATTTTGGTTTTAACAAGATCCTTCCAACTTCTCTCTGAAGGGAACAAAAAGTGGGATAAATATAAAATGAAGAAGAAGCATTCGGGGAATAGCAAAAGCAACCAGTAAGAACATTTAACCAGGTCATTTTTCTTCCAGGCTAAGTACGTAATTAGTGCTATTCCGCCTTCTCTGAGCCTGAAGATTCACTTCAGCCCTTCTCTGCCAATGATGAGAAACCAGCTGATTGCTCGTGTGCCTTTGGGTTCAGTCATCAAGTGTATGGTTTATTACCAAGAGGCCTTCTGGCGGAAAAAGGGTGAGCATTTTCCTTGTAGAAAGACTTTCCAGGGAAGGTCCAAGAAGCTTGATACAAAGATACTCATGTGCATATACTGTTTTTATGAGACATAAAATATTAACCCAGGTTCTAAGTATAAATCTGTCAAATGAAATACATTGGCACAAACTCACAGAAGTAATGTATCTTAGAAAATGACCAACTCTTTAGAAGCCAAAATAGTTTATTTAGGGCCCTCCCTGGTGGCACAGCAGGTTAAAGCACAGCACTAAGAAGTTTAAGCCACTTCCGCGTGAGTTCGATTCCCGCCTGCCCCGGAGGAAGGAGATCCACATGGCGAGGCAGACCTCTCCTGACCCGCCTGCTGCTCCCCTCAGCAGTGTACTTCGTCGATCTGCCTGTTCTGCTCCCCTCCCTGTCTCTGGTGAATCCTCTCACCCTCCACATCTCTGGCCTGTGCCCCAGCTCTATATGAATAAATAAATAAATCTTTTTAAAAAATAGTTTATTTAATCCTCCCACAAAATCTCATGAAAATAGACTATTAAACAATCACCTTTTTAAGGAAGATTTCTTCCTTTTTGTGTAGAAGAACTGGGGTGTAGAAAAACCCAGAGGTAAGGGAGGGGTTAGAGGATCCAGCAGAGAAAGAGTGGGGAGCAGAACAGGGAGAGCAACTGAAATCCACTGCTGAGGGGAGCAGTGAGCAAGACAGGAGAGGTCTGCTGTGTGGGTTACCTCCCTGGCCGGGGATAGAACTCGTGCCGCAGTGGTGATCACTTGATAGTGCTGAGACTTAACCCCTACGCCACCAGGGAGGCTTCCAAATATTAACAATTTCTAAAAGTTTTGATAATTCTGATTTAGAGTCACTTGCAAAGGTGGACCTTGCATATGCCATAAGTGAGCCACTAAGTCGGGTGGAACATAATGAGGATGCTCACTAATTTATTAACTAACGTGCTAGATTCTACATTGAGGGAAACATTCTAGAGCTGCCTCATCCAGTGCAGCAGCCACAACTCAAAATACTTCAAATGAAGCTGGTGAGACTGAGGACCAGTTGTTTCCATTTGATTTCATTTGATTGCTTTAAACTCCAATGTACAAGTCACAGCAGCTAGTGACCGCAGACTGTATCTGCCAACACAATGCTAGGTAGCAGATACCACAACACAATGCTAGAAGCAGATACTACAATTTACTCTTGTGGTATCTGCTTCCCTGTAGATGGCCTTGGTCTCATTTGTGTCCTTTCTTGGTCTTCAAACGGGTGATTCCTTAGCCATTTCTCTTAAATTTTCCTGAGTGGTTGGATAGCTTTTAAACATTTCTTCCCATAATTCAGCTTTTCTCAATATTTTTCTTGCCCCAACACACTCTTAATCCAGTGGCTGACTGGGACATTGGTTCTCAGAGAATAAGGGCTCCTCCTGAGTGTGTGAGGCTAACGTGTTAACAACACGTTATGGAAACGCCACTCCCCATAAAATGTTAACAGAACCCTCAGCTCCTTCTATTTCACAGTAATGGATGAGTATTTCTTTGGTACATCTTTGCTTTTATGTGATCTTCCACGAAAGAGGAAATAGGGGATACAGTTATTGCTGGCAAGTAAAACAAAACCATTAAGTGGTAACCTGGATTAGTTCCTAATTTCATATTGCCTGCTTCTTTGCAGAGAGGGAATTACAATCTTATTCTTACTCAAAATGTTCAGTTTTTAGCCTCCCTTTTAAGTTTTTTAGCCTTCAGTTTGGTTTGCCTTCACACGCTGAGAGTAAAATATCATTTGCCACACTGGAGAGGGGTGTGGGAGGAGAAAGAATGCAGATAAGAAGGCCTACAGGTGTGTCTGCTCACACACAGATTGGGATGTTGCTTAGCCTCAGCCAACTTTCTCTGTTCCTTCTTTCTCATTATGAAACCGTCTTGCTGGCTTTTCTAGCCACTTGTTCCAGAGTCTTCCACCATCACTTTGTTAAACCCACCTCAGATTTGCAAGGAAATGATGGTGCAGAAAGAGTGATACACTTCAGTAGGATATTATTATAACATTTCAGAAATGGCCCTGACATTTGCACCACTGCTCTGCAGCAGGCTTTTGTTGAAATTGCATATATTTGGTTCAGGGGGCAGAATGAAAGCCCTTCTGTCCAGAATGAGCTGAAATTGTTTTCCAGGTTGCTTTGGATGGCCTGTTTGACCTAATGATTTCGGAGTCTGTGGATTTTAGTTATCCATGTGCTCTTTAGTTATCCATGTGCTCTTTGCTCTTTGCCCCGTGTCCAGACAACCAAGAACTAGAGAACAGAGAATAAGGGCTCCTCCTGAATGTGTGAGGCTAACGTGTTAACAACACGTTATGGAAACGCCACTCCCCATAAAATGTGAACAGAACACTCAGCTTCTTCTATTTCACAGTAATGGATGAGTATTTCTTTTGTACATCTTTGCTTTTATGTGATCTTCCATGAAAGAGGAAATAGGGGACAGAGTTATTGATGGCAAGTAAAACAAAACCATTAAGTGATTAGTTCATTATTTCATATCACTTGCTTTTTTGCAGAGAGGGTATCAACAATCTTATTCTTACTCAAAATGTTGAGTTTTTAGCCTTCCTTTTAACATCAGTTTAGTTTGCCTTCACACACTGGGAGTGAAATATCTTTTGTGTTGCCTTCAAGCTTCTCTAGTTGAAAAATGTGTGCTTCTTCATAACTGCTATCGGTAGTCTGATAGGATGATGAATAACGTCTGTTTTGCTCTTCTCCCAGATTACTGTGGGTCCATGATAATCGAAGGAGAGGAAGCTCCAATTGCCTATACTTTGGATGATACCAAACCAGATGGCAGCTATCCTGCTATAATTGGGTAAGGCACAGTCACAGGGGTACAGATGTATGCAGTGTTGACAGGGGTATCCCCATATCATGAATAAAGGTGCCCCAAACTTGGTTAAGTGATTTAATCCAGTAAAAATTCATTCTCTCAATAAGTAAATATTTTGAAGAGAATATCAATAATAGTTCAAAATTTGTTATATTTTAATTTTGTTTTATATTTAGCGCCGGGGGTAGATATATCTTTGGTACACTGTCTTTTGTGAAAGCATGATATGAAGACGTGATTAAGAGTTCTTTGTGTGGAGACTGAGCATCTATGCTACTTATGTGGGATGCGGAGAGCAACTGTTCCAGCCTCTTCTCAACTCTCTAGGAAATACTAGCATGGGAAGGGGGTGTTTGGGCTGTAAGAACTTGGCCCAGAGTGGCTACCTGCAGTAGCCAAAATTGAGATGGCCCCCCAGGATACATGTAAGTTTATCGCAGAAAGAGCCAAGGGCCCACACAGACAACTCAGGCCATGTGTTAAGTTCAAGGATCATAGAGCTAGTAATAGAAGCAGATGCTGGAAGACTGAACCCTGAAAGACTCCATAGTTGAGATAAAACCAAAGAGCAAGAACCAGATGAAATTGGAAAGGCTCAGGCCTTACACGAGCATTCTGAAGAAAGAGTTCATTCTTATTGGCCACCACCATGGGCAGGGAAGAGGGTCAGTCATGCTATTGCCTGAGGCAGAAATTGCAGCCTTTCTTATGTTCCGATTGCCTAAAATCTTGAGGGTCAGGAATGTCATATGTGAACAGGGTTTAAACTGAGCTAGAGCATATTGTGTTCTTTTCCTTAACTTTAAACCTGTGCTCTGGACAATTGTGTGATGATAGGAATAAAGCCAGATGGAAGCAGCCATTAATTCCCTCCTTTCTTCTTCTTTGTATGTTTTAGATTTATCCTTGCCAACAAAGCCAGAAAACTGGCCCGTCTTACCAAAGAAGAAAGGTATTAAAGAAGTTCCTCTTCCTTCTTCCCTCCCTTCCTCTCTCTGCTCTTCTCTCCCTTTCTCCCTCGAATCTCCCCCTGCCTCCCTTCCTTTCTTTTCCCGCTTTTCTTCCTGTTGACTTGCCTGCATTTTCACTTCACTTAACTTTTGAGAGATTGTTTAATAGTATGTGTGTGCCCAATGCTGTGTGTGATCAGTGTTCAGTTTAATTCTCATTGAGTTTATTGTACAGAAAATTCTCATTGAGTTTATTGTACAGAAGATACTCTGCAGGGAACGATGGTGGAGGCAAAAGTAGGTACAGCCCAGGGGCTGAAAGCTTACTTGGGAAAGAGATAACCGGGTAGACAAATGAGTGCATTGTAGGGCCGTTTGCAGTATGGCTTGCATGAATGATGCATAAAAATTACGGATTTGAGGGACAGAGGGGCTGATTTCTCTGGAGGTGACCATTTCTTTTGGCAGTTAGTGTTTCCATTGCCAGTTATTTATGCCCACACCACCATCATGGCTAGCATATTTACAAGCTAAGAGATTACATTATGCTGCTTATCTTCCCCTGTCACCTCCAGGATTGTTGCCTCTGCATGTACATCGTCAGAGCCAACTGGGCCACTCATCTTATGTCCCCACTAAAATATTATGATCCATAAAGTTAGGAAGCGTTGTCTGTTGGTTCAGTGCTAGATCTGTGGTGTCTAGAGCAATGTCTGGAGCAAATCTTTTCTCATTTGTCTTTTGAACATTTTTTTAAAGATGTATTTTATTTATTTATGCATACAGGAGCTGAGGTGGAGGCTAGAGGTGTGGGGGTGACAGGATTCACTAGAGACAGAGCAAGGCACAGGACAGGTGGATTGACTGAAATACACTGCTGAGGGGACCAGTAGGCAAGAGTGGAGAGGTCTGCCTCACCATGTGGGTCAGCTCCCTGGCTGGGGATGGAACTCCTGCTACAGTGGCTGCGGAGAGCTTCATAGTACTGAGACTTAACCCTGTGTACCACCAGGGAGGCCCATCTTTTGAACATGTTACTGGCTTACACATACTGATAAAATATTAGCATTTTTCAGAAGTTAAATTTATCAATTTTTAATATTATGGATTCTGTATGGTCTGTTATGCATAGAAAAGACTTTCCTAGTCCAAGATTATAAAAAAAAATCACGTTTCTATTACCTTTGTGGTTTTGTCAACTCTTTGTAAATCTTTGAGCCTACTGAATTCTGTTTTACTATATAAAGTCATGTGGGAGTTCACCTCTGTTTCTTTCGTAGGTAGCCATTTGTCTCAGAGTCATTTTATTGAAAAATCCTTCTTTTCCTCATAGGTTTAAAATACCTCTGTTTATAATTTAAATTTCCCTTCTGTATTTGCTTCAGTTTCTAAATTTAAACTTATTTATTTGCTTTGACCATTCCTCTGACTGTACCAAACTATTTCATATATATAAAGACAAATTAGAAAGGAACAAAGAAAGAAAATGATGAGAAGAGAGGGAGGAAGGGATGAGGGAGGGAAGAAAGACAGGGAGGCATATTAGACAGTTTCATGTTCTTTTGTATTCGAAGAGTTCCTAGATTTAAAATAATAGTGACTGTGGTGATGGCACACAGGTGATTTGGTGATGGGAAGCCCACAGGAATTACAACTCTGATGGAAAAAGGCAAAAAATGATGTAAAAATGAACTATTATATTATTTTAAAAATAAAATAATAATGATACTTTGAAACCTTTGAACTAAATCTAGATCATCTTTAAGATCCTCTATAGATTACCAGTCTATAAAACTCAGACTAGAGGACAAATAGAATCTCATGCCTTACTTGACTAGTTATAGCATTGACTTACATACAATTCCTCCACAAGACAATTTAAGAGCTACCATTTATTTAACACTTAGTATCTGCCAGGTGTTGGGCTGTGAGATTGATTTTCAGTATTTCTTAAACTTGGGAATCACTGGAAGGTGTTTAAAGACACAATCACTGCCTCTGCTTTTGCTGAGTTACAGGTCTGGGGTGGAGCCTGAGATTTTGTGTTTCTAGCAAGTTCCTAGGTGATGCTGCTGGTCCTATAACCCCACTGTTTTACATCATTGGTGAAAAACTGTGTCCACTGATAAAGCTAAATCTCTGAGAACTCAAGTACCATGCTCAAGATTTCAATGCTCTGCCCAGTGACTTTTTGGGGCGGGGGGAGTGGAGGTGTAGCAGAAGGAATTGAGGCACTCTAGAGCTTAGCAGACTGGCATTTAAGTGATAGGTATACAGTGTTTTCTTGAATGGATGAGCAGATTTTCCCAGTGGATCCGGGCAATGAGTCTCTATTTTCTTTAAAACTATGGTCACCTCGACCCTCCCTGGTGGCACAGCGGGTTAAAGCAC
>NW_004567128.1:24785420-24790530 GCF_000260355.1 Condylura cristata | reverse complement strand
AGAGGACTGTTAATTCTTTCTGAAACTTTTTCTTTCATTTCCTTCCTTTTCACCTTTTTCTCCCCCTTGTTCCCATAGGTTGAAGAAACTCTGTGAGCTCTATGCAAAAGTCCTGGGCTGCCAGGAAGCTCTGCAAGTAAGTCTGCTCCTCACCTTTTTCTTCAGAGACAGGGCTCTTGCTCAGTGTGCAGATGGCTACTAGCAGGGTTCAGCTCGTGCAGGGGGCAAGCCCTGGCGCTCCTCTGCCCTGTGTATTCTCAGAGGGGTGTGCACAGGACTTGGCAACTTACAAGTGGTCCCAGACAGTAGGATGCTGGCTGTGCTGGTGGCAGCTCAGGCAGTCTGCTTTGTTTGAGCTGGTGTTCAGTTGTCCTTGTACGGAGAGCTCTTCCTGGGGCGGGTCACTGGGCCACACTGCACCCAGCTCTGTCTGAACAAATGTCAGAAGATAAAGGAGGGGAAATTCTGCTATGCTTTAGTGGGGTCCTAGAACATAACGGCCAGAAGGGAGAGGGATAGAGCTTGCCTTTTGTTTGTTGATCTTCCTAACAGCCATCCTCGTTTATGTACATGAATTATCAGATAAGCCATCCCTAACACCCTCGGCACCGCCACCTCCGGTCATCTCCAGGGTAAAAATGGAGTGGCCTGCACCCCTTGAAGATCTCTATTTGTCTGTTTAACACTAAACATCGGGGGTGCAGGGAAGACATGTGATTGACTCAGAGGGAGCCTTATCCCCTGTTTCTGAGATAACCATTGAAAGTAGCCTGAGGAACCCAATGTTGCAGTTAAACAAGTAGTACCCCCAGGTGGTTGAAGGTGGGATGGAGGTGGGGTCAAGAAGTAGTGTGGCTGGGGCGCTTGGTGACTCTGTATACTCAGAGTCAGCTGACATGACTGCCTCTGTCAGTATTTTAAGTGGTGAACTGGTGTTTTCATACATTCACCAGCCTGCAGGGTTTTTAATATTTTGACCTGGATTAAATCACCTTTTGAAAGTGATTGTCAAATCCAGTTATACAGGAAGCCTTTGGAGACCACGGAGACTGTATAAATGGGCAGTTAAAGCTTGAGGAAAATCTAAGGAGGAGCTAAGGACGTCTCTCTGGTTAAGCCTCTTAAACCCAAATCGCTGCACACCACCACCTAGTGGAACAGCTTCCCGCTTAATCTTACTACCCCAACACAACTTTTCCCACTCTGCTGTGGCTTGCTTCTTGCTATTACAGTTGTTGTGGCTTTTGAACTTGTCATTTCCTTTCCTATTTTTTAATATATATATATATATATATATTTCCTATTTTTTAATTAATATACATATATACACGTATGTATATTTATTTATTTATTATTTTTACGTCATTCTTCATTTTGTGCATTCTGTCCATTCTTTTAAGGCAAGATGATGATTTCTCCATTGTACATGATCTAGATGAATCACGGGATTTTGAGGATTGGGGAGTCCTCCCTCTGCAAATGAACAAGATTGATGAATTGATTGTTCTGGAGAGAAACAATAACAATGGGGAATATGTTTTGTTTCATTTTTCTGCCTTTACATATCATTTAGCAAGTTTAAATATAGGCATAGTCTCTGAGCTCCTGGGTAAGTTGTGTGAAGGATCAAAACCATAAATACATGCCATTGAAAAGCGTCGTTTGGCATCTGTTCAGAAGTGCTGGTTTTCTGTTTTAACATGCAGTTAAGATCCTGGTAGATACTCAAGCTTGTTTGAAGTTACATTCTGAAGCACTATCTGGCTGAAGCTGTGTGTAACTAAGGCATCATCAGAAACCTGTGAGATGTGTCTTTGGGGATCCCCAGTTGAAGAGGAAAGCAGTTTTTCTCAAATTTCTGAACATTTTATCTAGCCAAAAATTATTTCTAAGCAATGCTTAATAATAATATTTCAAAGCCAGCCTCAGCAGCGTGGGGCAAGGTCAGTGTTGGCGTAATAAGATTAAGTGGGTAGCTGTTCCACTCGGTGATGGTGTGTAGCGCTTTGGGTTTAAGAGGCTTAACCAGTGAGACATCCTTAGCTCCTCCTTAGATTTTCCTCAAGCTTTAACTGCTCTATTACATGGTCTCCAAAGCTTCCCATATAACTGGATTTAGTGATCATTTTCAAAAGTGGTGTCAATACTTTAAAATGTCTCATTTATACCTTGGGATAGTGTCCTTTGCTAATCAGGATGTGAATGTTTCATACTGGTGATAAAAATGTGTTGACCTTGTTCTTTGTTCTTAATATAAAAAGAGACACTTTAGTGATATTTTAAATTCATTTTTGTTGAGCTAACATTGGTTGATGGCATTATATAAAATTCAGATGGCCTGACTTGTAACTCGACATTTGTAAGCTCTACATCATGATCACCCCAAAGTCTAGTTTCTGTCCATGCCCATGTAATTGACCTCATTTACCTGCTTCACCCACTCTCAGCCCCCTGTGGTACCCACCAGACTGTTCCTGTATGGAAAGATTGGTGTTTTTTCTCTGCTCATCTGCTTTGTTTTTTGTCCTCTACCTATGAATGAGCTCTTAAGATATTTGTGCTACTCTTGCTGCTTTGGTGTCTATTGCGGGGAAAGAAGGAATTCTTGGGAGTTAGGAAAGTTGGAAGATGAAATCCAGCCTTTCTTCTGAGAGCTTGGAGACAGCCAGACAAGGGCCCACCCAAGGCAGCTGCAGAAGAAAGGCTGGCCATTAGATGCCAGTGCCAGAGATCTGGGAATGGAATGGGTTCAAAATGCTATTCAGAGTCAAATAGGTGACTGCAAATTTTTCATTTTTTCTAAATCGATTTTTTCAGCTAACGTGTACTCTTAAATCTTGCCGTGTTGATGTTCTTTTCAAAAGAATGCTTGATAATAATGCTTGTGATGTACAATGTTGTTAGCCAGTGTTACCTCAATAAAGAAACAAAGTAATGCTTATGTTTAGTAGTTTTAGTAAAGTGTTTGCCCTTTGCAAAATCTCAGCAGATGTTCTGCCTGTTTGTGGCAAAAAGATACTTTTCAGACTTATAGTTGTTTATAAGAACCACCATCAATTAAAACACCTATATCCCATGAAAACTTTATTTTTTCTGTCTAGCCTCCCTTAACAAAGCTTGTTTTCACCAAAACTAGAATCTGGTGATCCTTTTTCCTTGACAGACATGTTTTTTTTGTTTGTTTGTTTTTCCTGCTCCAATAACTCAGTAAGTATAAATCCTTCTCAAAACTTATCTCGAAACTATGAAGCACTAAAAATGCCTTAATAGCTAAGCCCAATTTAGAGCTGGAGCTAGCTAGACAATTGCAGCCTGACACACGAATGAATCAAGTGGAAAACCTTTCTAAGTTTATCCTGCCCGAAGACCTCTCTAAAACATCAAGGTAATAAGGCTCTATTTCAGAATCTCTTGGAACTTCAGTAGGAAGCTACTGGACGGTGTTTGATTCTAGACTAAGTAGATTCCTCTGAGTCTCCTTTGAGCTGTTGTCACTCTGCCTTTCAGCCGGTGCACTATGAAGAGAAGAACTGGTGTGAGGAGCAGTATTCAGGAGGCTGCTACACCACCTACTTCCCCCCCGGGATCATGACGCAATATGGAAGGTAGAGTAATGTGTGCTGAGCTCTAATTGAAATTCCCTAAAACTGAACCCAAAGAAACTCTTGCAGCTCTTCTCTGCTTCTTGTAAATGCCCCAAAAAATCTCAGTTTCCTTTGTATCCTGTGAATTTCATGAATGAAGTCACTATAGGTGGTGCTTTCCACTCTTTTTAAAAAAGATTTATTTATGCATATAGAACTGGGGTACAGGCCAGAGGTGTAGGGTAGGTGAGAGGATTCACCAGAGACAGAGTGGGAAGCAGAACAGGCAGATGACAAAGCACACTGCTGAGGGGAGCAGTGGGCAAGACAGGAGAGGTCTGCTGAGCCATGTGTGTCACTTCCCTGGCCAGGGAATGAACTCATGCTGAAGCAGCTGCAGCTAGCTTCATAGCGCTGAGCTTTAACCCATTGCACCACCAGGGAGGACCTGCTTTTCACTTTTTTTTTTTAAGATTTATTTATTTGTGCATACAGAACTGGGGTACAGGCCAGAGGTGCAGGGGCAGTGAGAGGCTTCACCAGAGACAGAGTGGGGAGCAGAACAGACATATTGATGAAGTACACTGCTGAGGGGAGCAGTGGGCGGGACAGGAGAGGTCTGCCTCACCATGTGGATCACCTCAGGGGCAGGTAGGGGTCGAACTTTGTGGAAGTAGCTTTAGCTTCTTAGTGCTGTTCTTAACCAGCTGCACCCCCAGAGCGGGCCCTGCTTTTCACACTTAATTTATCTGAAGAAGCCCTCCCAACCAGTGTAACCAAGGAGGGTTGCAGTATAAGAATAGGAATTTAAGTGGCCAGAGGTTTCACTTACATTATCAGAAGAGTCTTTATACTGAATTTAGAGCACGGTAAAGCCTCCTCAGATGGAAGTGTATATGTGCCAAGTACAGTATTATTAAAGCAAACTAAGTTCTAGATTAGGAGTGAAGTGGCTTGGATTCCAGTCCCGACTCTGCCAATAGCCAACTTTATCATCCTAAACAGGTCACTTATCCTCTCTGAGCCTCACTTGCCTTAGCACACATATGGGAAAGAACAAAAAAAATGTCATAGAGTGGACAATGACCAGTATGTTTATGGAAGCATGCATTATTTGCTAACATCTTTAGTCGTACCATTCACACATTGTGCAGTTCACCCACTCGAAGTGCACACCTCAGCGGCTTTAAGCATTCACAGCTTTGTGCACTGGGATTTGACCTGTTGATGCTCAGTTCATTGTATTAGATGACAGCAAGTTATGTATTAAGGATATGGCAGTAATTATTATGCCCACCATAGTAACACTAAACCAAGCAATAATCTGATGAGAAAAGCTCAATCTAAACAGAATGGGAAATGCAGAATAGAAAGTGAAAGGCCTATGAGAGTAGCCAGTAAAAAGAGGTGTGAGTTAATGTAAATGAGAAGATACATAGTGACTTTGGTTAGCACTTTCTTCAAGATGGCAAAGAATCTTGTACGAGAACATTCTGGGACCAGAATACATAGTGACTTTGGTTAGC
>NW_004567128.1:24764175-24785240 GCF_000260355.1 Condylura cristata | reverse complement strand
CTTCAAGATGGCAAAGAATCTTGTACGAGAACATTCTGGGACCAGAATACATAGTGACTTTGGTTAGCACTTTCTTCAAGATGGCAAAGAATCTTCTATGAGAACATTCTGGGATCAGAATGATTAGCTACTGGGCACTTTATTTAGTATTTGGATATGCTGAGTATAGAATATGTAAGTATCACTGTTTCATTCAGTACTTATTTGATGGATGCTAGCCATTTGCAGGACACTGTGCTGAAAACTTCAATAGCAAGAAAAGCCCTCCTGCTTTAAAGGGGCTGGCAGTGTTGACGGGTGGGGGTGGGGAGAGGAGAAGCACATCAAAAGCTTTAACACACTGTGGTAAGTACTCTGATAGAGGGCCATGAAATTATCTTAGGGACTCAGGTTAGCCTTAACTAGAGAAGCCTGAGGATGATTCATGATACATACACTCCTGAGGATTGAGAAGACTGAGACTGAGTAGGCCTTTGGGGAATGCATTCTAGGCAGATGGGACAGTGTGAGCAAGTGCTTGAAATCCTACAAGTTCATGGAATATCTGTTTGAAAGTGCTGCCTGGCTGGGTTGTGGGTAAAAGTGAGGACTGAATGGAGAATCAGAACTGTGAATAGGCTCCTTTAACCTTTTATAACACTTTCAGGAATACAAAATTTAAACTTTCAACAGAAAAAAGCCAATCCGAGTATTACTTTTGGTTTTGGTTTTATGGCATAATTCGATTTCTGATGGAGTGATATAATAAGCTCCAGCTCAATCCCATGAGGAAACCCCAAAGGCAAAACACCTTCGGGGTGTTGGCGGGTGGGAGAAGGACTCTTTTGTGCACTGGTCTGACTGTGACCACATGCGAAACTCAAGATAAACCCCACATTGCTAGTGACCTGAAAACACCCTTTTATCTTTACTCCTTCCCGGTGAGATGCACCAGGCTTCATAGGGTCAGCACACCTCAGTGACCAGACGCCAGTCTGAGCAACACCACCTACCTGCGGGTCTGTGACAGTTGGGAAACTACAAGAATTTTATCTTCATAGTCTTGAAAGTACACAGAAAATGTTCTATTTCCAGATGGAAGACAGAAGATAATACCGACAGCATGACTTTAGTAAAGAAATGAACATGCATCTTAAGGAACTTCTGGATAGGTTGAAAAATGGATGGCAGACGAAGCAGTAACATGTACAAGGAAACTCCATGAAACCATAAGAAAGATACATGGAGCCCTCTTGCGAATATATACTGTCCTCTCACCTGTAAAAGAAAGGAGAGGCTTCTTTCTTCTCTAGCCATTCAATTATTTTTCCCCCAAAGGGAAAGATTTCCACATGACAAATAGGGTGAAAACCATCTCTGTTTGAAATGAATTCTTGGTTTTAGTATCCTAATCCTATGATGAGTTCTCTAAGCCTTTGTTCTCTCATCTAGTATTTAATTTTAGGGTGGGTCAGAGGTTTCCGATTTGAGCTTAGTTCCCTCTGTTTGAAAATAAATAAATAAAAGTGAACTTTTGGTGAAGATCAGTGTTGTTGAGTGGACATGCAGAAAGCCAAGCCAGTGTAGCTTCTCTCACAAGGCACCCACCCTTCTGCATTAGTTTCATGCTTTCCAGTCCAGCTGACAGTGGGTAATTAGTCTGTGTTATTATCACTGATCTAATATCCTCTCTTCAATTTTCTACTTTTCTTCCTTGATATCTGTAAGTGAAGGGAAATCCACCAAAGCAACCAAGTCTAATTGGTTCTCTGATAAAAGGCCCCACAGTGTACAGTGGTAACTAAAATAGAGCACAGGTGTCAGCTCTGGACATCACCTTCCTTACCTCACACCCTGGAAACCTGGGACAAGATGAATATCAAAAGTTGGCCAAGCTTCCCTTGTGTTATTTTTGTCCAGATGATGACCAGCTGTCCCCCTTAGAAGTCAGTGCTGTGACATTGTTGTCTCTTTGTGTAGCGCCTGGGCATTTTGCTAGCTTGTGATGATGATACTATGGGAAATTTGTGGTAAAATCAGAGGTGTGGTGGTGAAAGGATTCACCAGAGACAGTGGGGTAGAGAACAGGCAGATGTACTGAAATACACTGCTGAAGGAAGCAGCGAGGGAAACAGGAATGGTCTGTGCCATGTGGGTAGCTCCCTGGCTGGGGATTGAACTTGGGCTGCAGCAGCTGGCAATGGCTTGCTAGCACTGTCTTTAACCCCTATGACACCATTTATAAAGATGATTAGAGAGGCCATTCCATAGAGGAAGGCCATATAAACAAATGGTTAAGACTGCAGACTCTCAAATCACAGGGCTTCAGTACAGATAACAGCTGTGCTACTTACTAGCTTTGACCTTAAGCAAATTACTCTAACTTTGTTGCTTATAGCATTCCCCAGCAAGAAGACTTCAAAGTAAAGATTAGCAGACAGGAGATATACATGTAAGAGCTCTTGCTATCAACACCTATGGGGACAGAGGAAGGAAGTAGGAGTGGGCAGCAGGATAAGCTGGGCTGAGGTGTATCAATAGTTCCAGTGATGACCATTGGTGACCACACTGGGAGCTTTGGAGCTAGGGTGGCTCTTAAGAGTCATCCCAAGTTGGGGTGAAAGGATCAGGTGTTCCTTGTAACACCATGATGATTAGTTACTAGATGCAGCTGCTGCTGGAAGGAGGCATAATCTTGAGTTAGGCAATTTCCTTTAGCAGTAGCAGCCCACCAAGGTGGCTGACATGAGAATGCCGTCTTTCCGCAGTATACCAGCAAGTGGGAATGTTTCATTCTTGAAGGGAGGTCTGGATGGTATATCACAGTGTCCACCACAGTCTCTGTACCTCCATATTCTCGTCTGCAAAATAGGAATAGTAACAGTATGACAGAGCTGTGGTAAGGAGTAATGCACTTGAAAAAAATACTTTGCATCCAGCAATGTGTATTGTTCTAATTGGATGTAATAAAACTCTTAACTGTTAGAAATGCTCAATGAATGATAGTTTGGGAGCCATAGTCACCCTCACAGGCTCATTACCTTTACTGGTGGAAAAGGTCTTAAAAATCCTCAAACTGTGCCTGTTAAGAGATGAGTAAACAGAGATTAGGGAGAGGAATGGATTTGCCAAGCTCATTGGTAGCGTAGTAAAGTGGACGACAGGGCACATGTTACCTTGCTCAGAGCTGGTGAGCCGTAAAAGAAGCTGCATGTGACTAGGCTCATACAATCCCTCACTTCATGCAGGTGAAAAAAGTGCATATTTTACCTCCAAAGACATCCTTCCCCTTACCAGTAAGCTCTTGAGACAAGAGTAGACATTGGCTTTTATCCCACAGTGTCTATGATAAGGTAGATGCAAGAGCTGGAAGACCTCTTAATATCATCCCCAAATTGCTGATGTACTCCTGAGGTGGACAATCTGAAGAAACCCACCAGGCTTGGCCTTTGTGAAAAGGCTCTTCTGGGGCTTACAGAAACTGACCATTTCTCCCTCTTTGCTTTTGCTTCCAGGGTTCTACGTCAGCCAGTGGACAAGATCTATTTTGCTGGCACTGAGACAGCCACACACTGGAGCGGCTACATGGAGGGTGCTGTGGAGGCTGGGGAGCGAGCAGCGCGAGAGGTGGGAGCTGGGGCCACAGGCTGTGGGAAGGCAGGGGACTCTTGGGCCTCACAAGCAGGGAAAGGTGTCTGAAATCCTGGAGAGCATCGCCTCAGGTGAAAATGAACATGTTAACCCAAAAGTAACAATGAAAACATCAAAAATAAAAAAAAGAAGAAGAAAGAAAGAAAGAAAAAGCAAATCCATGGGCAAAAGATAGCCATGGCTGTACTTGACAGGTCACCTATGTCTAATATTAGAGAATCCAACATGTTTCTATGAGGATTCTGAATTTATTTCTTTAAAGATTTGTTTGTGCATATAGAACTGGGGTACAGACCAGAGGTACAGAGGCAGCGAGAGGATTAAGCAGAGACAGAGGTAGGGAGTAGGTCAACGAAGTACACTGCTGAGGGGAGCAGCGGGCAGGTCAGGAGAGGTCTGCCGCGCCATGTGGCTCACCTCTGGGGCGGGGATTGAACTCAAGCAGAGGCAGTGAGCTGAAGCAGCTGCACTTTAACAGATGCACCACCCGGGAGGGCCCCAGGATTCTGAATTTATTTGTACATTTCCCAACACTATCTCTGACCTCATGTCTATAAAGGTGTGTTCACAACTACTAAAATTGATGGTGAACCTAATGTTTAGTTCCTCTTTATATCATAGATAGAAGACTTTGGGGGGCCTTTTAAAGGGTGTATGGACTGCATAGGCTTTTACTCTATGTTGCTGATGGATATCCCAAGGGACATTTAGTTAGTCCTTCATATAAAGAGCAAATTAGGAAAATGATAATGTCAATTTTGTTATTCGCCAACATGCTCTTTCATTTCAGATCCTGCATGCCATGGGGAAGATCCCAGAGGATGAAATCTGGCAGTCAGAACCAGAGTCCGTGGTAGGTAATGTTTTATTTTATGAAAGTCAATCCCTTTTCTCTGAAAGTAATTATTTGCAAATAGAAACATTTGTGTATGTGTGCTTGCATTTGCACACTAATAAGTGATCTAAGCTATGCATACTTAATGAGATACCATGGGCTAAGGTAAAGGGGAGTGATCTAGAAGAAGTTTGATAGATTTGTAGCAACAAAATATATTGCAGATTATTAGAAAAAATTAAAAAAATAGATGCCTTCACGGAGGCATTTCACAGCAAGTTCTAGACATATGAAGAACTCATTGAGCACCTGTTACATACGTAAATCTCTAAACTGATGACTCTCAAGAGAAGATAGGAAATGAAAGGAACATATATCCAATCAATATCTCCCGTGCAGTGTCAAAAGTGTGGAATGCAAGAGAGCAGATTCAGATGTAAAATTCATTTTCAGTATACCTACCGATGTTGTAATAAAACCCTGGTGAGATTCCCTAACTGGATAGAAGGATAGGGTGAAGCTCATTGTGGAGGGTAGAATCAGAAAGGTCCCTTACTCCTCTGCCACATGTCAAATCAAAAATAGCTGTGCCACTCCAAAGTCATTCTCTTAGTGCTTCTGTCAGAGAAGGGATTGAGGGCTGAACAGGCCACAGAGTCATTCACTTGACAGATGTTCATGATGCTTCCACTCTGCACTGGCCCCAGATAAGGGTCCAGCAGTGCTCCCAGGGAGCTCAACACTTGGGGAGCACAAAAGACAACCAGAAAACACATGCATTGAAGAAGACATGCTGAGGATATAAAAAGAGAGAGGCAGCTGAGCTTGGGAAACAGGAAAGTCTCGGAGAATGTGAGGAATTACTTGAAGGATGAAGCGGGATTAATGAAGAGGGGAGAAACAAGCCAAAAATCAATAACAAACCCTAGAAATCAGATGTGGAAATGAGGAGGTGGGAATGAAATGAGGAGGTGGCCCAGTGGACTACAGTGGAGGACTATGGGTGCTTTGTGGTGGGTGTGTTGACATACATCTGAGGAGGTGTGAGCCTGTAACTGAATCACAGTGTGGCAAAATATTGTTACCCCAAGAAGAAATAAACCCAGAAGGGAATGGAGGTGTATTAGGAGTATTAGGAGCAGAGAAAGTATTGTGTTTAATGGCCTGGATGGTGGCGAAAGTGGGTTGTGCTCAGAGAACAAAAGAGAAGCATATTTTCTGTGGTGAAGCATGCGAGGCCTGTACTGACAACTCATGTTTTTTGAACCCAGGATGTCCCTGTGAGGCCGATTACCACGACCTTCCTGGAGAGACATTTGCCCTCTGTGCCAGGCCTGCTCAGGCTGATCGGATTGACCACCATCTTTTCAGCAACTGCTCTTGGCTTCCTGGCCCACAAAAGGGGACTGCTTGTACGGGCCTAAACAGAGAGCAGCTGTAACCACACCCTCGTCCTCCTCTACTTGGTGTCTGGTTTGGGGGGAAGCACCTGCGACACAGTTCCACCAAGTCATGAAGAATGTAGAGTGATGTGGGGAGTGTGGTGATAAATCAGACTTCTGACCACAGGAAAGGTGGTATCTCTTTCTTCACTTTGATCCAGCTTTGTGTCTCTTAACTGACTTAGCTCTCTGTTTTCCCCCCACCTCCAACTTTACTGCCCCCAGAATCTTTGCAGTAGTTAAGTCCTGTTAAACAACCCTGCTCTCCCTCAATGTATCTTGCCCATGCACAAAACATGATGTCTACCCTCACTCATGTGGCTTTGCATTTGTTCTGCCTCCTGCCTTTCGTATTCCCATCTTTCAGGGTCTCGGCATTTGCCCATAGGGCCCTGTAGTGTTAGACCACAGAGACCTCGGAGGCCATCTGGCCCTTCCTATCTACTCTGGAGCTCTCTGCAGCTTAGAGGGACAGGATTCAGTTCTGCCAAGCCCACAGTAAGCCACTGATATTTGGGGGACTAGAACACAGGCCCCTTGCTTTTTGCACCCCCAGGAAGTGTGCCCCAGCCTCCTCCCCCCACACCTTGCTCTGATCATGGATGGTGTCCCCTTGTGTGGGTTTACTGTGTCCTAAATTGCAGCTCACTACACAGATGCTACTGTCTCGCTGTCTCATATAATATATGTCTTCAGCTGGCTTTGATTTACTTGAGGGGAAGGATCTTGTCTTTTCTTCACTTTGTATCTTCCACTATGTCTGGATACAAAAGTCAGTACATGTTTGGGTTATTAAAAAATAAAGTTGATTGAGCAGATGTCTGTTGTCTTTTTTCTTTTGAGCAGTGACTTTCAGAGTTGTGACAGATCAAATGAAGATCCAGTGTCAGGCATATAATTGTACTTTATAGCATTTAGTCCAATTTTCTCTGAAGCCCACATGATCTATGCACTTTGATTGTGTGATCCATCATGTGTGTGAGCATTTGGTAAGTGATTTATAATGCTCTGATAAGGATGCATGAAGTCAGAGTACATGGTTTCACTCCCCCCAATCTGTCAAAATAATTGACATATTAATAATGCTTAAAATAATAAAATAATTTTATTAGTTCAGTCGACCTTTCATATTTCTTAGCAATGCAAAGCTTTTTTATTAGGTACACTCATTAATTTAAAACTACAGCTTCACAGTCCATTAAGTTCAATTTGAGCTACTTTGTAAATGAAATAATTTCAGTGTACTATAACCTCTCAACCCTCAAGGTCAGTTTTTATCAGGATATATTTTAAATCTATAAATGACTGTTCTCGGCCCTCCCTGGTGGCGCAGCGGGCTAAAGCACAGCACTGAGAATCTAAAGCCACTTCCTCATGAGTTCGATCCCCGCCTGCTCCGGAGGTGACCACATGGCATGGCAGACCTCTCCTGACCCGCCCGCTGCTCCCCTCAGCAGTGGACTTCGTCGATCTGCCTGTTCTGTTCCCCACTCTCTCTGGTGAAGCCTCTCACTGCCCCTGAGCCTCTGGCCTGTACCCCAGTTCTGTATGCAAAAATAAATCTTTAAAAAAAAAATGACCGTTCTCACACTCCCTTGCATTATACTTGACATAAATGGAATTTAAGGAGTCTTCCAGGATTAATAAGAGTAGAGGGTTTTGTGATTTTTTTGCAGTGATACTTACATTCATAAATTTATAGGAAGTTTAGACACTAAATGAGTGAATTTCACTAAGGCTTTCTATGTAACCATTTTGGTTTTTGAAATTCTAAAAATGCGATATACCTGCCAGAGATGTCTTTTTGATCTTACTTCCGTCCAAAGTAGCCCCCACCCAACTCAGCACATTGAGGAATCAAATAAGAAATTGCCTTCTCTGGCAGTCTTCTGTCTCATGAAACCTCCAGCTAGGCAAGGTATCCCTTCCTTTGTTTTCCCAGGGCCACATGCATGGACCGCTTGTCTGCACTCACCACATGACATTGCAATGGTGTCATCTTGTTGAATTACACAGTATGACTGAGGTGCCAATATACATTACATATCAGTAACAAAAGGCAAATCTGAGATAGGCAAAATTGGGAAACGTGGACAGGAAGACCCAGAAATCCCGTCTCTGTCACAACCCTTCACCAGTGGTGAGGAGTTTTTAAAGGGGTAGTTGTGTGACTATCTCTGTAGAGAGAGCTGCTGTGCTCTGAGTCCAGGTCCTCAACGGGAGAGAGAGTGTGTTACCTGCTCATCCAGCAAGAGAGGCTTCAAGACCCACATTTGACAGCTTCCATGCGCCTGAGGAATCTAAAGCCTGGATCCAACTTATGAAGAGAGGCAGGGAATGGCACAGAGACAGCCAGAAATCAGAAGCTGTCATAGGCCAAAGTAAGCCAGAAGGTAGGAGATAATTACCACATGGTTGTATAGGCAGACTATAGAGAACATGTGGGATACAGAGAAACTGAACAAAAGGCCAAGAAAAAAAAATAGCAAGCACTCTATAGATACGAGGCATACAGTTAGGGGGGAGGGGTCAAAGCAGGGACGGGAAGAGCACGTGGAACACTGGTGACCGTTCATGGGTGCTATGGTTGCAGGAAAATGATGGGGTGTACAGCTGAGGAGAGAAACCAATTACTGTACAAGAATGTACAACAATTAAGAAAAACATACATTGATCTTTAAAAAAAAATTGACGAACCACACAGGCAAATTATAGTAGGAATAAATCTTGAATTCAGTGAACGAATGTAACAGTTATCACAAGTAACAGGAGAGAGGGAGGAGGGAGTGAAGGAGAGGAGCAGATGGGATATGGGCACGAGTGGTTTGGTGGAGGGTGAGTGGAATATGTGCACATGTGGAAAAAAATAAGAAATCAATAAACACTGGTTAAATAAAAATAATTCAGTTTCAGATAAAAATAATTGATGAGGGCCCTCCCTGGTGGCACAGCGGGTTAAAGCACAGCACTAAGAAGCTAAAGCCACTTCCGCATGAGTTCGATCCCCACCCCGGAGGTGACCCACATGGCGCAGCAGACCTCTCCTGACCTGCCCACTGCTCCCTTCAGCAGTGTACTTCGTCAGTCGGCCTGTTCTGCTCTCTGCTCTGTCTCTGATGAAGCCTCTCACAGCCCCTGTACCTCTGACCTGTAGCCCAGTTCTGTATGCATAAACAAATAAATCTTTTAAAAAAATAATTGATTGAAAGGAGGGATACCGGTGTATTGGTACCATTAAAATTAGAAAAGACCAGATGAGAATCTATGAAAAAGGAGTGCATCCCCAAGAGAGTTGGCTTTCATAACAGCCAGGCTCAGGACCTATGAAACTATCTTACAAAAGGACTAGTCAAGCAGGAATGGTCAGCAAACCCATTTCCCTGTTTCCTTTCCACTTCTAACCCATCAAGCCCCAGAATCCAGTTGACAAGCTAAGCAAGGAGTAGAAAAGGGGAAATTTAACCACAGGTCTGTGAAATGGCGCAACAGTCCCCAAGATTGAACACTGCCACAGAAAGGTTTTGGGTCAGGCCCACTCATGGATCGCTGGCCTCTGATAGAACCAACCCTGGACCACTCTGTTGTGTTAAGAACACAAAAGCAGGTGAATAAGTAAGTACCCACTTCCGAACACTCTTGAATAAGGAGACCATAGACATGGCAGGTACTCAAAGACTTTTCTTGCATACTTTACCAAGAGATAGGACTGACCCCAATTGTGTGACTGTTGGAATCCCGAATTCCATCCAATATACTCTTTCATCACTAAAATATCCACAAAGGTTACAGGGCCATATTTCCCCCTCACATTCAGAACCACTCCCTTGAACAAAACAACACCCTCCCCAGATTGTTTCCTCTTACCTTCTAAGTGATATATTGGCCCTTATATAGCAGCCACCTCTTGGGCACCACCGCTCTCTGCCTCTCTTTGCATTCCAGCACCTTCTTTGGCTGCGTACAGCACCTTCTTCGGCAGTCATTCTGCTCCATGGCAAACTTGGCTGAGTAAGGGGGTTAATGTCCCCAGGAAAATTTTGACCAGTGGGAGATAAATATTCTCTCCTTTGGTTCTATTCTGAGGTGCATTGTGCACAAGGCCTCAGAAAGTTCGTGAAAGGACTGAGCCCCACAAGCCCACAGCGGTGACTCACTCAATAATGCACCTCTGGGTTGGCTTTCCTTTGTACCCTCCTTCCTTAAGTCATTCTTCCCAGCCTCACTTTTGAGCCCTGAGGTCACTTCCCACCATGAACTACTTACAGAATACCCTTATTCAAGGTTCTGCTTGGGAGAGGAACCCAGCCTAGGAGAGGAACCCAGCCTAGGAGCGTCTTTCCTGCAAATTAAAAAGCACAAGTCTTCATTTCAATACTATAGTAAACCTTACCACCAAATAGAATAATCTAAAACATGCTGGACTCCAGGGGACTGCGTAGATAACTGGGTGTAAAGTGGTGGTGGGTTTGATGTTTATTTCCTCTTAGTTTTTAAAGTGCTGAAGAAGACTCAACGGAGTGTAAAATTCTCCTGGAGCATGATCTTAATGGCATTTCAGCCCACAGACACTGGAGGCCCTACTGCTATATCAGAAGTAACTGATTTAATCAGTCCTTGCTCCTACCCTGGGCTGCTACTTTCTGCTGCGATTGCTCTTTTATTTCTGCTGACCCCCTCGATGAATCACTGGCCAGTCATACAGCACTCCACGGAATGGCACTGTGCCTCTGTCCCCATCCATGATCACGTTGACCTCTTAGTGCACCTGTCTTTACATCTCACATCCTCAGCCATTTCTTCTTTAAGCATGCTGGTTCAGTTTTTCCTTGAAAATCCAATTCTGACCCACCCCCCAGTGGCACAAGGGGTTAAGTCTCAGCACTATGAAGTCATTTGTGGCCACTGCAGCACAAGTTTGATCCCTGGCCAGGGAAGTGACCCACATGGCACGGCAGACCTCTCCTGTCCTGCTAACTGCCCCCCCTCAGCAGTGTATTCAGTAGCTCCACCTGTTCTGCTCCCCACTCTGTCTCTGATGAATCCTCTCTCACACACTGTCCCTGCACCACTGGCCTGCACCCCAGTTCTTGTATACATAAATAAATCTTAAAAGAAAAATATCTAATTCCCACCCAGGTAAAATGTTGGGTGGCACGGCGCTTTTTCTCTCAAGTTTGACAAACCTGTCTTACCTCTAGTCCATTGCATTGTATTATCTTTTATTTTCTCTAACCTGCTGCCACACCAGAATCTTCCCTGGGTTATAGAAAATCAGAGAGAAAGTCCCGGAGTTATGCAGGGAAGCAGGTAGAGGACTGACAGCTATTTCAGAAGAGAATGAGAGCTGGCGTGAGCTGTAACCACATTGCCCTGACTCCTGTGGCCTCATGTGGCCCTCTCCTCACTCCACTGCTGCCATGAGCTCAGAACCCTTCTCTACTGGCCAAAACTGGCTTTGGGTCAACAACAGCCATTTATTTGACCCACAGTTAAGACAGAATGTTAGGTATTAGATTTACTCAGCATCCACCATTCTGCCTCCTTTCTAATGAAACCTTGATTTTGGTCAGCTGTTTACCTGCCGCTAGGCTCCAGGCAAGGAATTGACCACACCATCAGTCCCAAGAGGTGGACACTGGGTAATCTGAGCCAATCAGGATGGGTATGTTTCTCTTGTCAGTGATTGACTTAAGCCCAGATATGTGATTCAATCTTAGCTAATGGAACAAAAGGAGGGTGGGTGGAAACTGTCCCTCTTAGCTCATGAGATAAAAAGTCCCATTCAACATTCTCAGTGGTCATTACAAATGTCTGGATGTTTTTTATTTATATCTTTTACATCATTGTGTATTCCCCATAAAATTCCCAACACCAGTTCACCCATGAACCATCACCATAGTCCATTGTGCTCTTCTCTCCCCTGTTTTGATCCCTTTTCCTCCCTCTTTCTTGCAGAATGTCTCTGATTGCAAAGCTTATCTTCAAGGGAGTTTTCTCTTGCTCTCTTACCACTCACCCTAGCCCTACATGTTCTTGATATGTCCTTTTGGATCTATCATTATGTGGAAGAGAGAACAATAGTCACTCAACAACAAGTCAACAGCATTTATCGAATATTCTTTCTATTCCAAGTACTTTTCTAGATTCCAGGAATATTGTTACGAACAAAACAGGAAGCCCTTTCCACATGGAACATAAATTCTGATGGGTGGACAGTAGATACATATAGACATACATCCATAAAATGCTGTCATAATATGTCCTATGAGGGGCTAGACCTTGCCAAAAAGATAGGGATTGGGGCTCTGTAAGACATAACGGAAGGACAGGGACTGGGACCCCGAGAGACATAACAAGAGAGAGAAAAGTCAATAAAAAGGAGAAAGTCCATGACACTATCACCAATTGATCTATGTTAGAAAATCAGACAAAGCTGAGATCACCCAAAGCATGAGCATAATTACAAAGACCCTGAAATTGTCCTCACCATCCACAACCCATTCAGGACCACACCCGAGTGCTTGAGCTATGTTCGCTTCTCTGTCCTTGCACGAATCTCCTCCAGCCTGCTGGCTGCTGGCGGGAGCTAGCCTCTTTCTTTCACCCCTGCACCTTTGCTCACGGGAGCTGGCTTCTGGCTTTTAAAGAAACTTCTTCAGGCTTACTTACCGCTGCTCAGGTAAGCAAGTTTCATTCACCTGAAACACCATGATAATATGTTGTTTCAGTTCTTCATTACACTGGTCTGGGTTTCGGTTTGTCTTATCATGATGTGACACAAATAGAGAGAAGCATCACTGAGACAATGTCAGCTTACATGTTAAGGAGAGTGATGCGCCTATGAGATGCTGTAGCAGATTTGGTAGTCAGGCCTCATTGAGAAAGTACCAGAACAAACCCTGATGCTATCTGGAGGAAGAGCAAATACAGGCTCAGGGTTAAGAGTATGACTAGAGTATTAAAGAAAGAGCGAAGGGCCAGTGCAGGAGCAGCAGTCGTAACAGAAAGTTGGTGGTAGGAATTGAGGCTGGAGCATCAGTTGGGTCGGACCATGTAGGAACTCTTTGGCCACAGAAAGGGCCTAACGTGTGAAGAGCTTTCTTTGGAGGGTTCTAGCAGGGCAATAGAAGTCTGGGCAAGTATTTGCAGAAATTAGTCTGTAGTGGATACTGGGGTACACTGCCAAATCCGTCCTTCAGGATTGATGCATTCATTCCCCCAACTGTTGGCATAAAATCTCACACAGGGTCCCTTTCTGTAGGGGAAGGAAGCCCCCACATGCACATTCCTAAGAGCAGCCCACACCCAATGACTAGGCACTGAGGGGGTACAAAGGACTACCCCAGCGTTCGAGCTCCCATGGGATCAGCTGGAGTGTATCAGTGGCAAATACATGAGAGTTCAACTTCATCTCTGTCCAGTTCTGCCCCCCTCACTCCCTCACAGGTGCTGACGAAGGGGCAATCTAAAACAAACTCCCCACTTGGCAAAATCTCGGTCTCAGATATGGTTTCTGTTTTGTTACAGCTTTTCAATGATTAAAATGGTCGGATGTTTAAAAGTAATTATTTTTTTCAATCATTAAAAACATTTCTATTATACATGTCTGGTGTTCAGACACCTGGTTAAACAATCTGCTGCTGTATTTATGTATTTGCTCACTGTCTGCTGCTTCCTAAAAGATCTGCGCCAACATCCAGCCATCCATGTGAATATAAAATTAATAAAACATAACAGAAAATCAAAACTTGTGTCAAAGGAAGGTGGTAGGTGAGCAGTGGGCCGGAAAGGAGAAGGCAGCAAGCAGCTGGAGGGGAAAGAGAATCTGAGTGACTCCAGCAAGGATAATATTGGCCAAGGCCTGAAATGTTCCTCTTTCGCCTTGTCACATTGTCTGAAATATTAGAAAGCCTCCAGGACTGGGGTCTCTCGACAGGCACATTCAGCACGCCATGTGGATTCCCGGCGCAGCTCATGCTAGTGTGAGCAAGTGTCATCAAACGTGGTCACCACAGAAATGAAGTCAGTGAAGAAGAAATTCTGGTCTAGTGTAATAGGGAGTCAGTGAAGAAGAAATTCTGGTCTAGTGTAATAGGGAGCAGCTCAAAGTGACTGCGGCATGTTGGGAGACCCAGAGACGACTCCTTCCCCATCACTTCCTGGGTCCCTCTTCTGCCCACCGCTTAATATCAGCTTCTCCTCAAGTCTCCCCTTGGTCTCCTCCTGGTGCACTTTCAGTGGGAGACTGGCTCGCTCCTTTGCCAAGGTCCTGCATCAGATGTGCCCAGTGATTCCCAGGGGCCAGAAGTGGGGTGCTGGAAGATACTTCTCTGTGACTTAGCCTCAGACAGATGGCTTCTCTGTTTGGGAGGGCTTTGTGAAGGGCAGCTGCTTGCAAGAACTAGAATCAAGGTAGGGGACAGGGGAAGGCCATAGTCAGCTCTGCTGGCCTTTTGTCCTCCAGCTGACTGTGACTGGAGAACCTTCCTTTGGGAATTAGTACCTATGGGCAGTGCTAGTCCCTCTGCCTCAGGCATCCGCCCCAATGTTGGGATGCAGAATTTCTACATTTCATCTTCTACTTACTGAGCTCCAGAATTTCCTTCTTCATAAAGCCACCAGGACTAGAGTCTGCTAGGTTCAGTAATGCCCTTCCCCACACTTCTCCGACCAGCGCAGGCCAAGTAGTTTCATTTTCGGTTCAGGCAGCTTGAAAGAACCTCGGAGCCCTTGACATCATCCCCACAGGTTAGGGGAAACCAGCCGTAGAGACAGAGACTTGGCTCCCTGCGCATCCCTAAACATTCTGTCCTCTCTTAGCTGTTCTCCGACGCTCCCCACCGGTCTCCACTGCACACTGCTGCACAGGCCTCTCCCGCCCTTACATGCTCAGCCCCTGGCTCAGTTGTGCCCCCTCACACACGCGCCCACCACACTCCGGGCGCCGCATCAGGCACCGTGTTAAGGCCACAGGTGTGGATCATGGGTGCTAATGGCGGGAGGGCGGTAAAGACCTGATCACTCCCATTCACAGTACATCACCCAACCCACCAGCGCACACACTATCACTGCCTGGCTTGGTGACAAAGATGGGCAGTGGGGCAGAGCAGCCAGATCCCAGGGGAGGCTGGCAGGTGATTCAGTCAAAATTCCATGGAGACAAGTCCAGGTGGATTCAGGGGTCCCATCCTCCATGTAGAGGTATCCAAAGTCATATTCAGCCAACAGCTAGAGATTTGCAGCACTGGGGTTCCAGCGCCTAGTCGGGTATGTGTAGCAGCATAATTTAGGTGGCCCATGAAAATCAATGAGCTAAAACTGGGAGCCAGACCCTGTCCTCTTAGAATAATGAGTCCTGAGTCCGCCTAAGGGGACCACAGAGGTTCCATATCTAACAACCATCAGCAGCCCCCAGGAGATTCTAGGAGAACCCCAGCCTCTGCTCCGTGTGTGTGGGGGAGGGGGGGTGGAACATATGAGGAGTAGGAGGTCTTGCCCTGGATTCATATTTCCTGTTGTTAACCTCTGCCAACTTCCCAAGACACCCTGGAAACCCAGACTGAGGATGATGGGCTCTGACATGGTAAACCCACCTTTCCCCTGAACTTTCCCTGGCCACCCTCCACAGTTTCTTCTGCTCCAGGAGATGAGATTGAGACACGGGCTCTTCTTTCTGTCTCAGAGGGACTAGCCACACAATTTTCCTGAGTGTTGACCCATGAGGGATGTTATCTGCTGTGTGTGTAAAACACCTGCTTGCTATACAGCCTCACGATGTTCCAATACCATCTTCTCTCATTACCTGACTATAACTTTCTGCCATATGCAGATTCACGTGGGTGGCTGGGTATAGAGGTGCAAGGAATGAGAGAGGTGGTCTGATTTTGAGAAGCCAGGGTACCCTCCAGGTGGACCTTAGTCCTAGCCACTGTAGCATCTAGGGTGAGACTGGATTTGTTCCTTTCTGTGCTTGTTAATTTTAATTTGTTAATTTTGTATTTCAGCCAGATACCTACCTTCCCCTTGAGACTAGACATGGCATAAATGATTGAGTGAAATAAATAATGAATAAATGCTTCTCTCTTGGATTCCAATTTAAATCCAAGGAGCCCTGGTGAGATCTGAGGATTGGTCCTATCAATTATTTCTTCCAGACTGACCTCCAGTTACTAATTGGCTCATTTAAATTCCTTCTTTTGAGGACATGTTATAATGGAAGGAAAATAATTAAAGAGCAACACATTTGAATTTGTAGTTGGGTACTTTTGAAGCTTTGTCATTACCAATATGTTTCTAGACACCATATTAAATTGTGAGCCAGAGAAATGATAAGTTTTCATTTTTGTCATGCAAGTGATATTTCATAGTAAAATCTGAATATTAACAGTGACCTTTGATCCTTGCTTGCTTATCAAAAACACTGGCTTAAAGCAGTATTTCCCAAACATTATCACATCATATCACAAAGAATAAAATGATTATACTTGAAACACATATTGGGGAAACAGAAAACACTTCATGCTTTGAAATTAGCATCTTGGGTGTTCCAGCCACCCAAGACGCTGCTCCCTTGCCCAGAGGGCTGAAGGCCTTCACGTCTCTGCACACATAAAAGCCAACTGTGGTAGGGCCTGCCATTTGAGGATGTCTAAGACATTAAATATTGTTTTAAACAAACATGTAGTTTCAAATCTGTACAAAGGGAAAGTGAAGACTGATAAAAGATTAGGGTGGTGAATTCATTGTGGATAAAGGGTTGTCGAAAAAACATCTCTAAAGAAGAGATGGCTAGTTCATGAGCAACACAAACGATTTAGGCACATAAAAAATGGAGAAAGGGATCTTCCAGAGAGAGGAAAATAAGACAGAAAAGAACCAGATGTGTCTGAAGATTTATAAGCAGAACAAGATGGCTGAAAGTTTCTAAGGAAGAGGGGAGAAGCTTGAGGCGAGAAGAAGGAAGCGGACTTGAGGATGTAAGGCATTGGGAAGCAGGATCTGTCATGCCCCAAGATCAGCTATTGGAGGGAATTGAGCCTGGGCTAACAGAACCAGATTGGCAATATTTAAAAGATCATTTGTGCTACTTGTTGGTATAGGAGAAGCCAGGACATTGGAGCAGGTGATAGTAAGTAGAGAGATGAGGAAAGAAGAACTTCAAGATGCATTTTGGAAGTCGCAGTAGACCACAAACTTCTCTTGAACCTTTTTAAGGCTGATGTTTATTTTTGCTAACAGCTTCACCTGCATTATCCTCTGTAATGCTCTGAACACCTGAAGATCTCCATGAACAGGAGAAAATGTATACTGGTCAACCCCAGGCCTAGCTGGCTCCTGGAATCTGTGGAAAACACTTATGCTTTCTTACAGAGGTTGGTAACTTAAACAAGAATCTGTTTCTAAAGAATGTTCCAAAGAATCAAAGTAGCAGTAATAAGTGTTCTCACTTTTGCTTGATATCTAAGAACTGAAACTAGTATACTTTTCTGTCCCTGAGCAGAACAATACTAGAACCAGCCTATATAACTTTGCTAGTTGTCCCAGGGAATACTTGCTTTGGGAATATAAAACTCCGAACCAACAGAAAGAGATGTTTTATCAGGACAAACAGCTTACTGGTCAGGACTTGCTCATGGCCCGAGCTTACTATGCTGCCACTTCTGCTATTGTATCAGAGACTATGCTGATCCCAGCTCTCTGCCTTGCAAAACTGGTCTTGAAACTTACCCAGCCCAAGTAGAAAAACATATAAACCTGTGAACACTGTCCTAATCTCTCCACTTGGAGACACTAAGTCATGCCAATGGACAAGACCAAGTGTATAAATTAAATTCACTTCTATAAGGGAGAACCCGATATAGCAGTGTGTTTAATGAGGGCTTTGCAGATGTGGTTAAGTTAAGGAACTAAAATAGGGAGAAGCTCTTGGATTACCTGTGTGGTAATGTGAACACAGCATCCTCATAAAAAGGGAGGTCAGAGGGCCTACATTGAGTAAGAGGGCATACATCTATCCATGGATTAGAGGGATGTGGCATGAGCAAAGCATGCTGACATCTAGAAGCTGGAAGAACCAGGAATGCATTCTTCCTGGAAACTCCAGAAGGAACCAGTTTTTTCTAGCACTTTGATCATCTCCCTTTAAAATGTTCTCAACTTTTCATCTCCATATTATAAAATTTGTATTGTTTTAGGGTACTTAGTGTGTTATAATTTGTTACAGGAGCAAGAGGAAATTAGCACAGCCCATAAAACGAAAATGGACATAGCAAACGTGGTTAGGCTGCTTATGAGCAAAGTGATCTGCTTTCACTCCCTTTGACCTGTCTGAATCGGCCCCACCTGTCAGTGAAATAACTTTCAGGACACAGGTTTTGATTGTTCTGCCAGTCTAAACACAAGGCCCATCGAACATCAGCAACTTTCTTGGGCCCATGGAGGAGCTCCATGATTGCTGGTTGCTGTTGATACAATCACCCGTGGTGAATACACCATGGTGAATGCACATATTGGAGCAGCAGACCTCCTTTGTTTATCTTTTTAATATAAATAAAATTCATTGCTAGATCTATTTCGTGTCTATCCTGTCTGGGGTATCAGTTAGCAACTTAGATAATCATCTTTGCAGGGCAGAGTTGCTGAAGTCATGTCGAAGTTCCACTGAGACCCTGTAAACTGAAGCATATTTTAAAACACTGTTCAAGATGCCAGCTACTCTTACTCAGGTCTTCTGAATTCATACAGCCTGGAATAATATAGGCTGCTTGGGGACATCCCAGCTTGCCCCAGAACCCTACAATGTATAAAAGAAACACGATTTTGGCCTAAAGCTTAAAGAATATCACAGATCTTTATTACACCAAACAAATCCTAACCAAACTTCCTGCACAGCTTCCTTGCTCTGTCTCTTTAGACTATCAAGGCAGCTTTTTAAAAAAATCTTTTTTTTCTAGCAATAGTTCAGAGTCCTAAGTTAAATTCCTGAAACTTCTCTTCTCCTCAAATCCCTGTCTCAGTTTCTCCAGATGGTTCCCAACCCTTATAAGATAAAACAATTCTACTGCTCACATCTCCGACCAATTTTCTACCTCACCCGTGTATTACATAGGTGGATACACCAAAAGCTGTGGAACCAACAATTCTGACAAAAAAATCTAACAAAGAGGATGATTAAGGCAAAGGAAGATTTTAATTTTCTTGATCCATATGAAAACAGGAAAAAGAATGGGTTTAGAGGAAATTCTGGGTAGGATGTGACACCTTTTAGTTTCCTGTGAAGACTTTCTCTGAATACTTTGGGATTTCCACTGGAAGGAAAAGGCAGCATTTGGCCAGAAGATGGCACTCTTTCAAAACAAATTTCCGCTGCCTCTTCACAGGGTGTTGAGAGAGAGATGGAGCATCTTGGCTGATAGAGGTGTCAGATCTCCAGTGAGGAGAAGGGTTGGGCAGACAGAACAGTCAAGGACAGACAGTGAGCAACGGTGGAGGGAGCAAATGGTATTTCACCTTCAGCACTGTTATGGGTGCTTGTGATTTTCTAGCCGTTTAGCCTTGCCATTTGCTATGGTCTGTATATTTGTGCCGTCCCCCACTTCCCAGCTTAGATGTTAAAATTCTATAGCCAAAATTGATGATATTAGAGTGGCATCTTTGGGGGCTAGTTAAAGTCATGTGCGTGGAGGCGTCCTGAATGGTATTAGTGACATTATAAGAGACCCAACTTTTTCAACTCCTCCAGCACTCGAGGACACAGGGAGGAGACAGTTATATATGAAAATAGGTAGTGAGTCTTCGTTAGACATTGAAACTGTCAGCACCCTGATGTTGGTCTTTTCAGCTTCCAGAACTGTGGGAAATAAATGTCTGGGTTTTTAAAAAAGATTTATTTATGCATACAGAACTGAGGTACAGGCCAGAGGTGCAGAGGCGGTGAGAGGATTCACTAGAGACAGAGTGGGGAGCAGAACAGGCCAACTAACAAAGTACACTGGTGAGGGGAGCAGTAGGCACCCCAGGAGAGGTCTGCTGCGCCATGTGGATCACCTCCGGGGCAGGGATTGAATTCATACTGAAGTGGCTTTAGCTTTTTATTGCTGTGCTTTAACCTGCTGCGCCACCAGGGAGGGCCCAAATGTCTGTTATTATTATTATTATTTTAGATTTATTTATTCATACAGAACTGGGGTACAGGCCAGAGATGCGGAGGGTGAGAGGATTCACCAGAGACAGAGTGGGGAGCAGAACAGGCAGATCGACAAAGTACACTGCTGAGGGGAGCAGCGGGCGGTCAGGAGAGGTCTGCCGCGCCATGTGGATCTCCTCCGGGGCAGGCGGGGATCGAACTCATGCGGAAGTGACTTAAGCTTCCTAGTGCTGTGCTTTAACCTGCTGCGCCACCATGGAGGGAATCTCTGTTATTTTTAAGCCACCTAATCTGTGGTCTTTTTGCCATAGCGGGCCTAAAACCTAAGACACCATCTTTAGTTTTTTCTCCCATTCTTTACCCACCAATATTTGCCACATGGTGGTGCTTAAGGAGTCTTGAGAACAGATCAAAAACCTTCCCTGAAATCTCATGTCTTCATGTCCTACCAGCACATGGTAAGTGCTGAGTGTGTGTAGAATGATTGTAAAAATTGGTAAATGCCCACAAAATTTAATACATGATTTCTGTTTAATCATTATGGAGGTTTCTCAAAGACTAAAAATGGATCTGTCATCTACACAGCAAGCCCACTCCTAGGTATCTAAGAAACATAGAAACACTAAATGAAAAGGTAACTGCACCCCCATGTTTATAGCAACCCTATTTGTAATAGCCAAAATATGCAAACAACCTAAACAACCTAAATGCCTCAAAACAGATGTGTAGATGTAGTATACAGACACAATGGAATACTACTCAGCAATCAAAATGATGACCTCAGGCCATTTGCAGCAACAAGGGTAGAGCTGCAGGGGATTATGCTAAGTAAAATAAGCCAGAAGGAGAAAGATAAATAACCGGATGGTGTCACCTATATGTGGACAGGGAAACCAAACACAGCGTCAGACACACTTTCCAAGCAGTGCTTGCAAGCTGCTGAGCTTTAGCTTCCAGAGGGAAAGGGGCAAGAGAGGTGTGAAAGCAGTGGACTGTGGGGGCGGGGGGGGGG
>NW_004567128.1:24725829-24763423 GCF_000260355.1 Condylura cristata | reverse complement strand
GTATATTATTACTTTTATTAAACGTACATTACTTTTGTTAAAATTAGAATTTTGAGAAAAAGTGTTTTGCTGCTGTTTTGACAGGCTGATGAATAACAGCTAATATTTACTTATGTCTTTTAAAATATTTACTTATTTATGCATACAAGAACTGGGGTACAGGTTAGAGGTGGGGGGGGTGAATGGATCACCAGAGACAGAGTGGGGAGCAGAACAGGTCGATGTACTGAAATACACTGCTGAGGGGAGCAGCCGCCAAGACGGGAGAGGTCTGCTACGCCATGTGTGTAGCTTCCCAGCCACGAATCCACCTCAGGAGGCCGTGGCTGCAGAGAGCTTGGATAGCTTCATAGTAACAGGTAATATTTGTTGAGTGTTTGCTTTGCTAAGCCCTTCCCTACCTCATCTTACTTTTCCCCCTCTCTGAGGAAAGTATCTGAGTGCAGCATGGCTGCTTAGAGGCAGGAATGAGGTAAATGACACAAAGTTGAGGGGGTCCTACTCCCTTTAGTGGGTACCGAACCATCAAGAATCAAATTGGATTGCTCGTCAAGTAGTGTCCCATTTCCTTTCTCCATTATTAAAGTACTAAATACTTAAATAAAGAATTTAATGGTATTAAAGTACCGTTATTTTACATCCTTGCTCTGCCTTAGCATTTACCCACACCACTTCACTCTATTTTACCCATGGTTCTCAGAAAGTATGAGGCTGATTAATAGGAAAACTAGGTGTGTAACTAGTTTACACATCCCATTGATGTGTAACTATGTGTGTAACTATAGTGTAAATTAATAATTATCTTGTATGTGTCATATGTGCTTTAAAGGTTGGGGGGGGGTGTTTGAAAGAACTCCAAGTTCCCTCACAACTTTTTCACATAAGGCCCCAACTCTGCCTATAGAAACCTGACTCCAGGCTAATCCAGCTAGTTCATATCAGCTGTCATTTTGAGACCTGCCTTGGAGCTGTAAAAAGTACAGCCTGGGGCCCTCCCTGGTGGCGCAGCGGGTTAAAGCACAGCACTGAGAAGCTAAAGCCACTTCCGCATGAGTTCGATTCCCGCCTGCCCTGGAGGTGACCACATGGCGTGGCAGACCTCTCCTGACCCGCCCGCTGCTCCCCTCAGCAGTGTACTTCGTCGATCTGCCTGTTCTGCTCCCCACTCTGTCTCTGGTGAATCCCCTCACCCTCCGCACCTCTGGCCTGTACCCCAGTTCTGTATGTATAAATAAATCTTTAAAAAAAAAAAAAAGAGTACAGCCTGGGACCAGAAAGAGAACCAGTACCCCAAGATCTGAGGTCTGATTGAAGAAGGGGAATTGGTATTGCCTCACAGTACCTTTCTATTTTTTGGTCCTGCCCCTAGGATGTCTCAGCCAAGTTTCTCCAGGCAAGGGGGGTACACCTTGCATATTTACCACTGCCTCAGAGTAAAGTGAACAATACAGTTTTAAGAAGGTAAGCTATTCAATGCTGATGACCTATTTACTGGAATTAAATTGTATCAGCACAGATTAAATGTTGTGATTTTTATCTCACTATAACATTATTCCAACAAACTTTGGCATTGCTCTTGTCATTGACCAAGACATTGACATAGCAGGGGGGGACATAGGGGAGGGTTATTTCATAGGGGAGATTTCTCCCCAAAAGGGATTTTTCTTCACTCTCCCCCAGCCCCTATTTATCGCCTTTCTTAATCATGTCCATTCCATGTAGTTTTACAAAATTCGGTGCTGGTCTTGGTGCTCATTTCTCAGCAAAGCAAAGACTTCCAAAAAGAACTTGGCATTTCCCTGATATAAAACCAAATTTTGCATTTTATTTGGCAGACTTGAGAACAATGTGGACACATGAGCAAATCCTTTAACTACATTTTGAAAGGTTCACAGTCCATGAAAGGAAATTTGAAAATAAATGCTCTTCAGAGAACTGCCTAGAAGAGCCATATGCCTCACTCCCTCATGTCCCATGGCTGGTGCTTTTCATTTTTAGTGGTCTGACTCTTGAAGACATTGGCTTTTGAACTCTTGCTTGTAAGTGTGTTTACCCTCTTTGAATTTTCTATTAGTAACCTGAAGAGTGGTACCTTGTTTGAGACAGAGGTTGAACTATTTTCAGAGATTCCTCTAATTCTGCTTTTTTTTTTCTGCAGAAATACGCTATTCACAACCAAGACGCACAACCTAAGTGCCTTTGGTGGCCGAGAGGATGCAAATGTGATATACACACAGCAGAATATTACTCACAAATAAAAATGTAAACCTTGCCTTTGTGACAACATGGATAGAACTTTAGATGACCATGCTAAGTGAAGTAAATCAGAAAAAGAAGACAAATACTACTATGATTTCATTCACATATGGAATATAAAGAAACCACTCAAATGAAAAATATAACAAACACAAACACTTGGATGATGGAACACAGTGAACTAGAAATTTGGTGATGGGTGTGGTGTGTTATATATGTTTATGGAGCTGTGAAGGCTATACTCCTGAAATTTATATTAGAAATAAATAGTATCTACCAAAAAAAATTTTAAAGAATAGCACCAAAATCCAAATTCTAAAGGCAGTTCCCTTACTTAACAGGGATAGGTTCACAAAGTAATTTCATCTATCTATAAAACCAGAGTTCAACACCACAGTATCTTTTATAGTACAAAGGACAACCCCCTATAATTCAGAGGGAATAAAGTAGAACTGTGGGCACCCCTCCCTGACTCTCCACAACTGCCAGAAATGCAAGTTTATCTCAGTTCATTGCTTATAGCTCCTCACTAGGAATCGAGCTTGGACTGGCCTCACTGAGGGAACATCGCCAGGGGGAAATGAGAGATACACTGTCCTTTCATCCTCCTTTCCTCAGCTGGGTAGCTCAGAAAGGCCTTCCACACTCCCACTTAGGATTTGCCTAGGCTTTAGTTGCATCTGCTTTGCAGGTCAACTCCTGCCCGATCCTGCTTTCTTCACACCCTTAGGTATGTTTTCTGAGAGCTGTGCCCAACAAACTTTCTGCCATGGCTCTACATGTCACTACATGTCACTCTCATTCCTGGGATGAGGAATGAACCGAAACACAGAAAGCTGAGTGACTCTCCCTTGTCACAGTAATAGGCAGAAGGTTGGCAACAGATGTTTAAATCACATAATGCTGCCATGAAAAACATCTCAGATATCACCAAGTGTAACCCACCCTCTTCCAGATGAGTCTGAGAGACAGAGAACCAAAGTGATTTGGTTCCATAAAGCCAATCAGGAGAGGAAGCTCCTGTCAGATTCCACATCTTCTGTGGTCAGACAGATGACAAAATTATAGCATTTAGCTAGTTCTCAGGAGACCTTGATAAAATATGAGCATCAACACAAACTCTGAAAATTTGGAGTCATTATCAAGTGGCATTTTAAGCCCATCCTCCATAGATGGGACCTTCATGGGAATCACCTGCTAGCCGATTCAGGGAATCACCTGAAGCCAATTAACCTTCAAACTATCAACCAAATAGAGAGTCCAGGACTGAGTTGAGGTTGGCAGTGCACTTTATTAACAAACAAAACAGTACTATACAGGCAAAACCATACTTTGGTGGCGAAACACATACATATGAGTATTCCCACGTGTAGCACTGGGCAAGTTTCGAATAAAACATTTGGGACCAAGTTCACAATCAAACCAGACATAGTTCACTTTCTGACATTTTTTCTTCAGTGTTGTACAAGTCCTTACTTAACAGTTTTGACAAGATTCACACTTAAAATATAATCTCCACCTGCATATGGAGTGAGGCCAACTGTCTTCCAAAATTGTGAAGTGATGCCTTCACAAGGCCAGGCTCTAGCTGCTGCTTAAACTGATTTGATGATGTTGGTATTGGACTCTTGATGATGTTGGTATTGGCCAACCTGCTTGAACATGCACTTTGGAGGGAGTCCTCAGCTCCAGTTTCATTTCTAGGCACATCTGTACTGGCATTCATTTTGATAATCTGTAGCTTACCAGGGCTAATATAATTTGGATAAATTAACTGGCTTCCTGAAAAGCTGAAGAAGGTAAATAGCATACCCAGGAGCCCTTGAACCTTCAACACTTAGTGAGATATGCATTAGTGTTAAAACTGTTATCAGTTAAGAAGTTAAATCAGTATTTCCCAAAAGGTGTGTCTGAATTGAGTTAATCAGTAGATGAACAGAAACAACTGAAATAGATCAGAGAAGTGATTTCTCAAAGCAGTTTGCTATATTAAGCTGTAACTCCTTATGGACTGGAACATATTTAAGAAATTAATAAAACTCCAAAGTTAAAGTACTTTTCAATTGCAAGGTAAAGTGTGACAGAAAAATCCTGCTCTTCCTCTTAGGAAGGTAAAACGTTGGAATACCTTTAGCCCTCACATCAGGATTCAATGTCTTAATTTTGAATTTATGGTAGTTATGTAATAATATTGAGGTTTTATTTTTCTGGCAATCTCTAATTCCCATTAGATAAAAAATTATGCAACATTTACTACTGGGGAAAACACAATGGTATCACCCCCATTATAAAAGTATAAAATAATTGAGAGACAATGGTTGACCTGACTAATAAAAAAAGATGCAGCTAAACCTAGCTTATTTTAAAGTATTGGAAACATGTCCATTAAGTTTTGTTTATTAAAAAATTTTGGCACATAGAAGAACAAGCTTCAGCTCCCCAGAAACTTCATTTCAAATGAAATGTCTCATTCATCAATGAGGTGGGATAAGATACGACTCCATATTCAGCACCTGTGTGCCCAAATCTGCCAAATGTTTTCAATTGCTTTATCTGAACACAAATGTATCATATTATCCAGATATTTATATTAAAAAAGTATCTTATGTTTGAAATCTTTGGACTGGGCCTTTAAGAATCTGACAGATTTCAAATGGGAAAAGTGAGAGACAGACCCTGTCCTGGACCCAAGTGACTCGTAAGCTAGAAAATTTAGCCTTCATATATAAAAAGATTCAGTTTCATATCTTTTATAAAATTTAATAATTATAGCAAGGTAGGCTATACTAGAGTCTGAATTCCTTTCCTTTCTGCATCTGATCATCTCAACAAATAGTAATCAGAAATGATATCATGTCTATTTCAATATCTATTTGAAATTGGCAGGCTAACTTTTATTTAAAGGTAAACACATTGAAGACATATTTTAAATGAAAAGATCTGTGGAATTCTACTACAGTTTTAGGAAAGAAGAAAAGATAAACACTGGTAGGCGCTGTCAGACAGCTGGAGTATACCTAAAACAAAGGAAAATACCACTTTCCTGAAAATGGCAGAGATGCGTATATTGGTAATAAGCAGTGATGTCCAGCCACCATGAGGAAGAGGAGATGCCCACTGCAGCTGGTCTCATGGGGAGCAGGGAGACCTTCCGTGGTGGGGGGGGCAGCCCTGTCACTGTCTTACTTTGCTCATCGGGGAAGCTGCACAAAAGTCACAGCCAGTCAACAGAACACTATACCTTGATAAGCACTCTCCCCTTTAAGAAGCAAATAGAGGAGAACATAAACAAGCCAGTACGCAGACGAGATGCCTAGAAACTTCACGGGAATTAGAAGTGGTCAGGAAATCCTGAGGCAGTGACCTATTAGATGCCCGCCCCCCCAACTGGCCCACCTGCACGGCTTTCATTTACTGTTATCCCCTTACCAAAGTGGGAGCTGTTCCCCCAGAAAGTTGTGAGCCTCTGAGCTCTAGACCTACACTTCAAAATTGCCTAAGGACTGAAAAGGACAGTCACAAGCTGGGTCTTAACTACTCAACCTCTACAGAGAGAAAGTTAAATGTTTCATTTCCATTATCGTCAGGCATTTGGTGTTAAAGGGGAGACACACAGGACACAAAAAATTTTGCTGATACACACTTCAGCTTTAGCTTCTTGAAATTAAGAAGTCAATCGTAAGGTTTATTCCACCAATCAATACAAGTTAATTACACAGACAATTAGCAACATGGAGGTTGATCTAATGAGGTGATTCTTTGGGTCATTTTTACGTTAGCAGTGACTGAGACTAAACTGAAGGGTTAAAGTCTGTGACTTAAAGATGATCCAAGGACACAGACTTTAATTTGTCAAGATTTTCTTTCTGATGTGCTGGAAAAGAGTAAGCGAAAAGCATAAGCATGAAGCTTCAGGATCGTGTCAGGAGCCTGAATTTGTATAGCACAATCCAGAGGGCAGTTACTGATGTAGAAAATCCAATGAGCTTCAGGAGACCTGACACTGAAGGAAGATTCCTCTCCCAGAACGTGTGAGTGATTTCCATGGATGGAACTTCCTAGATGGATAAACAGAGACCATTAGCAGAAAGCTCTTGCACTGACAGAGCGGGGCAGACCATCTCTGTAAAATTAGTGCATTAATACACCCTGGAGAGGCGCCTGCAAGGACAGTAGAGGTTAGAAGATGGGACAGGAGTTTTACATGCAGTTAGTTACTGGTCTGTGGAGGTCATGGACCCACCAAATTTACCTTGGATTCAGGCTCTTGGATCCAGATGTCTTTCTTTGCCACCTTCCCCAACGCATTCAAGACCTGAAAGGGAAGTCATGGTATTATGAAATGAGGTTGTGTAGTTATCACAGATTCGAGGCCCTGCTGACCACAAACGAGCCCCACATTTGTGGGGCTGAGTGGGATGAGGGGAAAAAAGTAACACACACATATTTATCAGTATGCAGGTCTAGAAAGGCCAGATGCCAGACTCAGAGTGAACCAGCTTCTTCCTTTACCTCTCTAGCCGCCCTTTCTCCGGCTTCTACTGCACCATCCATGTAGCCACTCCAGTGTGTCGCAGTCTCTGTGCCAGCAAAGAAAATCCTATCTACTGGCTGTCGGATCACCCTTCAAGGGAACACAATAGACACACAGTTACCTGGGAAGGCGCTGAAGGCAGGAGAGCCCAATCGTTGCCCTCATTTACCCAACAGCAGATCAGAAAACTGAACTCCTTTCAAACACACCCATGTAACTCAAAGGAGAAAGAAAGGCCCCTCCTCATTTCCTATGTCTGCACCCAAACAACTGAGCTTTCAAGCCAGAAAGGATCAGACTGTCAGATCATCAATCACTAAAAGTGAGGGTGACCTTTCCAAGCCAGTCAGAATGGAATGTAAATCCACAATCAGATTTATTTGCTGTGTATTTACTATTTGTGGTAGTTTCTGCTCTCTACACTGTCTTTCCAAGCTGTGCATTCTTCGACAGTGGCCATGTGGCCAGGCTCCAGGAATGCGAGCACTCCGAAGGTATCAGGAGGAACCACCACAGAGGTGAGTGAGAAGATGGGGAGAGTAACTGACTTCTGGCAAAGGAGAGACCCAGCGGATTATGAGTCTGTCTCTTTAAAAAACAGCCTCTGTACAGTCTTCCATGAAATTACCTGGAGACGGGCTGAGGGCAGCTAAAATGGGTCTCCTCTTGCCAAAAGGTCTTGGTAAAGAGAGCCCAGGAAGGCTGGGCTGAATAAGCAACTCCAAGCTTGTCCTGCCTCCTCTGTAGACACTGTCATGAAATCTCCTGGGCTGTAACATCACCTCCAAGACCTTCACCTCAACCCACCATCACTTTTTCCAATTCAGCATTCTTTGGCTTCATCTGTTCTTGACCCCAGCTCCATCCTCTAGACTTCTATTTTGACTCCAGAACAACTCCAGTCAATCAATCCTGCTATTACTAACAGAGATTATTTGATTCCATTAAGAAAAAAATAACCAAAATCCATAAAGTTCATGTAAGGAAAGGGTTAACAAACCCTTCTTCCCCCTCCACAGACAAACATGATCATGAGTTAATTCTCTAGTACAGCTCCTCTGGAAGTCTGAAGAAGGTATAATGCCATCCAAACTACCAAGAATCACCACGTATGCTAAATACGCCTCTCCTGAGCCCCACGTTGGCAAACTGCACCTGGGAGTGAAAACTGCCTAGGAACTGTAAACCCTGGCAGGAAGCGATCCCTTTGGACATCCCTAAGTGTGGAATCTCTCAGACTGGGCATGTCCCGTAACAGGACCCTGAACACGGTGACTGTGAGGCTGTTACATGAGACAACGGCTCTGGAAGGCATGGGGCTTTTAAGCCAAGGTGGACTCCCTGACCCTTGTGGACATCACCTCTTCACACCTTAACTGTATGCAGTGGGGACATCCCGTAGAGGACACCATGGCTTGCAGAATTCTCACGTGTATTGCTGACATCTGAACTCCCCACCAGTATCCCGTTACTGTTCTATGTACCAACACACTCACTTTTCTACAGATATCCAGAAATAAACAAGTTGACTCTCTGGGGCCTTAAAGAGGAATATTATCTATCTCCATGTACCATATGGAAGAGTAAAAACATAACCTCAATGTTATATAGATGTGTAAACAACTGACAAAATAAATAAATAAAATCCCAAACTACTTCTCTCTTTAAGTTTGGTGCATGTCTTGCATTAACTGGTGTGGGGCCTGGGGAATACCTTCCATATTGTGTCATGATCCCCGGGGGAAAGTAGGCAGTGTAACAGCCTCCAGAGTACTGCTCCTCACACCAGTTTTTTTCTTCGTAGTGTACCGGCTACAGACAGAGGAAAGAGAATTGTAAAGTGAAGACAAAGCTTAAATGTTGTGCGTCAACAATGAAGGATGTGTGTGTTTAACACAAAGGTTACATTAAAAAAAATGGCCCGTTTTTCTAGCTAACTTAATGGGAAACATGTCAGCAGCAAGTGATTCGAGGCCTCTTGTTACTTGGTTTGTTACTTGGTGAGGTACCAAGTAACAAATCCTGTATGGGAAACAGACCACATCTGGAATTGTGGACACAGGATGGATTCCAACTGAGAGAAGGTGTCCCGCGTCCCCTCCCATGTTCTTTAAATTTTCAGGAAACCCCATCAACAATCAGGTTTTCGAAAAGGTGTGCTCAAATTTCAGATTCCCTAAATAGCAAGTGTATTTCCCTCTCTATGGAGGCATTACTGCTGAGTACAGGTAGAAGGCTGGAGGTAGAAGCACATGTGGAAAAGCTTTTCCCCAAATCACTCTATAACTTGGAGAACTGAATGACGGGAATCCTAAGAAGGGTACAATTAAGATGAAAAATGTTCCTCCCAAGGGACAAGATAGAACATTCTCTGATTTCCTTAACACATTATGCAAATTTATTATTTGAACAGTTGAGAGATAATATATCCCCAAAAGAGCCCGCAGCTATGTGGTAGTTTCTTTAGAATGGATTTTATTCTCATCATCTCTTTCAGTGGTTGATTGAAAACACTGAATATCCTAAATGAGCTGTGAATTAAGTCTACAATAGAGAAATAAATTAGTATGACTTTGACCTGGGCAGAGAGTCTAGATTCAGTCTATCTCATCAAGATATACTACTGTGCCTGTAACAACAAATGATAACATAGCTGGGATTTTATTTTATAGCAGTCAGTTGACATTGACAGGAGGGCAGAACCTCTGTTCTGGAAAATGATCTCACCCCCACTGGAGACAAAGCCTGCAGGCCCTGATTACAACTGGCTGCTAGTTAGCCAGTGAACATTTAAATAGCCCAAGGAACCAGCATCAGAAATTACATACAACTGACGGCAGCTTTTAATGGCCTTTGGTGATTGTCTGAAGTAAATCCTTCAGTAAGAACAACCCTTTACACTCTTTCTTTAGAAGACTGTCAGAAAGCGATAATCTGCTTTACTTTACCACTAGGAACAGAACCTTTTAGGGATTAGAGCTGAGAGTTTCTTACGTGTAAAGCTTCTTGAGATCCTAACACTTTGGCGTAGAGCTCACAGATTTTCCTCTTCCTATAAAAAACAAAGAAATGTTAAGGAAGTAGTAACTGGTGAGTCCTGGGGGTATCTTGTCAACGAAACAGATTTTTTAAAAAATTAATTATTTTAATGTAATGAAGTACCATTGTTTAACATCCTTGCTAATATTTTGACAGCATTATATTTCTCCTCAGGTGTGGTCACCACTGCTTTCCCACCATCAAAATAGCCTTCTCCTATACATAGCTCCATAGCTCTCAGTGCACTCCCCTTGTCTTCTAGATGCTTCAGCTCTGTAGTCAGCTTTAAAGGGTTACGTTTAATGTTTGTCTCTGTCTGACTCTTTGTCTGGTTTCCCTATATTCCACATATAAATGACACCATCCATGAAATACAGTTATTTAGTAAGGAGAAATTAAAATCAACAGCCTTTTGCAACTACCAAAAATGAACAGTCCCACAAATTTCTGACCTCTGATTAATGTCAATTGACTTGAAGATTCAAAGGAAGTTTCCTTCTTTTTAACATTTGTGTCTACCAAATAGCACCTGACATGAAAATTATTTGAAGTTAAAATGGGAAAAATGAGATTAAAGTCAATCAGTTTTAGAGACTGATTCTACATCACTTCTCTGGAATACTTAGGATTCTTGTATATGTTTATAGTACATATAATGGGGAATTTTAACGATTATATTTATTTTTAAAATCAGCAAATATATAAAGCTCATTTAATCTTTTAAGCATAACATAAAATATGCTATAGCAGGAGAGGCTTATGGTCATTACAGTCTACTAATCTGTCACATGACAGAATGTTCTGTGGACACAGTACTCAAAAGGCAGCTGGCATGATGTACAATGTGATGTTAACTTAGTCTTTGGTTACCCTCATAATTTATTATGCAAATGACTAACACAGGATATGTTATGTATTATGTCTTAAAAATCAGCGGTTTAATTTATCTAAGCACTTCTTCATATATACATTTTAAGCTCACAAGCACTTCTGGTAAAATTTGAAAGTTCTCATTTACTAAAATTAACTGTTCTCTAAATTAATGGTTTTATTCCAGAATTTGTTTGACCAGGTTCACACTAACCAGTTACATACTTTTAGTATTTATTTTCTTCAGTATTTATGTAGTTTGGACATTTATAATGATCCAAAATATTTGCTATGTGCTAACAAGCAAGTGGGAAATTCGTTTTTTTAAGATTTATTTATGCTTACAGAACGGGTACAGGCCAGAGGTTTTGTGGGTGAGAGGATTCACCAGAGACAGAGTGGAGAACAGTACAGGCAGATCTACTGAAATACACTGCTGAGGGGAGCAGCAGGTGGGTCAGGAGAGGTCTTCCATGCCATGTGGGTCACCTCCTTGGCTGGGGATAGAATTTGTGCTGCAGTGGCTGCGGATAGCTTCATAGGGCTGTGCTTTTAACCAGTTGTGCCACAAGGGAGGGCCCGCAACTGGGAATTTCTTGCTGAAAATGTGGTAAAGTTTTAAATAAATTTAAATAAAAGGTTAAGAGAAAAAGGCCAAAATGTGTGTGTGGGTTGGGGTGGAGAGAAGTTTATATTTACTGGTAATAAAAGGAACATTTTACACAATACTGTTTATGTTGCCAGTCACTAAAGTAAATATTTTTATTATATCTCTAAAAAATGTAGGGTAAAATGTAAACTTACAGATGTATCTAGATGCTGGCACTTACATATAATTCTCAGAACTTCCATCTAACAGGTACACAGTGTTAAGTCAGGAAAAGGAGGTGGAATTGTTGCTTACTGCCACCACTTTACCATGAGAAGTTATAAGGGAGAGGCAAATGCCACTCCTGAGATGCTACCACACATCAGGTGGCTATCTTTTTTTTTTTTTAGAGATTATTTATTCATACAGAACTGGGGTACAGGCCAGAGATGCAGAGGGTGAGAGGATTCACTAGAGACAGAGTGGGGAGCAGAACAGGCAGATTGAGGAAGTACACTGCTGAGGGGAGCAGCGGGCGGGTCAGGAGAGATCTGCCACGCCATGTGGTCACCTCTGGGGCAGGTGGGGATCGAACTCATGCGGAAGTGACTTAAGCTTCTTGGTGCTGTGCCTTAACCCGCTGCACCACCAGGCAGGGCCCAGGTGGTTACCTTAAAGCCTCCTAATTCCAGTACAGATAGGGAAAGTTTGGGTTTCTCCAAGGGGCTGTTAATGATCATAAAGGAATGGAAGAACTGGAAGATGTCTCAAGACAACCATCTGTCTGTGTTTCTCTTTCTGTAATTCTAAATGCAAGCCCCTCATTTCAGAGATGAGGAAGGTGAGGATCAGTATGCTGAAGAGACTTGTTCAACATCATCCAGCTAATTAATGGAAGGGCCAAAGTTCTATTCTCCTGAGCATCCCATCTGTAGGTACCCAATAAGTGTTTGTTGAATCAAATCCATCCTCAGTCTAGGATGGCACCCTCTCTCCTACTCTGAGATGACTGATTCCTACCTACTTCACCCCAATGTTATACAGAATAGTTTCAACATTCATTGAGTGATAAACAGAAATATAACTCATTGTTTACTATATTTAATATCGCTAGATGAGCTAAGGACAAATTTGTGCAAATACATTAGGAAATTATTTCCCCCTTCCTTTCCTTTCATTAGAATTAAATGTTGTTGATAAACATATATAAGACAGGAAAGCTGATAAATTCATTAGGCTCAAAAAAGAACGGAACATCTTTTAAATGATGGCCAAAAGAGGTGATTGTAAATCATCTTGTATTTGAATTTGTTTAATGGTTTCTAAATCTGCCTACTCATCATAATAACTTCACAAGCTAGTGTAAAAATCAGAAATACTTAGGCCTCATAATCTACCGACCTCAAAAAAAAAAATGTTTTTCTAAAAATTGAACAATTTTGAATAGTTGGTTCTGAAAACCAATGCTCTAGTCAATGACATATTTCGACTTCATAAAAATGTTCATGAAGTTCGACAGCCTGTAGAATCATAACCAAATGTCTACATCCAATCTGGTATTTATTTTACTATTAATAAGGAAGGAATGCAGGAAATCCAAAAGAAAATATCAAATTTAGCATGGTGTAATGAAAACAAAAAGTATTTTCAATGCTACTTATTCCTGACTGTCACAAGCTAGCTGTGGAGCCTCGGATTAATCTTTCCCTGTCACTAGATTCCAAATTCTTCATTGATGATGGGTATTAAAATAGCTCCCTTCCTGATACCTCTTAATTGTTCAAAAAAAAAAAAAAAAGAAATCCATATGCAAACATGGGGGAACTCATTCTGAAGCCTTTTTTTATTTTTTGACTTCCAAAGTCATGAAAGTGTACTCAAACAGAGACTACTAGTGGATTCAATTTTTAATTTTAAAATCAAACTTGAAAACAATTATATATTGGTATGTGTACTGGTCATCTTCAATAGCTAAAGAATGTAAAGCCCAGAAATTCCCAAAGCAATTCTCCAACCGTTAGATGCCTATCTCCAGGTAAGATTTTTTAATTGTATTATTTTTGTTGTGCTGACTCATTGTGCAACACTGTATGATTGTGTGTACACATGCACACACATTAAGATTTTATGCTACTACACCACGATCACCACCAAAGGACCTATAGTCCTCCCCCATAGGCCAATGGGTCCCGCCACCCCTTTGATCCCACCACCCTCCTGTTCCCTCTGGTACCCTCAATTCTGAAGACAGATTTCTACATGAACAAAAGATTCCAAGGCAAAATAAAACAAATACAACAAGTCAGAAGAGAGAAATGGAAAAAGAAAGGGAAAAACAAAGAAACCCCACTGTCCTATATAACTAAGAAGTTCTTGGGGAAGAGAGTATCAGGAGTTGTGTCCTAGATAATCAGTGGGGAATATATTTTTTAAAGATTTATTTATTTATTCATACAGAACTGGGGTACAGGCCAGAGATGCAGAAGGTGAGAAGATTCACCAGAGACAGAGCGGGGAGCAGAACAGGCAGATCGATGAAGTACACTGCTGAAGGGAGCAGCGGGCGGGCCAGGAGAGGTCTGCCACACCATGTGGGTCACCTCCAGGGCAGGCGGGAATTGAACTCATGCTGAAGTGGCTTAAGCTTCTTAGTGCAGTGCGCCACCAGGGAGGGCGCGGGAAATATTTTTATGTATACAAGTTGCAACGGTTACAAAGCCTATATTTATGGAATTGCTTTTCAAAAGACACAAATTTGAGAAACCCTTGGAAAGCTGATGATGGCATTACAATGTGATGAGGACTCAGCTTCTACGGCTTCTTTCAGAACTAATATTTTCTATTATTTTTCTCCATCTATCTTGCAAGAAAACCCTTTCAACCACTGTAAAAATAACAGGTATGTAATGACTTAATATATGCTCAATAGCAATAACAGAATCAAGAGAACTATTGCAAAATAGAAAAAGGTTGATTTGTCAGGGCTTTGAGAATTCAGTGAACTGTTGGTTTTTCATGACGTGTCATACTGCTGTTGGTGTAACAAGCACAATGCAAAGTGAACTGTTTCTGTTTCAGAGGTATATTCCTACCTTATTTCTTTATGGAGTTTGGCAAGTCGGACGGCTTTTCGGGCAAGAATGAAGCTGGAGAGAGAGAAGTCACGTGTGAACAACCAGATTACAGCTATTTATCTCAAGAATTTGCCCCTTTTTACTTTATATTTATATTTTACCTCATTCTTCACTTTAGTACAATGTTTGCTTTCTCCTCTCAGGTATCCCCGTGAATTTCCCACCAGCAGCTCCCCCTGCACCATCACATAGTCCCTTGTGTTCTTCCTCCCCTGTCTGATCCCTCTCCTTCCCCCACCACTGCAGAATGCCTCTGATGTATAGTTGCCTGTTGATTTGGGGTTTTTTATTGTTATTTTTTTCTGACCCTTTATTGAGTTCCCCTACATCCCTCTTAGAAAATTCAGCCCTTTTGAAGGGCTCTTGCCTCTACCTACTCAGTGTAGATAAGCTCTCCCACATCTTCCCAGGCTGTCCCTCTGTAGAGAAAATGCCCTGGTGTCTCAGGTCTGCCTCTGTGTCTGAAAACACCTACGAGGACGTGGGCTTCTAAATGCCAGGTTACCTCCTACTCAATATTTTGCCCTTATCGTTTAGTACAATTCTTGGCTGAGCAGTAAGAAATCAAAAGTCTAATGGATTAATGTTGTATTAATTATCCTGCAGCTAATGACTGCTGCCCTATGCCAATTCTTGATAAAAGCTGGAATTATAAGTATTAATAAGTGTCTGTAATGGCGCCCATGGTAGGCCACCCAGGATTTAGCAACATTACCCTGAGGATATATCCAACCCCTTCCCCAGCAATCCACCCTCAATGCCTCCCCTCCCCAGAACTACTGGCTCTGGGGTGTGGTGGAGACCAAGGCCCACCTGTTGCCTCAATGCTGAAGTGCAACCCCAATGCAGAGCTCCCTATGGGATGACTGGGGCCACCAGTGGGACAACACTGGATCCCAAAGAATCTCCATCCTTCCCTTCCCACAGGTACTGTCCAAGAAACCTCCTACATCCAAATTTTTATTTTAGAGAGTCTCCACTTCCTAGGGGAAAAAATGGCATAGCACCATCCCCAATTTCAGTAACTCAGTTATAATTCATCAGCTTCCCTTCAGTGAAGTATATTCTATTTTCATATTGGTGTTATTAACTGAACATATATTTTAAAGAATTGAATTGTGACATGAAGTCCTTAGTTATAAGTATTATTAGAAAGCTTTCAAAAACCCAAAGGAGCTAAATCACAGTGAAATTATTTCTCCACTTAAAAAGTTTTTAAGTCATATTCTTTTTCTCTACATCGAAAGACAAGTAGATCAGGACTGAAAATGCAAGGGCTGAAAACAGATATGTCATCTTCTCCCCTATGCCAAAAATAAAATGTTCCTTAAATTTGATTGGCAATTCCTTCAGGGCTGTTATTTGAGCTCATTCTAGAAGTCATGAATTTGTGTTAATCCAGAGAATAGTATTTCAGAGGAAGCTGTGGACTGTTTAAGAAATTTGAGCTACTGAACTCTATGGGACAGAGTCATAACTTGGCTTGATTTAACACCTGATGTTATAAGCTCACTAGTAAAGGCTTTAGTTAAATTTTAGGGTTAAACACAGAGCAAACAGTTTAGACTTATGCAGTATTTCAATGAAAATCATGAATATATGCTGAAAGATTAAATGATTTATCTGAAAACCACTTAAGATCCTGGGTATTTTTAATATTTCCTTTTCCAAGTTACAGTTGGTATTGGCTGTTTCTGTCACGTTTCAAGTAATGAATGGAATACACCTTTTTGATGTAATTCTAACCATGGTCATGATCTAATTCTAACCATCTAATTAAAGGACAACCGACCTTTAACTTTATTTTATTGAGAAAATTAAACATGCTGGCTTTGGGTTGGGGACATAAACAGTTCTTTAATACAAGTTCTAAAGTACAAGATCCTATCTAGTTTTCAAAAGGTAACAGTTATCACACAGTGCTGGGCAATCAACCCCCCCACCCAAACTTTCAAGGCTTTCCTTGCCTGAGGAAAGAAATGGGTGGAGGCAATATATCTTCAAGGCAAGAACAGCGTGAGGGCAATTCTTCAGATAAAGCAGATTAGAAATCAGTTTTTAAGAACTGTCTAAATAAGTCCATTATCTGGAAGACACCTGCCCTGTGAGTCCTTGGCAGTTCAGGCTGAGTAAAGTCCAGAAGGGTGAATACCACAATACCTAACTCCAAGGCAAGAAGAACATCAATGTTTTTCTACCCACAGCTGGATTGGTTTTGACTGACCATTTCCTAAAACCTCTGCCTCAAAACCTTGGCTTTCCTCTGGCACACAAAAGACGATGGGGAATGAACAATCCATAGTCTGTGCTGTCCAGTGAGGTCAGAGCGTTAGAAAGAGGTGCTGTTCCTGAGGTGTTTCAGTTGTGAGCACTTGCTCTTCTCAGGGAGGCTGGTGCTAGTTTTCATACTTTCTTTCCATCCAAAGAAGTGATTACAAAATGCCTCACTGGCAGCCCTGTGGCACAGACTGCTTTCTAAGTTGGCTGGCTCCTTTTGGTTTTGTAATTTACCTCAAACGATGCAATGTGCATGATGAGCTCAATTCTCCCTTCTGCTCCCTAGAAGACACACTTCCCAGGGGAAAAGAGGAAACCACGGGTCTCTAAAGGTCACTATTACAGAAGCTGTGCTCTTGAGCTGTAGAATAAAGAGTTCTTTTGTTTGTATACTTTTGAGCAGGACTGCAAGATAAGGCAACTGGGAGACTACATCACTCTGTAGCAGTCCTTTTGTGAGAATCAACCTCGCTATCTGGATTTCCTGTCTCCAAAGGGCAGAGCGGTGTGTGCATGGATGGGGGTAAGGGAAAGAGTCTCTTCTAGACACACAGCCTCACCCTAGACCATCTCTGGTGAGGGAGAGCTGTGAAGTGACCTACGGGGAAAGTACCATCCAGTCAAGGCCTGACTCTACCTCAAAGAGCACTTCCTAATTGGTTGTCCGACTTCTATTTCAGGGTACCAACTAACATTTGCGGTGTAGCTGGTGTTTGGAATGGAAAAAAGGAAAAAGCCCAGAAAGCCTACATTGGGAGGTTTGTCAGGAAAAACAGCTGTGGACAATATGCTTCAAGGTGGGGCTGTCTACCAGGTTGCCTGTGTAATTGCTTCTTCCACTCAGTTTTCAATGTGTAAGACTTTTTTAAAAATTGTTTTATTTACGCATATAAGAGCTGGGGTGTAGGTCAGAGGTGTGGGGAGTATGGGCAATGAGAGGATTGATCAGAGATAGAGAGGGGAGCAGAACAGGCAGATGTACTGAAATACACTGCTGAGGGGAGCAGCGGGTGAGACAGGTGAGGTCTGCTGCACCTAATGGGTCATCTCCATGAACAGGGATCGAACTCATATTGCAGTGGCTGCTGACAGCTTCAAAGTGCTGAAACTTAACCCCTTGAGCCACCAGGAAGACCCAATGTGTAAGTTTTATTGGGAAAATAAGTATATAGGCACAAGTTCAAGATGATTTCTATTTTAGTAAATTTTCTGTGTTTTTATGCCACATATAAAACATTACCATAATATTTTAATAAATGAAAACCTAACTTATTTCTATAGAATTATTTATAATTTCTTGAGTGCAATTCCAAAACAGTAGACTGACAACATCCAATCACTTACATGGTTTGGAGAATGTAGGACTTACCCCATGATGGCAGGGAGTGATCCATCTGGCTTAGTGTCATCCAGGGTTATTGAAATTGGGGCTTCTTCATCTTCAATCAACATGCAACCACAGAAATCTTAACCAGGAGAAAATTCCCTAGATTAGACTGACCTATTCGGAGACTCAGATATAGAAATTATGTATGTATATATATTTTGCTAAAGGCACATCTTAAACTATTTGGCTTTGCCCGAAGTTAGAAGCTACTCCCTGCTAAATATACACTAACAATTCAAAGATGCCCATTCAGCCAGGCACATGGAAAATGGCCCATGTTGATGGCCCTCCATAAAGGTCACAGATGTTCCATGCATAGCTAAATTGGTAAGATGGTCCTGTAGATTTGGAATACACAGGGAGAAAGAGGGGATCTGAAAGAGGTAGACAGAGAAAGAGGGTGCAACCCATGGAAAAAGTGACAGGAAGACTCTGCAAACATGAAGTCACCATATGTTCCCAGTACCTGCCTCATTTCCTCCTCCCCCGAAACAGACAGTAGGCTTTACTGTCAATATTTTACACCAAGAGTCTGAGGCTGAACAAATGCTTTAATCGTGCCAAACCCCCAAAACAAGAGCAATTATATAACCTAACAAACTTAATGCCTGCAAAAGGCGTGTCATGCCTGAGGCCACATAAGGAAGAAGTGAAGCCCAGGAATGTGTGACTTCAAAGCAGTGCTCTTCCGGTGGTGGCCATGGTGCCCTGGACTTGCGCCATCCCTTTTCCTCCAGCCCCTGGCAGCAAGTGCTCGTGGTCAATTTTGTGTTACCAGGGGCTACGAGGAAATGGACTATGATTTTCAATGCTTTACCTACCAATTTGAAAAGATTATTCATTTTTTGTTTCAGTGTCTAATATAATGTTCCTCAGAAAGTTTGGTTCTTTCACGAAGTGCAATTTAAACATGAGGAGCAGTGGCTTACCTTTCTTCTTCCAAAAGGCCTCCTTGTAATACATCATGCATTTGATGACAGCCCCCATGGGCAGACGCTGAATCAGCTGGTTCCTCTCCATTGGCAGCATGGGTGTGAAGTGGATCTTTGTGGTCAAGGTTGGAGGGATGGCGCTAATGACATATTTGCACTGTAACGCACAGACATAAGATACCACCTGAGATGTGAACCAGGGTCTTCCCAAAGAGCAGAAAACATCTTTTTTTTAATGATTTTGAATGACATCAAGCAGTAATAACATAAAAACTAGGCTACTATAAGGCAACAAAATAGAACGGAGGTCGAGTAAATGATAATTTCAAAGACTGAGCCAGAAACATGTCGGTGTTAATTATGCCATTGCTTAGATCATAAGTAGAAAGTGCAGAAGACACAGGTGTATTTAATATTTACTCTTTTTGACTGAGTGAATTACCTCATACACTTCGTGATTCAACGTCTTTATGATGATGTTTTCACCTGACTGGTCAACACCAGTGACAGGACAACTCAGCTTTACTCGGTCACCAAGGAGGGCCAATATCCGTTCACTCACTTGACCAGATCCACCTACAAACTTCCGTTCCTACAGGAGAAGGCAAGTGAGAAGGGAAATGTTATACAAGTCTGAAGAAGGAAAGTCATTATTTGGCACTGACTAGAAAACCTCCAGAAAGTCACAGGCCATACGTCACACTCTGAACACTTGAGGAACTGATTAGCATAAAGGTACATTCTACCAAGACACCTCAAACATGCTGTGCACAGCTTCCAGCAGGAGAAAGCCATTACTAGTTTATGTAGTCACACAATACAAAGCAGTGTTCCCTGACATCAGTGCCACCTTTACAGTAGTGCAAATATCAGCAAGTGTGTGGGCTTTAAGTGCTTATTTGTGAAGGGCATGGAGGAAGCCCTGGGGGACTTTGCTACTTTTTAATCATTAACCTAATTAAATAATTAGCTCCCTTGAGCAGTCTGATAAACCAGCAGTTACTCTCATCTTGGAAATGGTTCCACCTTAATCTAAGGAGGCAAATTCTTGTTACAATGAGAGCTATAAGACTCAGGGGAGTATTTTTAGATTGTTGTAGATGATTCTTTGAATGGTTATAAATACACTCTGATAAACTGAGGCAGAGCCCAACATATGACAATTAGGTATCTCAATTGCACACCTTCAGACAACATGGAATGAACAGACATGCAGTAATTTTTGTGCTTTTATAACTGGCTATTGTTCTAATGGCACCAACAAGGTTCTTTACAAAAATGTCCCCATAGGTGTTTAGTTCAGAGCTAAATTTATGATCTGTTTTCCTCAGGAAAAATGAACCATTTAATTTATAGTTTGATCTCTGTTTTCCAAGAGATACTTTGAATTTTAACACTGTGGAAAGACCATGAATTAATTTCATCTTGTTCACTATCCTCCCTACCATGTCTAATATTTGTTAAACTAATTACTGAAAAATAAATCTAAGTTCCCTGTAAAAATATTGTGCTAACAGGTCATGGTTTATAATCTGAACTGTTCTTTCTAAAAGGTCATATAGAGTTAGGCTAGATGTGTCTTGGTTCTTCTCAATGAGGGCCATAAATATAAAATGAGTCAAGATACCTCAGGAAGTAAAATAGAGGTAATGTGAAATGTTGCATAAGTAAAGACACTCTGAAATGCAAGACTTTCCTGTTTGGCAGGTAAGGGTCAAATTAGCAATAATTCTTGGGGCCACAAGAACAGCTTGGGGACTTCTAGAAATCTTCTGAGAGGAGTCATTTACGTAACAGAGAAAGACACACAGTTTGCATTTTGGAACAGTTGACAAACTAGAAGTAAACTTCTTTTAATTAAATCCCATTCTTGCTAGGTGTAACTCTTAGAAAAGAGATTTTTTTTTTTTCTTGATGAAGGAGAGCCCGGAAATAAAGAATCTCAGAATCCAGAAAATAAGAAATCAGGATTCTGGTCTTGTTGTCAGCTTGCTGTGTCTAGCCAATGAGCCAACGAGTTCACTCAGCAGTAACAGAAGTGGTATGGAGGCTGAGCAGACAAAAGTGGGCAACAAATATTTAGAACCAAAAACGCACAATTTACTACTGAAGAAATAACAGTTACTTTTATTTGATAACAATTAACAAAGAAGAGTATTTCTAAGGTACAGAATGGTACAAAAACCTGTCTAGAATAGAGATGACTTTAAGTATAATCATCCAGGTACTAGACTCTTTGGGAAATTATATTAGTAATTTATGTCACACATAAATAGCCTAGTTTTAGCTACCTCTCAAAAGAAGGAAATTAACTCTCAAAGCCTAACGTTAATTTAAAATGAAATATTCTTTAGTCATGGAGCTTATTTTCAGGAATGAGAAAAGTGGGCAATTTTCTCTTTAGTAGAGCATGTTGAGATCGTGTCACACTGCAAATCATGAATGTTTCAAAACAAAGAAGCAATTAGTAAGAGGCTACTGTGGGTGAGAGCCAAGCACAAATGACATTCTGGCCTAGGAAGGAACACCCCATACCTGGCCCCCATTGGTAATTGAGAATATCCGAGTGGTGCCTCCACACTGCTTCACGTACCACAGGAACCACAGGGCGGAGACCTCATGAGGCTCAGAGGTCACGTTGACATTCACAAAGAGAGTTGCAAACTGCCTAGCTGTCCTGAGTATAGAACAAGAGATGGAGTCAACCATAAATACAGCCAAGCTTCACACGAAATGTGCTTCTAATACACAAATTACTGTGGTTAAAAGGCATGTCTACTGTTTTTGGAGGGGTAAAGAAAAAACTTCATAAACTCAGTATCTGAACGAATGCATTTTTTTAGTTATTTATTTATGCATACAGACTGGGGTACAGGTCAGAGGTGAGGGGCGGTGAGAGGATTCGCCAGAGACAGAGTGGGGAGCAGAAGAGGCAGATCGACAACGTATACTGCTGAGGGGAGCAGCGGGCGAGACAGGAGAGGTCTGCCACGCCAACCTTCATTTGGGTTATAATAGTGGTGACTCCCAACTGGTCATCCCACATGCCCATTTGTATCCTTCTCCACACTACGGCCAATGAAGACTTTTAAAAGTGCAAAATCAAAACAACCCTCTACTTAAAGCCCTCCAATGGCCTTTATGCAAAAGGCAAAATCTTGAATGTGAACAAAATGTCTTGCACCATCAGCCTTTAACCACTTCTCCAACCTCCCATTACATCCCTTCCTAGAAGATACCATGCTTCATACCATCCATCCTCCCTCTCTCTGCCCATTTACTGTGACTAATTCCTGGAAGATACCATCTCCCCATACCATTCACACTTCATGTCTGCCCCAATCCAGTATGTGGCTCCTTTTTGAAGAGCTAATCCCCACACTCTCCATTCATCCTGTCTCCACCCGTAACCCACAATCCACTGGTGGTTCATTCTAGGCCCAACCATCCATCCAAATACACTGTCCATTCTTTCTGATTACCCCATCCACCATGGCTTATTCCTGGAAGATTCCATCCCCCACACTTCCATTTTCCTCCATCTACTGTGGCAAATTCCTGGAAGATAACCACCCTCACACCACACATCCTTCTTGCTTCCAACATATGCAGTGGCTCATTCATGGAAGACACCATCCCACAGCACCAATGAACCATGTTATTACCTACCCCTAGTCACTATGTCTCACTGCTGTAAGACACCATGCCTCCACGCCATCTACCTTCTCCAGTCTCCACCTTGCTTCTGGCTCATCTTAACAGATGCACTAACTCTTCAGTTTATGTATAAAGACTGCTTCAAAAGGAATCTTTCCTTTACCCTCAGAAGGTCAGGTTCACTGTTACAGTCATTCTCCTAGCATTATGAATATATGGGTATATTGTTAGTTTCCTCTGCTAGAAGATTATAACTTCTCAAGGGCAGGGCCATGCTAACAAGTTCATTACCATCCCCCAGTGCCTTCACATCACAGGCTTAAAATGCTGAGTGAACAAACTGTAAGTTAGTTCAGATAATAATGCAATTTCTAATAGAAAAGATTATACAGATTACATCTTCATTAATAAAGAACAGTTTCCTATTTTTCTATAAATATTGAAGTACCTTGGAAATATCTTTGTTAAATGCTTCTGTAGCTAACAGCATCTAAAAACACAATTATTCATTTCACTGCAAATCATACAGTTCTTTCGTTTAAAAGTTCTATTTCATTCACCTACTTTTCCTATGTTTTAAATTCATGTTATGCTTAAACCTGTTCTGGCATAGCTAAAATGTGTTTAGAGCTGCTACTGACTGAAAGTTCATTTGGTTTCCCCTTAGCTTTTTCCTTCTAAGTTATTAAGGAAAACACCGCAGCTCAAGATAGAAAAAGAAAGATCAGAAGGGAAGAGAAAGGTAAAATTTAAAGTCAAGAGTACTTTGTCCAGCAGATTTTTTCAATGAGGTCTTTCATGGTCATCTTATCCCATTCCTCAGCATGGGGGGCATCCCACGGTGCATCAGCTGGGATCTGCAGAGAAAGAAGGGCCCGCATTCAAGTGTTTTGGTTAATGCCCACCGCCTTGTCTTGGCCTCATGGAAACCTCAAAAACTGTTCTCTCTATATTAGAATGTATGACTGGCAGACTTCTATGTATAGATAGTAGTGAGGTTAAGACTCTTTGGATTCTAATCCTTAATGCTGCTGCAATAATAATGATAATAATGTAGTCCTGTGTGTATAACTTTATATATAATGATGAAGACTGAAAGCTAACCACCCATTTAGGTTTCTAATTTAGGTTTGAGAAAGTGATGTTACAAAGTCTGAGGGTAAGTTAAAAAAAAAAAAAAAGGAGGGGGGAAGCAAATCTTTCTCACCTTTATTATCTTAAATGGCATCAAATATGGGTAAGACAACTATAAGTAAGATATCTGGTAAAAGATCAGTTAGTAAATATTCAATGGCATGGAGTTCAAAGCACCTGATACTAATAACAGGATGTTGCAAATTTGAATCCTGGTTCTCTGGCTGTGTGGTCTCAGAGAAACTGCATAACCCCTTGGCACTCATTTTTCACATCTGCAAAGCAGAAATACTGCCAGCTTGGCAGCGAGGCTGGGTGCATTGAAATTATATGCATCAATGTCCTGAGCAACATTCCTTGCACTAGGAAAGGATAAACAGTTGTTACTGTTACTTTAGCAACAGGTCATGTGCAAGCTGACCATATACTGTACCTCCTTTCCCATGTTATCCATTGTCCGCCACAGATTGTTGTAATCCAGATATGCAATAGGATTCCATACCGGAGGAAAGGCACCCCGAAATGGGTAAGTTTTCCCCTGTAACATAAAAGCAAAGAATAGTAACTGAAATTCGGGTGGCATTTTAAAAACCCCATACCAACCAACCTCCAACCTCAGGGCGATTTTCAAAGTAAATACTGTGTCACAAACATGACCTCTGATGGAAGGAAATATATTGTACCTACACAGGCCCCAAATTTCAATTGATCAGTTCCCTGGGACCATGGTAGCTGTTTATGGGAAACAAACAACAACAACAACAAAATGGTGGGAAATAATATCTCTAAACCTATTTCTACTTATATAGAAAACAAATTAAAAGTAGCTCATTCTAGTCTCTGACACTGATTAAGATTCTCAACTCCTGTGTTCTTATCGAATTTCTTTGGAAGGATACTCGCACTCAGATGAGGGGGAGAATGGCAGGGAGGACTGTCTTTGAACTTCACAGAGGACTGGAATAATAAAGCCGACTATCTCAGAATGTGTTCCAAGGTTTGCATAGGCGAAATAAAGACTGGCTAGACTATAGACTATGCTCTAAGTTAGGAGTCAAATACGAAAAATGTAGAATGGTGGGTATTTGCCCTTTTTTGTCATCCAGAAGCTGATGTCCTTTCCTAGCAGCCCCTGGTTTCTTCTTAAAAACTGCTTCTCGGCCCTCCCTAGTAGCGCAGCGGGTTAAAAGCACAACACTGAGAATCTAGAGCCGCTTCTGCATGAGTTCGATTCCCGCCTGCCCCGGAGGTGACCACATGGCGTGGCAGACCTCTCCTGACCCGCCCGCTGCTCCCCTCAGCAGTGGACTTCGTCGATCTGCCTGTTTTGCTCCCCACTCTGTCTCTGGTGAAGCCTCTCACTGCCCCTGAGCCTCTGGCCTGCACCTCAGTTATGTATGCACAAATAAATAAATCTTTAAAAAAAAACAAAACTGCTTCTCCTCTGTGGGGAGTTGTGTAAAAAGGACGGTCCTGGGTACCATACCCCATTACAGAAGTCAATGGGTTAGATCCTTTTTCCCTCACTCGGGCTCTCAGAGGAGCCCAGCTGTGAGCCTGTGGTCTAAGCCTGGTATAGGACTCTGTCTCTGGAACTAGTCACTGACAGACAAAGAAACATGACTTTGGGTTCTCCTTCCCTGTCACTGCTGGGCTGATGCTTCCTATGACATAAACCACTGCTCTGGGTCATCTCCTAACTTGCCCAAACTCCCCTGGACTCTGCCCATTCTCCAGTTTACCATACATTTTGTGGTCCCTCAGATATCTTTTCAGTAAATCCCCTCTTGTTAGCCTAAGTTCATTTCTATTTCTTTGGTACCAAGATCTCAAGGATGAAGGTCTTAGCCAGCATTTACGTCATTTCAATTACAGGATAGGCACTATGCTCTGCAACCAGAGAGGCAGCTGAATCCTTAAGAAAAGAGGCTAGGTAGTCTCCGAGGACCTATTTCCTAGTTTAATTCCATCTCCTTTAAAAATAAAAAAAAAATTCTTCATGAGGTCAAAATATCATTTACTAGTACAATTTGGGATGACAATTTGACTTTTTAATTGAATAAAAATATTCAATATTTATAGAAAACCTACTGGGTGCACGACACAATATTAAGACCTGTGCTGGGTTTAGCAAAGGTTGTTAAGGCAAAACTCCTGAATACCCAGGTAGGGACACAAGACATGACAAGGCTGCTACTCACCTGCATACATGTGCATACACTCACATGTGCACGTGCACACACAGACTAGGACTAAATGGCAACTCATTAAGTGATACCAAAGCAATTTACCCTTCTGCAGTAGCAAATTCAAATAACATTTTCAGATTATGAGATCTGATTTCTTATCCGAAAATGCTATGTCATAATGCCACAACACAAGTTCCTGAGACGCCAGTCCTTTATCATCACCACTGCCACTGTAACTAGCATTTGCTGTGCTCTCCCCATGTCTAGCACTGTACTAAGCTCTTCACATTCACAATCGCATGTAATATGCACAATACTAATGTAATACTCACCCCAGAACTATTAGTAACTCCATTTTATAAATGAGGAAACTAAGCCTAGGGAATTTAGCTCGGAAATAGTACAACAAAAAATGTCCTGCTCCTACAGTATTTGTTTATAAACATTAATCTTCCTGGTTGGTGGAATATTGAGATAGGCTTGTCTTAGAGAAATCTTGAACTTCCCAACTAAAAGAAAGAATATGAAATGTATAATCTTGCACATATATTTTTCATGTTTTTAATTCGTAAATAAGGAGATTAAGAAGCTCTGGGGTATAAGATGCCTGCTGAGCAAACAGTCAACTTTGGAAAATGTTGAAATATGTTCTGAGAGAAACAGGCAAAGACACTGTACGCAGGACACAAAAATAGCTACTGGGAAGAGCGAGCCTGGGGTTAAGTAATAGCTCGTGGACAGCCTTCAGAACAGCTAGTCCTTGTTACAACTATTCTCTTCTTGGAACAAGGGAAAATGTACATTTTCCACTGAAAAATGAGTTTATCTCACAATAGCAGTCCCCAAATTGATTCCTGCATTGAAAAAACATTAACTTAGACATGCTCAACTGCTTGAGCCATTAAGGAAATTATTATAAATATAATTCAACAAAATATGCACAACACTCCTAACAAAGCCCTTCATAGGACAATGCCAACCCAGGGGTGATTTTGCATGAGGTCCTACAGACCCCAAGATCTTGATAAACAGATGTGGCAGAAGTTCAGGGTACAGCGCAAAAAGAGAGTCTAGGCTGCCGGTCTTTCAAAGAATGAGAGTGACGGAGTATCACACAAAAAAAATCCAGCATGACATTAATTTTTATCCTGTCGACAGAGGCTAATGGAGATGATACAGGGATTTCATTAATTAGTTTCACTCTGACCAGTTTCTGGCTTTTCTGTTCTATTTCACAGAAAACCTAAATCTGCTGAAGAAATGTTTATGTGTGGGAACAGGCACCTACACATCACTTCCTCCTTTCTCACAATCCCCGGCTTCTAGACTAGACAACTTGCAAGTACTTTTTTGAGTTTGGCCTACTGTAGGCCAGCGGGAGGGCCTGGAGATGTCTATTCCTGTTGTGAGAACTGCATGCAAACTAGAATTTCTTGGTCCCTTAAATGTTATTCTATGGTTTTCTCACACAGCTGTCAGCAGGTTCTCAACCGTAAAAACCACTTTGCAGCAAGAAATGACTTTACAACCCAGGGTGAGATATAAATGCTGATAATATTTCCAAATGACTGCTGCTCTTTAAAAATAAAAGGAAAGTAAAAAATCTCCAGTATATTTTATTCCTTACCCTGAAATTTTACTAACCTTAAAGTGGCCTTTAATCTCTAAAGGGTAGTGTCTTTTGACACAGCAGGAATTGTTTGTGCCAAGTAGAACACAATGTCCCTGTAATCATGCCCAAATTACTTAAGTCCTTTGGAGAAATCACATCTTCAATCTACCAATATTCACAATAATGGGAGACTATTGCCAGGAAATCAAGAGTTTATGGCTCCCACATAATTTTGTATTATTTGTCCTATAAAATAAGCCAAGTTTATAGTAAGTAAGAAGTATATTTACTGTCGGCACAATGGAGAGTTTCAGCACACTATACTTTCATATCTTAGTTCAACAAAAGGAAGTTAGTGTTATTAAAGAGTATCAGAGGCCACTGAGGAAAGCTGCCAAATATTCTTCTCTAATCATCTTAAAAATAAACAGACATCTTCTGCATTGCATTAGGAATATGTCTGTCCAACCCCATGAATTCCTTGGCACCCTTCTAGATCCACTGTTTTGTGACAAGCCTGTAAGAAAAAATATTTTGGTGGTTTCTCTCCAACAATTCACAAAACGTTCTAAATAAAGAAATCATGTAAAAGGAGACCCATTAAATATGATGACAGTATTGCGCCGTATTGGTAATTACAAAAATTCACATTTTTCCTCTTTGCAAATACAGGCAGTGAAGGCCTCTTCAAACATGAATAGCTCTAGTCTACCTAGAAAAAAAACTTCATGTTCGACATGGAAACACCCATCCCATCCCATCATATTGGGCAAACCCCAAGTCTCCACCTAGCTCCCATTCTTCTAGTAAGACCATTCCTTCTCCCCTCTACTGGCTCCCTTGGGGCATCCAATCCTCTGCCTTCTTATTTTCCTCTGCTCAGTTTTGTCTAGGGAACTCATCTACCATCTAAATCTGTTATGGCATTTGCAAAGTGTTATGGTTCGAATTTTCCATGCTTCTGTTCCCTCTATTTTTTGAGTACCAAATTGTTATCTACAACCTCTCACACAACTTCAATGGCTAACAGCAGATTTTTGAGTGTTTGTTCATGACCAGCTACTTCATCTTGTTCTCTGGGCATGTACTGTTACCAGCTAACACAAGGGCACTTGAGTTGTACAGTCCCATCTCTGGAAAAAGAGAACCAATAAGTTCAGACATAAATGACGCCATAGTGTCAAAAACGAAGGGTTTTCAACTGAATGTTTATTCCATCTTTCCCAAGGGAGACCAGTTATATGAGGAAATTAAAAACAAAGCAATAGGATAGAAACAGTATTTCTTTTGCAGATTCTTGGATAAATAAAGATAGGTAACAAGGCATTAATTTTTTTTTTTTTTTTTTTGCTCTTTCACAAATATCATTAACTCAGGAGAAATAAGCAGTTAAGGAAAAGGTAAAAAAAAAAGTTACATTGTAGGACAAATGTCCAACAAATGTTGGCTTTAACAGTCTTTTTAAGATAGCATTCATATACTCTATAATCCACCCTTGTAAGGTATGCAATTCACTGAGTTGTGCTATCTTTACTATAGCCTATAACAGAAGTTATGGTAAGTAGCCTGTGGGCCATCAGTTTGTTAGCTACAGTTCTACATTCCTATACAAGTTCAGAACTGCTCTTCAGAAACTGGTCAACCAATCACTGGAGCCAAACCTTACAAGGTGTCTTTCAAATCAATCAAGAGCAGAAAGCTGATGACCCTGGGAAGATACTGCCTGCACCAAGAGGTAGGACCAGGAAAGCACAGGGGGCTGATGACTGATGCCTAAGCATGACTAGGATCACCCTGGGGGAGGGGGCTGAGGATCATTGTATGACAAGGGACCCCAGAAGTTCATCACTGGAAGGCCTTGTTGATAAGATTGAAACCCTGACTGAGGAACTAGGGCTGGATCTCAATTATAATACCGAGTCAGTCATCCAGCAGATGAGAAGTGCCTGGAGGGCAGACTCACACCCTTGATACAATAGCTGACAGTTCCACACTTCCCCTTTTCCTTCTACTTACTTCCTCCTACAACTGCTGTGGCCTGATTATGTCTACAACTGCTGCAGCCTGATTATGTTGTCAATAAAGAGGCCAGGAGCTTGCTCTTGAGCAGCATCTTGCATTAAGTAGCCTGTTCCAGGACTTCTGTTTCTTTATCAGTGTGGTGTTGCCAAACACAACAATAACCAATTTTAGAAAATTTCTGTCCTCCCAAGAAGAAATGCTTACTGTATTTAATAGACACTTTTCATTCTCCCTACACCATTTTTAAAAACTAGTAAACTATTTTCCAAAGCAGTTGCACCATTTTATGTTCCAACAGGCAACATGAAAACATTCCATTATCTTCATATCCTCTATATCATTTGCTACTATCTGTTCTTTTTGATCATAACCATTCTGGGGGTGTGAAGTGGTATCTCACTGCAGTTTTGACTTGTAAATTTTGATGAATTTAGCAAGCTTACTATGTCACTGAAGATATGCAGATGTCCTGAGTAGAACAGAAGTAAAATGAAATCATTTTGCACAACTAGCCAAAACTGTAATGCCCTGTGCTGAATCCTGGGCCTGGATCTTGGAACCACACAGGTCAGAGAGAACCACAGAGAACAGTCAAGGTGGTCAAAGGCAAAGCAGAGCTTGGATAGGTTGTTAAATGAGTGCATCCACCTTGTGTAGCCTAGTGAATGGCAGGTGCAACCCTGCCCTCTACTCAACAATGTCACCTCAGGATGGCTCCTGCAGCCACGGATAGCATATGAGTCCTTGCCCCTGGAGGAGCGCACCAGGACTCACCAGACTCTTAGCACAGTCTTCCCAACATCTGAAGATCAGAAAAGTTATTTCTAAAGAACATACAAATTTGGAAAAGTCACTCAGGAATTCTCCTTTGATGTGTGCCCAAATAATTATGTAGAGTAGCGAGCACATCCACTTCTGTGCCCTCAGGTCTACTTTCATGTCAGCCAGTATGAGCCAGCAGTGATTTTTCCTATTGTATCTGAGGTCTGATGTTTTTTCTGAGACATTTATCTGCTCAATATGGCTATGGAAACTAGGTCGCTGGGTACTTTGGCAAATACACAAAATTAAATCTCAGCCTAGGTTCACGGTGTATAATTTGAGTCTGACGAATTACATGAGAGCTATGGGAATGAAAAGAAATGACTAGTAGTTCAGCTATTGTTGTCTTTTTTCTTCTTAAACCTGACATGAGAAAAATCTGTTAAATGGGAAGGATTCAGTTCCGCAGCCTTCAGGACCAAAATGTTCATTAGATTTAACTATAATTAACACTCAAATTTTCTGCAATTCCTAAGATTTTCTTCTTCTGGTTGCATTAAATGCAAACACAAGGCATATAATAAAATGACACACTATGAAAACATTACTAGACCATTCAAATATAAAGCATCGACATTGTTATCATTTGTTCCTTTTCAGTTTCAAGTTTTGTGTTTGCTAAGGCTAATTATCTACTAAGTTTGTCCTTCTCCCTTCTTCTCCCACCCTTCTCCCTTCCTCTCATTTCTTTGAGACCTTGAACAAATCCTTGCAATATAACTATCTTCTATCTCTGAATTAAGGAAAGCTGTCACTTAGTAAAATTCTGAGGTCCACTAGGTTTTCAAGAGGTATTTGCTCATTGAGTGTGACAGAGAAGTGAAAAGGCTTTGGAGTCTCAACAGAAATAGTGACATCGATCCTCTTGAGTGGCAGGAGAGGGCAATGATGGTAAAGACTTTCTGTCTGTGTCAGTGTGCGCTCATGGGACAGTGGAATTGTGCTTCTTTAGGATGTGGCCAGAATGGACCTGGCCAGAATGGACCAGGTGTGGGAGCCATACGTCACCCAGAGGGCACATAGGCTTCATCTCTTAGATGAATATGCTGCAAAAGGTTAAAAGTTTAGGACCAATGATTAAACCTTTTGTTTGGAGTAGTACATGTGTTCTGGGGTGGGAGTCCAGGACTGCAGTGAAGGGGAACAGGGAGGAGTTAGAAAGCAAAGAATGGGAAGGAGGAGATTTTAACCTCAAACTGGCACTGCATTTCAAGCTGAACAGTCAGAACCTCCAGGAGTGGGGCTGTCACGGAGGCTAGAGAGGTGTCACTTGAGGAAGCTGCTTATGGAATGTATCAATCCTTTCTAAAGTACTCTTTGCCATTACCCGAATGCTGAGGTCCCACGCTGAGGCCCCACATGAGGAAGTGACTGATTACAAAGTGAAGAAAAGCTGTGTGTGTAACCTAACTCCCTTCCTATTCTCCTAGTCAAGACCAGTCCAAGACCGAGGGTGACTCACAGTACCTCTCAGGCAATGATTAGGATGTGATTTTTGCAGTGAACTACTCCCTATTAAAAGTGAATGGAAGGCAGATGAAAAGAACTCTGGATGGGTGGTAACACTGCAACAATGTGACTGTGTTTAGTGTGCACTTAAACACAGTCAAGATGGTACAGTTTATGCTATATGCATGCATTTTGTCCCTTTTTTAGAAAATGAAAAGCATGGAAGGGAAACGATCTAAGAATTAAACTCATTTTGCCATACATTGGGCTGTCACATCAACTGACTAAAAACTTTATTTTTTAGAAGCTAAAACTGAGACCTATTCCTGTACATTTATAAGAAAAAGAGGCTTTGAGAGAAAATTACTCGGGCTGACCTAGCTTTCCAAATAGTACAGGCATTCAGAATAATTTCTGTTATTAAGACTTTCTGTGTGTGACCCACAAGAAGTAAATGAAGACTTTGAAGGCAAAAAAGAATGAGTTGCTAAAGAAGAATTTTTTATAAGCTATACCCATACATCTTTGCACTGAATACCTTATAGATAAAACTGAATATGTAAACATTTTCAGTGTGTCTACTTTTAAAAACGTACATATAATTGTAATTTAGAGGAGAAAACAAACACTCCCTCTTCACTACCTCATTTCTATAACCCAAGAGAATCTGTTCTCATGAGCACAGGCCCTTTCCTCTTCCCTGTCCTTAACCCAGTTGTCTTGTCTTTTTTTTTTTTTTTCACTTTCTATCCTGACTTACACAAATTACTTCAAACCCTCTCTTGTGTTTTCTTTTTTAAACCAGCCAGGGTGTAATAGCATAAACTAAAATACTCCTATCTCAGTCATATTTTACTAAGAAATCTCCATAAATGACTCAGGAAAAATGTATGACCAACAATTCCAAACCATGCCCTATAGCTCTAGAATTAGTGTTTTAACGCAGTAGTAGAATCCATCTGTGGCTCCAGCCTGCTGAGCTGACCAGACTAGTCTAAGGGCTGCTCAGGAGTCAGGAGCTTGCTGAAAGTCAGACAGGCCCAGATCTGTGTGTCAGGGTGCAATGATTCTGTGAACAATGAGCCATGACTTCTGGGTAGCCAATCCCCCACCACACACACATGTTCCTGGGTCTATAGGTTTCCCTACTGCCAAAGTAGTAACTTAGGATTCTCGAGAGCCTGTTGGGGTAAGAAGATTTTTGACATCTCTTTTTTTATTTTAAGATTTATTTATTTATTTATGCATACAGAACTGGGGTACCAGCCAGAGGTGCGGGGGCAGCGAGAGGATTCACCAGAGACAGAGTGGAGAGCAGAACAGGCAGCTTAACAAAGTACATTGCTGAGGGGAGCAGCGGGCGATACAGGAGAGGTCTGCTGCACCATGTGGGTCACCTCCGGGGCCAGGGATTGAACTCGCACTGAAGCGGCTATAGCCAGCTTGCAGAGCTGTGCTTTAACCCACTGTGCCACCAGGAAGGGCCCGGTTTTTGACATCTCTTAGAGCAATTAGAGAAGTTTGTGAGTTGACATTTGCCAATGGCATAAAGAAAAAATTAAGTCATAGAACCCTGGGCTCATGAGCCAGAAAAATTCCCTTTGGTTCCCAAACACCCAGAGCATTTCTCTAATTTATAAGATTAGGGGTGGGATGGAGGATAGTGACTATTAATTCACAGAATCATTGGGAAGCTCAAATGAGGAAACAGGTGTTGACACATTAGGGATGGAGTGAGGAGGAAGGAATTCTGTTGATTGAAAGAGAAAGACATGATAGACAATATCCCTACAAGAACTGAAAACACTTTTGGTGTCTAGAGTGCCTACTGAGAGGGGCTGAAAGTATAACTTTCTCTGAAAACAAAAGAAACAACGTTGTGAGTATACCTGGAAAGATGTCAAAAACAGTTTAAACATATGCCCCCAAACCAAGAGAAATACTCTATTAGAAGCATAGGGTCAAAGATGCAACTATGTATGGCAAACAGTAAAACAAACAAAATATATCCTTTGCTTTCAACACAGCCTGCTAGCTAAAACAAAGTTCACCTCTCAGCAGCTACAACAAAAAAATCTGGCTTGATATTCCAGAACACACCCATTTGAAAAGCCTTTGATATCAGTCGTTGGCATAGAAACCTGTAGTAAATGGCCGGGGGGAAGAACAGAATCAATACCAGGAAAAATCACTTGCTGAGCTGTTACTATCAGTAAAGCCTACACTGTTTTAAGTAAATTTTTATCACACCATTCTCCGAAAACAAATGTGCGGTATATTTGTTTTTTCTGTTTGCTTTTTAATTTAGAGAGGATGTGAAAGCAGGGAGAAAGAGAGGATGATGAATATGTCAATTTCTCCTTCAAAGCAGCTCCTGCAAAATGCCTTGCTCGCTCACTGGCAGTGTTCTCCCTCTCCACACTTCTCCCTTCCTGCATTATTACAACCAGCAGGAAACCATGGAAAGAATAAAAAAAAAGGAAAATGCTGCAGCAGGGGTGGGGGAATCAAGCATTTCCTCTTTCTCCAAAGGTTGACACTGAAAAAAGTCTCCAAAACTCAATGAAACTCATCAAAGAACTGTAATGTCCGTCACCTTATTTACTAATGCAAGTAAAGACTCAGTCAATTCAAAAGGAATTCAGGACACCAGCTTCCTTTACACCATCCAAAGGAAAAGAGGTGACAATGACCTTGGCATTGAAGTTTCCATAGAAGTGAAATGTGGAGATGTGAACTTGTACTCCTCAAATTACATAGTTATGTAAGTAACTGGCAATAAAATCTGAGGGGAAATAACTGATAACAAGAACATTTTATATATATATAACTAATGCAACTTCAAAAACACTTTTTAGGTTAAAGACAAATATAGTCTCACAAATAAAGGTGTATCATATATACAACATAAAACCTGCTCATTGTAGGAACCAGCTAAGAATCTATTGTATAGAAATCAGGATTTAATAAAGCAGAGTTAGAATTCTATTTACAGAATCCATGGATATAGGCAAAAATGCTAGCTAATATTATTTATTGTGATTGTTCACATGCCCACTTGTTCACAAGCAGAAACTCTGATCATATGTCCAGGACATTATACATCCTGCCTGTAATATCTAGTATAGAGCAGCTTGTCCAGTAGTAACTGATTAATGACTTTATCATAATGCTGTGAAGCTTCTATGACTGAAGTAGATAGCTATAGATAGTCCCTCCAGGAAGGGATAAAGTGAGACAATGAAGATGAAGGCAGCCTGGAGCATGCCAGGAACCCAGTAAAGAAGGTTTTGGGCTGTCATTACCATCAGAATGCTGCTGACCTTGAGGGCCAGTCACTATGGCTGTGATTTCAATGTGTTTTTATTGCCCCAGCTGCAAGCAACATAGATGGCATAGCACTAAGCTTGCCACATGATGTATGTTCAATAATCATGAACCATTGTGTCGACATACATATTCCTGAAATGGCCAAGATCTAGAGGTTAATAATGACTTACTGAAAAGTAGCCTCAAGCACCCACTGCCACAAGATGTCTCTTTTTCCGGTGGGTTATGTGACAGATGAACCATATTTGTATTTTTGTGAAAGAAAAATACAGTGGCAGTTGAGTAGTTCTGGCCTCCAGAAACTGTTTTTCCTCAGGAACAGAACTACCAAGGATGCACCACCCTCTTTTAAAGAGAGGGACTCAGCAACAGCAGAGAAAGTGACCTTGGAAGTTACTCCTAATGTTTCTATTTCCTCACTTAGGCATTTGAAGGAGTATGTAGCATTTGCTTAAGCTTTTCCATGAGTTCCTCCTCCACTAAGGCCTGCAGTAGGACTCCCAAAGTATGGAAGGGTCACAACTCGATTTCTGAAAGTGGGGCTCCCCAAGAAGCCTAGAAAATTCCAGAGAAATCAGAAAAGCCAAACCAATGATACTTAACTCAGTAAGACCTGTCAGGAAGGCTGAAGAGCATGTCATGATTGCTGACAACTTTCAGGAAAAGTCACAATTCTCAAGTAGCACTTTTTCATGTTACTCCCCCCTTCTTTATCTCTATCAAGAACAATGAGTTGAATTACTTGCAAAAGTTGGCAGGATGCCACCTTCGAAATCCCACCTCAGCATCACACCTTAGAGTAGATATCTAGAAGTCTAGCTGGTATCTAGTTCGAGGACATAGGTAAACATTTCCAGTTTCTGCCTTTTAAAATGTCCACAAAGACACATGGGAGGGGCAGGCGAGTGAGAAAGTAAGTTGTGTGCTCTTGCAATAACTATTCATCATCTTAGCTGGACTTTGGTGACATACATGGGTTCAGCAAGCAAATACTGGAGTCCAGCACACCTCCATTCGGGACCTCCTTCCTGGGCCACCCACTGGGACCATGAAGAGCGTGTCTAGAGTGGGTGGACTGTGCTAGTTAGTTCCAGAGCCCTGGCAAGTCACTTTACTTCTCTGAACCTCAGTCTCCTCCTCTGTAAAATGGGGATATCCAGGCCTGCCTAGCAGAGTGGATATAAAAAATTGAATTTGTGAATAAAAAGCACTTTGTTGTTTATTGTGAACCTACAGGGAAAATTAATATCCCTTAGTCCCTGACTGTTAGGGAAGAAGAAGATTAAAAGCACAAGTTGTTTAGGTTCCAGGATAATCATCAGGCTCATTTTCTTCCCAGCTGGACGGTAAGTTTATATGACTGTTGAAGCAATAGTTGAGTGCATAGGATTTTTTTTCTCTTCCTACAATAAATGTGTCAATAAACCTAAAGTACTCAATTGATATCAGCACTATTATTTTTACCATTATTATTACTTACTTACTTACTTATTATTTCCAGGAAAATACCATGCAGTTAAAAGGTAAAGTGGGAAAGTGAGGGCTTTTCCCCTCCTTTTTAATTGTGGCCTATTGAAGCCAATGTTCCTAAACATGTACAATTTTTAATACTTTCTTCATATCCCACCGGCCCCTGATATCCAACCCGCTTTTTCTATAGGCTACTGGTTTGTTTTTTCGCATGTCCTTGCCAGACTCCCAAACATCCCCACCCTCACTGGCCATCATTTATCCAAGACTCCCCCACCTCCCAGGTTGTATGCCTACACCACAAATGTTCTTAGTTCCAGACTCCAAAAGGTCCTTACGGTGGCAGGCCCACGTGAATGTCTGGGATGGAGTGCGGGGTAGATGTGTCTATTTAGAAATGAAGTGGTTACTGGCATGGGGATTCTGCCTTTAGAATGAGTAAATGACCCCTGACCTAGAGCAGCTGGTTCTAGGAGGTGGGCTGCAACATCAGATGGGAAACGTGATTGTCAAGGCACGTTTTCAAGCACCGGTGGCTCCATGTTTGGCTTCTGTGAGAAAGAATAACACTGGCAACAGCTGCTGTTTAATGGGTATCAGCCGCTAGAGTTTAAACAATTTCTTGTTTAAACAGTAAGAAACTGTACAACCTAGCTAGACTTCCCAAAAGTCAAGGCTGGCGACAGAGGAAATTACCAAAACATGCAAAGAAATGTAAGTTTAAAAATGAGGCTGAATATCCAACCCCCTCAAAATCTTAAAAAAGTGGCCTCAAACTACTGTGTTGCTGGGAACCTTAGAATTGCCACACGGGGGTCTCCGGAGTTGCTTGGGACTGTGTGTGTGTGTGTGTGTGTGTGTGTGTGTGTGTGTGTGTGTGTGTGTGTGTGT
>NW_004567128.1:24711116-24725697 GCF_000260355.1 Condylura cristata | reverse complement strand
TGTGTGTGTGTGTGTGTGTGTGTGTGTGTGTTGCAGACACCCTTATCTCCACCCCCATGTCCCTGCAGATGTATTAGCAGGAGGGAGGGAACAAAGCCAACAGCCAGCCCATCACTACTCCCCTACTCTATTTGGGCTAGGATGCAAGTGCAGCCTTTGAAGACCACATGATTCCTGGAGTTCACGAGGATTTTTTTTTTTTTTTCAGAAAGAAATAAAGACAGAATATTAGTTGCTAGCTGAGAGACTACTTTTATGATTGCTTTGAAATAAATTAACTGAACACAAAGCCAAATGTATCTCCAAATGCAATGTCCTCCCACACTGGTCATGGGAGCAAAACCTCAGACTTACCTTCACATACTGAACCAGCCGCTCACTGACATTGACTTTATACGTCTCTAAACCCAGCTCCTTAGATAATCGTAAGATCTTGTTCTGTGTGGGTCCTATGTAAGCCCCACCAACATCCACGTAATCAACATGTTCATTCTGTAAAAAGAGAAAAGCAGTCAGAAGACTCTAGTTCAAATGTGAAAAACATTTTTATATCCTTGTTTTGTTTTCTATATCTTATAAAAAAAAATTTTTGTTTTCAGAACTTAAATGTACCTTACATATAACTCTTCTAATGTGAAATTGGAAATAGGAATTCTTTTTCATCAACTCAAGAACAGGGCACAGACCTGTACACATACTTCATTTCACTTAGTAACCCATTTGTATATTATTGGTGAGGCCAACTCAACAATGACATGCAAAAAGGATATCTGAGCTGATCCAGATCCTTTTCAAGTATTTTTGCCAATCATTTCGAAAGGTTATTATCTGTGCTTGTGGGGGAGTAATGACTGGAGGAGCCACCTTGAGATTTATTGGCCCTAATCTCTGATTTTTACCAGATGAAATCTTAAATCAGTCACATAAATGAGTTTTTAATCCAAATTTAAACACTTATAGGGAAGAATGTATCATGGGGAAAGAGTCCACAAAAGTATACAAAGATTCATATATCTGACAAATTATTTACAAATTGCAAACATTCTTTCATAAAATGAAAATGTTTATTTTCCCCCTTTTAAAAGCAACTCTATACTTTTTCCAGCATTTTTTTAGTGACACATTTCCCAGTGATTTAATAAACTGAATACTGGTGAGTTACAACTCCTGTGTGTGTGCGGGATAACTTCTTGTAGGCCTGTCTCTACTTTGTTTAAACTAGTTCTCATTCATGATGCCTTTTCTCCTTATAAAATACACATATAATATGAATTTTAGGAGGAGGGTATCATTCTCAGAGATTTATGCCTCCTCTTCCCAGCACCTGGAAATGCTGAAAATACTAGGTAACTTTATTATATTTTTGTGCCTCAAGTGCTTTGAAGCAGGGCCAAAATGCAACGTGGCCTAGTTCTCTTAGGCCTTAGTCCGAAGATACTGCCCAACCCAAAGCACAAGGAGTTTACCAGTACCTTCCTCTATACACATACATTGGAGGGCTCTGAAGCTGACCCTCAGCTGTCCTAGCTGTGTAAGACTTTTGAAAATACTACTTAGCCTTTTTTGCTTGTTTCTTCAGCAGCAGGCAAACTCCCACCCCTCTACCCCCAATAAATCAATCGTTCCTGATTTTTGCCCAGTGATTCTACACTACCTGGTTATCCAGCTTATGCTTTGAAGGTGTGTGTGTGTGGGGGGTGTGTGGCTGTAGTCACCTTGAGTCCAGCCTAACCATAACCCCATTTGAGACACAAGATGCTCTATCAGGTCTCAAGTATGGAAATTATGATACTGGACTGAAGGTATTTGTTCAATTTACTTTCTTCACTACAATGTAAGGTGCTAAAGGTGAGAAGCTATCATTCTTCACTGAATGTTTGTTGAAGAGTAAAAGAACGAAAACTTATTTCATGGAGTAGATTAAAGCTATGGGAGATGAATGGCTTAACTGCATCAATTTATGAGATTCCCTTTACTTCAATGGCTCCACTTCTAGTTTTTGTGGGATATTATGTCTAAGCATTAACGCCACTTACCCTCACAGTATATGTCCTTCCTCCAACTCTGTCACGAGCTTCTAAGACCAAAACATTAGTGTCATATTCAGCTAAAAGTTTGGCAGCAGACAGTCCTAGAAAGAAAACAAGACAGAGGAACAATTAATGTCTAAACAGGAAACATCCACAATTTCATTTTTTTAATTAATGAAGCACCATTGTTTTATATCTCTCTTAACATTTTGACAATAGAGGATTTCTCCCCTCAGGTGTGGTCATCACATCTCTCCCAACACCAAAGCACCCACAGTCCTCTGCCAGAATGCCTGATGCTCTCCCCTTCACCAAAGTTTTCATCCTTCCCCTTTTCCTTCTCTCTCCCTACTCTCTTGGACACCCAGCTCTATGGTCAGTTTTCAAGGGCTGGTTTTATAGTTTCTCTCTGTTTGACCCTTTGTTTGGGGTCTCTATATTCCACATATAAGGGACCTCATCTGGTATTTATCTTTCTCCTTCTTGCTTATTGCACTCAATATGATCCCTCCCAGCTCCATCCAGGTTGCCACAAATAGCATGAGTTTATCTTTTTGATTGCTGAGTAGTATTTCATTTTGTATATATGCAATTTCTTGATCCACTCATCTGAAACACCCAAAATTTAACTAGATCTGCACATAATACAACATAGACAATCCATTGATTTTGCTATCTTTCTAATCAATTGACTACAATTGAGTCACCAATATAGTATCTATCATAACTGTATATCTATCATCAGATTGTTAGCAGAAACAAAATGTAATTTTGTTTACATGTATGCTTTGGTTTTGGTGATAACCAAATCAAATTTAAGTGAATTTTCTAAGGCCTGAAATCAACCCATATTGTACACTCTTTCAGAAACCCTGACTGTATAAACAGAAGAGTATGGTTTCCTGGAAATTTTCCCTAGCAACACCAAGTTTCAGTATATCTGGTTTTTCTTTTTTCAATTAAAAAAGTCTGTTTAATCACCTCTCATGGTTTATATCTGGATTACAGGTTTGCTAGATTTGGTTTTCTCCACTAGATTCAAAATTACCGAAAGTAGGAACCATGCTCTAAACCATAACATTCAGCCCTGCCAGCTGACTCATTTGAATACAATGTACTGTATATTGCTGACACCCAACGTTCTATATAATCAACAAACCACAAGGAAAGGTATCCCATGACAGCTTAAATTCACATCAATGCCTGCAATACTTGGTACAATGCAGTTGCTGAGACAGAGCCAATGTCTCCTTACGCCGGCTGCAGAAAAATAGGGATGGAGGTATGATGACAAACATGTTTTGCATAAATCTTTTTCTTATGTCTTCATTATTGCTTCAGTTTAGTTTCTTCCCAGGTCCTTTTAATCAATCTAACTATAAACTAATTAAATAAAGAAACATCTATTAGAATTAATCAGGTAGCTCACTTCTAAGAAGGAGAAACTTGCCTTCTGCTCCTAAAGGACAAGCAGCAATGGCTTCTAACTCCTGCAGCAGAGGGACCAGCAACAGTCCTGCGCTCCACCCCACAGCCTCTCACTTGGCATCCTGCTGCAAGTCTTACAGATCAATTACACAAGCCTTTCCTGTTGCCTGTACCAACCATCCCTTGAAGTAAATGCCATTACATATATTCCAGATGAGAACATCAAGTCCCTGATATGACCACAACAAAGTCTTCAGAAAAGTGAAGGGTTTTACTTCTCATTTGGCCTCATAAAAATCTAACCAAATGTGGAAGTTTTAAGCAGCTTGATAAATGGGCTTCAGTGGAAACAAAAACTAAACACCACTGAAGAGGCTAAAGAGAGAGGGGAAGCAGGACTAGCTGAGTCAGTACAATGACCAGTCAGGGACAATGACCACTTTGCAATTTGGCATTTAAGGCTGTAACCAAATGAAATTTAAAAGTTGACAAAGAATGGTTGTTGCTGCATTACAGGGAAACGGTTGTATCCCAAAAAGGGAAGTTTAAACTCTTAGTTTAAGAGAAGAAAACCACTGAAAATATTTCAAGAGGATTTCAGGGAAGAATGGGCTTAAAAGGATCTTGGGATTTGAAGAGGAAAGATTTTATTTAGAAAAGCACTTTTTCTGAGGTGCTGCATGAATAGGATGCTAATGTTTCAGTTTGAGTGTTTATTGTGAAGTTGAATCTGAGAAGAAACTTCTATGGCAATTCAAAGGTTAGTAAATATAGAATATGGAAGCAGGATGCTATTAGAAAAACCGCTACCTATGAATAATAACAAGATTAATTTGAGTAAGTAACTAGCTAGCCATAAATAAAGCACAGAAAATACCGGTGGTCCAGAAAATATTTTCTAATATAACAAACTATTGTTGTCTGTTGAATGGAATGGAAAAAAAAAAAAAAACGAAGATGATGCCTGCTTCAGGTTGTAAGTCCCTAGCTCTTTTTTGTTATCCTGTATGTTTTACTATACATTCTACCCTCCCATCATCACTACACAATTCGATAATCATTCAGAGAAAATCTCCTATCTCAGCTGTCAAGTGCACAGGTCAGGAACTTTTGTCATAATTTTTCAAAAGATTTATTTGGTATTTTTTTTTGTAAATGGGATAAAATATAAGAGGTTTATCAAGACTGAAGGAAAGTCACTAAATATAGCTACTAAAAATTGATTTAAAATCAATTTTTTTATTTTCATATTTGTTATACAAAGAAAAAAATCTCATGTTAAGTGTATTTCAGATTAGCCAAAGCTAAGAACATCGTACATTACAGCTCCTCCTTTCACTTATTTCCTATATATATATATATATACACATGGCTGTATGGAATCTAAAGTAAAAGAAGAAGGCTGCTTTCCATACACCCCTCTAGCATCCTTCCCCTCTTCCAAGTGATTAACAACCATCTCTGAAATCAAGGGAGGAAAAAGATACCTGATTTTCAGTATTTGGAGTTCCATGGTGTCTATTCACTCCCATCATAGTTGATTTCTAATAGTGATTTCAAGTCCAACGAAATGCAGAAAGAGGTGTGAGTGAGCAACATCAGTCCTGATCAGGCAGGAAAGGCTAGATCCAACACATACATACTTCTGATATCAAGATTCCCGACCTCAGGTCCGAGGAGGAGCTGGGAGGAGTAAGGAGGTCGGGGAGGGGCAGAATACCTATTCTGGCAGCAAGTGCATGAGATTCATTGGGTTTAGGGAATCAAGGCCTACTTAGGAAAGGTGCCCTAGACTCTCAAGTGTCCTAGTGTCATAAGTTTATGATTCTCCCACTGCATTGTTTCAGAAAAGGGATATCTAAGTGGGCACTGGCTAAACACAAATAAAAACAAAAAACACTGTGCCCTCCACCTGCACTGAGAACTCCTCCTTCCTCTGATCAATAGGAAAGAGGGAACGCAGGACTCCAGAATGTTCTGTGGTTTTTGATGTGAGTAGACAGCCCAGAGAAGTTACATTCACTGAAAGTCTGTTAGGCCTTGTTGTATAAATAAAGATCTCATCACTTTCACAATGCAAAAGCTTGAAAACAGGAAAAGGACAGATCATGGCCCAGGCAAATCATTAATCACTTTGCATTAAATATTTTAAATGAATATTTTAAATGAGAATGATGAGTTTAAAACAATACAATTCCTCTTCTGATTTCTCCCTTTTCAAACATTTGGGTTTTAAAGAAACACAAATAAAGTTGGTTAATGTATTGGAGAGGTTAAAAAAATTGCCAGTCTGTAAAAAGCACACCTTATTTGTGAATTCAGGCAGTGTTAGTCTGGTTATTATTAAATCAGGGGAGCCTGGGTTAGATAATGTATGCAGCAGCTATCGGTATTACCATGGCAACCTCAAACCAAGCTCCAGCCTCTTAAAGCCACTGCCTGTGGAAACTGTTCCCACAGGTTGTGCAGTAATTCCAACACCTTGAAATGACTGTTGTCCACAGAGAAACTGATAGAAAATGATACAACATACATCAAACACCTGGAGCAGGGGTTAATATTTATTTTAAAAAAAAAAGTCTGCAAGGAAATGGTCCTGTAAGCCTGATATTTGTGGAACCTAGCTTATCCCAGCCTTCTCTACCTTGCCAAAGGCCCTTTCCTTTACCTTACTTCTTCAAGCACATTTGCAATGCTCTATTTAAGAGGAAAAAATCATACACTTGATTCATGTCACCCTGTCCAGTTCAATTTCTGATTTCCCTTCAACAAATGATCTGACTTTCTCATTAGAACAAACCTTGAAATATAGCATATTCCTTACCCCAAAATGTCCAATAACCCCACTGCCAGACAAGCAACAGTCATAATCTGTCACATTCTGTCCCCACTACCCAGCTTTATTGTTTTTTAAAGCATATATCACCACCTGGCACATTATAAATATTTTGTGCCAGATGAATATGTATGTCTATGTGTATGTCTGCCAGATGGTGATGTGTACATCTTTTGTATATTGTAAATTGCTTATATATCCCTCAGTAGAATGAAGCTCCCAGGAACATAGGGCCATAAAGGCAAACTCAGCATGTATAAAGCAGGACACTCAACATTTCCCCACAATTCCTTCTTCTCTTGGCTCGTTGTAATTTAGTAAATGGCCAGTTCTCCAGATCAAAACCCTCAGAGTCATTTTTAGTCCTCGCTTTTTGTCATAAACCACATTCACTCAATGGGCAAATTCTGTTTGTTGTAGCCTCAAAATATGTTCTAGATCTGATCACTTCCTACCACTTCAGCCATAGCTACGCTTGTCCAAGTCATTAGATGGAGATCTGCCTCTTTATTACAATGAAATTTGCAGACACTTTTGCATCCCTTTGTTGCACGTATGCAAATGCTTGTTGCAATAAATAGAAGAACCACTAAGAAAATAAGACCATGCTAGCCTGGATGAGGGGAACAGGGAAGTTTCTTAAGTGTCAGATTATATTTATCTCAAGCAACAAAGGAAGAATAACAAGGATAGGGTGCCAAACCATTTTAACCTTTATGCCTATATAACTCAGCAGATTCTAAATACTACTAGTACATTTTCTGACCTTTAAACAAGCACTGATTTTTGTTAGCAAAAGAAAACCTAAAATAACAGTGTGCACACAAACTCGTCCCTGTTATATACAACCATTCCTCTCCTCTGTTCTATCCCTATATCCATCTGTGTTTTGCACTTCCTTTCAGCGAAATAATTCTCTCTTTTGAAAATCCAAAATCTTCAAATCCCTTTGATAAGTTCAAAAAAAAGTGCTGTCTCAAATAATAGATGAATGCTAACAATTAACTTCAATTTGCACTGAATTGGACAGACTGGTTGTCTAGACAGTCCTAATTTATTTGATTATTGTTCAACATTCATCTTCACTTTAGATAAATGGATCTCACCCAAGTTAGGGAATGCAATTACTCCTTAATTCATGATTCGCCCCATTCTTTTATTAAAACACACCAAGGGCAGTTCACACTGCTGCGCTCAGACTCTACTCTAAAGATGTGCTATGAATTCAAGTAGTCATTTCCAAAATGTTTTATGGAATATTAGTCTTCAGGATGCTCCAGGGAAAAATAACAATGTTCATGGAAACTAGACCAGCTCGTCTGTTTCTCCTGAGAAATGCATGGCACACAGTGGCATATTTAAGGGCCTGATAAGTTGTGCAGTGAAGAGATCTGTTCAACTCTGCATTTCTCCCCTTTGTGCCTTACGAAAAAAAGAACTATGCCCCAAAACACATTTTGGGAAAGCTCTCTTCATCTTACAAGACTGCTTAAATATTTACAGTAATAAACTCCCCATGAGCAGGGCAATATGTGCATTCTCCAAAGTGCAAGCTAAGAGCAGGGAGGCCAAGTTTGAGTGCAGCTTCTGCTCTTCTGGCTATCCTAGCTTTTCCTCTTTCTTCCCAGTTATATCTCCAAATTTGATACTCAGCACCATCTAGAAATGTGTACTGTGCATGTCACACATTAATTTTTTAAGTTAATTTTCTATTATTTAGTGGTCTCTGGTAAAGAGAATTCTCATGTAACTACACATTTGGACACTTGGATTGAATGCTTCAAGAACAGGACAAGTACAGTCAAACACAAACTCATATTGAAGTTTTAGAAGCCACTGTTTCTAAGGCAGGAAAACAGAGTACACAACTCATCAGTTTTACCCAGGGCACACAGTAAGCGCTCAATCAACAAATACTTATTAAATGAATGTATACATGAACTAGAGAACAAAGACATGCAGTTAAGGGGGTCTTTACCTTAAGCAGTAGCTCACAGTGACCTTACTTAATCTGGAAACAATGACCTGAAAGATCATCTTCCTTGGAATTTAAAAAAGGGGGGGAAATCCTTCGTATAACAGGCATTCGACCTAACAGGGTGCCCCATACTTTTAAATCTAAATGTTCATGAAGCAGCACCATCCCAAGTAACATGTTCCAATGTTCCAAACACAACTGATACAAGTCACTAGTTTCAGATCAGAAGACTGCAAAGTAAAACAATAATAGAGTTTACTGCAGTCAATGAAGAAGCTTATAAAGCTGGCCCAGGAAGTGAGGTATAGAAGGAGCACTGTCTTGGAGGTCAATGTTTTAAGAGGTTAAGGTCAAGTTATGTCATTAAGAATTTTATGGCATTTGGTAATTCACTTATCTATCTGAGCCTCCCTTTGAGCTCCTACAGGCTGCAAGTCTGTGATATTTGAACATGGTCAATAAGTAATTAAGAAAACTCTCAAAGCTTATCGTCTGTATTGTATGCTCCTGTTGACCCTCTTACCTAATCAATCAATTACATATTACTAGAAAGTAAGATCTTATTTATTTTGGCGCCATAACAGCTAGAAAAGGGTCATCCTGATTTAAGTGTAGCATGAGATGATGCAAACCATATCCATGATGCGATATGGATGGAAAAAAGTGTTGAAGAGGCCTCCAAAAGAGAAAGCCGATTAGACAAAATTTTACGAAGCCAATTAAAAATGATACTGGAAGATACATCAAATATAACTTAATCCAACCTTTGATTTTACAAATGACAAAACCATGGTTCAAAGACATTAAGTTGCCTTAACTCATAACTCATAATATTATATTACAACATAATAAAAACTAGATCACCCAAGGGAAATTACAAATATTTTTCATAATCAAATTTTTAAAATTCTAAAAACTAACTTGTCTCGAAACTTGTAATATTTAAAAATGTCACTAAACTACTTTTTATTCATCCTGTGAAGTTCTACTCAAACTTAAAAGAACAGATAATTAACACTATGAAATCCATTTCATACACGCAAGTAAATTCCTGAAACAGGTGCTACTACTATGTGTCCACACTTTCTATATCATAGAGCTGGACACTGTTGTAAATCTCTGTATGTGATATAAAAGTACAATATAACCTCAATCTTTCTGGCTATACCTGAATTCAAATATCGGCAAGATTTTTCAAGTATAAAATATGTAAACACCTTACTCGCACGATGACTGTTATGAACCAATATTCGACAATAACAGGCTTCCACCTTTCTTTTTCTCAATTATAGATCTCTGTGAGCCAGTTACAACATTGTTATATAGATCTATTGTTAAATATATTTTTCAGGGCCCTCCCTGGTGGCGCAAGGGGTTAAAGCACAGCACTAAGAAGCTTAAGCCACTTCCACATGAGTTCGATTCCCGCTTGCCCCGGAGGAGCTCCACATGGTGAGGCAGACCTCTCCTGACCCGCCCACTGCTCCCCTCAGCGGTGTACTTGGTTGATCTGCCTGCTCTGCTCCCCTCTCTTTCTCTGGTGAATCCTCTCACCCTCCGCATCTCTGGCCTGTATCACAGTTCTATATGAATGAATAAATATCACGTGACTTCAATATTGGCCAAATGCTAAAACTACCCCTTAAATGTTAGATATACCCAAAAGCTCAGACAACCATGAAGACATCTAAAAGATCAGAACTTGAAAAAGCATAATTCATGTGTCCCCTTGTTCAACATTTAAAAGATTAATAAAATAAAACCATCCTATCTTGTTTTGAAGAGCAAATACAAAAGTTGGCCAAAGTAATACCTCAGAGTATCACTAACGAAGGCACCAAAAATAAGAAGCATTTTTTAAGCATAAGCTTTTCTTAATCATACAAAACCACACATAATGCGCTGCCAAGTTCTAGGTTTTAATGCCTACAATGATCCTAGCAGAAGTGATTTTTCAGGGCAATTATAACAAAAAGGGAAATTGTGGTATGTTGTAAACTCAAATGCTGGAATTCAGAGCATTAGCCAATCTTGCAAAATGGCTTTTCTGTTTCAGATGATGAGAAAGATTCCATCCCTGCTGATTTTATACAGCACCAAGCTCTGGGCAGCTAGTATTCTCATTTTTTTTAGTGGAGCTCAGCTCATGAATAAAAGATAAAAGGGAGTTTTATTGCTTACATGCTATTTGAAAATAATCTTTTTAAATGACTTGTGATTTAATTTCATGAAAACATGGAAAAACCCTCTAACTAACCATGGCCATCCAGCATTGTGACTAAAGTGCTTTCAGTGTTCACCCACTCACTCACTGTTCACACACACAGGCACATTAAGTCAAGAGCGGATGTAGCGCACAGGGGCCATCTCAACAGCTACCGGGATCACATCTTTAGAAGCCCAGTAAGCAACTGTTTTCCTTCCCTGTAACGCTTGCTAGGGGCTTATATGAAAAAAACACCACTCATGCATGCCTGACTGCCTCAAGACTTTCTCGGTACTCTTCCAGTCTCCTTTGTTGGGGATGTCTTTTTTCAATCCTCTTATCCCTACCTAATAAAATCCTATTTTATTTCTCAAGGTCCTAGTACTTTGTTTGATTCATAACATAATTACTTCTCTGTTATAATGTCAATTATTTTTCCCAGCTGATTACTACTTGCAAGAGGATGGGGCATTTTATGGCCAGGACATCAGCTACTCAACTAGCCTCTGATCTAGCCTCTGTTTCACATAAGGTAGAAGTTTCTTAAAATGCTTTGACTGAGTTCATTCAGGCAACTCGCTTATGAGTTGACTTTTCCTAGGTATTTTCAAAGCTAAAGAATCACTAAGGAGATGATGCAAAGAGGATTAAAATCTTAGATGACTGGATTAGACTGCCTTTTCTTAGTTTGTAAATAGCATTCTTTTCTTTTTATTTTTCATTGAAGCAACACTATTTTAATACTATAATAATTTCAGGTAGACAGCATTATGAATCATTATAAATCAAAATACATTGAGTTCACCAATAAAAGTCCAATTCTATCTTTCCCCCTAACAGTTGACTCCTTTTACCTGATGGACCCACCACATCCCTCTCTCCTGCCTTTATGGTAACCACTATTTGGTTACCCAGTCTAAAAGTTCAGTTTTGTTTCATTTAGTTCATTCATTTGGTTACTTTTCCTTTGGTTAATTAAGGTGCAATCTAGCCACTTGCAACAATATGGATGGTCCTGGAGGGTAAGTATTGTCTCCCTAAAGAAAGCCAATTCAGAATTTCTCAGTGAAAGGCAGATTTAAAATTTTTATACTACTGGGTTTCTCTCATTTTTTTGTCTGTATCATCTCATGAATAAGAACTAGCACCTAAAGTCGGTGACTGAACCACTCTACTTAAAGTAACATCAAGAAACAGACAGAAAATATGTATGAATTGTTAGAGATCACAAGCTCTGTATGAGGAGACTGGAGTCAAGGGGAGTCAGAGAGATTCAAGAGAAGAATCTTTAGTCAGGGAGTGAAGAACTCCTGACTAAAGAAGCATGATAGTAAAAGGTCAGAGAGAAGCACTTCCATGTTAAGAAAAACAAAAACAGGAAAGGAATGGGGGGGGGGGCAACAGAAAGAAACATGGTGTACCACTGCAGATGAGAGAACGGTGGGACTGAAGTCAGGCCTATACTGGGGATATTAAGAAATGCTATTTGTCCAACAAAATTGGGTCAGATAACCGGGAAGTCCCTGAAAATGTAGAAGAGAAACAGCCCAACGATCCTTATAAGGTTTAGAAGATGAAAGAAAAGGATGGAAAAGACTGTGGTGGTGCCAAGAACCGAGTCAAGGAAGTTAGGAAGACATGCAAAGTAGTTTTAGACAAGGAGAATATGAAGTAAGAAGACATTCAAGTGCAATATCCAGGAGCAGATAGGTTACCAGACAGAAGTCCAGAGAAGGAAAAGAATCCAAATTAGAGACCTAAGAGCTTTCTATAGATAAAGGAAAGTCTGTCCTAGAATGAGAAGGGAAGAAGTTGCATAAGAGCCCAAAACTGATGAACAATTGAGCCTCAGGTCTACTTCCAAGCTAGGAGTTCACAAGAATATGTTCAAAATGAAAGGATAGAAAGGGTGCAGTGTTGGTGGTAAAAGTTCAAAATCCAATAATTTCACAGGAAACATTAAAGGAGTTTTGAAAAGGAATGGGTAATAAATGATGATGAATAAGGGCCAGAGTATATAAAAGGTATACTACTTACAAATACAGAGGAAAGCTATTATTTATGTAGTCAAAAATCCTTATTGAAAATGAAAGACAATTCTGCCAATAGGGATTGATTTTGAGGAATGTCATTAAGACTCTATACTCTTCTGGGAGCTATTTTGTTATATAATAGGATAACAGTGCAGCTGTTAATTATTAGACGTATTACTGTCGGTGTGTGGGTAACATACTAAAGTGTGCAAGTCCTGACAAAAGTTAAAATAAATATCCAAAAGCATTTAAAACTGAAATAGGGACTGTTAAATAACTATGGGATACTGCTAAACAAACAGAGATGATGGGTTTTTGAGTTCTCAGGAACACTTGGGAAGCAATCCCTCCCACCTGCTTGCAAAACACCTAGTCTGCATCCAAAGTTCAATCTTAAGTCAGCCTCCATTTCTGCTTATGAGACATAGACATCTGGGTAGGTACCACGGTCAGAAAGCAATGTTTCTGGTCAGTTTTGGTATTCAAATCACTCCAACCTGATAAAGATGCCATTAGAATTCCTACCATGCCTTTTCCGCTGGTACTGATGGACTGAAAGTTGGCTTCTTAAATAGGAGAGTGAACTACTATGCAAGAAATGCCTTTATTGGCCCTCCCTGGTGGCACAGCGGGTTAAAGCACAGCACTAAGAAGCTTAAGCCAATTCCGCATGAGTTCGATCCCAGCCTGCCTCGGAGGAGATCCACATGGCGGCAGACCTCTCCTGACCCGCCCGCTGCTCCCCTCAGCAGTGTCCTTCATCCATCTGCCTGTTCTGCTCCCCACTCTGTTCCTGGTGAATCCTCTCACCCTCTGCATCTCTGGCCTATACCCCAGTTCTGTATGAATAAATAAATAAATCTTAAAAAAAAAAGAAATGCCTTTATTTCCCCCAAATGAAAATGAACATTGAAAGTGACCATGCAAGATCTAGGTGTGAAGTTAATATAATTTGGGTACCCTCTTTTTAAAAAAAATGTAAAATTATGAGTAAGATTCAGTATGGACCTGGTTATTTATTGAGAATAAGAACCAGAAGGGACTTACTGTTGTAAGGCCATAAAACATAAAGTTAATCAGTTACCAAGTAAATCCACCTCTGGTTACAATCGAGTACTGGGAGGAAAATGTAGAAAGGGAGAAAGAGCAAGTGATCAGGCATAAGAACAATAAAGGATAAATCATCCCTTAAAGAAAACTGGACCACAGTATAAAGAAAGGAATAAAATCGTAGAAAGGACACTGAATTGTGAAATATGGGAGAAGGAAATTCATATAACACATCATCATTTTATTTTCCACTGATTTATAATAGCATCACTTCTAGGAGCTTTTCTAGGGCTAGGTTTTAGAGACATCACCCTACTTCATTGTGAGCACTGCACACAAATGTTTGGTGAACGAATGAATAAGTGAATGATGGGAAATACTTCCATTCCTTACTCTCCACCAGGATCTGCCTTCCTCTAATGCTCCAAGGTACATGCATGTTTTTGCTGGCACTGGCTGTAGTTGTCAAAACAACAGCTCTTGACAGTCTCTTCTCTGGTGATTAAGTCTGTTTATCCTCAACAGGCCAATCTATCTTCACCCAAAATTAATGTGTAAGCATGTACAGTCTCCTCAAAAGAACTGTATATAGCAATGGGTACCTACTTTCTGACTCCCACTTTCTTCCTCCTGCAGATATATTTCAGGAATTATTAACACCCTCCCGGGCCAAAGACAGATTAGTGTAGAATTCTAACGAGGGCTGAAACAGAAGTCCTAAATTTCAAACATTTCCTCAACTATGACAAACAGGTGACAATTTGATATGGATTAGGATGAGGTTCCTGGAAAACCGCAAGCACCATTCAAAAGGTCAACTAAACTTCCAGGTCAGGACCTGGGGAAAACCCAGGCTGGCCAGGTCACAGGACAAGATTCAGGCTGTGAAAGGGATTCGCTTTGGGCAACAAATGCCCTACACCTTGGACTGTTAAATAACTATGGGATACTGCTAAACAAACAGAGATGATGGGTTTTTGAGTTCTCAGAACACTTGGGAAGCAATCCCTCCCACCTGCT
>NW_004567128.1:24646428-24711016 GCF_000260355.1 Condylura cristata | reverse complement strand
AACCCAGGCTGGCCAGGTCACAGGACAAGATTCAGGCTGTGAAAGGGATTCGCTTTGGGCAACAAATGCCCTACACCTTCCTGAAAGTTCAAAAACAAAATATGATAAGAGTCGTTTAAAACTACTTTAAAAAACCTTTCCTAAACAATTCCATTCTGTCCTTCCTCTTTAATTAGGGAATCTTCTAAGGAAAATTGATTAAGAAGAGCAGGGCTAGAATAACATTACAACCACCTCAGCACTCCAGAGATTTGTATACTGGTGTTCTGTTTGGAGCAAAGAACATGAAATCAGTGGGTCAAAGCAGTCAACTCAGGAATCAGGAGAGAGGGCCTTAAATGGCAGAAAATCATTCAGCTACTTCCCCATAGGCAATCTGACCTCTGGAGTTATTGAAACTCCCCACACCTCAGTTTCTTGATTCGGTAAAATGAGAGTGAAAACAGTATCCACCTCACAAGACTGGTGAGGACTGAGCAAATCCCTGTATCTGTGAAACATAACGGCACGAGAGCTAATTCAATGTTAGGATTTAATAGTAGTGGTAGTAAATTATTTTAAGTGCCTCCCCCAGCTCACACCACCAGCAAAGCTGACTCAACCCCCACTTCCACCCTGCAGGACCCCAGGGCAAGCCAGCTACTGTTACACTCTCGGCTGCTCAAGAGAGACCCCTCCCCCCCAAATGCCTAGGCGGTCCTGTGGGCCACAGCCCCTCAGACTACTGCTAAGGTCCACACTGACCTGAGATGCCGCCTCCTATCACGACCACGTCGAACATGTGGCCCATGGTGCTCGCTTTCTCCGGACTCGCCATGGTCTGACCGAGATCCCCCGAAGGCGTGGGTATAGCACTGGGGCCGGCCAAGGGCGGAGCGGACCCTTCCACTGACTCTCGGGGGCAACCAGTGGGCGGAGCCGATTTTTCTTCCGAGAACCGGGCGGAGCTCCGCACTGAGGGCGGGGCAGACCCTAGTACCGATACTCCCGGGGAGCCCTGGGGCGGAGCCGATCCTCCCACAGACACTGTGGGAGAACTTGGCCCCGAGGACACTTGTGCTAACATTCGCGAGGTCGTGGGTGTGGAAGGTCCTTGCACGGATTCCGGGAGGGAGCTGGGCACAGAAGACAGGGGGGTCTCTGGTAGAGACACTAGGGAGGATACCGTGAGCGGAACAGATTCTGGCAGAGAATCCGGGGAGGTGGGCAGCGAGGAAGGAGCGACCCCTTGCATTGACGCTTGGGAAGAGTCCGAGACTGGAACAGATCTTTGTAAAGACGCCCTGGGGGAGCTGGGTACTGATGGGTTGGACCCAGGTAAAGACACGTGGGGGTAGTTACTAGGCACAGGAGGTCCTTCTATGGAACCCGAAGAGTTGTCGTGCACTATAGGCAGGGCGAACTTTTCTGCTGATATTTGGGGAATGTTAGTAGGCGTAGAAGATACTGGTGAATCTAGCCTCACGGAGCTGGGCGTCTGGGGTGGGACGGTCTGTGGACCTGACGCTCGCGTGCAGTTAGGTTGCGAAGGTGCCGCCATTGATGCGCTACGGGAGGCGGGCACTGGGGGCGAGGAAGGCTCCTCCACTGAGACCCGCGCTTGGCAGGGGTCCGGCTGGGGGGGATGGGCGACCCCCTCGGTGGTGCTCGAGGGGGCGGCGAGCATGGGCATGGGCTGGCCGCTCTGGCTGTAGGGACTAATGCCCCAGGGGGTAGTAATACTACTACTGGACTCCGCGTCAGTCCTCCGCTCAGGACTGTGGCTGAGGTGGGAGGGTATGCCGGAGATATCGGAAAAGGAGGTGTCCGGTGCAGACGGGTTGGACCTGGAGCTCGAAAACTGACGGGAGACGGTCTGCCACTCAGAATGGATGCTCCACTCAGCCGGGTCCAAGTTGGAGAGGTCCGGGATCTGGGCAGAGGTGACCTCGGCGTCGGGCACGCGCTCCGCGACGCGCCCGCTCTCGCCACTGCGGGAGCCCAGCGAGGACTGCTGCGAGTGCGCGCGCATGGCTGCGGGCGCGCGGGTGGGAGCAAAGTTCGGCTGTTCGCCGCTCCTCACCAACCCGCGCTCCCCGAGGCCCGCCCCGGGAGCCCAGCCCACTCGGGGGGCGTGCGGGGAGACGGGGTGCTGCTGCCACCCGCCCCTTTTCCGCGGACTCGCGGCGCGCGCGCACCGGGAGGCGTCACGCCTGGAACGGTCGACCTGCGCCGCGGGAGGGGGGACGCGGTGGCCGGCACAGTGCGAACGTGGCCACCTGAGCTTTGCAGACCGATGCTGTTGTTCTTACACTTTAATGGAAAGACCCGGCCGGGGTGGGCAGAGGGAAGCGGCGTTCGAAGGAAACGGACACGGATGGCAGGTTGGCACAGCCGCCTGCCAACTTGGTCTGGCCCTTTTGTGACGCCACGAGGGGGCAGGGTCTGGTCTGGGCTGTGATGCTCACGCCCCAGGGGGAGGGGCATGGGAATTGACTGTCACTTGCAGCCCTTGCAATCAGGGGTTCTCTGTGGGGTGTTTTAGGCCGAGCTGCTTAATAAAAATCGAGGCAAGTAGGCCAGGAAATAAGGAATTTATTAGGCCAGGAATTAAGAAGTAAGCTTCTTAATTTTAAGTCAGAAGGAGAAAGACAAATGTGGATGTTTTCAATTATATTTGGAATATAGAGACACCAAAGGGTCTGACAATACCAAACCAATGACAAACCCTAGACTGAGGAATTGAGGCTACAAGGTGGGGGAGAGGTTGGGGGGACGTAACAGTGGGCAGGGCCATAATGGACTATGGCGGAGGACTTGGGGTTCCTTGGTAGTGGGTGTGGTGTGGTGACTTGCATTGGGAGAGGTGTGAGCCTGTACCTCTGAATCACACCGTGTTGTAGGCCAATGTTACTCCAATCAGATAAGTAAATAAATAATAATTTTTAAAGTCATCTGTCACAGATTAAGTGGAACTCACAGTTTAAAAATAAAAGTCAAGGGACTGCTAAAGTGTAGAAACAAAGAAAACCTTGTTTCTCCACTCTGCTGACAAGAGAGATTTAATGTGTATAATTTCCTGTGTTGCCAGCCTCCTGTCTTGCTAGTCTTATCCCATCGTTACATTTCCACTTATCCCCCAAGAGCTGAATTTGTCATCACGAGATCCCTTCTCAAAAATAGATGTAATTGACATTAATTCAAGTAATTGATAACAACATCTACGATGTTAACTAGTATCCTTATGACCAATAAACATTTCTACTTCCTGCCTAATACCCCCCATTGTAGCAATATCTTGAAATTAGAAAGAAATATAGTCTTTTCGAGATACAGTTTTAATAGCTTATATTCCTAGAAATGGAGTTGAGACTAAGTTGTTATTTTAATCTTGTTAGACTTTGAAGAGAGAGAAATAATAGATATAAATGAACCTGCCTTCTCTAAGATGTTTCTGTCCACCTTTCTCTTCATTTGCAGTTTCTTTTCATTTAATATTTGATTTCATACAAAGTTCTCCGCACAGAGCAAGGTCTTGGAGATATACAGAGAACACAACACATTTGGAGACCTTCATTTAACATACAGTTTGCTAGAGTTGCTAATAGAAGTACACAGCCACATGCTTGATATGTCTGTTCAAACTCTGATAAATTTTATATTGGAAATGGCCATAGTGATGATCAAGTCTTAGGGTACCCTAGCAATTCTGGAGGTTAACTTTGGGAGAGGAAGTGTAAAAATGTCTCAGAAAGAGAAAACAAGGTTGCCAAACTCCCTATGGAATAAGGAAGTATGGCTCATTGAAGCAGCTGATAGCCAGTTAGTGGAGCTATAGAAAGAGAGACTTCCAGGAGACAAAGGTGCTGAGATCAGCTGGGCCAAAGTAAGATCCTTGGTCTGTATTCTAAAGTAGCATAAACCACGGCAAATTTTAAGTCAGGAGAAATGTTACTACACCACATTTTGAAATAATCCATGTGCTTGCTACGTGAGTAATTGGTTGGAAGGATCAGAAGCAGGTAGACACAGGAAAATAAAAAGTTGCAGTTCTTAAAGATGTGGACCAAGGTGGATGGTAGCAGTGGAGCTGGGAAATGCAGAGATATTAGAGATACATGTGGCACTTGAAAGGAAAAAGGATGGACACCGTGAGTCTGTTCACCAGGAAAAGTCCCTGTCTTTATTTTCAGCATCAGGCTTATATACTGTTACAAAGGGGGCTACCGTGGCCTGCGCCCATTGGCCAGGCCCCGGCTAGGCGGGTGGGAAGTATCAAAAATTATTTACAAAAGAACCTGTAAGCTGGGGTTTTTGGGTCTGTGCCCATGTACAGGGATGGAGACAGTCAGAACCTAGTCAATGTCGCGGGCGTCTCCTTATCAGCCTGAGGCCCAGAATTGCTAACTAAGCTAAACTGCTAAGCCAAACTGCTTTCCTTCAGCACTGACTGGACTAGGTTATAGGTAGCATTTGGAAGATCATGTAGCTTCAAGTGCATTTGGGACATTCAAGTGAAGGTTATAGAGTAGGTACTTAAACAGCCCTAAGGCTAGAGGCAGGAGTTTGATTGGAGTTTAAAATGTGGGAGTCTTATTAACCAAGGAATGCATGAAATGGATGAGCAGAAAAAATATTACTTCTTCTCTTTGTTTTACTTGTTTGCATTATTTATTTTGTATGTCTTTGTAATAAAAACCATGAAAGTAACTGAAGGAGTTCAAGGCTAGAACAGATCTTTGTAACTGAAAGCAAAAGAAATTGGACTGCTAGGAACCAGTCAAAAACCGTGCTAATGAGAATGTTCTGTGGTTAATCTTGGAAGACACATTATACATTAAATGCTTTTGCTCCATCACAAATAACAACAAGAGGCCCAAAATAGAATCATGAGGTAGAGAGGTGGAGCATTGTTAAAGCTCTTTGATGGAAATTACCGAATTACTTGCCCCAGAAATCACACAAATGTATACCTTATTAACATTGTCTAACAATGGCTGTGTTCCCACTGCCCCCACTGCAACATTAAACAGTTAAGTTTTTAACCTTTCTAATTTTGAAAGGTTAAAAATCAGCATGCATTTCTATTCTAATCAGCATTTTTTTGATTACTGATGGAACAATTTGTCTATTGGCTGTTTCTATCCCTTCCATTGAGAATGATCTATCATGCCTTTTTGTAGTAAATTTCTATAAACATATAATTAGATACTAACTCCTGTTGGCACTTCTATTGAAGATATTTTATTTATGTATACTTTAGTGTCGTTTACAACATTGTAGATCTTCACGGCATTGAAATTTCAGTGCTTTTATCTGTTCTTTAGTGATTTCTTCTACAACTTTTCGATTTAGAGACCATAGGAAAGAATCTATGCTTTTTGATGGGTCAGCATTTTCAAAATATTTAATATAGTCTACTGTTGTGCATTTTGTTATGTGCTATGGAATCAGGCTCTAAGTGGACACTGCTGCTACTCATACACACAGTTAACCTGTCATAATAAAACTGTTGAAAAATCCTTCCATTTTTCCACTGATTTGTTTTACCTCATAAAATAGATAGTGAGATCTGGTTTGGAATAGTCTTTTCAGTTATACTGACCTGCTTATTCTTGCCACATTGCCATCGATACCACATTGAGTTTTATATTTATTGTTGTTCTATGGTCATTTTATGTAAGGATTAATCCCTATCCAACACTCGGCTTTACAAATTTGTGATATTCTTATATGTTCTTTCCATTCGTGTATTCTTATATATTTAAATGAATTGGGGGATCATTTCATCAATGAAAACTCTTGGTTAATTATTGGCATAATAATTATTTTAATTTAACCCACGAAATTTATGTTTCACAGTCCCATTTTACATCTTTTTAAAAGAGATCTTCCTTTCTAGAATAATTAAAGGAACTTGTTTTATTTATCCCTGGATTTAAACAATTTTGTGAAGATAGTATGTGTGTATGCTATAAATCCTTTCAACCTATGTGTTTTTAATTTTGAGTTTTTATTAATCCCCATGCTAGGACATTTTTCTTCTACTCTGACTTGGATTATTGCATCTGTTTTAAGTGGTGTCTTCCTGAGAAACACCTCTAATTATGTTACTGGACATCTTCCTATATCCTTTATCATTGTTGTTTCTTTGTCCTTCTTCTCCGAATTCTGAATGAGCTAATGAAATTTGCCCTTCATATTACTGATTCAATTTTCTGCAGTTCTAATTCCATTCTTTACTGCTCCCACGACAAATCTTGACTCTGACATTTCAGTTTAGTGTTTATTAACCTTACATTTTTAATTCAGTTAATTCACCTCTCATATATGCCAGGCCTATCTCAGTGTATTTGCTCCTTATGACTTCCCAATTTTGTCCCACAGTATCTTTGTGTCTCTGCTCTCATCTGTTAAAGGCCTAAAATTCTTGACACAAGATGTCAAATCAGTCTCCGAGATTGCACCTGCCCACTTTTCGCCAGCCCACATACCCTTTGCCCCAACCACAGGGCCCGTGATTCTCTAGAAATAAAAGGAAGATCCTACCTCACTCAGAGCTACAATAACTAGCTCCTCTTTGAGGAACATTTCCCCCACTCCCAGGAAAAAGAAGGCACACCCTGTGAGGCACTGCTGGCAACTTCATTCTGAGCAGTTTGCTGTACCCATCTGTGACAGCAAACCTGAAGCATCTAGATGTGACTCAGTGGTATCTCCTAGAACTAAAAAATGATGATCGACTCTATATTAATCTATCCTAAATTCTCCAATAACTTGCTGTTTCAAGTACCTCTTGTGATTTTTCAGAAATGACAATTTAAGAGTGCAGTGAATAGTTGTCTCATGTCTAACTCTTTTCAAAGTAGATTGGTACAAATGTGTTAGAAAAACAATTTTACAGCAAAAGCCTTAATAATGTTGATGACTGTTTTCGTTCCTGGGAAACTTTCATAGAAATGTAAATAGTAACAAAAATTGTATATACAGATATTTTATTTCAGTCATTTTTATATTAACTTCTTCCCACAAAGAATACCTACAATTCATGACAATAACCAACAGTAAGAAAATGGATATGAATATGTACCAAAAGGAAGATTCTACAGGCTTAAAAAATATGTTTATTAAGGAATGTTCTCCTTGAATGAGACCATTACTATGTCTGAGTGAAAAAGAAGCATAAAAGATAAATGGCATGTGGTCTTGATTGCGTAATACAAAAGGTACATGCTGGAGGCAACATAGTTTCATTAACTGCATCATTAATTTCAACTTTTGGTTTTATTTTGAAATAATTTTAGACGCACAGGAAGTTGCAAAAATATTGCACTGTGTACCTTCCACTCATTGTCTCCTGAAGGTGGCATCTTACATAGTATATTATCAAAACAAGGGCATATATACTTACATCAGTTGGTATATACTCACCAGCATCCCTGAAGTTATTTCTGAATGATCATCCATAGAAGTCACTAGCAATTATACTTTATTTATAGATATATTACTATTAAAATGCTACTACTTCATGCTGGTTTGGTTTTGTTGTAAAACCTGAGTACTATTGTTTAGTTCACTGTATTGCCAGTATCAGTTCCCTAGGTTTGGCCCTTGATGCTCTCCACATTCCCTCTCCCTCTCCCCCTCCCCTACATGCACATATTCTCTGTTCTAACTAGCAAGAGCAGTACCATGGTCCATATATTTTTACTGTGTTGCTTCTTGGGATTCATTCTCCCGCTCTGTGAATGGCCTGAATGTCCTCTATTTATTCTACTAGACCAAATCACTATCTCCTTATGGAGCTGCTACTGATTGCGTTTTCCAGAATGCTGGTGCAAGGTGGAGCAATCTTATTGGGCCTCACAACTCTGGATGGACAACGTGAAAGCAAAATGGGACAGGAGGAGGGGGCAGGTAGCAATGTAGATCTAGCAGTCTCTGCCCACACAAGAACAGATGTCTTAGTAAGAGATGTCGACTGGAGAACCCCACTGTGGGTGGCAATGACCAGTCCTGAGTGCTGGTAACATTCTCAGTTCACTCACTGGGAGTTACTCTAAGATTCCTTTGATTTGTCATTGGCTTACACTGGTAGTTACTCTAAGATTCCTTTGATTTGTCATTGGCTTACACGCCCCAAAAGTATTGTGAATTTGTTTCTAGAGCTGAGCTAGGTCCTTAAAGAAAACCAAAACCAAAATGTGAGGCTGTCACTTAGCCATGGTCCTTTATTAAAGGGGGAAGTAAGTGCTGCGCCCCACACCTTCTACAGAACTCAGAACCAGTTTTGTGGGCATGTAATCTGTGCAGCCCCACGGGAGCCCACATTCAGGAGGGCCCCACCCTCGTTTTAATATTCTGCTGTCACTCCCTTAAAATTCTTAATTTTATCTTTGAACTTGTGTTTCTGTAAGTAAAGCCCCATAAGATCCTGGAGCATGTGTTGGCGTTGAGGAAAGGAGACGTGTACCGTGTGTGACTATCTGGGCCCTTGCTACTCTATTTGCAAGTAACATTAGTGATGCCCTTTTTGAAAAAGGGGCTTGGCATTTTCGTGTTGCTCTAGGCCACGAAAATTATGAGCCCACCCCTGACAGCAGCCCTGGTAGAGGAGGCTTGAGTCCCAAATGTTTGTTCCTGATCGTGAAACAGGGCTATGGGGATTGGAGGCCATTAGAGCCTCCCAAAGACACTGCCTAATAGAGGACAAATCATGTCCTGTGTGTCCCTTACCTGGGTGCACAATTACCTCAGAATTACCTCAGGCTCAGAATAACAAGAATGAGGCAGCTCTACTTCTGCAACTGGCGTGAGACATACTGCTGAAGCTGAAAGGCGGGCTGCAGGGGTTGCTTGACCTGGGGCAGCATGTTAGAGGGCCGCTGCTGCCTGCCTTGACTGCTGGGTTCTGCCTGCAGCCCGAGCCCCAGGGGGGCCACTCATGGCACGCCCCCCTTGCAGGGACCACACACAGTGATCTGGGCTTCGGACTAAAACTCCAAGGGGGGAGGGGAAGGATCTGGTTCCAATTCTATGATGGGTATCATGTTGCCTATTGCATGTAGTACAGAGGTATTAAAGTTGCCTGCTCATATATGTGCTGCCCCTTTATGGAGTAATGATTTTTGTTTAACTATGCTCCAGTCTCAAACAAAACAAAACAAAACAAAACAAAACAAAACAAAACAAAACATAAATACTTTCATCTGTCTGTGCTTTTATCTTCCTCCCTCTAATCTTCTACCTATCTTTTACATCATTGTAAATTGTTCAAAAACAAAATTCAACAGAGTGGACTTTAAAGATCTTACTGGTTTTACTCACTGACTCATGAATCAAACAGCATCCACTCTCACAGATGGAGAGTGTTGAGGATCATATACCACATGAAAGACTTACAGGTAAAAAGGGCAAGAAAAAGGAGGTTATACTCTGCACAAAAGGCAGGTTGGCGATTGCAAAGTTACTTTCCTTGACCTGGGCCTATCTTTAGGGGATAGCAGGAGTTTATCAGTCAGGTTATCGATTATCTACCTAGACTTTATTACTGAACGCTAGTCTCAGTTTCCCTCAGCCAATAAAAGGAAACAGAGTTTGAGGAAAAGGAAAGTGGTTTTATTTGTCGACAAATGAGGAGGGCAGCAGACTCATGTCTGAAAGACCACCATCCTGCTCTTTGGCCAGTTACAGGGCTATTTATACAATGTCCAACAAAGAAAAGGGGAGGTGGGCGAGCGTCCCCAAAGGGGAGGGAGTAAAAGTTAGTGCTGGGATGGAGACCAGTGGGCACCAGCCTTTATTTACACAAAGACAAACAAAAATTGGGAAATCAACAAGGGTAATGGGGAGGCGGCAGGGAGGAAGAAAAGTTGGTGCTGGCCAGCTTTCTCACTATTCGCTTTGTTTGGGATTTCCTTTCCTTGAGCCTAAACCTGTCAAGTGAAGAGAAACTGCAAGGAAAGGAGAGAAACAAAAGTAAACCCACAGACAATTAAGAAGTCTGGGAAAACCAATTTCATCATAAATTTGTCAAAGGAGGCAAATCCGCAAATGCTTATCTGAGAGCCCATTTACTGTATCAAGTTGATCAGGCCACTCCTGATTGGGTGGTTTATGATGACACTTGTAGGGAAAGCTGAAATTATTCTAAGTTTTGGTTTGGTCATGTGTAGCTTAGCATGCATAGACTCCCCACGGGACCTGTTTTGTTTAGAACAAAAGATCACTGTTCTTATCTTCGTAGAAGAGACTGTTACCCCCAGTATTGCTCTTCCTTTTTTTCCTTAGAAGTAAAACTTACAGTTTTGAGTGCTCAGAATAAAGACGATAATTTCCCAGTTCCCTAACAACAAAGTGTGACTAAGTTCTGCTAACTAGATATAATTGGAAATCAGATGAAACTCCCAGGATTTAAAAAAAGATTTTATTTATTATGTATATAGAAATGGGCTTCAGGCCAGAGGTGCAGGGGCTGCGAGAGGATTCATTCACCAGAGACAGAGTGGGGAGCGGAACAGGCAGATTGACAAAGTACACTGCTGAGGGGAGCTGCGGGAGAGATAGGAGAGGTCTGCTGTGCCTTGTGGATCACCTCCAGGGATGGAAACAAGCTCACACTATAGCAGCGAGGCTTGGCTTAGCTTCACAGTGCAGCACTCCAATCCGCTGCCACCAGTGAGGGCCAAAAAATTTTGTTTTTCTGGGAAGAATTGTACTCCTTTTCCTCCGTCCTCTTTCCTGCTACCTGGTATGTAGATATGAGGGCTGGATTCATGTTTTCATCTGGAACCAGGAGGTAGGAGACTGGCAGAGTAAGAAGATGGAAGGAGTATGTATGTTTCTAGACTCCTTTATGTAAAAGATGAATTTCTTTGTGCTTACACTACCACTATTTGAGGTTTCAGTTATAGGAGAGCGGATTTAATCCTCCTGTATAATTCTTTCAATAAATGTGGAAGAGTAAATGTGTGTCTATCATTGTCCTGCCCAAGGAGAATGCTCCCAACTGCTTTTGTTGGGTTGCACCTTGCCAGGAACTGATATTCCCCTTTGGTGTTCCCAGCTCTACCTTTTGGTTACGGGTGGAGTGCGGAAGGGGGTCTTTCAGATGTCAAATATTGTTGCAAGGTGGCTTGTCCGTAGATTGAGTTGGTTGGAATAGGGTGAGGGAGAGAGACTTTCTTACTCTGCTCCCTAGTTATTGTGGCAGAAACTTTATGTCTCATATTCCTGTCTTCCATTTGAGTCTCTACTTGGCTATCTCTTCCCACTTTGCCTAGTCTGTGTCTTGTTTAATTCTAGGGGAGAAAAAAACTGGTAGATAAGCCTCTCAGACTTCATTTCACATGTTCTACAAGTTTCTTTCAATATGTTTATGCAGCTTATTTTATCTTCAGTGTAGACTGAAAGGGTAAAGTTGGCCCTTAGCATACCAGTGAACAAGAAAAGAGATGGGGGGGGGACCTAGAACATAACAAGAATATTAGTTTGAAATAGAGCCCTAGTATGGGCAGGAGTCACTCTGATTATCATGGTGATGACCTGTGATGGTATTACTAAAGTGTGATATATGTGGACTGAATTCTCAGAAGAATCTCTCAGACACAAGAACTATAAATGCATGTGGTTGAATTCTTTAATAATTGACAGGTGACTTAGTTTCAGAGTAAGGCAAGGTAGGAACCACATCATCCCTGCTGCTCAATGGTCGAAGTTTCTATACTCAGCGCACAGGCGCTTCTGGCCCCTTCGAAGAGGTTCTTGTGTGCAGAACAGAACATCCGGGAAGGTAAGACTTTCCAAGCATATCAACATGTTTTCTCTGACTTCTGGTCAGCGATAATATTGAATCAAGCTCTTTGGATAATTTTTTTTTTAATGCTGGCTCTGGCTGTCTGCATCAATAGCCCCTACAGAGGCTGTAGCTGACATTTATAAACGTGTTTACTTTTCCCTTCACCTGAAGAGACAGGAGTCGGAGAACAACCCTCTGAATCACGTGGCTCCAGGCGATTTGAGGTCCAGGCTCTTCTTTAAATCATCTTTTTGACTTTCAATACTTCAAGACAGAATTTGAACAAAAAGACTGATTAGGAGGGGGGAAAAGCCAGGCAGTGCTTTCCTTTGAAGGTATAAACAATTAAGATCAAATCAGCCTCACTTAAGAGATGCAGCTCCAGGCATTCCCACTGATGCAGATCAGGAAGGCAAAGTAAACCTGCGAGGTAAACAAACAATTATCTACACAATTTGATCAATACGAACTGGAACTCTGGGCAAACAAGACCTTCCTTAAAAGCATCATCTTAAGGGAACTGGAATTATAAACCAGATAACTGCCTTCAATTTCCCCCTGGCTTTTGTATAAACACTGCTCAAAAGGACTGAGGGACTGAGCTGCATGGTCTTCATTTCTCCCTCCTCTATATTAATTGCCAAACTTTCTCTGCCCTGCTCTGGCCCCTTGGCTCGCATAATATGAGCACCCCTGCCTCTGAGCTTCTGTTGAGTTGGGCTATAGGGGTGGGAGTTGCCAAGAGACTGAAAGGCAGCCGAAGGTAGTTATTCTATGGCCATTAACATCTACCCAGCAGTCTTACTTAAATGAGGTCATGCCCCCCGGGGTGGCCTGCCTTTAATTCCAGCTTCTGTGCTGCTATCTTGCACAGCTCCAGCGCTCAGCTAGGGTACCTTAACACTATTTCTTCCCATGTCCTGACTGGCCAGGCAATGGCTTCCCACTGCTGCTACTCCCTGAGTGGTTCAGCATCCTTTGTTCCCTTAGTCAGTTCCTAAATTTGTAAATATTCCCTCCTTAAAAAGTGCATTGAGGCCCTCCCTGGTGGTACAGCAGGTTAAAGCACAACACCAAGATGCTAAAGCCATTTCAGCATGAGTTCGATCTCTGCCCTGGAGGTGACCACATGGCGTGGCAGACCTCTCCTGGCCCGCCTGCTGCTCCCCTCAGCAGTGTACTTTAGTAGATCTGCCTGTTCTGTACCCCACTCTGTCTCTGGTGAATTTTTTTTTTACCTACCCCACTACCTACACCTCTGGCCTACACCCCAGGTCTTGTATACATAAATAAATTTAAAAATCTAAAAAAAATCTGAGTTTGTCATATAATTCTTACCAAGACCCTGGTGAATGGTCAACTATATCAATATGACCTACTGACAAGCAAGACTTTGGTGTTATATTTACTTCTATGTTCTTTTTCAAGGGACAGAGTCCCTTAAAGTATTTCAGAAATGAGGTAATCACAGTATATATGCACAGTTGGATATACCATTCTAACTTTGCTCAGCAGGGAAAAGTATTTCACAAGGGGTGTAACTTGACGTTTGTTACCTTTTACCATAACCCTTTGTGTGAGGGCAAAAGTTCTTTGGAACAGTTTGAATTGTTAAATATAAGCATGAGTCAACCTCATTATTTTAAATTGCTTCATGTTCTGAATTTTAAAAAATTATAGTCAAAAACTCATGTTGCAAGTACAGAGTACCTGTATCTTCAGAAATCCCTCCAATGTACTTCTGTGATATACTAAGGTAATTAAAAAGAAAATACCTAGAAGGAACTAAAATCTGAAGCTATGATTACTATAATAAATCTTTTTAAATTATGAGAATGGTAGGAACATCAGTGACAAAAGAAGCAGAGAGATTTATGGGTAAAAAGATATGACCAGATATTGTGTTAGTATGTGAACAGTTTTCTTCCCACAATCGTTGCCTTTGGAAGTCTAAAACCCTCTTCCCTCTCTTGCCATTTCTCTACAAATTTATTGTTGTTTTGTTAAGATGCTATATGAGCCCAAGTTCTAATTACTTCTTTCAGGTACTGGTCACTGTGAACGTCCATGTGTGTGCACACAGCCTATGCTAATAAACTTTTGCTTGCCACCACCACACCACCACAACAGCTTGCTAGTCTGTTTTTTTTTTTTTTTGGCCATTTAATTTACAGGCCCCAGTTGGAACACCCAAGATGGGAAGAGGTAAAAGATAGTTTCATCCTCGCTGATGCCATTTTGGAAATCTCACTTACTTAAAATTGAGGAACAAAGGGCAGAACTGCCAAGATTAATAAAGTCATGGTTTGCTTCTGAATGCCACTGTCCCAGCAGAAAGAGCAAATAGATATTCCAACAGACTTGTTAATAACAAAAACCTAACCAAGTTTATTTGAAGATCTAATTGACTTTATTAAATGTTTCATGATTCATGAGGACCCTCTCCAGCAAGTAGAAAGGTTTTCCAAAAAACTATTCAAACATGCAAAGTTTCTAGAGGCAGAAAACGGGCAAGATAAGGGAAAGGGAATTATTTCAGGCTTCACCTACCTAATATCTTGTGACATTATCATATTTTCCTTTGGGAAGTGGGAGAAATTACCTCATCGGGGCTGACCAGAAAACTCCACACCGACCTGTTGAAATTATATTGCTAGAAGCAGAAGAGGTTAAAAATCATAGGGGGTTTGAGACTTAAGTTAAATGAAGTATTAAGTCTTGGTGGACATAGCACAAATACCTCCACTTGTGTGTGTCATTTACTTTAAACTAAGTAAATATTTCCTGGTCCATGATCTTTGGTTACATGGAGTCACCACTACAGACACATTTCCAGTTGTGTCTACCTTGGATTTGTATTAACAACTTGGATTGTGTGTTTTCACCTGTTGGTGTTGCTCAGATTCCTGATTGGATTGCACACTTCCATACGAGAGGGACAAACTTGATCCCCCCCAACCCCCGCCAGAGGTGACCCACATGGCACAGCAGACCACTCCTGTCTCACCAACTGCTCCCCTCAGCAGTGTATTTCTGTCAGTCTGCCTGTTCTGCTCCCCACTGTCTCTGGTGAATCCTCTCACTCAATGCCCCTGCACCTCTGGTCTGTACCCCAGTTCTGCATACATCCATAAATAAATCTTTTTAAAAATGTAAGTAAGAGCTGTGTTCTAGTTACTTATACTGCCAATGTCAGTTTTCTAGTTTGGCCCTCCACTGTCCAAAGTTTTTTGGGATTCCAAATATTTCAAGGATCTGCCCTACCAGACAATTCAGTTTCCTTTCCTTCCCCTACTCTCAAACAATCACTTTTTTCTCTCACTTCTTGTATCCTTTGTCTTTCTCCTCATTTTCTTGCCTGATTGACACCTGTGTTACTTCCAACACACACCACTATCTACATCAGAACTTTTAGACATTAACTATTATTTCTGTTTATATCGAGATCATTAAGAGAACCCAAAGCTCATTTTCACCATGTTGTCTTAAAGCTACTTGCCAAGAGTATCCAGAGAAGATTTAGTTCCACAAAAGCCTCAGAGGGAAAATGCACACAATAGGATTAATCCCTTGCTTCAAAGAGGATGGCAGATTCAATATCCCTAACTAGCTTAGGATATCTGTTCTGTGGCTGGCTGAGTAGATCAAGGACCATAGACCGACACCCCCCCCCCCCAGGCCTCTGGCCTTTCTTTGCTATCATTCCCTTTCTTTCTACTTGGCTGCACCTAAGTGAAATGTAAAATCTTTCAATTGGATTTAAGTTTTAAATACTAAGGGATGCTTGGGGGAAATGGCCAGGGGTGGAGTTTTATTAAAAGAAGAGATATGTGTCCTCACATACATTTCCGAGCCACTTTTTATTGTACATCTAACAGACTGGTTGGCTGTTGTGTATTCTAGGAGCTTTTTAACTTTTTATATCCTTCTCTCTTTCATAGAGGAACATTGAATTTGAAAAAGGATTCTATTTGCCCAGTATGCTCCTTTGCTCTACCCACACCTCTGACTGCTGTATTGTTGCTATTAGAACAGGCTACACCTTCCCCAGGGGCATTCTAAAACTGAAGACCTAGTGAACCAAACGTCACTTAATGGCTCTCCTTTCACGAGATACTTCCAGTTCTTCTGCTTGTCCTTATGTAGCTTCCCAAGCAATTCTTTAAAAAACAGGATGTGTAAATTTTATATCCCTGTTTTAAAACCCCTGTCATCACATTGTTGCAATATTTGTTTTGAATATGATTATTCCTTTTGTATATATTTATTCTTTTAAAAGACTTGATTGAGTTATACAACAAAAAGTATATATCTAGAGAATATGATATGAGGCATTTAATATATCTCTACATACCTGAAACCACCACCACACTTAATAAATTTATTAAACTAATTAAATAAATAAAATATATCCATCAGCTCCAAAACTTTCTTTGAGCTGCTTTGTCATTCTTTTCTCCTCCCCCTCCCTATACCTAAACCCCTAGGCTGTCACTGATCCATCATCTATAGCTTTAGATTCATTTGCATATTTGAGGATTTTGTTTGCATGGACTCAAATAGAATGTATTCTTTTTTGCCTAGTTTCTTTTCATGAGCATATTATTTTGCACTTGATCTTAGCCAGAAGGCAGAGAATTGATTCAGCATGTTATACTTCAACTCATCTATGCTGTTGTATGCACCACAGTTCATTCTTTCCTACTGCTGCTACTAGATATTAGTAGCTATAGAACAATTATAGATACACCACAATTTGTTTATCCAGCATTTAGGCTGGTTCCAGTTTTCGGCTATTGCAAGTAGAGTTTCTGTGAACATTCATATAAAAGATTGTACAAACTTATGCTTTGTAGCTATGGTTAGTGCCTACATGCAGAATGGCTGAATCATAGAATAGTCATGTTTTACTTTGGAAGAAACTGCCAAAATACTTTCCGAGTGACGGTGTTATCTTACATCCCTACTGGCCGTGTGTGAGGGTTCCCGATCCTCCCACATTCTTCCTTTATTTTGTTGAATATTAAGAGTAACATCTTGACAAAATGGAGTTGTTATCATTGCAACTCGAGAGAAAAAAGAGGCTTTTTTTCTTTTGATCTAGGAGTGTATGCAAACTTGCCTTTGGGACAAATAATAACAGAGTTCTAACACGTATTATCTGCTTCTAAATTCCAGGTTCTTATTACATTCATGTAGAAAATCATTCCCTACTGGATTTGAGGGTGTAAAACACATATAAAAATTAAGAAAATGATTGACTTTGCATCTCAGTAGCTAAGATATTTTTAACACATAATAATTTTTGCAAATTTACATAACCAGAGGACAGATAAGTTTCTCACCACATTTTTTTGGGTTTAAAAACAACAAACATTCAGTGTTAATGATGAGCAAATTTCTTGGTAAAATGTAAGTGATTTCTAAGTATAGCTCCCGAAAAGGAATAGATTTTATATGTACCAAACTCACCCAAGGAATGAGACTAAGGAAGTAAGTGATAGACCAAGCTTTGTGATGAGCTTTTTTTCCCTCCAGAATTATTGTATGAGAAATGCAGAGACATACAACACAAGCATTTCTGTGTTTCTAGTTCCTCATTGTGAACTTTACTGTGGAATATTCCTGCAAAACATGAAACCATTATCTACATCTCTGGCTGCATACTCTTCAAATAACACAGGGCTCGTGAATGATGAAGTGCAGCTCTCTCTGCCAGAGCTGACACAGTGTTGTGCAGTCTCCCTACCAGAAAGTCTTCAATCTTGACTGTTAATGGTTTTCTTGGCTGAGTGACCTCAAGACAAAAATCCTTTTGGTAGTTCAGTAAGTAAATCATATGCTACTGGTAAATAAAGTCTTTTTACTACATTTATTAGAGCTAATAAAGGGAAGGCTCTGATCCAGGGCGCTGCTTCCTAAAATTTTGGAGACCCACAGTGGGAAAATGATTTAACCTGTTACTATATTGTGTTCCAGTCAAAGTTTAAAAGGACCATTTTGTCCAGCCTAGAAACTGCTTTCTAAAGGAAACAGATAAACATAAATCAGGTCCAACATGATAAGGACCCTCTAAGTTGATGGTAAAATTGATATAGATGATATCTTTTCTGTACCTGAAATTGTTGAATGACAAATTAGTTTAAATGCAGGATACAATTGTTTAGGTGGATGAGAAATTTCCTACTCAATAGCAGAAAAGAAACTGAGAATGGTGTATTTTTTTTCTTCTATTTAGCATTAAATTAAGGGTATTCACTGAATTTGGACAGTCACTTTCTATGATACTTAATAGCCCATCAGAAGCATGTAATGACTTAACAAATCTCATAGCTGTTTTCATGTTTTTGCAAATTGAATCAATGCTGTGATGAATACATATGTAGAATAAAGTTATTCTTGTATTTGGAGATCCCAATAAATAGAATTACTTTTAAAAATATTAATTTCCTAGTTTTAATATCAAATGTTAAGGTGCTTTCCAAAAAGTTTGCCTATTTGTACCCCACTGGCAATAAATAAGAATGTGTTTCATTGACACCTTACCAGGTTTAAACATTTTATAATTGTTTAATGTAAATTTAATAGGGAAAATATTGCTTTATTTTAATTGCATTTTATATTAGGAAGTGTTCTCAATATTTACTTGCTTTTGAATTATCTTCCCATATCATTAAACATTTATATCTTTTGAGGTAGCCATGCTTTTATTTATAGATGTATATGAACTTGTTGGACATTAAAAATATCAACCTTTGTTCTAGCCATGCAAAATTTACTACAAGCGATGACTCAGCACTTCTTCATAGGCCTCCAGTCCTAAAATAGCCACATTCCTAAAACAAAAACGAAGTCTAAGCTAAATCTTTTTTTAATCATAGGTTCATATTGACTTTTTTTTTTTTCTTTCGCAAAGTTGCTTAGCTTAACACTCCTAGAATAATATTCTATGGAAGATATGTTCTGTTCATTTATATTTTAGCTTTTTAAATACATGGTCTTTCTATTTTTCAGACTTCTAATACATTTTGCATTGTATAAGGGATTGTTTGAGATCAACTTTCCAAGCCCATGGAAAATTGATGCTGAATTGGGGTGAAGGTATCGTTTCATACTTAGGAAGTGTTTTCAGGATTACTCTCAGGATCAACATTTATAGGGCAGTGCAGGAAGTGGAGGTAAACTGTTCCCTACTCACAGCAAGCATCTCAGCTCATCTCTCAGGGAGCTTTGAAGCTGGGATAGCTCTTCAGAATTGTAAGCCCTCCTTGAGATAAGGAGACACTAGGCTTTCTGCTCCAACCTTGACCAGTCCTTAAGTGAGGTCTGTGCTTAGGGGGCATGACCTTGAGATAATTTGCTCTTTTTAAAAATATATATTTATTTTAATTTTATGCATATAAGAACTGGTGTGTAGGCCAAAGTATGGGGGTGGGGTGAGAAGATTCACCAGAGACTGAGTTGGATGCTGAACAAGAAGATCTACTGAAACACACTGTGGAGGGGAGCAGCTTGTGAGCATGAGAGGTCTGCTGGGCCACGTGGGCCAGCTCCCTGGCAGAGGACCAATCCCTTGCTGCAATGGTTGCTGATAGCTTGATAACTGACTTTCCCCCTTGCTCCACCAGGGAGACCTGAGGCAATTGACTCTGAATGGCTTGTGGAACACCTGGACAGAGGCCCAGATGAGAGCTGTCAGCTGCCAATACAACTGGCAACTGGGAAATGACTGTCTCAGGCCGCAGGTGGCATTTGGAATGACATCCCACATTTCTGCAACGCTAGACATATGTGCAGGGGCAAATGACTTCTTCTTTCCCATCTCTAGTCTTCCACAGGCCTGAGAGGTGTGTGTGGATTTATTAAACCTAATCTAGTTTCAGGTCTTCTCTCAATTCTGGGTCTTACCAGAATTGCTTTCCCTGAGAACTTTGGATAATGTTCAGGTTCTCCCTGGACTTAGAATTGCCATTTTTGAGGCTTATGTGGGAGTTCTGTGACTATGTGGGTTTTCTCTGAATTACATATACTCATTCTATTGGCCCAAGAGAAGTGTACACCAAGCTTTCCAGATTTGACCAGACTCTGGGAACATTGGCCTTTCCAGGACCACCATATAGCAGTGTTGGTGCAGGGTCAATGAAGATGCTCAGGCTTTGACACCACTGTCCTCTGTGTCTATCACCTGAGGTATTAAATGCAGGAGGCACTCGAGACCATGGACTCGGGGGATGTGTGCCTGATGGTGGATCCCTGGAGTATGGTGTGAGCATGTGTGAGTGGGCACACCTGAGCCAGGAGACTGAGGCTTGGGTGGCGCCACACAGAGGATGGGGTACAGTTGCCAGGTGGTAGCAGAACGGCTATGAGAGAATACCACGGCTATGAGAGAATACCAGATAGACTGGAGAGAGTTAAGATTCACCGCAGGGTGGGGGAATCTGCCAGCTTTCTGGCCTCCTGCTTGCCTCATTTTAGGGGGTCTCACTTCTTTTCCCTCTAACATTATACCTCCTCACTCAATCTGGATGGGTTAGCCCGTGGTTGGGTCATAAATCAGTTCTTGAACTTGGATGAGGAAGGAGTGTTCACAAGCATTGGCTTAAATGCTTCCATCAACACTGAGGGCAAAGTTCTAGGTCCTGATGGAAGATAGTCGTTTCTGTTTATATTTACTATTTTTAAAATAGTTCATAATAAATAAACTTTTTCATGATTCACTTTACAGCTTTGATTGTACTTTGATATCATAAGTCCATATAAGCTGTTTTTCCTCAATGCTAACTTTTTATTGAAATATATAGTTAAAATCTAGAAAAGTACACATACTAAACACAAGGGGATAATTCATACCCAAGTAAAGAAGCAAAGTCTTTTCAACACCCCAGAAATCTAACTCATACTCCCTTCTATTTACTACCTGCACCCTCTGAAGAGAAAAAGTCATCCTCACTTCTAGCAGCATAGACTTCCCATAGAATCTTTATATAATAAGGAAAATGAATCATCTCTTCTTACTTGTTCTCACTTTTACCTTAGATGTAATTTGTTCATTCTGTTTTTCATATTTCTTACCTGTTTTAATCCATTTGTTTATTCAAGTTATATTTTTGTATAACTACTCTCTGCCAGGGACCGTTCTAGGAGCTGGAGATAACACACATATAATCTTTGCCCTCATGGAATTTACAATCTAGAGGGAAGGACAGGCAATAAAATCAAACACATGAAATTAGCACATATTGTCCTTAAGTGTTCTGATGGGTATCACTGAAGCACTATAACAGGTAGTGAGATGAAGTAATTGTGATAGAACTGCCAAGGCAGTCCTTTTTCAGGAGTGACACTGAAGTCAGTGAAAAGCTAGTCATGCAAAAAGCCAAGGAAGCATACTTTAGGCAGAAGAACAGTAGGTGTAAAGGTCCTGGAGTTGATAAAATGTTAAGCATGCTCTAAAAACTATTTGGAGGGGTCCATGTGGAAGAAGTGTTCTGAGCATGAGAAGTATGTGCTAAGGATTAGTTTGGAAAAGTAGGCAGAAGGACATTCATGGAGGGCCTTTAGGACATAGTGAAGATTTGGGGTTTTATTTTCTGAGCAGCTGGAAACCATTGGAAGATTTTACATAAAGCAGTGTAATGGTCTGATCTATGTTCTAGCTGCTGTGTAGAAATGGATGGAAAGGAATAAAAAAGATATGGGGAGACGACACATGAGGAGGTATTAGAGGCAATGGGTCCAAAATGGAGTTACTTAGGCTAAGCCTTACATTACTAAACTGAGACTAACGTAGTTTCTGCTCTCTCAGAATTGAGCCAATCCATCATGAGTCTCAGCACTAGTTAGGAAATTTGCCTGATAAACCCCAGTCATCCTCATAAGGAAGGTAACCTGATAATAACCATCCACATTTGCCTAGTCAGCTTCCTTGTTCTTGCTCCCTTCTTGCCTCATATGGAGCACCTTTTATTTTAAAGTTTTTTTTTTTTAATTTAACATGCATACAGAACTGGGGTATAGGCCAAAGGTGCAGGGGTGGTAAGAGAATTCACCAGAGACAGAGTGGGGAGCAGAACAGGCTAACTGTTGAAGTACACTGCTGAGGGGAGCAGGGGGCAGGTCAGGAGAAGCGAAGCCTGCTGTGCCACTTGGATCACTTCGGGGATAGGTGGGGATCGAACTCATGCTGAAGTGGCTTTAGCTTCTTAGTGCTGTGCTTCAACCTGCTGAGCCACCTTTTTATTTCCTAGACTGGATGATGCCTGATTATGGATTACTGAATAAAGCCAACAAGATCTTGAAAATTTCCAAGTTGAATTTTGATTCAGAGGTTGCTGAAGTACTCAAGGTGTACGTAGTAGTGGTTTAAATCAAGGCTGAGGAACCACAATGAGACACCCCCTAACACCCGTGAGAATGGCACGTATTAAAAAAACAAGCAAGAATTAATGTTGGTGAGGGTGTGGAGAAAAAGGAACTCTCCTACACTGCTCATGGGAATGCAAATTGGTATCACCACTATGGAAAGCTGTGTGGAGGTTTCTCAAACTGCTAAAACGGGAGCTTCCATATGACAGCAATTTCATTCCTAGCTATCTACCCAAAGGACACTGAAACAATAATTCAAAAGGACACCTGCACCCTTACATTTATTGCTGCTCTATTTATAATACAGGGACTATGGTGATGGCACATGGGTGAAGTGGTGGTAGAAGAAGTAAATAAATCAAGGCTGAGGGAGTAAAGACAGAAGTAAGGGTGAAAATCTAGAGCTGCTGTGGAAGTAGAATTGACAGCACTTCTGGTGAACTGGATAGTGTGTGTGTGTGTGTGTGTGTGTGTGTAGATGATGGAGGGTAGGTGAGAGAAAGGTCAGAAATTAAAGTTGAATCTTGGGTTTCTGAGTTTCTCCCAGGCGTGACTAGATAAATGGCAGGGTCACCATTTACTGAGAGAGGGAAACTTGTCTTTTTCCCTACTAGTCATAGACTAAGACAGTGTCTGTTTCACTGAAGCATTCTCATCAAACATAGCATTATAATGCTAGCTGAGAGTTTATTAAATGATTTGTATATCATTTATGATCACCTCTTTTATTACTATCCATGTGCTTGCCCCTCATAAGTCCAACTCTTCTAACTTTTGTTTATAAACTAACTTTTGTTTGTGGCCTGGGAAATCAGGCAAGAGAATATGCTTCATTCTCTGCAATTAAATCCACACAGTATTATCAGCATTCTAGTCAGATTATTCCTCATTTCTTCTAGTTGCAGTAGGACCCATGTTTTGAAATCTTTCTCCTTTAGTATTAATATCATTTCTGGCTATTTTCATCCTCCTTCTCTCTGCACTTTCTCCTTCCTAGGCTTTAATTTTTTTTTACATATATATATATATTTTAATTATTACAAAAGTTTATTTTTACATCATTTTGCACATTTTTTTTCCCATCTCGATTGTAATCCCCGCGGGTTTCCCATCACCAAATCACCATGTGCCACCACCATAGTCCCATGCATTTCCCTCCCTCCCCCCCCGTTTTTGATCCCATTCCCCACTCCACCCCCACAGAATGTCTCTGGTCTATGGTTGTTCATTATTTTTGTTATTTTCTCGCCTGGTCCATTATACTCCTGCTATGAGTGAAACCATCCGGTATTTTTCTTTCTCTTTCTGGCTTATCTCACTCAGCATGATCTTTTCCAGCTCCATCCAAGTTGCTGCAAAAGACATGTGTTTCTCTTTTTTGGTTGCTGAGTAGTATTCCATTGTATATATGTACCACATCTTTTTTATCCAGTCATCTACTTTTGGGCATTTGGGCTGCTTCCATATTTTTCCAATTGTAAATAAAGCAGCAATAAACATGGGGTGCAGGTATCTTTTTCAATAGGTGTTTTTGTGTCTTTTGGGTAGATACCTAGGAGTGGGATTGCTGGGTTGTAGGGAAGCTCCATGTTTAGCAGTTTGAGGAACCTCCAAACAGTTTTCCATAGTGGTTGTACTAGTTTGCATTCCCACCAGCAGTGTAGAAGAGTTCCTTTTTCTCCACATCTTCGCCAACATTTGTTGTTGCTAGTTGTTTGAAGATGTGCCATTCTCACTGGGGTGAGGTGGTATCTCATTGTGGTTTTAATTTGCATCTCCCTTATTATGAGTGATGTTGAACATTTTTTCATATGCCTGTTGGCCATCTGCATTTCCTCTTTGGAGAAGTGTCTTTTTAGCTCTACTGTAATTTTTAATTCTTTTTTCTATAATTTTATTCCTATCAAAATATAAACGTGGCATAGCCACACAATGAAATACTATTCATTTATAAGGAGAGATGAAATGTTGCCATTTATAGAATATGGAAGGAGCTCAGGGAGCCTTGCGCAGGGAACCGAGTCAGAGTGACCAAGACAAATACTGGATATTTACACAGCAGAGGTTGTGGCCAAGCAAATACTTAAAAAAAAAAAAAAAGGCAAACACTAACAGAAGGACTGAGGCTTCTATGTTGAGAGGGAGGAGCAAGGTGAAAAAGTCAAGGGGTAGAAGGCATGGTAGCAGAAAAAAAATTGTAGCATTTTTCAGTTCAGAAATCCTAGTATGAACTCATGTTATCAGCAAGTACTATAGATGATGCTTTTTTTTTTTTAATTTAAAGGGCAGGTTTATTAGGGGAAAGGGCAGGTTATTGGACACTTGCATAGGCACAAGTGGGCAGGAAGAGCTCCTCCGAAAGGGACAGGCTTGCTGAGAGAGGCCTTCATTGTTACAACCAGAAGGCCTTAGGAGAGCGGCCTCCACTGAGGGAGGTCAGTGCAGAGAGGTCCTGGATTGTACAGGTCACGGACACGCAGGAGGCTGCTGCGTTGCGGAAGGAGAGATGGAAGAAACACTTGCACAGGTGGGCAGAGGACTGCTGCATAGATGTGCTTTTAAAAATTAATATAAATATGCTCATTTCTCTCAAAAATACAGATGCAAGTCTCTTTTTCTGCCATCCTGCTTCACCTTCTGCTTATTCAATTCATTCACACCTTTTTGCTCCTATACTCTAGCTCTCTCAACCCCCTTTCACAGCCAAACTTCTTGAATGATTTGTCTGCATTTGATGCTTCTCCAAAGACCTCCCACTCTTTAGCAATCTGTATTTTGTCCCTACTAATCTGCTCCAACTGTTTTTGCCAAATTTATCAATAAGCCACTTGTTGCTAATATAATTAATGTTTCTCAGTTGTCATTTTGACTTTTAACAGCACTCAATGTTGCATTTCTCTGAAAGTACTCTATTCTCTTCACTTCTAGTGAACCATGCTCTTGGATTTTTTTCTACTCTTCTGGGAATTTTCTTTCTATTTTTTTCCTACCTGCTTCTGAATATTTTGTCTTTCATAATATTGCTATAGGCATTGTCTCTCTGCCCTCTGATTGGATGAGCTCATTTACTCCTCTGGCTTCCTTTAAGAACCATAGGGTAAAGACTTTCATGTCAGATCCCTCTGATGAGCCTCAGGCAAGATTAATCTACCACCAAAATATTGTCATTTGTGTGTAGGTACCATAAACTCACTCAAAGGATCAAAGACCAAATTCTTCATCTTTCCTTCAGTAACTGCTCTCCCTCCCACATTATCTTAACGAGCAGCAGCGTTTTCTACTCACTGAAAAATTACTCCTACAGGCAGCCTTCCATGATTGCCTTCATTAGTTGTGGTCTCCTTGACATGTGTTTCCTTAATGCTCTCCCATTAAGGGCATACACACATTATTTTATTGCAGTTGTTTTTTAATTATCAATTTATATTCCTCTGTTATGGTATAATTTCCATATAAAGGGGAGGTTCCAGTTCCCCTGCCCCAACTAATGAGGTAGTGCTGAGTAGTGAGGGGAAACTAGAAAAGATGTTGGAGAAAAGACTTGGACACACAGAGGAGAGCCATGGCAGGAGGAACATGGAGTAGAGACATGTGATGAAGTCCTGCTTGTTTCTCAGTTTTGGACTTGCACCGGGAACTTGGGGGACCTGGAAGAAGACACGTGGAGTTGAGACACATAGAGGCACTTGGAATAGACATGGGTGAAAGGCCTGCAGGGAGACTGACAATGGTGACATTACCTTGAATTTACTTTTATTTTGCTCATTTTGTCCTAGTCTTGCGTGGCCCCTTCTGCCCCTTTCCTGTGGGTCCTCACCAGAAGGTGCCTTATACTTGTGGCAAGTTTACGGGCCCACTTTGGGCCAATCCTGTTTAGCTGGGCATTTAACAACAAGGGGCTGGGTAATTTGGGTTTGTTTCATTGGGAAACTATATCCTTTCGCCTCAATGTACATTAATCTTATTCAAGTTCTTTTCCATTGAAGGTCTTGTACTCTAAGAATATGTGTTGACTTTCTGTGGCAGACAGCAGAATTCATTTAGAGTGTGCAAGCTTAGGGGTCTTGGGCACCCCTCATTCTGTACACTAACACCTCTGAACAATGTAAAATTCATGAGGGCAGAAACTGTATCTGTTTTGCTTACTGTCATAATCCCAAAAAATTTGCATAAAGAGTTGACATATTAAGTGTTCAATGTTTGTGTTTAATGTTTATTTAGTGAATGAATGAAATGTGTTAGAATTGTAAATAATAGTTTTGAGAGATCTCATATTAATAAGTTACATATAAAATTGTACATGAACTTTCTTTCAAGTGAGTGAAGACAAGGTGGGAGAGAAGTCATGGATTTCTCCAAATCTTCAACACTTCCTGTCATGCTCATGAAGGGAAAAAAAAGTTCCAGGCCTGAAATCAAGTTCCTAACCTGATTTCTTGATTAAACCTTGCTGCCTAACAAAGTAGTTAAGCATTCAATAGATAGCTTAAAAATCATGGAAAACTATACATACTCCTCTTTTAATAAGCAATTATGGTAATTGCTGTAACCAATTCTTCCATTTTCAAAAGTTAGTATCATTATCTAAAGTCAATTTGACAGCCTTTCTATGTTTAGAGAACTTTAAATAATTAATCCAATTTTTATTGTGACATTTTCCTGTAATTGCTCACATACACTTTTATTTGCTAATTTACTTTGTCTCTTAGTGTGAAGTAATAGACAAAGTATATATTGTGCTTTGCTTCCAGATCCCAACATTGAATGCCTCTAAGTTCCTTGGAATTTTCTATGTGACAGCAGTCTTGTTCTATTGAGGTAACTCTTGGGAGCCTCTGGTTGGTGACTGGTCACTAGAAACACCAAATCATGATTAGATGATGGGATATATTCAATAAATATTTGTAGAGTGGAAGTAGGCCACCTATTCATTTCAAGGAAGCAACTTGTGCTACATGTATATCATGGTTTTATTGAGCTTAGAAAGAGATGGAATGAATAAAAGATATTCAGATGGTATACTTATGAGTTTAGATGGCATGAATGTTCTCGAGGCATTCTGTTTATTCATATTTTTTAAAAGAAAAAATCATAAATAACACTAAGGAATTGCTTTCTCTTCCGCTTTGAAGGAAATATGAAAGAATGCTTACTTTGTTACTTGGTGTTTTGACAAAGCCCCCCTCTTGAGTCTAATTTTTTAAAAAGTGCAAAGCCTGTTTCTAGGATATTATTTGAATATGAAAATATTAACATAGCCTTTTCAGATGTACTCATCATATTTATACCTTAACATTTTAAGGTTTTTAGGTAAAGTTGAGGTTATAGATAAGCTAAAGTAATAGTCCGTAGGTGCCAATTTGTTTCCAAAATTAAAATTTAATGCCCTCTTCCCCAAAGCAGTATTGCAATACATTGGTTGTTGCCAGTGTGTGGCTCCAAATCAGGGACTCTTTAACCCACGTAGGTGTAAGAGCAACTGAGAAGTGAGTTTTCAGGACCAGACAGCCATGTGTTAGAGGCAATTCTATGTATTCACCAAATTCCTTTTCATTTTCTATAATTTGGATACTGCAGAAGGTTACAGTCCCCAAATTCCATTGCATTGAGGTTGCAGCTATGTGACTGAATTGTGGGAAATGAGTTGCCTGTAGACAAGGGTAGAGGACAAATCTTTGAGAAGGTCATGATCCTTGGCCTCTGGTGGCTGAGTGTGAGGCAATTTTGAGTGAGAAATAATCTTTTGTCATGTCTCTTTCATTAACTGCTATCATTTGTTAATCTACAAATATATCCAAAAGTTTGGTTTTATATTCTGCATATATTTTCTCCAGAATATTTCTTAGAGAGTGGTTCTTCCAGCTGCCTCTGACTTAACTGTGGGAAGATTTTCAGGGCAGGAAATTACCAGTGTGTTCTCTCTTAGAAATCTGGGGAATAGTTTACAACAAGGGATGAGGGAGGATATACAACAGATGCTTTTCCTCTGGACACCCTGTCCCTAAGGGCATGAAACACTTTTGGGAAAGAAGGACAGAGAGTGAAGATACAATTCAGAGTTCTACCTACATGTGACTTTCTTCTTCTCCCAAGCAATGTACCCAGAGACATTGACCTTTTCTTGGAGAAAACCACTCTTTACCAGCTTCTCCTCTGTTTCTCAAGCATCTTTTCTTGTGATATTATTGTATTTTTTGAGGTAACACTGGTTTACAACATTGTATATGATTTAGGGGAAGAGGTTCACACCTCCTTACCATATATGTTACCATGTTCTACTCACCACCAAAGTACCCATAGGCCTCCATTGCATCAGAATTGTTTTCCACAGGACACAGTAGGTCCCTGTAAATGAGTGGTACTTGCTTTCTGCCCGTATACTTCTTTGGTTCACTAGAACTTTCATAGGGACACTCTATATTTGGACAGTGACCAAACCTGTGATTTTAATGTAGACAGGGATCGGGAAGCTAATGCAGTGTTCCCATATCTATACTTATTTCATTTAAAAAAATTATTTACATATATATACATATGTACATATGTATGTACAATATACATGTATATATATGTGTATGTGTGTATATATATAAAACATCATTTTTCATTTTGTGAAATAAGTCAGAAAGAAAAAGAAAAATACTGGATGGTATCACTCATAGCAGGCTTTTAAGGAATCAGTAAAAAAAAAAAACTAATTGTAATAAAGTAAAAACTAAAATCAACAAACGACTATAAACCAGATACGTGATTGGAGAGAATAGGATCAAAACTGGGGTGGGAAGAGCACACGGGTCCATATATTCTTTTTTAAAAAGTGAATTAAATTTGGGCCCTCCCTGGTGACGCAGTGGGTTAGGATGCAGCACTGCAAGGCTGGCCGCAGCCGCTTCAGAGCAAGTTCGATCTCTGACCCCTAAGGTGATCCACATGGCGTGGCAGACCTCTCCAGACCTGCCCACTGCTCCCCTCAGCAGTGTACTTCCTCGATCTGCCTGTTCTGCTCCCCACTCTGTCTCTGGTGAAGCCTCTCGCCGCGCCTAAGCCTCTGCCCTGTACCCCAGTTCTGTATGCACAAATAAATTTTTTAAAAAGTAAAATTTATCATTTGCCACTGTTTTAAAGAATTATATAAATGGCGGTAGGATACATCTTCACGTCTATTTGCGCTTATGCCTCACCTCACTCTCCACGAAAATTCTAAATGTATTTTACGTAGCTACGCCGAAAGTTAGCCTTTTATGCAGAACTACGCAGATTCAGCAAACCCAAGACATCAATACTGTGGTGGAGTTAGCTGCTACTGCTTCTCTTTGGAGGCTGAAGGTGGGCCTGCAAAGGCTCTGCGTGGCTGCCCGACCCTGTTGCTCCCTCCTCGCGCGCCAGTACGGTGGCCGAGGAGGCTCCATTTGGCGGAAGTGCCCCGGCCTGCGCCACGCGGGAAGCTTGAGGCGCCCGTGGGAGCCCATGCTTCCCTTTCGTGGCGTAGTGAAGGTCTTCCAAGCTTTAGTGCAGTGCACTTTGATTGCAGTGGCAGCATCAGCAACAGCCACTTCTGAGACGGAGGTAACTACGGAGTGGTGGGGCGCTTTAGCAAATGCCAGGGCCCAGGACTTCCAGAACCTGTGGTTTTAGTAGTGTTCCTACATCCCCTTGAAGATGTTGTGCTTTGTAAATGTACCATGAGGAAAGTGAGGTGCCTATTTCAACGGTCTCGTTTATTTAGAAAGCGAAGCAGAAGTTGGAAAAATGAATGAAATATGTGGGCAGCTTATATATATTTTTATTGTTCAGTTAAATGGACCGAAAACAGGAAAACATCTTCCAAAAAAATAAAAGCTACAGGCCCTCCCTGGTGGCGCAGCGGGTTAAAGCACAGCACTAAGAAACTAAAGCCACTTCCGCATGAGTTCGATTCCCGCCTGCCCCGGACGCGACCACATGGCGAGGCAGACCTCTCCTGACCCGCCCGCTGCTCCCCTCAGCAGTGGACTTCGTTGATCTGCCTGTTCTGTTCCCCACTCTGTCTCTGGTGAATCCTCTCACCCTCCGCATCTCTGGCCTGTACCCCAGTTCTCTACGAATAAATAAATAAATCTTTAAAAAAATTAAAAAAAATAAAAGCTACAGAAGTTTTGTTTAGATTTGTAGGGGCTCCTTCCCTAACAGCGGTTTTTACCTTCATTGCTGGAAGGGACCTCCACGAAACAGGCAGCAGTTTTAGAGGTGTAGGGGGAGGTAAGGTGGGGGCCATTGCAGAGGAGGAGGGAGAGTGTTCAGAGGGGAGGACTTTTAGTGGCCAATTTAGTTTACAGTTAAGTGTGCAGTTGACAGAGGCACTTTAGCCAGTTGATTTCTGAGTGAACCTGCATGATCAGCTTTTAGATTGGAAACTGTTTCTTGAGCTAGTGTAGGGTAAAAGAAAGTGATCAGGTTCACCCCCCCTTCCCCCCACTAGGGTCATTTGATTGACAGGTGTGGTCTAACACGTGTGCCTAATGGCGGGCACCAGAGTAGGATGTGGCACACCTGAGCTAGCCACTGAGTGTTTAAGGGCGGCAGCTGAGGATGGGAAGCCACAGGCTATGGGGCAGAGAGCAGTAGAGACCGCGTGAGAGCGCCCGAGAGCCCAGGAAGAGTAAAGATTGACTGGGGCCTAGGAGGCCTACCAGCATCCTGGCTCCTCAGCCCCCCACTCCCACCTGGTTATTGCACTACAAACGGTGCAAAACGATCATTAAAAACCTGAAAAAGCCACCGAGGGCTCCAGGACTCTCCGGTTCCTTAGAGAACCTGCTCGGTGCCTTCGGGCACTACAGCTGGTCATGTTGTGATAATGGAACTAAATGTCAATGGCATGCAAAAATGAGTGCAACAAAAGAGGCAGTTTTAATATTGCATACAGTTCCTGGAGCTTTGGGTGTTTAACAATTGGTAGTTTTCATTTGAAGCATAAAGAAGCAAACATGGGCATAGTATAAAATAAACGACAAGGTTTTTAAAGATGGCATCAGTTTTTTCCACAAGTGACTATTGATGGCTGTGATTTTCTAATTGGAATGATCTGCACCAAAGGTTAAAAGGGCATATACTTGCTTGCCAAAAGACGAAACAAAACAAAACAAAACAAAAAAACCTGAGTCTCAGTTGTTAGCATCCAACCAGCAGGCGAGGAAGCTCTGTACAGGAGGCCACATTTCAGGAAGGTACTTAGTTGTGCTTTTTTGTTCATAGACACTATCCCTCTCATTGCACAACTATCTGCTGTCTTCTGTCAACTGCTCTTGGGGAATTAGTGGTCTAGTTGAATAACAGAGTGGTTTGTCAGCCATGAACTGAAGGATCTTTTACTTTATCCTTGATTAAGATGAAGTGCATGTGTGTTTGGAAGTATAGTTATAGAAGTATAGTTAATGTGTGAGAATCGTAGCAAGGAACTGAAGTCAGTAATTGTGGAATGACTTCAGCGAGAACACTTAATAGAGGCACTTTTGACTTCTATTCTTAAGAGGAATTAAGAATTGATATCTAAACCTGGTGTCTGCCTTTCAGCTCTATAAAGTGTTGTCTGATACTTGGGCCAGTTGAGAAAAAGACTGTAAAACTTGATTTGAGGAACTAGCTTTTTTTTTTTTTTTTAATAATACATTAGTTTATTTTTACATCATTTTGTGCATTTTTTTTTTTCATCTCAGCTGTAATCCCTGTGGGCTTCCCATCACCAAATCACCCATGTGCCATCACCATAGTCCAGTGTATTTCCTTCCCCCCACTGTTTTTGATCTCATTCCCCACTCCACCCCCACAAAATGTCTCTGGTATATAGCTGTTCATTATTATTATTATTTTCCCACATCTTTTTAATCCAGTCATCTCCTTTTGGGCTGTTTCCATGTCTTTCCAATTGTAAATAAAGCAGCAATAAACATGGGGTGCAGGTGTCTTTTTGAATCAGTATTTTTATGTTTTTTTTTGGGTAGATACCTAGGTGTGGAATCGCTCCATGCTTAGCAGTTTGAGGAACCTCTAAACAGCTTTCCATAATGTTGCACTAGTTTGCATTCCCACCGGCAGTGCGGGAGAGTTCCTTTTTCTCCACATCCTCACCAACATTTGTTGCTAATTTTAAGATGTGCCATTCGCACTGGGGTGAGGTGGTATCTCATTGTGGTTTTAATTTGCATCTCCCTTATTACCAGTGATGTTGGAATATTTTTTAATATGCTTGTTGGCCATCTGCATTTCCTCTTTGGAGAAATGTCTTTTTAGCTCTTCTGCCCATTTTTTGATGGGGCTCTTTATTTTTCTTGAGTTTCATCAGTTTTATTTATAGCTTTGTGATCAATCCTTTATCGCTAGTTTTGTGTGAGAAAAATTTTTTTATTATTTTTAAATTTTATTTTATAAAAGTTTATTTTTACATCATTTTGTACATTTTTTTTCCATCTCAATTGTAATCCCCGCAGGTTTCCCATCACCAAGTCACCCGTGTGCCATCACCATAATCCCGTGCATTTCCCTCCCCACCCTTCCCTGTTTTTGATCCCATTCCCCACTCCACCCCCACAGAATGTCTCTGGTATATGGTTGTTCATTATTTTTGTTATTTTCTCGCCTGGTCCATTATACTCCTGCTATGAGTGAAACCATCCGGTATTTTTCTTTCTCTTTCTGGCTTATCTCACTCAGCATGATCTTTTCCAGCTCCATCCATGTTGCTGCAAAAGACATGTGTTTTTCTTTTTTGGTTGCTGAGTAATATTCCATTGTATATATGTACCACATCTTTTTTATCCAGTCATCTACTTTTGGGCATTTGGGCTGCTTCCATGTTTTTCCAATTGTAAATAAAGCAGCAATAAACATGGGTGTGCAGGTATCTTTTTCAATCAGTGTTTTTGTGTCTTTTGGGTAGATACCTAGGAGTGGGATTGCTGGGTCATAGGGAAGCTCCATGTTTAGCAGTTTGAGGAACCTCCAAACAGTTTTCCATAGTGGTTGTACTAGTTTGCATTCCCACCAGCAGTGCAGGAGAGTTCCTTTTTCTGTGTGAGAAAAATTTTTTTAAATAATGGGGGGGGTGGTTTTTTAATGTCTCTTTTGCTGTGCAGAACCTCTTTAACTTGATGTAGTCCCATCTGTTTATCCTTGACTTCACTATCGTTGCACTGGGTGCTCTCTATCTTTAAAGATGTTGCTGAAGTGTATGTCGTGTAGTGTTTGGCCCATCTTTGCTTCCAGGTATTTTATGGTTTCTGTTCTTATGTGTAGGTCTTTAATCCACTTCGAGTTGATTTTTGCGTTTGGTGTGAGGTAGTGATCTAGTTTCATTTTTTTTTTTTTTTTTGCATGTAGCTTCCCAGTTTTCCCAGCACCATTTGCTGAACAAACTTTTCTTTGTTCCATTGTATCTTCTTTGCCCCTTTGTCAAAGATTAGCTGTCCATAAACCTGTGGGTTCATATCTGGGTTTTCTGTCCGAATCCACTGGTCAGTATGTCTGTTCTTGAAGGACTAGCTTTTTAAAGACTCATCATCTGAGGCAACCATAGACGGGGACTTGAAATGCTCTACATTCTCATTTGTCTCTCTTCTTGGTTCCCTCACATGTCACTTCTCTTCTGAATACAATTAATTTTCCGTGCTGGAGCTGTGAATTAAATCTAGAGGATTTTTTCAGAAAACACTAAGGACTTCTAGATGTTATTTATTGCCATGAATACCCTGTCAGCACAGGCTTTATTTCCAAATTGGTGCTACCTGCCTCTACTTGCTTTAATACCTGTGTTATGGCTCAGCAGCAGTGATGGCTACATTGTGCAGTGCTTTGCAACTTCAAAGCTTTTCTCTTTTGTTCTCCTGTTATCCTTAGTCAGCTCAGTGAGATCTGTACTTCATGACTCAAACAATTGTCACTTTGGATGTGTAGCTGTCCAAGAACAGAATTAGTGAGGGGCTTAATTGAGGGTGAGACGGTAGGTTTCTTTTCTTGATCTTAATTTTAACCAAGTATCCGATACAGCAGTACAGCAGGTGCTCACTTAATATCATTGATAGGTTCTTGAAAACAATAATTTTAAGTGAAAGAACATATAACAAAATGAATTTTACCATAGGGTAGTTGATATAGAGTTCCTACAGTGTTTTCCTGGTCACACAAACATCACCAAACTTCTAAATAAAGACTCCAAAACATTCTATAAGACATCTTTGATTCACTTATTTTCCAATATACTTATTTTAGTTCAGAGTCTTGAGTGGTTCAGATCTATCCTGACAGCTCAGGGTACAAGGGAGTAATCCACCGCTATTCCATTGCTGGTCTCTCTCTCTGGCCCTACTGTGTTTACATGTGTTGGAGGAACCCAAGGTGCATTTCCTTGGGAGATGGGAACAAACTGGAGCACCTGGAGAGAACCTGTGCAGGCATGGGGAATGGACTTTGTCCCCCTCATTGTTGCTGTAACAAAACTTTGAAAAGAATGACGCTGAGGGACCGTGCTCCAGCAGGCTTTGTGCACTTGCTATTTATTTCTTTTTTCTTTTTCTTAAGGATTTATTTGTTTATACATGCAGAATTGGGGTACAGGCAAGAGGTGCAAGGCCGGTGAAAGGATTTACCAGACACAGAATGGGGAGCAGAACAGGCAGATCGATGAAGTGCATGGCTGAGGGGAGCAGTGGGTGAGACAGGGGAGGTCTGCTGCACCATGTGGGTCACCTCAGTGCTGGGGATCGAACTTGTGCTGAAGTGGCTGCGCTGGCTTGTAGTGCTGCCCTTTAACCCGCTGCGCCACCAGGGAGGGCTCATGCTTGCTATTTCTAATGGTAGCACTGACCTCAAATTTCAATTATGTTCAAATGTCAGTGACTTTCAAATGTCATTCATCCTTAGGTCTGAAATCACTTAGTGAAAACTAATCTAATAGCGTGGGATTTTCTTTGTTTATTCAAATCATAAGAGGCAATAATAATGGAATTTCTTCATTATCAGCAGAGAGTAATTCTTCCCATCCTTTCAGCTGTTTCCAGTGGAAGCTTTGGCCTCTGCAGAATATCTAGAAAATGTTGTCCTGTTCTACCTGATTGACCCTGCATTTTCTAGACTCATGTTTGCTAATTCTCTTCTAGTAAAGGTTTTGCTCATGTATGAGTTTGCCTTTTTAAGTACTTAGTTTAGGACACAAGAGAAAGCTTTTTATCTCTGTTTCCTCATTTGCAAAGCACTCATGACCTCAGTTTTTCCTGCTGTTAGTACTTTTAGAACTCTTTAGACCTAATCAGGTTTGGATAGAGATTTAATTTTATAAAAACACTTAGCAGGCATTCATAGGCAGTGGAAAGGTCCTGCCTGGATGTGATACAGTAGAAATTAGCTTAGATTGAGAAGGTCAGATTTGCTCTTGCCATTCATCAAGTTGGGATGACAGGTAGGGAAAAAAACGGATGTAAATTACCAAGATACTATTTAATCCATCTCATTGCAGCTGTAAAGTATCTTAAGAATCAACCCTCCCCCCTTTTAAAGGAAAACATGGAAGTTTCTCCGATTTACTTTAGGATACTAACATTAATATGAAGATCTGAAAATGACCATATAAAAAGAAGGAAGGAAAGAAGGGAGAGGAGGGAGAAATAAAGCTATAGAATAGTAACACTTAACTGAAAATAGACTCCAACAATATATCAGGAGACAGAGTGGGTTACTATCATGAAATCTATTACCATAATCCATCAAAGCAACAAATTAAAGGGAAAAGTCTAGTGGTTTTAGCATCGTGTGTTCAAAGACACCTGATGAAGTGTAGCCACAATCGCCAAGTGACTCTTTCTAACTCACTGGGAACCTTTGTTCTCCAAAGCGATGCAATTTCAAAGTTTCCGGTAGCCTGTAAGTGAGCAAGTCGTCCATTCTTTCCTGGAGTATCTGGGATACTTGATGGAGAAGAAGCCTGGGTTCCCCCCCAGATGCAGATGAGGGGTTCCAGATGTGTTCCATATCTAAACTTTGCTATCTCCATGGACAGAAACTCGGGGTTACTCTGCAGCGGACACCTGGTGTTCATTTCTTTACAGGGTGACTTTACACACTGCCCTGACTTGCTTCCAACCCATCATTTATCTAACTTCCACCTTCCTGCTTAGTCCCCCAAACCCTGTAACATACCTTTCCCCTTTGGGAGAGCTGTCCTGGCTCCCCTGTTGTTCCTTCACACTGCAGCGAGTCAGCAAATAGGACCAACAGACTCCATATTTGTTCCTAGTGGTTCAAGGCTGGTTGAACAAAGCTGCATGGCTAATGGGTTGGTTGGTTTTTTTTTTTTTAAGATTTATTTATTTATGCATACAGAACTGGGGTACAGGCCAGAGATGTGGAGGGTGAGAGGATTCACCAGAGACAGAGCGGGGAGCAGAACAGCGAGGGGAGCAGCAGGTGGGTCAGGAGAGGTCTGCCACACCATGTGGATCTCCTCAGGGGCAGGCAGGAATCGAACTTATGCAGAAGTGCTTAAGTTTCTTAGTGCAGTGCTTTAACCCGCTGCACCACTAGGGAGGGCCCTGGTTGGTTGGTGTTTTATGGAAAAAGTTCACTCAAAAAGCACCAGTGTAAGGTACTTTCTGAAGGACAAAGCTGTATCATGTGAGATGTTGGCTATTTTGAGCTTTTTTGTAATTTGCCTGTGGTCACTATTTTGGCTAAAATATAGTATGGAAGGGCCTCACCATGATTTTCAAGCAGTCTCCCCTACCCTGGTGTGCACTCCACTATTTGCACTCAGCTAGCTGAGTCTTCAATTGAGGCTATAACAGAAATCCAGACACCTCTATGGTGCCATCTATATTGAAATTTCTCTTGGTCAAGTAACATTCTTCCACAAATCGCTTGGTCTTTGCTATCATCTGGCAATCATCTCAATAGTCAAATGAAGTACTCGTTGGCAGGGCAACTAAACAGAGCACCGTTGAGAAGTGCCTGGCTTGCTCTTAGAGTCAACAGTCTTTCTTCGGCTACACGGATCTTGTGCCTCTTGTCCGTGCATGTTAAGAAGCTAAAGTTCAGTGCTAGCAATCTCTGCTTTACTCTCTGTTCTGCCTTATTTCTCATCATACAAACTCCAGAAATGTTCAGTTTGCAAGAGTGCAAAAAAGTCTTGTTCCCACACGTTGTTTTAATAAGCCAGCAAGTAAGGGAAACAAAAGGAAAATGTAACTTCTTTTATTCTTGCTAAAAGACTAATTCAGACTTTACTTATAATCCTACCTTTTACTTTACCTCTTAAACGCATACATCCTGTCAGAAAACACCTAAGCAAATAGCTGTGGGAAAAAAAAATGAGTCTAACTTATGACTAACTTATTAAGTTAGTCATATCAAGTTAGTCATATCCTATCTAGTATTAGGGACCTGACCTGGCTTGCAGGACTCTGCCTTTGCCTCGGATTTGCTGTTACCTTGTGCATGTCTTTGCAGCTTCCTAGGCTTTGACTGGGTGCATTGCTTCTTCTTGTGTGCATGGGTTGTTTTGGACCCTGAAATTTTATAGAATTCCCCATTTGTTTTCCAGGGGCTTTTGGGACATGCGTCAAGCTTACTTTGCAAAGGTTTGCCAAGCTGTGCCACAACTCTGTGCCTTGTGATGGCGCTCTGTGGCTGCAGCTCCATTTGAATTTTAAGGGCCTCCTATAAGGGAAATGCGTGTGTGCACCCACAGGTGGTCATAACAGCAGTAGGTTTATGTTAGCTGTGCCTATGTTGTGATAGCTCTTGGGACTTAAAATCGGTGGAGTCCCCTTCAGAATAGAAGAGGCGTATTGGGCATGATTCCATCGAGGGTATGGAAAGGCCAGTGGTACATGAAGATGAGGGTGGTTAGTTGACTACAGTGGCTCCACAGGAGGGCCAGATGCTATTGGAAGCTCTTCCAGAGAGAGGCCTGGACTAGCAAGCAGCAGTGTTCCCTGCTGAGTCAAACTCAGATGTAAATGTTGTGTTGCAAACGTGAAACTGGCCCCCTACTGAGGGAAAGGGGAGACTAAAGAAAGGAGCACAACATTTCAGATGGGTAGGTGCAGTTTTTTTTTTTTTAAGATTTTATTTATTTATTCATACAGAACTGGGGTACAGGCAAGAGGTGTAGGGGCGGTGAAAGGATTTACCAGAGACAGAGTAGGGAGCAGAACAGGCAGATCGACGAAGTACACTGCTGAGGGGAGCAGCGGGCGGGTCAGGAGAGGTCTGCTGCGCCATGTGGTCACCTCTGGGGCAGGCAGGGATCGAACTCATGCGGAAGTGGCTTTAGCTTCTTAGTGCTGTGCTTTAACCCGCTGCACCACCAGGGAGGGCCCGGGTAGGTGCAGTTTTAATGAGGCAATTAGGAGGCTTTTTTGGGACAGCTGCAAGACAAATAGATCTCCATTTCCACCCTCACTTTCCACCCAACTCCACCCCCTCAGCCAGAACTTTTAAGTTTATGGAGAGGCCTATTCTGGTTCGGTAAGACACACCATCATGCACACCACCTAGCTGTCTCAGGGCTGTGTCTTTGAGGCAGCTTCTGGTGTGGGGAACTTCCACTCAAGGACAGGGGAGGGAATAGGAGCCTGGGACTGACTGCGCCCAGCTTTCAGGTCAGCTGGCTCTTATCTCCTCTTGATGACTTCCTGGAGAATAAGCAATCTTAGTGGGCTGTTGGCTAGTTAAAAGGCAAATTTCCAAATCAGATAGAGGACAATCATCTCATCTGCTCATGAGGGTACCTAGTTCAAAAAGTCAGAAAGACCTGAGCAACAGGACATGCCTATAAGATATAGGCAAGAGGCAACGGGAAACTTCTGGGTGCTTGATATAGGGAGAAGTTGTGTCCCTCAGGTACTGTGGTATCTGGGCAATCAGTGGTAGACGGCACAGGGCTTGATCTGCAACTACACTGGAATGAGCAGTTAGCTCACTAAAGTAGAGTAGGTGTGACCTGAGCAATGAATTTAAACTCCTGCATTTACCTCAGATGCCTCAGAATGATGGCAGAGATGTGGTGCAGACTTAAAGAACATCACATTTATCCTCATGTGTGGATTGCACTGGAAATAAAGTGAGTTAATCCACAAGTTGCTAATTACCAAGTTTTACTAAGTTAGGTGGTGGTGTCTGGAATAAATGTGTTACCTGTGTTAAGTCTGAAACATGCCACTGTTTGAAGTTGACACCAGAGTAGTGACACAGTACCCATGGGAAAATTCAGGCATGTCTAGATAGAGCTTTGAAGGATGCAAGCATTTGAGGTTTTTACACATTTTCTGAACCAAATTTAGGTGTGGAGTTTTTTTTTTTTTTTTTTTTAAAAAGATGTATATGTTTATGCATACAGAACTGGGGTACAGGCCAGAGGTGTGGGGAGGGTGAGAGGCTTCACCAGAGACAGAGTGGGGAGCAGAACAGGCAGATCGACGAAGTTCACTGCTGAGGGAGCAGCGGGTGAGACAGGAGAGGACTGCTGTGCCATGTGGATCACTCTGGGGCCAGGGATCGAACTCATGTTGAAGCAGCCACATCCAGCTTGCAGTGCTGCGTCCTAACCTGTTGGCCACCAGGGAGGGCCAGGTGTGGAGTTTTTAATGGTTACCTTTTATGTCAGATATAATCACAAGTGATCTCTGCATTCTAGGTGGGCAGAAGGAGGAAGCAAATACAATTCTAGTGAATCTAGTGAATTTGCTTGCAACAATCTTCCCCAGAAGACTGTCCAGGTAAGTGGCCCAATTCTATCCATCGTCTTGGACCTTGTCCTTACTAAGTGTGGCCACCCATTGTCCAAGCCAGATGGTTTTCTTTAGCTTGTTTAGTAACAGCTGAAAGTCCTTCCCTGAGGGCTGGCAACATTGCAGTGTCCCAGAGAGAGAGTTTCATGGTGGCTTGTGAAGATGTGACACTTGGAGCCTGGTGACATGGCAGAGGTTGAAGTCTGTTAGCCAAGCCCTGGAACAACCTCTGCTGTAAGCGTGTCCGTGTTTGTGGAGTATTTGTCTGACTTCCAAGAGGGAGTCACCTTTTGCTCTGGACTAACTTCTGGATACTTGGCCAGTTGTGCAGCTGTATAAAATGTAGAGGCAAGTCTTTGCAATATTTACAGAGAGGGAATCCTCAGGTGACTATGAGGAGCAGGGCACTGAGAGACATAGGTAGGTCTGGTGACACCACTGAAAAAGTCAGTGACTGGACATTGTGGGAATTCTGATAAGCTTAATAGTTGGAAGAAACCTAATGCTAAAGACTGAGTAAAGCCAAACAAGTCCGTTTACCCATGGGTGGCTCCATGGAGATGGTTTTGTGAGATTTTTCCACCCTTAGTGGGGCTGTTCATCAACAGGGACCTTACATTTTCCGTCAGACCAATGCGCGATTTGCAGATCTACTAGTTCTCTTGAATAACCTGTCATGAGGCAAGTTGACTGGGCGCGCTGCTCAGAGGGATGAAGTGAACGTGGGGCTAGGAGATGCACACGGGGCCCTGCTGGGCAGTGTTTACTGCTGGGCCAAGGTCTTCCTAGCAGCAGTGCAAAACTTCTCTGAGCCTTGGGCAACACTGTTTAGTACGCCACCTTTGGGATGTGCCCCTTTGGGATGTGGGTGCTGGTGTAAACATGGCTGGTTGAAAGGTATCACCTTCTTGTCAGTGGAGGTAAGTATGGAACGTGTGTGGGGAGGTGAATAGCTGACCTCTAGCCATTCCCAAGTGTGCTTGTTGTAGAGGCATGCGGGGCAGCCCATTGGACCAGAATGCAGCCTCCTCTACTTCTACACGTCTCCTCATGCCTTTCATAACTGGGCCAGGCAATAAGGCTGGATGATGTAGAGTCTTAATAGGTCACGGTAAAGAGTTGGTAATTATCTCTACATTGTCAAGTCTTTGGAAGATTGAAAGCAAGGACTTGTCACTTGACATACGTGGTAGAAAGCTCACCCTAATTTGTGCAGGGGTTAAGATGGAGCAGGATCAACCCATGATGGGTTGACTTTGGGATCAAGTATGAATCAAAGATAACTTTGTAGCTCAAACAAGTAGGTGGTCTGTGACATGGACTGAAGTAGGACTGGTGTGTTGAGTGCCACAAGGGGATTCTGAGGAGGTTTGACTTGAACATGTGGACTCTGATATGTCTAAGGATGTGGAATGCCGGCTGGTGAAATCACTGATGTGAAGAGCAGTCCTTTTGCTTTGTATCTTCAGTGTCTAGTGCTGGACACATAGCTGATGCTGCAGTGGCTGAAATGAATAGGAATGCTATTTTAAAAAATTGTCACGTTATAGCTCTGGAATTTGGCAGGGATGTCTTCATCCCCTTAGTAGGAAGCTCTCCTCTCTCTATTTCTTTCGTGGTTGTCTAGTTTTCTGGTGTATACATTTTTGTTCTCTGTTGATCGATTCTCCTTGTCTCTGAAACCATGGAATGGGACCTTGTCTATTAAATCATGGTGCCTTTTTCTAGTGTATTAAATATCTATGTGATTGTTTAGGTTCTGGGGTTTCTCACCAAAACCTGCCTGTAACTCCTAGTTGTGGGCACAGAGCACATATAACCTTAGGATTCTCATGCTTGCTCTATAAAGCTTTTTACCAGGTCAGGAGTATTTAGTTTATTTACTTTAGATTCCAGGGACTTTGGTTTGTATTTATGTCATCTGACTTGGCTGTAAAACTCATCTTCCTTACATCTATAAATAAGATGACTATGAAAATTTACAAATTTGTATCTATAGTTATGTTAAGGAAAGCTGAGAGCTTTTTCTGAAAAATGAAAAATTGCAGACATTGAATCTACAAATATGCTTATAATAATTTTGAACTACCTTTGAATGGTTTATTTGCTTGTATATTCCAGTGTTAAATACTTTTCTTATAGAAAAGTCAACAGCGTCATCTTTCCATTCACTCCCAATCAAGCTTCAGTGCTGGCCATTTCAACGCACAGCATTAGATGCAGCCGGAGGTGTGTCTTCAGTGGTCACCAGCTGTCTTCAGTGTAGCTTTATACCGAAGGCTTCTGGGATTACTCCTGTCCTTGTGTTTCTGTTTTATTTTGATTTATATATATTTTACATCACTGTTCTTTTTTTTTTTTTTAAGATTTATTTATTTATTCATATAGAACTGGGGTACAGGCCATAGATGCGGAGGGTGAGAGGATTCACCAGAGACAGAGTGGGGATCAGAACAGGCAGATGGATGAAGTACACTGCTGAGGGGAGCAGCGGGCGGGTCAGGAGAGGTCTGCCGCGCCATGTGGATCTCCTCCGGGGCAGGCGGGGATCGAACTCATGCGGAAGTGGCTTAAGCTTCTTAGTGCAGTGCTTTAACCCGCTGTGCCACCAGGGAGGGCCCCACTGTTCATTTTTAAACAGTTTCCTCTTCCTCCCCCCCCCCCCAGTGTTTCCTCTTCCAATTCACTGCACCAACATCTGTAGAGGAGGGAAAGGGAGAGGGATCTGAAGGAAGGAGGAGGGAAGAGCAGTGTTGCTGTTGGAGGGCTCTGTCTTTCTTCCTCGTGGACGCTTTGGCAGTATGCTATCTGGGGGACAGTTCAGGACATAAAGTTATCAAGTAAAAATTATTTTAAATAAGATAATTTGAAAGATGTCAATTTTAGAAATTGATGATATATTGATGATATATAAAATTAGTGCTATATTAATGCATTAAATAATAAAACTATTTTAAGCACATTCGAGTTGTTAAAGTATGACGAAAGCTATGTGAAGTCTTCTGACTTTAATCACAACATTAAATTGGAGTCATGTTCAGATAAAACCATCTGCTTGTCTTATTGCATAGCTCATGTTTTGATTTTATTGTTTGTTAAATGGCCATGGGGTGGAAAGCCTCAATTTAAAATACATTGTTTCTAGAGAAATGAAAGCTTCTCTAGTTCACAATTTTAAGGCAAAATTGTGGGAATTATCCAAGACTTTCTTGAGTTAAATTCCAACTCTACTAGAGCATTTGCACTAAGATTGGTAGGCTATTTCATAACTCAACAGTAGAAGATAACTCAAGTTTAAGGATTTGAAGAGACACTTCTCCCAAGAATGTAGGCAAATGCTGACAAGTGCATGAAAAGATACACACAATATTTTTAGTTCTTAGAAAATTAAAACCCTAATGAAATACCACTTCATACCTAGTAGGAATTCAGGGATAAAAAAGCACATGTTACCAATTCTTGACTACTGCAGGTAATGGTGTGATGGGCATGGTGAGGTGTGGGTGTCTTTGATTTAATGTTTACACATTCTTCCTCCTTCTCTCATTTTTTAATTGGAATTTTTCTTGTTATTATCATTATGGTTTCTTGTACATCAGAGGTTTTGCTTTTTCTTATTAACAGTTTCCCCTCCTAGATGAATAGTCTGTCTTTGTTTACATTGGCTAGAAGCTTTGTTTTGTTTGGCTTTGTTTTTGGTTTTTTAGTGATTGGAAGTTTTAACATATAATTATATGTATTCTATTCATCATAAAACACTTCTGAAACATCACCAAAATGAACAGTAAGTATCAGTTTTGCTGCACAAATGTCCTTTGAAGCTTCCCTGAAGTGCAGCGATGTATTATCCTCTAGAAACCACTCTATCCTATTGCTACAGTCACTTTTTTTTCAATTGCTGAATTGAAATACTAAAATTCAGGAAGGTTTTGTTGCTACTCAAAGGCAACCAGAGAAAGCAGAAATGGCTCCTATACTTCTCTCTGTGCTGGCTGATGTTTGGATACAAATGTAGTGTGTACACATAATGGGAGAGAGATGTGATATAAATACATCCTGGAATGGACCACTTGCCTATAAAAAGAACAAAATCCTGCCATTTGCAGCAATGCAGACCCTATGAAGAATTATACCTAGTGAAATAAATCAGATGGAGATAGATAAACATCACGTGAGTTTACTAAAATTTGTTCTATAAAGAAGCACAATAAATGACAAATTCTTTTAGATTCTAAGATCAAATTAGAGGTTACTAGAAAAATAAAGGGAGAATGGAGATAAGTAAATTGGGTGAAAGTGGCCAGTTGGGTGGTAAAGTTTGTAGTGGTGAACTTAATGCAAAATATACAGATATTGATTTATAATGATGTACACTTGGAATCTATATAAGATTAAAAGCAAATATTTATAATAAATAGAAAATTTTAAAAGAGATGTGTTAGTAAGGATGTGGGAAGTTCCATCCTCATGCATTGTTTTGGGAATATAAAATGGTAGCGGTATGGTGGAAAACAGTTTGGTACTTCCTTCAAATGTTGCACATAGAATTACCACATGTGACTCTCAATTTCACTCCAGGTATATATTCAAGAGACCGTAAAATATAGTTCTGCACTCATTTGTATGTAAATGTTTATAGCAACATCATTTATAATACCAGAGAAGTGGCGACAGTGCAGTAGTCCAACAGCTGATGCATGGGTAAACAGAATTTGTCATATCTCTACAATGAAATATTTTTCAGCAATAAAAAGGATAAAACTTGAAAACACTGTTAAGTAAAACAAGCCAGTCACAAAATAACACATATTGTATGGCTCCATTTATAGGAAATTGCCAGAATAAGTACGTAGTGATTGCCAGGCAGTAGGGGAAAAGGAGAATGCCTGCTAATTGGCATGGGGTGCCTTTTGGGGGGGGTGATAGATGCTTGTGAATTAGTGGTGATAGCTGTACAGTCTCATGAATATACTTAAAAATTGCATTCTTTAAACAGACTGATTTTTTTCATATGTGAATTATATCTCAAAGTTACTAGCTAAAAAAAATTAACAGGACCTCTTGGTGAGGCAAAACTTTGATACAGTTTTATATTTAAGATTATGAATCCATGTTTCAATTTTACCATAAAAAACTTTTTGAAAAGTTCTGGATGTTTTGTCAAGGAAATGGACTAATTTTAAAATTGCAGTTTTATCTTAATTTCTCCCAGCTTTTCAGTTATTTGGATATGTGCCTTCCTAGAAAAGAATTTCTGCAAGAAAATCAATCCCACATGAAACTATCTTTCAAATAGGGGGTGTCTTCACAGGATAGGCAAAAACCCCTCCTAAAATACCATTTATCACCTCGTACATAGTCTTTGCATCTTCACCACATACAAAAAGTATAAGGACTAAAACAGCTTTACTTCTTAACCTAAATCATTGTGTAATCTGTTAGTAATAACTGTTCAAATGTATTATTTAAAGTTATTTAACCATCAAATGTTTTGAAACTTGCCTGGCCTGCCCTTATAGTTCATGTATTATCTTGTTACAAGAGTCATACTTTTTTAGTTATGTTCTCATTTGAGTGTGCTGCTTTTGTAAAAGCTGAACAACAACAACAACAAAAAAATGACTGCCATCTTGCCTGAAAAAATTGAAAACTAATTGCAGATGGGCAATTAATGTAAAGCAACATGGTTATGTTGGTCACCCATGAAATAGTTCCTTCATTCTGTAGTAACTGAGTGTCTTCTTAACCCAGATTTAGAGCAACTGCCTTGCATATTAAATATCATAGACACAAAGGCAGTGATCATATATGATCTGGTGGCTGGTCTAATTGATACCAGAGTTTTGCAGTAGCAGTTTGAGATCTGCAACAAGGTAATGTGAAGTGAACATAGCTTATTTCTATTGTGACAAAGCCATAGATTCTGCTAATGATGTTGTGGTTTGAATGTATTAGCTGAAGATGTGCTAAATTTAAGTTAGATGTTAGTAAAAATAAAGATGAATGCTTTTATAATTAAACAATTATGTGGATATTGTAACATTTTGATCCTTTGTGGGGCAAGCATTTTTGTCACAATAGAATTATACTGTGGTCATAATTTATGAATCTCTTGTGTAAGTGACAGGTTGCTTATTTGGCACATGGGTTGGAGGTAATCCTTATTGTGGGATCATGAATCATAAGACTAGTCCCATAGGTTATTTGGTCAGACTTGGGATCTAGTGACAAGTTGGGGAGATCTGTGACTTTGGGAAGTAGCTCTAAGACTCCTTTACTTCTTAACAACAACATTTTAATAATTATAGATTCACATACCGATGCTTAAAATTCCGTACAATAAAGTCTGTCTCATCTATTAGATGTAGTATCTCTTAGGAGGCAGGGGATTGTCTTTGACATCTGTCTCCCTAGCATGGGGGGATTACTTGAGGTCTGTGAAGTGAGGAAAAATGTACTAGCAGAAAGCCAGAATTTGTAATTTGTGTCTCATATAATCCTGCTCAATTGCTTATAGCATCTTCTGTGGCTCTTTGATTACATTTTCCAATAACTCTTTGGAGCTCAACTGTGGCCAAGTCGTTATTGTATCGTCCCTTTATGTGGCCGTGTCTCCTATCCAAGTTGGAGAACTTTGAGTATGAGCTTGAAAGATGTTGTGGTAATGGCCACATATTCACAACACTTGAAAAGTTTTATAGTTGTGCTCTGACTATTAAATGGATCATCAGAACCCCAAAGCCCCCTAGTCTACCCAATGAACACTAGAAGGTGGCCTTAGCCTTTGTCTGGGAAGACTCTCTACTGAGTACTCCTGCCTCTCTCCCCAGCTCTCTGGTGTTCCATCTGTGAGCCAGCAGCTCTTGAAAACTGCCTCATGTTGCTTTCATGTTTTCTGAGCTTATGCTTTGAGCCAGAGTTTTCCACATCTATTTTTATAATTTGAGATTACTGGAGGCCAAAGACCTCTTGCTGTTTACTTTTCTGCCTTTGATATTGTCGGTTGAGCTGGCAGAGAGAAGCCCACGAACACTTCTTGTTTCACATTTGTGAGATCATAGACCGCTGTGGCAGTGCTGCAATCCAGACATGTTATGTCTGGAGCATTGGTGATTCTTACACTAGCTAAGCCAGGATTCCTTTAACAAAGTCGATGGACTCTACTTGCTTTTGCCCCATAAATAAGCATGTTACATCATCATAGTTTATGTCTACTTTGTTCTTATCAATAAAACAAAACATTATAAAAGACATTAAAATACTAATTCATTTTCTTAATGTTCATAATTTTGAGCTAAGGACTATAAAAACTGCTACTACTTTTAGCAGTCTTTCATCCCAAGTTTGCATGAGTAACAAGGTCATGTCAAAGCATTATAATTTATTTTTTAGAATTTATATGGTCTTGGGGCCCTCCCTGGCGGTGCAGCGGGTTGGAGTGCTGCACTGTGAAGCTAAGCCAAGCCGTGGCAGCTTCAGTGGGAGTTCGATCCCCGCCCTGGAGGTGATCCACATGGCGTGGCAGACCTCTCCTGTCTCACCCACTGCTCCCCTCAGCAGTGGACTTTGTTAATCTGCCTGTGCTGTTCCCCACTCTGTCTCTGGTGAAGCCTCTCACCACCCCTGCACCTCTGGCCTGTACCTCATTTCTGTATGCATAAATAAATAAAAATCTTAAAAACAAGAATTGATATGGCCTCAGCTCCTAAGACAGTGATAGTCTAACTCATTGTGGGATGGTAACCTAATTTGTCAGTTAATACTTTGAGGGTGTTGGGCATACCGTATTGCTTTACAAATAACCGGTTATCAAAAGCAGTGTAACAGAGCCCAACCAAATGAACAACAGGCTTTACCATATACCCAAGTAAAAATTTTCTATGCTGTAGGTAGCTCTAAAATCTTGCAGAATTAAAGTGTAAGTGTAGAGTTAGAAAGAGGACACTGTAAACCTGATGTGAAAATGTTGGTACCAGATTGAGGCTTCAAGTCCATTTGTCTCACATTTTCTGACTCTCATTTGTTCTGAAAACATGCTTGTAACATGTTTGTAAACATGCCTGTAAATTCAATACATTTTTATTGGATTGTTACTCTTACTTTAAGTGGCAAAAATTGTGTTGTTGTTCCATCCCTAAATCAGCATAAATTACATTTACAAAGTATCTGTAGCCTCAGATCAGAGCTTAGGTTCAGTAGCCCAGTGAGGCACGCAGAGCACGTCACAGTTATTATACATTACACAGCTGCACGCAGAGCGTCACAGTCATTATACATTACACAGATTGGTTGTATTCCTTACCTTCTCCCATCCCTCCCTAGACAATACCTGATTTGTCACTACACGTTAATTTGCCTTTTCAACAGTTTTGTATTAATGAGCAAACAAAACCCAGAGAATTCACTTCTCTTAAATCCTGAGGTCCCAAGATAGTTTGCTCATTTTCTTCATCATTGAGCACCTTTGAATGTTTGTTTATATAACATTTCCAGGGTTTTTAGTTATACTTACTGTGAAGACTAAGCTTATCATGTCTCATCTTTCTTAGACAAACAGAAATCCATTTGTTTGTTTTAACCAATCTTTTTTATGGGCATGTTGATACTTAATCTTTGTCAATGTATGTTTTTAAAAAGCTATAAAATTATTATGTAATCGTAGCAAGTTCATACCAGATATTTGACTCATCATTGAAGAGCCAGCAGGTTGATAAAACAGAAAGCTTGTGCAAAGGATAATTCAGGAGAGGCAAGATGTGTAGGGCCATTAGGGTAAGATTGCCAAATTAGATACAAAACCACTTCAAGGCCTAGAGTGAAATAAAACTACTTTTGAAAGGGTTCTCTACTGGAACATAAAATCACTTGAATCTCTATAGGACAAAAGTCTACCTTGTTACTACATGGTCTTGACTCAAAATAACAGGTAATGAAAGTGAATGTAGATTTTGCCAGATAATTAAAAAATAATCTGTGACTTGATCTTGGAGAAAATAATTCCAATATGAGTTGAAAAGGGTATTCATCTACCCTTTTGAATTATTTCCAATTTTTGAATAACTTTTCTTGATATCTTTGCATGTGTCCAATTTTTTTGGAACTGCCCTTAAGAGTAGAATGGCTAGAAGGCATCTTTACATATATTGGTTCTTCCGGTCTTAGGGATAGTTCCTATGTAGATCCAGAAATGTACATTCAGGTGGGGGAACAGGATAGAAAGGACAGCTGAGAACCTATGAGTCCTCTTCAGTGGGTCTGGTTTGCTGTTAAATCATACTTATTTTAATTGTTAACAGTGCTGAGTTAAAATAATGGCTGTGTTTTCAGTCTGTTAGTAATAAGACGTGTTCATCTGTATTCTCTGATGTAACCACAGGGTCTGACTCCAGCTTATTGAGTAAGTTAGGATATTCTAAAAGAAATCTGTTTGGCATTGCTTCTTTTTCTTGAGCAGTTAAACTTTCTGCCTTTTGCTTATGTTGGCTTGTCCCTGGGGTGGGGTGGGGTGGGGTGCCTTCAGTCCTTATGCATGTCATTGACAGATGGGGGTGCGGGTTGCATTCACCTAGTTTTCCAGTAGGTGTGATGTGGGGCTTTCATGCCACATTCTCCTCTTCTACAGCCTACACTCTTGTTTTATCCATCACTTTGTGTTTATCCTAAGGACGAACTATTAAAAAATATACAGCTACGATAGTTTGCCTGATTAAATGCTTTTAATACTTTCTATGAAAGTAGGAATTATCTTTTCAAGTCATTCTTTAAATCAGGGAAATGAGTCAGAGTAAGCGATTCTGGTACAGTGACCAGATAGGGACTATATACGGAAGAATCTCTGTGTGTGTGTGTGTGTGTGTGTGTGTGTGTAACAGAGTGTCCTGTACATCCGATTGCCTGTGTGTTTTTTAAGTGTAGCCTCATATGTGGAGTTTCCAGTCCTATGTTCCTGTCCACTGAGTGGGAAGTAAGTTTATTCTATCACTGAGTCAGCTTTCTCCTGTATAATGGAAACTTCTTAATTTACTGTAGACATTAATTGTCTCATCTATGAGAAATTTATTTGTTACCTGTTTGGATTCATGTGGGGTCACTGCTACTCCTGGAAGATCTGAGAAACTGCCTCAGGTAACTGTTACTAAAAACCCAGACCACAAAATCAGTGAAATGAGTGCACTGGTAATAATCAAAATGGAATATACTTAGGGGGAAATGCAGAGCGAATTCTTGTGGCTGTGGATCTCTGTAGGGATGGGAATGATTCACGTCTAAGTGAGAAAAACACTTGAGATTCAAAACCTAAATTCTTTGATTGCAGTAGTAGGATTGGGAGGAACAGCCTGACTGGGAAAGCTTCCTGCTTCTTAGGGGGTCTGATGAAACTGGATAGACTAGCCAAACTTTGTCTCTGCAGTTGGGAGAACAGGCAGCCAGTTCCTTACACAAAATCTATATCCCTTGGGTGAAATTTTCCTTTCCTTCCATAGGGCCCAGGCTATCTACCACAGCCTCCTGCAAGTAATTTTGACTGATGGAGGAGAGAGTTCCTGGACTAAAGATGAATAATCAAAAAGTAACAGCACATGATCTAATTAGAGGTGATTGAATAAAAGAAAAGAACAGCAATGTCTTTGGGAGGCTAGTCTTCACTGAAAAACATTGCTACAGAGTAAGCAATCCTTTGAAAAAACAAGAAAATAGCAGAGCAGTGGTCTCTGTAAAAGTACTTGTATAGGTCCTCACAAAAAATATATGGACACAGGGAAGGTTTTTTTCTGAGTTCTTCCAGCTCACATTTTTTTTTTTAAAGATTTATTTATTTGTGCATACAGAACTGGGGTACAGGCCAGAGGCTCAGGGGTGGTGAGAGATTTCACCAGAGACAGAGTGGGGAGCAGAACAGGCAGATGGACGAAGTACACTGCTGAGGGGAGCGCTGAGGGGAGCAGCGGGCGGGTCAGGAGAGGTCTGCCACGCCATGTGGTCACCTCCGGGGCAGGCGGGGATCGAACTCATGCAAAAGCAGCTTTAGCTTCTCAGTGCTGTGTTTTAACCCGCTGCGCCACCAGGGAGGGCCAGCTCACAGCTCACTTTTTTTTTTTTTTTATCTCCTCACTCCCCGCCCTACCACATTTCAGATAGAAGGAAAACTAGAAGGCTTAAGAGGGAATTTGGAAGACAGTGGGTGCTGCTAAAATCCCATAGAGCAACAGGAATGAAATGAGAATGGTCCAGGTGCGCCCCGCACTTTCTCACACTTGGACATCACCTCAGGACTTGAATGGTTTCAAATAAACAGGAGTCTATTGCTTTATGATTTGTTTCTTCTCTGATGAATGGCAGTCTTTTGCCTGGCTGCCTAAAAATTCATTTTGTGTTTGAACCTATAATGTCATGGTCATCACTGAAATCTAATAACTTTACTTGGGATTCTCTCTTTCCTCCTATATCCTGATGTGGTGTCCTAATTTAAAAGATTTTTAGAAATAAGACTGCCCTCATTCTTCAATGGTTGCTGCTGCTTAGAGAATAGTTACTGCATATGAATTTCTTTGGTTGTATTTCCTTAAGTATTTTGCTTGCCTTGTTTGAGCAAAACTTTGCATAAGTGCCTATAAATAATTATGAATGAACATTCTCAACCACAGTGAATAATCCCTTCCCTTAGAAAAAGGTGAAATCAGATAAAATTATTGGAAAGAAATTATCATAAAAGAACTCAGAAAAATATAGTTAAATATACGATTAGCTAAAATACATCTGGGCATTCAAATGGTATTTTATTGCTAATAAAAGTAAAGGGAAGGGGGAGAGATGAGGGAAGTAATGTCTTTATTTTAGGTTTAACAACGCTAATTTCCTCTTTTATGACTGGTCACTTTATTTGATATCATAGTGTTTTTTTTTTTACTGTAAAATTAAGGAAGACAAGGTAATCAATAAAAATTTGGTTGTTGGAAGGACAGAGGGAGAAGGAACAGTAAATGCACTGATTTGAGCATTAAACCGTTCACATTTCAAAATGTAAATTTAAGTTTAAGTTGTTTATATTATGAAGAGTTCACAAAACTTCAGAGAAAAAAATAGTTTGCTTGGGTGATTAATACTTTTTAAGAAATTCTTGCCTCTCATTTTCATTTGGCTCTTTAAAGAAGCAGGGATCACAAAGATGGGAAAAGACACAACAGTGGAAATTACTAACATGCCTTAGGAAGCTGGGAATGAAATATTTTGAGCCCTTTTTCCTTTCTGATAGCTGATGGTGGTAGAGTGGATGTGATGAAATTTAGAATTTAGGATGCCAATGAGGAAATGGTCAGCGGAAGTGCTGCACCTCAGAAGGTGAGCAGGGAAATATACTGAAAAGAAGAGACTACTTTACTCCCTCAGCTCCGTTCTGTCCCCTTCCTTTCTGACTCCAGACGACCATCCCCTCCAAGGCTGCTCTGGAAACTAGAGACTTCTAGGGTACATGGTAGAGAGAAGCTTTAATACCAGGACATCAAGCCCAGCAGAGCTGAGGGAAACTGCCACACTGAAAGATTGATGAGGTGAAGGTCACAGTCCTGGGGATTGTGAGTTTTCACAATCCCTTCTCAGGGCCACTCCTAATCGTGAATCATGCTAGCCTTTGCACTCTTCCCTTCTATCCCACAGTGGAGCGTGGGCAGTTCAGTTTCTCCAAAGACAGCATTTCTAGAAAAACTCTTACGATCTGACCTTTGTTGGCCAAGTGTGCAGAATCTTATCAGATCAATGTCCAGCAGCACCACAGAAGGGAAATGGAGGGCTCCGGGAGCATCGAAGGTCAGATATTGGCTATTTAAAAACTAGTATTCATAGGGAGCTTTACTGTTCTGTTGTGCAGCCTAAGGAGCTAGTGCTAAGGAAATGGAAGCCAAGAAAATGAAACACAAGACAAAACCACATTGGTGGGCAAGTTTCCACAGCTGGCAAGTCTCATGGCTCAGGCAGCGAGATTTTTAAGGCTTCTGTGGGGTGGTTTCTGCCCCGATGATATAGCTGGTGCTCATGTTGGCACCTCTGGGCGACTGGAGCATCTAAGTAATGCTACAGCTGCCTCATTTTTACTGCCTTTACCAGGTGAGTTTCTTCCTGAGAGGTGCAGTTTCTTTTTTTGTTATTTGTTGTCTAAAGATTTATTTTATTTATGTATATAATAACTGGGGTCTAGTAGGCCGGAGGTGCAGGAGGTGAGAGGGTTCATGTGAGACAGAGTGGGGAGCAGAACAGGCAGATCTACTGAAACACACTGCTGAGGGGAGCAGCGGGTGAGACAGGGGCAGCTTGGTCAGGGACAGAACTCATGCTGCAGTGGCTGGCAATAGCTTGGTAGCACTGAGACCTTAATCCCTGTGTCACCAGGGAGGCCCCACAGTTCCTTTTTGATAACCACGTTCCCTTCTTTCAGCACATAGTTTCACAGCCTTTTTGGGGTTTTACCATTTTCATCTGGAAGGTTATGAAACCTTCTGTGTGGAAGAAAAATTCAAGAGAATGCCTCCAGTAATATGTGAAAACCACTTTTTTTGTAAGAAACAAGATGCAAATTTTTTTTTTTTAAAGATTTATTTATTTGTACATACAGAACTGGGGTACAGGCCAGAGGCTCAGGGGCGGTGAGAGGCTTCACCAGAGACAGAGTGGGGAGCAGAACAGGCAGATCGACGAAGTACACTGCTGAGGGGAGCAGCGGGCGGGTCAGGAGAGGTCTGCCGCGCCATGTGGTCTCCTCCGGGGCAGGCGGGATCCGAACTAATGCGGAAGTGGCTTCAGCTTCTCAGCGCAGTGCTTTAACCCGCTGCGCCACCAGGGAGGGCCCAAGATGCAAATTTTAATTGTTTTAATTTCTATTTCCTGGTAGGAAATAGAAAAAAAAAGAAATGAATGTTTTACTATGCAGTGATACCTGTGACCCTGGCTTTCAAAGTCCAAGACCACTGTGGCATATAAATCTCAATATGCAAAATATCCTAAAATTGTTGTCCTTTCAGTGTGTTCTCTTGAAGAATTGTGCCTGCTTCTGCTTGAAGAAAATCAAGTTATGAGATTGCAAAATAAAGGGGAAGAAGAAAGAGAGTATATATCTTGAGTCAATCTTGAAAGGAAGAGAAAGAAGGAAGCGGTTTAGTGCCACCTGATGGCATGCAAAAGGAGATCTTCAGGGATTTACAAATGGCAAAGAAGTAAAGTGATGGAAAAAAGCTTGCATGGAAAAGTTACTGTGCTAGAAGTAAAGCAAAGAATGGGGTTCAAAACATGAGGGGCTGCTTCAAGCACCTGTCAGAAAGACGTAACAAGGGGCATCAGATGTCCCTCATTATTTGGCACTCACCATCTCCAAGTGTTAAGCAGGAAATTACAGAAAATCTGGTTTACCACCAGCAGTGGTAGCAACCCCGTGTTTGGTAATGAGCAGCTACGCCCTCTTTCAGATTTGAAGAAACTGACATTGCCATCCAGATGCTCAAGAGTATTGCTAAGGACATTCAAATCTGTACTGACTGGAAGGTGAACATAGGACATCTCTCAGATGGCAAAGAAGTAATGAAGGCCAAGAAAGAAAAAGAGCCCTTGCCACCCATTTGTGCCACCTTACCTTCTGGCTAACTAAGGGTGCACGATCAGTATACTGAAACTGTATGTCAGCATTAGAAAAATGTTGCTTTGAGTGTAGGTTATGTGTCATCAAAGTAATTCTAATTTGTGGAAAACTGAGACTAAGGAGTCTGTTTCAACATCCAAAGGCAAAACATATAGTGGTAGTATCTTTCAGTTTGAAAAGGGTTTCTTCTACTAATGACTGATTACTACATTGTAAGTCTTTTTGTAAGACATGTTGAATTTCCAAATTATTTCCTTTGAATCTATGCAAATAATTTAATTTACCAAAAAGGTGATGGTGAAGGAAACAAGCGAAATGAATTCCAGGAATGGGTTTAGTAGAGTACTAACAAGGAATACTAGACATATTTACCACTTAGCTTAGCAATAAAACATAGGAAGGTAAATATTAGAGAGTGGTTTAGTCAGAAATTGGTATAATATTAGAAGGAAGGGAGACTGGCATTATGAAAGAATCTTAAAACCTCAGATTTTATACTAACTTGTAAAATATTAAGGTTTAGAGATATGAAGGGAGAGTGTTTATTTTCATTATAAGCCTTGTAGCCTATGTTAAGTTTTGGCCAGGTGATAGTTACATGAAAAATAACTTATTTAAAAAGGGAAGAAAAAAATGATGTAGCTAAGAAAAATGCCAGCGGGGATATATCACAAATTATTTACTAAGTTGAGGAATTGTGGGTGATTGTAATTTTCTCTTAGTGTTTAGCTTTTGTTTTCCAAGTTTATAAAATATTTACTCCTCTGTTTTAAGACAAAGCCAACTTGCTCGCTCTCTCCCAAGATGAAGAGGGCTGGTTGTAACAATTTGCCTTTTTTCACATCGGACTAACTTGGAAACTAAGAGTTAAGACCCCGTTCACTGAGTCTCTTTTATGTTCTGCCAGCTTCTGACCCTTCCTAGCTCTGTCTTTCTGCTACCCCTAAGTTTTAACAGGCTGCAGCATTGGTTTTCAATGGAGAGAAATGAGGTTCCTTTTCTTGCTTATGTGCAGTCCCCAAAGCTGGGATATGACAGGTACCAGCTTTCCTCGTGGCTCTTTATCCCTTTAATTTGCTTTCTTTTTATTAGCTATTTTCTTATGTTTTGGTCTAAGAAGAAGCTAGCTTCCCTAGGTTCATAGTCTTTATTTATGGTTTAATTATGCCATCCCATGGATGTTGGGCCTAAACTCCGGCTCTCTTAAGGTCATTTGCAGAGGAGACCAGCCCATTATCTCCTGGACCCTGCCCATTGTCCCCCAGTAGCTTCTGACCTTAGGTCACCTAGCAGTGAGCTGGCTCAGCCCAAGATGCTACAAAATCCCCTGCAAAGGCAGGAGAAATCTCTTGTGTGCCTGAGGTTTGGGTCAGATGTCTGTCTCTCAGAACGATCTTTATGTGAACTAAATGACCTTCAATCGTCACTTACAAGGCCTATTAGATTCTCTTTGTGTCTTCCCGACTTATAAAAATCATTGTAGCAAAGGGGACCCCATCCTGAGGCACATCCCATAGTGCATCCAATCATATCCAGCCTGAAAGAATATTTGTCTCAACAGTGAGCACCTGAAATTTATATAATGCTATAATGCAATGTTATGTCAATTAAAAATACAATCAAAATGAATATTTCTTTTAAGGTGGGTTCAGGATACTCAGCCTCCCAAACTCTGATCCTCCCCCAGGCAGCCAGCAGGGTGCAGTGGGAAAGGGCAGGCAGTTCTTGGAAAGTGTATCTGGTATTAATGATACCAGGGGTTCATGTGGGCCCCAGGCGATGGTTGCTGCTATTGCAGACTGGTCGGTGAGAAATTAAATGTAACCCAATCATGGGTAAAGGCATACCTTTATTTTACTTCCAGTACAGTTCTGGTAGAGAGTAATAGAAATATTCTCATGTTTAGATGTCAAGCCAGAGGGAGAATTCACCACAAATGGAACCTATTACCTAAGTTTTTGGTGGTTGTTGTTGCAGTCTGTAGTTTCTGAGTGAGAGCAGTTCTGTCATGCAGGTCAGCATGGGTCACATCCCTGTATGTATAGTTCTGGGACTGTAACCATTATTTAGGAGGACAAGACACATGGGGAATTGCTGATAACCTGATTATCTCACCTTCTCTCACCTGATCCTTCAGGGTTTAATCAAAATAAATGAATGAATGAATGAATGAATGAATGAATGAATGAATGCAAAACACGGCCCTCTCCTGGTGGTGCAATGGGTTAGGATGCAGCACTGCAAGCTTGCTGCAGCCGCCTCAGTGCAAGTTTAATCCCCAGCCCCGGATGTGACCCACATGGCATGTCAGACCTCTCCTGACCCACCCACTACTCCCCTCAGCAGTGTACTTGTTGATCTGCCAGTTCTGCTCCCCGCTCTGCCTCTGGTAAATCCTCTCACCGCCCCTGCACCTCTGGCTTGTACTCTAGTTCTGTATGAATAAATAAATAAATCTTTAAAAAAAACAAAACAACAGCAAAAAAGATGTAGAAAACCTGGCCCTGTTTTCATTTTTTTAAACATTTATTGATGCATACAAGAACTGGGGTACAGACTAGATTTGTGGGTGATGAGGGAATTCACCAGAGACAGAGTGGGGAGCAGAACAGGCAGATCTATTGAAATACACTGCTGAAGGGAGTAATGTGTGAGCAGGAGAGGTCTGCTGTGCCATGTGGGTCACCTCCCTGGCTAGGGATCAAACTTATGCTGCAGGGGCTGCAAATAACTTCCTAATGCTGTGCTTCAACCCACTGCACCACCAGCAAGGACGCCCTGTTTAATTTTCAGTTCCTTTAGAGAGAGTCATTTTTGGCAATCAGGACTCATAGGGAAACCAGCGGGACTTAATAGTCCTATACCAGACTCATGGTTTTCATTGTTTTGTAGTTTGTTATCACTAGAGTCAAAATTATTAGCCTCAGAAAATGGACTCCCATTTCTTCAATGAGGACAGGCCTATGGGTAGGGGTGGATGGCTTAGACTTGACTGATATATCTCTGTAGTGAAGAATTTCTGTTCTTTTGAAGAAAGGAAATGAAGATGTTTTCATTCTTTCCTGAATAAGATTACTGTCCCACTTCAATGTAAATAGCAAAAGGCCCAAGGAATAGATGTTTGTATTGTGGTTCTCCAGAGAAGCTGAACCAATAGTATGTGTGTGTATCTTTATATATAGATACACACACACATGTACACACACACACAGTCTTTAGAGAGAGCTATTGAGATAGGAACTGATTGTGATTATGGAAGCTGGCAAGTCCAAAATGTGCAGTTCAAGCCTGAAGGCCTTCTTAACAAAATTATTTCTTACTTTGGTGAGGTGCGGGGGGTTAAGTTTTACTATATTTAGGCCTTCACCTGTATGGCTAGAGGGGATGTCTACTTAGTTTATTAATTTAAATGTTAATAGGATCCAAAAAATACCTTCACAAAAACATCCAGAATATTATTTGACCACATGTGTCGACAGTGTGATGCAGCCAAGTTAACACATACAATTAACTTCAGTGTATCTTCATCCACTGTTCTCTTCATGAGCGATGATTCTTTTAAACTGCCCCTAGTTGACTGCCAGAACTTTATCATGAGGCTGTCTGTTCCACTGATACTTCAAGTTCATGTTTCCCCTGCCTGCCCTCTGCCGCACCCTGTTTTCTTGAATTTAGGATCACAGTTAATGTCACCTGTGTCCAACTAGCGACGCGAGTCAGTAACCTGAGAGGATCTTCAGTGGTTTCATGGCCTCCCCTGTTTAATGCCCTCTTTGCCATCAAAGGAAAATGCTCCACTTAACACCTTGCATGCCAGGAAGATACCAACATTGGGTGCTGGCTGTCATCACAGCTGGTTCTAGTCCACTAAAGCTGACAAGAGACCATGTGCGTAAGTCAGAGAGGGCTGGAACTCACTATGCTCACTAGTCTGACTGAAAAGCTGTGGGACTTGAGTAAACTAAACTTGTCAGACTTACAGATTCATTGAGGAAATCCCCTCTGCCACTTAAAAAGACTTACTTTTTTTTTACCCTCAGTAAATAAAGCAGTGCATTTCTTCACGAATGTGTGTTCCTTTTTTATGGTAACTTATTAGACTCAAATTAGTAATTTTTTAGCATCTGATGTTTTTTATTTAATTACTTGATAATTCCAATACCCAGTTCTAAGTTCTATTGATTTTTTTAACCTTATAAGTATATAACAAACATTTCCCAAATATCATTACTGTGATTCAAATTCTGTTTTCTTGCCCAGACTCTGGTAAATTCTCCCTAACTGTAGGTTTCCATGCTGCCACTGTTACCCAGCTATTTATGTTGGGTGCAAACTATATTCAAACTTCTAGAAAACTAATTAACATCCATCAGGACTTGCTTTTCTTTCCCAGACACTGAGCCTCATGTATCATATTAACTACTTTTCAACTCCAGCTGAACTGCTAAGGCTTGCCTGGTAACATATTTTTTGGTGGTTTGGAATTGCTCATGGTTCTGCCTGATAACATTAAGCAACCTTCATGTCAGCCATGCCTGTTTTCCCTAATCTTTATTATTTTATTTAACTTGAGTTCAGTCAGAGGATGAATGTGACATCAACATGTGTTATAGCAGGCAGGGTCCCAATAGGTAACAGATGACAAACAAATGAGTTCTTTTCAGGAGGGCTTATTTACCATTAATCAAATATAGGTGAGTGAAGAGAACATCAAGAGATAGTGCAGGCGCTCAAGACTAGAAACTTCTATTGCTGCCACTGGATGAAAAGAAAAAAGGTGAGGGAGAAGGAACTGCTACTGGAAACTAGAATGACAGAGAATCATGTAGGGGGTAGGATTCACTTGCTTCTACCTCTGGGCCAGCCCAGGTGACCTCGCAGGGAAGGCGGGAAGGAAAGCGTGACAGCACTCACCTTTTCCTGGCTCCTCTGTCTTCAGTTCCCCACAGACCACCACAGTAAGGAAAAGGGCAGAAAGTGCAGCTGGAGGGAAGAGGAAGAAAAGTCAAGGTATTTTCTTCCTGTGGGCATCGGGCATCGGCCTGATGCCCTTTGTTTTTCCTTTAAGTACACGCGCTTTGCATGTCCCATTAGGCTGAATGTCTCAGGGGAAGACATTTACTCAGCTTTGGATTCCTAAGTCTGCAATCTCAAGTTTTCAGCAAGTTCAGCTGATCAGATTCACCTTTCCCTCTTCCTATATACTTGGAAGCACCCCCCTTGAATGACGGCATCTTGTGGCTGGTGTCTCTCTGGCCCCAGGCTGCTCCGAAGTCACAAAACACTAAGCTGGGTCCTGCATGGAGGTGGGGACCTAGTACTCAAAGCCAGCTATCCCTTTTCTGTTCTGCACATCTTGCAGGACTTTTCCACTAAATAGTCTTTTGCTGCCATCTTCTGGTCTCCTGGAACCACAACCAAACTCTTAGGAAATTGAACGAGGACCTTGCAGTGGTGATGGTGCACGGGTGAGCTGGTGATGGGAATGCTATGGCGACATCTGAGGAAAGAAAGCCAATAATGTAAAAAAAAATGATATAAAATATATATGAATAAATAAATTATTAAAAAAAACAAAATTAGAAACAGAAAACAAAAATAAGTAGAACCCGATGCTCCTAGTCCCTTGTGAGTCACCAGGTGGGAAAATCTAATACTTAAGAAACAGTAAAATAAAAAATGTTCTGGACTTTAACTTCTAAACCCTTAATCTCAATTTCTTTCTATTAGTATAGCTTTAAGGAGAGGCTGAAATGCTAACTAGTACGGCCATCTTCTCCCCTGTCCTCTGACATCTGTGCTGCGGCTGCAGTCACACAAGCTTGCATGTGTACAGTCACAGAGCGCGCTTCTCCACTCTTGAGTGGTTGCTCCGTGGGTAGTAACTGGATTAAAAAAACTATTTATGCATACAAGAACTGGGGTGTAGGCTAGAGGTGTAGGGGGTGAGAGTATTCACCAGAGGCAGAGTGGGGAGCAGAACAGACAGATGTACTGTCTGATGTAGCCCTGAGGGGAGCAGTGGGCAAGACAGGAGAGGTCTGCTGTGCCATGTGGGTCACCTTCCTGCAAGGGATTGAACTCATGTTGCAGTGGCTACGTTTAGGGGAGACTTTCACCCCAGCACCACTAGGGAGGCCCTATAACCTGCTTGTTTTTTCATTTTTAAAAATTGTGCTAAAAATACAAAATAGACAATTTACTGCCTTAACCACTTTTAAGTGCTCAATGCAGTCACATTTTGTTCACATTATTGTGCAGCCATCATTACCACTTCTGTAGGTGCAAAAGAAGTTACTTTATACTCCTTGCATTCTTCTTGAGTTGGATAAGTAATTAAAACAGCATCAGACGGGTTAGCAAAGGAAAAACAATCAATAGCATATGCATGGTAGTAAATTCTAAAGAACAATGGAGTAGACCAGACATATTTGTCTTGCATTTTAGGACCTGCGGCATAAAAGACACAGAGGAGGACATGTCTTCTCTACTGAGAGTGAAGATGAGATACAACATAATTACATACTTACTAGAACTGGCTGAGACCCTCAAACTACATTCTTGTAGGTCATTAAAGGGGAAGCTGTGATTGCTTTATCCATTAGGAAAAGGAAAGAAATGTAAGGCATATTGATCTCTTCTTCAATTAGGAAGTGAAGAACGTCAGGAAGACCAGAAACAGCTTCTAGTCTTTAGGGCCCTCACTGCTCTCAGCTCAGAACAGTCTGCATCTGTTAAGTATGGCAATGGACTCTGGCGGCTCATAGGGCCTTCAGTGATCTTTAGTTCCCATACCAAGGTGGCATGGATGTATGTCTGACCGTTGGCGGGGAATCGGGAAGGGCACTTCATATTCATTTTCAGATTTTTTTCATCTTAAATAGAAAATTGGTACCTATTAAAGAACAACTCCCCTAGCCCCTGGCAACCACTGTTCTGCCTTTTTGATTATCTGGTCCCTCATACAAGGGAAGTTATATAATATTTGGTCTTTTGTGAATTTTTTTAACTTAGATAATACCCCAAGGTTTATTTATATATTGCAGCCCATATGTCAGAATTTCCCTTTTTTTGTAGTCTGAGTAATATTCCATTTTATGCCTATAAATGTATAGAATATAATATATTGAACTTTTTTTATTAAAATGCCAGAGAAAATAGATGATTTTGAGAAATGAAACACTGCAGACATAGTTAAATTCCCTTTATCCACCTCTAAATTCTTTTCTCTTTCCTCTTTTTTCAAAGGCAAATAGTGTGCTGAAAGCAGTGGGTTTCCTTTCATTGTATATTTCAATATTTTGTTCTATATTTGGTTTTCCAAAAGCTACACGTAGGATGGTACTTTTATGTCCACATAAAGCATGTCATTTCGAAGTTCGTTCCTTTCACTCCATGCTCTTCAAGGTTCATCCACTTTGCTCGACAAAGCTTGTAGTTGCATGCATGTTTGCCGCTTTCTGTTATTTGAGAATGTGCCTAAAACAGCCACTCTCCTATTGCTGAGGCCTGAGCATCTCCCCTGTTACAAGCAGTGCCACACGTGTGTCCTTGTAACACCGTTCCCTGAGCACACATTTCCGCGGGTGTGCAGTGTCCCTGGTGATAGAAATGCAGAGCCCGTGCATCTTGCCTTGTGCTAGGTATTGCTGAGTCGCTCTTGGTGCAGTAAAAGCCCTTCAGAGTGGGGGCAACAGTTGAGAATTCCCACTTTCTTGCCAGTTTGACTGTTGTCTATTAAATGGTATCATTGTTTTCAGTTCCTTGCTTTTTAGGAAAGGCACGCATCTTTTCATATGTTTATTGGTCATTTGGAGTTCCTTTTTCATGAAGCCTAGGACTGGTTTATATTTATTTTAAGACTAGAAAAGGTTCTAAGCACAGCAGGCCACTGAAAGCTGGTGCTGGGTGCTGCCCTATGCGCTTCCTGAGGTGATAAAGGAGAGCACCTACATTCTGTGTTCCAGGGCTTGCTGCCAGCAGATGCCAGCACTGGACCACAGTCTCAAGTCCTGTTTACTGGGAGCTTGTTTTCCGTTAAGATTCAAGATGGTGGAGTTAAGCACTTTAGGTAATACAACTGTGGACTTCTGGATATTTTTAAATATTAAAATATACTTAAGCAAGCACTGTTATCCATCAGAACAAAATTTGAAAGCTAGCCAAGCTCCACCACTCAGTACCCAGCTAAATACAAGACTGCTGATTTCTGTTGATGCCAATGGTCAATTCAGTAACATTTTGAAAGTATCTTTTGAGTGATTATGTCCTGGGAACTGTGCTAAACACTTTTCATATGTTACTGTGCAATTCTTCTCACAGTTGCACAAAGCTGACATGTTTACTTTATCAGATAGGGATTGTTGAGACCTGGAGGGGTTAAGTAAACTGCTCACTAGGAGACAGCTGGTTACATGCCGGTGCACTGGCAGACTGGTTCCCAAGTTCATTTTCCCCACTATTATGCCACTGTGGCTCTCAGTGTATTTGATTCTGCAATCAGCCTTTGTCCAAATCCCCCAGGCAGTATGTGCTTAGGAATAAGAATAAACTTGAGCTAATAAGGGGGAATCCTCTCTAAAACTGTCTTGTGGTGGTAGAGACACTACTGCTTATTTCTGAGGTCAGCCTCCTTGTAACAGACTTTTTTTTTTTAATTGTCCTTTCAAAATCAGTTTCTAAAATAATAACCCAAATTTTTCTTCCTTGTGCTATTTTGCAAACTTTCCATGAATTTTAGTGTCCAGGAAGAAAACATTTGTTTGCTACTGCTGTATGTGTCACTGTAGTTTGCAGCAACTCTGCTCCTGTCACCCCTCAGGCATTCCGACTCTGCACTCCTGTTCTCTCATTGCAGCTGGGTGCTGGGTGTAGAACCTTTGCCTGTTTTCATTAACGATTCAACTTCCCTTAAAGACTTTGTGTATAGAGGACAAAAATATTTTTTTTCCTCTACTCTTTACCTTCTTGGCTGAGACTCTCTAATACACACATTAACTAGAGGGAAAAAAAAGGAACTTATTGACAGGTGTACACGGGAGACACCTAAGGAAACGGGAACAGCTCCCCAAAGCAGCTTGGAATTCAGGTTTGAATACAGCTTCAACTAAAAACATTCCCCTGAAAAAAGGAGCATGCCTGTGGGAGGCCAGTTATGGGGAGAAGACCAGGAAAAGCCAGGTAAACAAAAGTGGGGGCTGTCGTGCAGATTTCATTCTGTGCCTTCTCAGTGAGTGCTCTTTCTGGTTTAGCCACCCTTCTATTCAGAGTACAGAGGAGACTTGCACATAATGGAGATTTTTATAAATGTCAATAATCTTACAAAAGGGTATTTATATTTTCAGAGCTTTTCAGTCTGATGTTTCTTAAAATAATCAGTTCAAAATAAACCTGTGCCAAAGAGCCATCATTTGGGGTAGTATATTCTGCTTGCCTTCAGCTTTATCAGTGACCCTTTGGTAATACTACTTCTCACAGTGGAACAAAAATGGACCCTAAGGGAGAATTCGCAAGCATTTGCACAGACGTTGCTGTTTCCACTTCATGTTCTAGTACTGCCGTTGTGACCAGTCCTGACCACGTTCTGGCCACTTCGCACACAGGCTGCCAGGCAGCTCTGCCCCTGAGGGGACACTGACCCCTCTTTAAGTAGGGAATTCCCAGTCTCTTCATCAAAGGAGGACTGGGACTAATGGGAAGATCCTGCCCTCTTTTCTTGCCTAGAGTTTTCAGACTCCTAGGTTCCTCAGAGTCGTGAAGACCAGTTATCAATCACCTGAATGAGTAGCCAACTTAATACTTGGTTGGCTTTTCTCCCTCCACCGACCCCACCTCTGATAACCTCGCTCCTGCTCCCTGATTTCCAAATAAATTGCTGTTAGAATTGTCCAAAAACAAAACTCACCTGAATAAATTGGCCTTATTAAGTGATCCATGAATCAGGCAGCATCCCATGTATAGGCAGAGAGGCTGCAAGGAGCTGTGCACAAGGGAAGGTTGTTGTGCTCAAGAGAGTGGAAGGGTGACTGGCAGCAGAGAGGGATAATTACTTCAAAAGAAGAACAA
>NW_004567128.1:24594289-24646328 GCF_000260355.1 Condylura cristata | reverse complement strand
TGTTCTGCTCCCCACTCTGTCTCTGATGAAGTCTCTCGCCGCCCCTGCACCTCTGGCCTGTACCCCAGTCTGTATGCATAAATAAATAAATAAATCAAAAAAAAAAAGTGACTTACCGATGGTTAAAGACAAATAATAAAAGTTATAAAAAAAAAAAAAAGATAAGACTAGTGAGTTTGCTGCGGCCAGGGCGAGCGTCCTCCAGGCACGTGGTAAGAAGAGCTGGGCGGGGCTCCTTCCAGAGCTTCAGCTCGCAGGGTCCTCGGAGGAGTAACAAAACAGGGACCGGCTTTGATTTAGATACTGTCACGAAGCAATTCAGTTGGTTATTTCTCATAATTTTTATTTAGGAGATGGACGGATTAAAGTGGGGCTAGAGTTGGTACCTATAAACAGTCATGGCAGTGGGAAAGGGCGTGCGTAGTCATGTGCCTGCATGTGGGATGTGTGCGCATGTGCTTGTTGAGCCATCTTTCCTGCTGTGCTTCAGACATAGCCACAGAGTAGGGTCTGGACATCGCTTAGGCTCTGTGAAGATTGTTTCTGTTTTGTTGGGAACCACATGGCCTAGAGATCCGCAGGGTGGTTTTCCACTTTCTTGTTACTTTCCAAACTTGAATGCAGGTTCCTTCAAAGCAGAACCTGGATGTCATGCCTTACAAGGGGACCAGCAGCCCTTCTGGTCAGGCAGCCTCGCCTCCCCTCCTCTCTCGTTCCCTGGCTGCCTCTGCACATGTGTTTCTTCTGAGAATGACCTTTTGTTGTGCTTTTGGAAAGGCTTCCTATTCTTCAATATTCAGTTTTAGGCATCACTTCTGCCATGCTTCCCTACTGGATTCCACAGAGCAAGGCAGGAGGAGAGTCTACTTTTGTCCTAATTATCTCTCTGACAGCACTTAGATTTTGTCATTTGATCTTCCGTGACAAGGCATGAGCGACCAAGCTCTTTGAGTTCAGAGCATGTCTGAATCATGGCAGATTGGAAAATCTTAAAAATAAATATTCCTCACAATATATATTTAATACTAGCTGCTGGATGTGGATCTTGGGTTGTGTAAAACAAGACTTTTGTCAGGATCTTTTAACCCATAAATAGATCAAATTGAAATTTGATACCCTCATAGGCCAAGATCATTGGTCAGTTTGGTTGCTTAGGCAAATCCTTCCACACTTTCTTTACAGGATGACTTTGTATTTTTGAAGCTGATCAACTTGCTATCTCTTCATCCTCTTGGCTGCCTTCCCACCTTAGTACCTATGCCCATAATGTACTCCTTACCTGAAAGAAGGCATTGCCTTTTCTCTCTGCCTCTTTCCTAGTCATAACAGGTTAGTGCCATGCACATAACAGCTATGAAAGCCTAAATTCTCACAAGTGGAAACATCTGGCCTGGCTCTCAAGTGGCAAGACACTTGCCCCTCATTTTTTACCCCACGTTGTCCAGCCAGTGTGTTTCACTAAACGGGGGTAGCATGAGCATGTGTGGTGACAGTCACTCCATGAGCTGCATATCTTTGCTCAGTGGGGCTGGGGGTCACCACGTCTCTTCTTCAGTGAGGGGCCTAGAAGTATCTTGAGAAATGACTCCTCAGAACAAACGGGATTGTCTCTTTTTCAAGGAACGCTGCCCATGACTTGAATGGCTGTGACAGATTTGATACCAACCTGGGCTACCACTCTGCCATTCCTCAGATTCAGCCTCCACTGACCAGTGCTCGCACCTGGGGTGAGGAAACTGCAAGTACAAGTGGGCAGAATGATCACATTGAAGTGCCTGGGACTCGAGGCTTAAAAGGGTACATTGTATTTCTAGAGCGACATTTAAAATGAAGAGATCGGAGAGGAGGAATTGGCCCCAGTTTTGAGGAGATGGTGGCCCTACTGCAGCAGAGCAGTGAGCTGCCCTGTTAATTTCTCTCCAGGGGTGGCAGTGCTGGGCCCTCACCTATGGTGGCACGTTGTTAAAACTGAAGGGCATTCATTACCTCTTGCGGGCATGAGCAGGCTGACGTCTCAGTGACAGGGAAACACAGCAGGAGGAGAAAGCAGTGGCTGAGGTCATGAAGTGGCAAAGAGAAACACACTCGTGAGTATCCCTGAAGACTCCCAAATATAGAGCCTCCCTCCTTTGCTCTTTCTCCACCCAAGTCTAAGATCCTGCTTTAGCAGGCGTGGAAGAGTCGGAGCGATATTGCCGATGATTGTGTCTTGTGCGATTCTATATTTAAGTAGGATCCCCAGAAATCAGGGCAGATCATGCAAAAACAGATTACAGAAATTTGCCCTCTGGGGTTCCTCTTGGGGTGGGTAAACATAGCCTTATATATTGACACTTTCTGAGTGACATGAGGTGCAGGGAAAATTAGTGTCCTGGAGTACAGTTCCCTCAGCTGCTCTTGTTTTCCTGCGTTCGTAGGGAATCCAGCTTTTCACTCTGGTGTCTTTCTCTCCTTTTTTTTGTAATAAGCCCCCACAATAATGGTTTAGTTACTCCTAAATGTCCTCCTGATCGCTATACCTTGAGGGGACAAAAACAAGGTAAGGGGGACCACTTGCCCTGCGATTCACTTCACTCTCTCAGGTGACCCAGGACATTAGGCGCTGGTCTTGACCTGATAGTCCTGCCTGTGTCACTTGCTGTCACAGACCCCCACACCTGCATGTTTCTCCAGGAATGCACCCACACTACTTTGTTACTTGGCATCTCCCTCATGGACGCTTCCCTGAGTCATATTCCACAAGCAAGAGGAGTCCTGGGCAGCATCCTTAATTGGCCTTTTTACAAATCCAGAATCATATGCGCCTTCAGCAGCATAGTTCATGCATAGAAGCCACTGTCCTGGTTCAGTCTCTTCCTACTTGTAGGAGGGTGTTATCCTCATGGCTTGGCACTTTTCTACCCCCGGGTCACAACCAGAAACACTGCTAACCACCACACTGGGTTTCAGCAACGTGGTGTCTCAGTCGACAGTTTCTGTTCTCTGCCTCTTTTCTCACAGCAGGTACCTAACAATATTTCTCAATTTTTTTTTTTTTTCAGAAAATGTAGGAGTTTTACAATTAGTGGAAATGGATAGTGGTGGGGCGGGTGGTGACTGGATGATTCTACTCCATCGAAAACTGACAGTCCAAGGCAGTGAGTTCCTGTGTATCTGTGTTGATGCAATCAAAAGAGAATATTTAATTTACTCCCTGCGAAACAAGGAAGGTTCCCTCCAAGGTCATTTAATGCCTCATTTCTATAAATAGAATTCATAACAAAATTATTGCTTATCAGAGAAAACTGCCCAAATATTCAACTTTATTGAGTCTTCCACAAACCCTTGAACAATATGTAATGAGAGTGAGAAATGAACCTCTGCTGTTTGTAGCACAGTTGCTGGAGATTTGGTCATCATGGCAGCCGTGGAGGTGGCTGGTGGCTCTTCCTTCAACAAATAACTTGCTAGTCAGTCTCGAGGCAAGCCTGCTCGTAGCCTCCAGCAAGCAGCACCTTTGAGATCCTCTGCAGCATTCCAGTCAGGGCTACGCTCTTCTCAGGTAGTCCCCAGACGGTGGCTGAGCACGGTAGGGATATACCAGATCTGGTTCTTTCTGCCCAGTGTGAGCCTCCACTAAGGAACGATCTTGGCTGCCGTGCACCCCATTGTGTTGGCCAGACTTGTCACACCTGCATGGCCTGTCTTTTTTCTTCCCTCTCACAGGAGTTTGATCAGCATTGTGGTGTGAATTCTTTATATGCTTAATCCTGCCTTCTTTCCTTTTACCTTTCACAGGCATTACTCATAATTTATTCTCAGTGTCTGCTTACCAGGGGACCTGAACTCCACTGTGCAGTGGGAAAAGCCATCTATTTCTGTGTACACAGTGAGCGGGGCACATGCTGTAGCAGAGATGATAAGGAGAGGAAACGATGAGAAATGGGCAGGGATGACATAACGTTTTTCAGCTGTAACTGACAGTTACATTTAAACAATCAGTGTCTGAAATGAGCAGAGCAGTTTACAGAGAGTAACACCATAGCTTAGATAGTTGTCCTGCCCCGGGAGAGTTTCCTCCTTTATTTGAAGAACACTACTCCAGCTTTTCAAGGTCACACCCAAACTCTGTCCCATTAATTATCAGTGCACCCTCTGCCTGAGGAAAAGTGCCTGCCACTTTTCTCTAACCAAAAGTGAGGAGGAGAATTATTTTCATAGGTAAAGCAGAAAATTACCTCACGAGAATACAGGAGAAAAGCTCCTGTCCTACAAGTTCCCCATTCAGAAAAACATACCATGGACATATAATGCTCCTTAATAACAAGAAGAAACACTTATTTCCTCCACCCCCGAATGGTTATTATTTAGCTGGGAATGAGAGCACAAAATAGGTCAAAAGGACATAATCTGCAGTTCCTGCACATGGTGATAAAAATAATATGCTTTGTATTTTTATAATCATCTTCAGTAGCCTCTGACTCATTAAGTGTGATGTGCTCTACAGGTTGTCCTTACTGACACTGAACCAGAAGTTATGGCCCCTTGCTTAAGTGTTCCACAATTACCTTCCTCGGGATGTTAATTATCAACTTGGATTTCTCTCCTGGATGACTCAGTGGGCTCTCACAGCCCTGATGGTAAATACGTGTGGCAGAGCTGTGAAGCAATCATCTCCGTAAAGAGGGACTGGATCACTAAGGCAGAAATGATCCCATAAATCCTAGTGACTCACAGGTCTTAGGGAGTCCTGGTCTCCCCGAGACAGGTCTCTAGCGAAGAGAAGCCATTTGGCATATTCAGCACAATCTGCTTTACTAAACCAGCATAACATTGCTTTACCATGGCTGACTTAGCTGGAGGAAAATATATCTTGCAAAAGAATTATTTTCCATTGAATTTTATTTCCCTTGTTCATTTTCTCACTATTTAGCTTACCAGTTTTGGGTCTTCCAGGCAGCAGGAACTGAAATGGAGTTAAAAGGAGAAGTGGTCTGATGAGGCGTTAGTAGCCATGGAAGATGAGACAAGAAGAGGCAGGATTGGGAAGGCAGAGCCTTCAAGTTGGAACAGATGTGACAGAGGCTTGGCCAGCCCAGTAGGGAGGCCCTGAACAAAGGTAGCTCTTTACAGGCGTCCCACGCTAGACTCCTGCAATGAGCAGGCACTATCTCCGCTGCCATTCGGAATGGCTGGGGCTTCCGGGGATGCATAGCCTTGGCTCCAAAGTGCGAAACTGTCAACTAAGTGCCATTCTCACAGCATTTCTTGAAGGGAGATCTGAGTGATGTTCCTGCTGGGACACCACATGTAATGTCATCATCTTAGTGCATGCAAGGTGGATTCATTTTAGGGTTTCCCTTGGAATACTGAAATGCAAAAATAGGGAAAAGGCAGTAAAGATGATCTCGCAGAGTCTTAATGGTCAGGGGTGAGATCTATAATATTTAGGGCTAACTAGGGCTTTGGGATCATCAGTGACTCTACCGCTACTGGTCGGGTAGCCTTGCAGGAAATTTCCTGACTTTTCTGAGCCTTCGATCCCAGTGTATGAAATCAAAATATCTACATTGGAAGATAATGGTGAAAGCTGAATTACTTTATTTTTTTCTATTTCAAGTTACAATTTAAAAAATTCTCTCCGTAAAGCACCTGACATAAATTTTTAGTGCATCTTCTTTCTCTCTTTCAGGTGAAAGCTGACCTTTAAATTAAGCTCAATTAGCCTGATTAAGACCAGTTTTGGGAGCTGGAGATTGAAGAAGAGAAATGCCTGATTATTTCAGGATTATTAAAATAAGATGTTTTAATCAGTATTCATGTTGGGTTTCTTTTGCTTTTGCAGCCAAAAATTAGATATGGCAAAAGAGGAATTTATTGGCTTATGTAAGCAATTTCTAAGAAGGTCAGAGATAATAATGGATTCAAAAATAATTGGAATGAGGGTTAAAACACCACAGGACCCTCACTCTTCATCTTCATTCACTGTTTCTTTATTTTGGCTTTATTGTTTAAGGCTATCATTTTCCTTCAGGCACAAAATCAAGGCTCATCTTTCTGTGTTGGTGAAACTGGGAAGATGTGTATATGTGAATGATGGAACTTCTAGTAAATTGTACTTATTTCTAATTTAGAAAACTTTATTAAGGGCAGTCCCCACCCAAATCAGATAGTGGGAAGAGGGGTGAAGTAGTTTACCCAAAGCCACTTCCTTCAAGGTCAGCCCCCCAACTAGAGATCTCCATTACTTCAGAGTGAAGACGAAGCAAGCAGGGATAACTTCTGTGTCATCAACTATCTTCTTTCATTCTAACTGTTAGCAATGAGCTGTGGGATTTATTATGGTGAGGGGAGCAAATGAACTAGAAGATATTTTATGATCACTCAATAACAGCCATTTTATCTTAAAAAACACACTTTTTTTCTACCATAATTTTATCCTGTTGTAACAGAAATGGTGCAGGGTAACTATCTCAGGCTGAGGCTGGTTTACCCTAGAAGCAGACTTGAGGCTAGGACTTGAGTAGAAGTCTTTTGCTTGACAGATGACCCCAGTGGTCACATGTAGCAGAAGTAGAGAAGCCAGTTGGAGATGGAGTGGAAACCAGTCAGGTGCGTATTCATGAGCAGGTTTCTTGTGAGTGCCAGGGACTCGGTTCTGTTGGCAACATCTGCAGTATGGACTTATACCTGTAGGGGCAGGGAGGCTGCTGTGTTTATCCCAAACTCGGGCATTGCACAAGGGCTACTTCTGGGGATGTTGACTTCTTGGCCCTCTGACCTGCTCTTCCATGCTGGCTGGATGGCTCAGCCAGTAAAAGGCTTGTGGCATGGAGTTAGAAGTGCCTTCAGCTAATAGATGCTGGTTTGGATTCAGAAGTATAGTGAATATATTATCTGTCACTGCACAACTAATTACCCCAAACCCTTGTGTGATAATGCTCGTTGTTTCTAAGTCACAGTTTGTGGATCAGGAAATCAGCTTAACTGGGTGATTCTGGCTCAGTGTTTCTCAAGAAGTTGCATCAATACGTTAGTTGGACTGGGTTTATCTGAAGGCTTGACTGGCCAGAAGCTCTGCTGCAAAGATAGGTTACTTGCATGGCTGCTGGCAGGAAGTCTCATATCCTTGCCACGTGGGACCCTAGGGCTACTTGGTTGTTCTTACAACATAGCAACTGATTTCTTCAGATTAGTGATCTGAGAGTGAGCAAGGAGGAAGTACTTGTGCCCTTTGTGACTAGTCTTGGTAGTCACATACCACAGTCTATTTCTGCCATACTCTTTCTTTGTTAAAAGCAGATCATTACTTTTAACCCATGCTCAAGGGCAGGGTTATCAGATTCCATGTTTTGAAAGGAGGTAAGTCAAAGAATTTGTTGAAACCACCATGAGTATGAGAGGATACAGGCTGGGCATCGACAGTGTTTGCTAGTGGTAGCTATATCCTGCTTTCTACCTGTCACCAATCTGGGTCTTATATTTCCTAGTAGAAGGCACTAAGGGTCAACTCATCTGTCACCTGCTTTTAATGCTTCATTCCTTCTCTAATACACAAGCGTGAGCTCTCTCTCTCAAACTCACTCTCTCTGACTCTCTTCTTCAACCCCTTTACCCTCCAAGGTCAACAGTTATTACTTACCACCAGATTAATCTATCTCCAACAAATTACTCCTGCGTGTCAGTTTTCTGTTGTGCTATCCCAGAAGCACCCTGCATTATAGGTTAAGGACTGTGATGTCGAGTACCTTGGAAGGCAGCTCTATTCACCACTGTGTTACTGGGGAAAGGGTCTAGAAAAACTCACCAGGTCAGAATCTCTCTCTGATTCTGGGGCCCGCTATCAGCTGCCACATAAATAAACAAGAATGCCATTGGTGCAGAAAAAAAAAAGTAAAGAAAAAAAGCCAACATGGCAGTGGGACAAGGAGAGCTGGCAGGTAGAATAAGAAGGTCCAGTTCCTCAGCAGTGGGGAGAGGGTAAGTTGCAACTGTAGGAGCTCGCAGGGTGACACCCTTCTAGCTGAGCTTGGTATCGGGGGGTAGGAATAGGTGAGGGCAAATACTGAGGGGAGGGGGGCGTAAAAGTGACATAGTCACAAGGAGTTGCATTTGATTAGGATGACTGAAAATGAGTACTAACGTGATACTGTGGTTAGTTCTAGAACAAAAGAGTGGTGATACTGGAAGAGGGTTGAAGTAGGATGAGGGCCTTTCCAGAAGGCAGTGCTAAATGGGCTGTGATAACACATCTGGGTGTCACCCTTGAGAAATATGACTACACAAAGCTAAACATTGCTAATCTGGGACCAAATCATTTTGTTCTTTAATGGTTCTCATCTATTCCCATCCTCACTGTGATATGATAGTTCTACTAGGTGACAGATATGTGTTAGACAGTGAGTGCCTCTGTGGAGTTACTCTCCTGCCTCAGGAGGGACCCTCCCTTCTCTTTCTGAAGCACCTGGTTCCTACCTGTACTTAATTATCCTGTGACCGTGTGTGTGCCGATGGAAGCTATGTCTTTGCTAACTTTCTATCTCTAGTGCTGGTGCTATTCCCTAAGCAAAGAGGGCTTTGCATTTAAAATAAAGAACCTACTTGGTAGCATTTTCACTTCTATTTTATGACAAGAGGGGCCTCCCTAGAGGAGTGACCCCTGCCTTGCTCACAAGACTTACAGGCATGTCTCCATAGTCTGTTGGTAGGGTCTAGGAGGTAACTGCAAGTGATGGTACTGAGGGACACAGCTTGCCTTTGTGCCCCAATCATTCATTTCTGTGACTTTTAAAATAACTTTATTCCTTGTAAAACAGTATTCTTAGAAACTCCCTTTAAAATATTCATAAAATCTCTTGTCTCGAATACATTGTGCTACATAGCTAATATCTGCTGCCACATCAGGCCACCACCCTTCACCTTGCAGAGAATGAGGCTCTAAAAAGAAAACAACGGCTTTATATGAGTTGGGGGCGAGGCAGGGAAAGGCTAGAAACCGGTGGTTCTCAAAATGTTATCCCAGGACTAGCCAAGTTGGCATGTAGAATGAAGTAGAAATGCAGATTCTTAGGCCACACCCCAGCCTAGCTGATTCAGAATTTCTGGCACTGGTGTTCAATCTTTGTTTTATCAAGTCCTCCAGGTGATTCTGATGCATGCTAAAGCTTAGATATTGATAAGGATGCACATGTACACACATGCACCCACATGTACACATATGTACACATGCGTGCGCAAACGCTAAGTGAGATGCCAGCTCTGATCACTTTCTTTCTGCAGAGATAGATTGAGCTTTACAAGTCAGGGCAGTACTCCAGGCGTTCAGTTTTGATTAATCACTTGGAAACGTCTACCTTGGCTGTGAGATGGGGAAGGGCATGGTGGTTGCACCTGTTCGTTAAAGGGGCCTACCTTGACAGAGAGTATACATCACGTGGTAAATAAATACTTGAGATGGTGGCATACCATTTTCCCCTTAGCCAGGGCTACTCAAATGTTCATCAGCAGTTGACTGCCCTGGATTTGACTAATATTTTGCATTTATAACCAGTTCTCAGAGATGATGCTGTTGGCTGCTGGTGGTCCTTAGACCTCAGACCTCAGTTTTTGGTACCAAGTATCTAAAACTTTGTCTGTTTGTCTGTCTGTCTGTCTATCTATCTATATAATCTATCTGTCTAACTATACATATGTATAAAACTTTATATATATATTCCCTATTTTGTGACTCCCTGCTAAAATGCAAAAACAAAACAAAACAAAACAAACAAACAAAAAAACTTTTGTAAAGAAATGTACTAGACACAAGGAGACCTGGTAAATCACTGTGAAGGGCCATTTACTCTACAGAATCTGTGCTCAGTACCAAGCCTTCTGCACCTGCCTCTGTCAGATCTTTAGTACTGGGAGAAAGCCCTGGAAACTTCCCGCCTTTGTTTCTGTTTCTTCTATTGCATTTTGTTTTCTCCTCTTGGTTGAATGCAAGGTGGGAACCAAAATGGCAAACTACATTTGATGTCTGATGTCTATCCCTCTCCTCCTCTCTCTCTCTCTAATAAAAATCCACTTGCTATCAATTGCTGAGCCTTTTAGGCAGATTTAGGGATGTTGCTGAAATGAGGTCAGTGAATGTTGGAGCCTGTTCTGCCTGAAATTCCCTTGTATTATAGTGATAATAATAAATGAAAAGTCACATCATCCTTTTTCAACCTTACTTTTTCTTTACGTTTCTCCTTTTCCTAGCGTTGCTTACATCATTCTGTTCAGTCTTTTCCTTAGAAATGCTCAGTCACCATGGAGCTACATATAGCAAAAAAAAAAAAAATAAATAAAACCCTAAAATTCCAACTATAAGACCTGAGGTAGAACATATTTCCTTCTCGTTTCCTTTCTCTTTCCTTTTTACCACCTCCTCTTCCTTCTTCCCTTTTCTGCTTCCTCCGCTTTTCCCTTTCTACTCTGTCTCCCGTCATTCTTTTCCTTCTCCCTTTCACTGTCTTTTCCTCTCCCGCTCCCATCACAGTTCCTGGAGTGTATAGTTATTTTAAAAGCCTCTCTGCTGGTGTGCGGTCTCCTGATACTGAGCACAGTGAAGCCTGCAAGAGGCATTTCAGGCTCCCCTTTGGTAACCACCCCTCAAGTGAATGCCCCAGTCGTTTTAAATTAATGAATTGTGATTATCCAACAGTCTAAATCCAATGCTTGCAGCTAGAACAGAATTTCCACTAATGGCAAACAAACACGACATGTGTAAGGTAGCAGCATATTTGTTGTATTTCATGTGAAGGGACTAAATGAGGTGAGATGTGCAGCATCTGCCATTTCTGTTGACCACTTTCATCCCATGTGAGGCCAAGTGGTTCTGTCCATACCAGACATTAGCTTCCTGCCTGCAACGCCTCAGTGATATGCTGAAAGCACAGCCAATAACCTGCATCGCTGGGAGCCCATGGAAACACCTCCACTCACCCCAAGGCCTGAGGCCCTGTGCAATGGAGACAAAGAAACAGGACAGTTGCCAGGAATGCAGCTCCTTCCCTTCTTCCAGCAGCCTTATTGAGAGGATTCCCCCCCCCCCAGACTTTCTCCCCTTCTGGCTGCACTTTCTCTTTCTGAGCTTGCTGGAAGCACTTTTCTGATTACATGAGGTTCAGAGCTGCCTTCATTTGGCAGCAGAAATCATGTTTTTTGAGCATATGCCACCTAGTCACAGGCTGCGGAGTAGCGTGGGTGTGGAGGTCGACCAGCACCCAGACCTCGCATCCTTTTGGAAATCCCCATTCCTTGCCTCGGGTCACACCAGTGGCCTTTTAACTTACATGTGCATTTAACATACATGAATTTTCCTGTGCATGTGCAGTAAAGAGAGACGGAGGAAGGATTTAAACACTTAGAGACTCTTCCTACCCTTCACTCTGTGGGCATGTGCCCTCTATTGAAACTTCTTGGGAGATAGCAGATTCCAGACTTCATCTCACTCCTTGTAACCTTTGTTGTCTTGCTGGGAATGATTCTAGTATTTGTTTATTTATTAACTTATTTATTCTTAGCAGCTTCAAACAAACATGATCTTTTCTAAGGATGAGAATTCTAGGAGCTAGTTGGGTAGTTTTGACTCAAGGCTTCTCATTAGTTGCAATCAAAATGTCAGCTGGGATTCCAATTATGTGACGACTTGACTAGGGCCTGAGGGTTTGTGTTCGAGCTCACACAGCTGGCTCTTAGTAGGAGGCTTCAGGGCCTTCACGATTCTTACTGGAAGCCTCAGCTCTTGGCTGCTTGGGCCTCTCCACAGTGATCTTTATGACATGGCACCTTGTTTCTTTCAAAATAAATTATCGGAGAGAAGAGGGAGAGAGAAAGAAAACAGAAAACCACAGTCCCTTTTATGCCCTGGTGGGCCACTGGGTGAGTTCACACTCAAGAGGAGGACAGCTCTGCCTCTTTAAGAGAGGATGTTATATTATTCTTTTATTTTTTTTAGAATTTCTGTTGAGCTCATCCATTGACCTTTTTTCTTTTTTGGTTCCAGAATTTTTATTTTGTCCTCTTTATTTCTTTGTTCAGATATTTTATTCTTCAGTTTTTAATACCAATATTTTATTCCTTCAACTTAATTTGTTAAATTTATTTAATTCTTTGCATATGTTTCTTATAACTGGGAAGTCTGTTATTTTTTTTCCTACTGATTTTTTTGCTGCCTGGATTTTTTTTATTGTAGTATTATTTTACTAATGTAACAGTTTACATCACTTTATGTGATTTAGGGTTATAGCTTCCCACCAATTCAGGTTGTATGCTACACACCCATAGTTCTTACCAAAGGCCATTGGTCCCCTCGATATTTTGCTTATCATTCTTCTTTGCCCTCAGTAGGCTTTAGTTCTACACTCAGGTTTCTTGGGTTAATTTTGTTCGTCTATATTCCGTGCATAAGTAAAATCAGCTGGCATTTGTCTTTCTTTTGACTTTTTTACTTAGCATAGCTGCCTGTTGGACCACCCACGTTATTACCAACGTCAACAGATCATTCTTTCTATAGCTGAGTAATATTCCATGTGTACATCTACCACATTCCATTATTCAGTCTTAAGTGGATGGACACTTTGGTTGTTTCCACACCTTGGCTGTTATAGATCACACTGAAATGAACATAGGAGTGTATCTCTCCCATTGAATTAGTGTTTGGATATTCCTTGGCATAGATGCCTAGGAGCGGAATTGCTGAATCATATGGTAGATATATGATAGAGTCATATATCTATTTTTAATATTTTGAGAGACCTGCATGCTGTTTTACATAGAGGCTGGAGCAGTCTACATTTTCACCAGCAGTGTATGGGGGGTTCTTTTGTCTCTATACCCTTGTCAACACCTGTTGCTGGTCATTTTTGAGATGGGCCACTCTCACAGGTGTGAGGTCGTGTCTCATTGTGATTTTGGATTGCATTTCCCTAATCGTGGTGATGATGAGTTTTTTTTTTTTTCTTCACCTTCTTGTTCGCCACCTGCATGTCATATTTGGAGAAGTGTCTGGTTAGCTCTTCTGCCCATATTTTGATTAAGTTTTCTTTTATTGAGTGTATGAGTTCCTTGTAGATCTTGGATATTAGCCTCTTATCAGAGAGTTTAGTATTTGAAGACTCATTATATACTTTCATACAGTGTGAACCCTGTGTGAAACTGGCTGTATGGGAGAATTCTGTATTTCTGAACTGCAGTTGCTGTGGAGTAATTAAGAAAGAACATAGGGATTAGTAAAAAGGGCACAGGAACTGGAATCAGGCTGTCTGGTTCCAAATCCAGGCATTAGCTACAAGCTGTGTTGACCTCAATCTTTCTGTGACTAAGTTGTTCTTTTGTAAAGTAGGACTAGTGTTGCAGTGGAACAAAAACCTTTATTCTCCCTTCTTAGATTTAGTAACTGGAATTTGTGAATTAAGTAGACAAAAGACAGATTAACTGGAGAAGAGCTATTTTATGCATGTACAGGAACATTACAGAAAAGAAGTGGGTAGGCTTGAGAGTTTAATGCCATTTTAACAAAGGGTAATGCATTGAGGATATGCAGCTAGACAAAGGAAAAGGCATTTGAGTTTCTAAGGGCCATACATCCTTGGGAAGTAAATATGTGAAGGAAACTAATGGAGGACAAGGATTATTTAGTAAGGGTTGTCATACAGACTCAAGTTGGTACCTGCTTGTGATGAGAGTCCAGTTTTCTCCTGTGATTCACAGTGCTTGTCTCCTTCCTGGCATGGAAGGGGGAGGAGACACCTCCACAATGAGGAATTTATGTTCCACTTTTACGCAGCAAGGGAGAGAGCAGGGAGTTCCTCGCTTGTCTCTTACTTGCTTTCAACTCTATAATCATTTTGTCAAAGTGGCATGCTTTGGGGTAGCATATGCTAATCCCCTTCAGGGTGAAGTGCAAAGATGAGCCTTAACTATAGTAAGCACTTTATCAATGTTATTTTTGTCTCTCAGTGAGATAGGGGAGTAGATATCAAACCACATAGCTGGAGAAGTACATGCATTCTCTTTGGGTATGCTTGGGAATGGGAGTATTTTTCCCAACCAACTCCCCCCAGAAGCCAAGATTAACAATCAAATAGTCACTGGGAAAAAGACCTGGCCTTGCTGAACACCTTTTCTGTACCATTCAGCTAGCAGTAAAAGGCCGTGGCTGGTGGTTAGAGAGGGGTTGAGTTGTGCTGGGCATAGGAGGGGTGAAGTTTTACTAAGTAAACACTAGTGGTCACTCCCCCTAGCCTCACTACAGGGGTTTCATCATAGTCTGGCTGTGTTCTATAGACTTCCATCCACAACTGGCTCTTGAGCTTATAAAGCGTAAGGGTCAGAGTTAACCTTCTACAAAGCTGGTTCTCTCCATAGTTCTCTATTTTGTTCTCCAATAAATGTTTTCTCCACCCATCCCCAAATACATGCTTCATGTGTCATTTATTGCTATTTTTGTGATAGCCCCAACCTTCCCCTTTTGTTTAATATCAATGCCTCTGGAGTCCCTTCTCTAGGGGCTCAGCTTCAAATCTAGCTACTATCATAAACCGAGACCTGATGAGGTATTAATGATAGTTAATGAGTTAGTCTCACTCAGACCTAGCTAGGGGTGATATAATAAATTAACCACCCACTAAATTATTTGATGGTATAATTTATCTCTTCTCCTTCCCTTCTTCATCTCCACTAACTGCTGTAATTCTAAAAATGCCCAGAATGAATCATTTATTTGGGTTAATAAACCAGTATGTGACCTGAAAGATAAGTTCTTACATAGAGTTGAACTGGAACAGCAAGGAGGTCTTAATAAGAGCCTCTTATTCAAACAAAATATACCCATTTTGGTTTTCATGAACATGGTGATTCAGGGTAGGAAAAAGAAAATACAGAAAGTGTCCTCCTTGTACTTAAGAAAATGCTTTTTTATTTCTTCTAAAGTTCATTCTTTAAATCTGCCTATTCCTATCAGCTCTGGAACATTTGCAAAGTAAGTATCTTACCTCAGGGCATATGCCCATATGAAATATTTGGAATAATTAATAAGAGTGTAGCTTGTCAACTGGACTGCTAAAACAGGAATTTGTTTTCTACTTCTCTATATTAGGGGTATTTCTGAAATCATTTAGGTGTACTCAACCTCAGACTTCCTCTTTCTTCTGGACCTGTTGTCAACCAAAATGTCTTGAAAACCAATTCTTAGAATTTGTGAAAAATCTGATCACCAGAGGAGGGGAAGGCGAAGGAAGGGAAGAGAAGGCGCTGGCATGGGAGGTTTGCTAGAGGGTGAGCAAAGCATGTGCACATATGAAGGAGAAAAAACTGTAAGCCCAAAGTTAAGACATGTAAAAAACAATGAAAACATTAATTTTAAAACACTTTTAAAAAGCAAATTGATAAGTTCATGATTCTGAATATTTATTCTGTAAAGCAAATACTTGGATGGTTTTCAGAAACTCTGGGTTTCAGTCCTGATGTCTCTGGACAAAGCAAATTGTCCTCTCACTGAGATCATCTTCTTACTGGAGGCTTTGATGTGTGGAAATAAACAAAGATCACCCAAAGGAAAACAAAGGCTATTGATTCAAAGCTTGTAGCAAGGGAATTGGCTAACATCACTTGCTTTTTGGAGGTGATTCAAAGGCAGGCAGAAAAGTGGGAAATTTTTAGAGCAGAAAAGGGGGACGGCTCTGGTTATACCCTGGCCGGACTTACTGGCTGGAGGTGCGCTGTTCAGGGCAGGACAACCTGTGTGACTGCCTAGAAGCGAATACTTGACTTTTTCTGGTTCATCCTAAGTTGGAACTAGTGACAAAAATTAGGAAAACTTGGTTATAAATCAAGGCCTAGACCTTTGGGGCCCATTGTTATAGGAGTTACTGTATCACTTGTTGTTGGAGATAGCAGTCTGACTTTCTTCAAGGTGCACTTAGAGATTAGAGGTTCACTGTGCTGTTTACCATAGATAGTGAATTGGTTTCCTGGGCAGGCTGTGGGTGAGAGTTCTGTCTTTGTATGTGGTGTGTTCTTCGTTTGTATATTCAGTTTCTCAGTTGAGAGATACAATATTGCATGCCTCTTTGTAGAAATGAAATTATCTGATAATTTTCCGTTGGCTTTTCCATATACCCTGCATATAATTTAGGAACACTTCCTTTAATAAACCCTATAGTGATTCCTGCGATATGTTGACAAATTCCCCTCAGGATGGTGGTCTTACTCAGATACTCTGAGGTGTCAGTTCTCTCCATTCTGGGAAGTGCCCTCTCTTGAGGGGAAGACTTTGCCCAAGGCTATCCCTGTTCCCATGGGCAACCAATATCAATACGTGTATAATGTGAGGCCTGGTCTGACCTCCTCAACCCAAATTGGTGAGGACTCTGAAGGGCCAAACTCCTTCTGGGCTCCCACTGGGATCTACTGAGACTTTGAAATATTGGTAGTATCATAGCTCAGTTTTTCCCTTTGCCCGGTTCTTCTCTTTTTCTTCCCTGAGTTTTAATCCTCAGAGTACTTCACAATAAACTTCTGTTGGTAATCTTTATCTCACTCTGCCTACTGGGGGATATTACCTGTAACAATCCCTGTTTAAATTAGCCTAATTTGAGTGTACCATCTGTTTCCTGCTGGGACCATGATTGACATAGGCTATTACATTTATTATTTATCCATTAAATGCAGGTTAATGATTCACAATAGGACTTTGTTGTTGGTTTTTTTAAACTATACACCAGAGGTATGGGGTGTTCTGATTATGTGAATTGTGGTGTGTCACATATTTTTTATTTCTTTTTTAAATCATTTTTCCTTGTCTGTACAATTATTTACATACAGGATCTACCTCCCGCCCCTCCTCTGCTTTCCCCCTATCTTCCCCTCCTCTCCCCTCCCTTTACCTTTTAAAAAAGCCCAGTGTATATATCTCAGATTTAAAACTTGGTGGAAGTGAGCTACTACCCAGAGAAGGGACAGATGCAGCATATCTTGGTTTCCACTTGCACAAAGACTGTCAGGGGCAGCTGGTGCCCTGATAGGATATAGAATTGACAAAACAACTCATTTGTTGCTATGCTACAAACCTTTGTACTGTGGCTTATATAACTATTCTGGAAAAACATACAGCAAGAATCTGTGTATTTCAGTTTATGGCAATTTTCACAAACACTGAACTCCTTTTTTGTTCAAGAGCCAAGTTCAGTAACCTCAAGACAACATCATCATAGGATAGAAAGCAGGGTTAGCACCCAGGTGACTGTGAAAGTTATGTCCACATCTAACGTCCTTGTGTTCTGGAAAGTTATTTTTCTGCAGAATTTGTCTGAGAGATAGAATTCTAGCACAGAGCTTTAAGGCATGGACCTGGGGCCTGATTGCCTAGGTTCAAATCCTCTTTGCCATTTACATGCTCTGTGGCCTGGGGCACTTAACAGTGTACCTCAGTTTCCATATTTGTGAAATAAAAGTGGTGATGATACCTGTCCAATAAAGTAGTTATGCCAGCCTATATTAAGAACTTAGACAAGTGCCTGTCACATAGTAAGCATCATATTATTGTTACAGCACCTTTTTCACATAGAATTTAAAAATTTGTGTATAGTTAGATCTATCAATATTTGTTTTTTTGGGGGGGATGTCTTTTTAAGGAAAGACATCATAGAGGAGAGGAAAAAGACATATATTGCAGTGTTATATTCTTCACCTGCATTTTCCTCCAGCATGTTTTTCTAAATAATTAAAAATGTGTTGTGGTCAAAGAGATAAGACAAGAAATGTATACTTTTGTTTCCTCTCACTCTGTAAATGTTTTAATATTCATAAAACATGTAAAGAATACTAAAAATCAACAACAAAAAAAGACAACTCAATAGATGTATGGAAAATATATATATATACATATATATAAGCAATTTACAGAAGAGATATAGATGACCCATTAAACTTGAAAAGATGAGTACCTTACTAGTAATACAAATATGCAAATTAAAAAAATAAGATCCTTTGCCATGTCTAATTTTGGCAAAATATAAAGGGAATGTGTGAGATCTCTGTCCTCATTTGATTTTGAAAGACTTCTTTATTTTTGTGTAGAAGAGCTGGGGGTCTAGGCTAGAGGTGTGGGAACTGAAGGGGGACAGTGGTGAGAGGATGCACCAGAGACAGAATGGAAGCAGAACAGGCAGATACACTGAAATCCACAGCTGAAAGGAACACAATTCCCCTGCGTTTTGCTCTGTGCTGCCTCTAGTGTTTGCAAGCTACACATCTTAGATCCATAGCAAGGCTTGCCTTTTTGCTTACGAATTGGCTGTGAACATTTAAAATTTCAAATCTGTAATCTGCCCCCCCCTCTCCCTTCATTTTCTGTCCTCACCCAACAAGTTTTGGTTGAATTAGTGTACTAGAAGATGGGGCAGAGTGATTCTCTTTTTAACTGTGGCAATTCTGTTATTCAGTCCATTTATTTTTATTGCCGTAAATTATGTTTTCAATTTCTAAGAATTGATTTAATCTTTTTCATACCAATCTGTCTTTTGCTTCTCTGGGTTAGTTTTTCTCTTCAGTTTCATAAGCCATGGCTGCCATTCAGGGTGTTGGGTTTCAGGAGACTCCTTGTATTTCAGTTAAATTCCTCTTTTCTCTTTAAACTATTTGAATAGGTTTGTATTACCCACAATCAAAATAATAATAGCACAGGAGTCTTATGGTGAATATGAAGTGGGAGCAATCACATCTAGTTAGTTGAATCAGCCAAGGCTTTATGTGCTGGTTTGTAACAAACATTTTACTTTTTTGGATGGGTAAGACAAACTGCTAGGAATGGGTAAAATCTTCTTGGCTAAAGAAAGCAATATCAAAAGCAGGGCAGTACAAAGTCTTTAGAAAACAAGACGTGCTACAATTTGGCTGGATCATAGGATAGATGCAGCGGTGGTGGTGGTAGGGTAAGTTGGAAACCTGGATGAATGTTTTGGGGGCATCATATGGAAGACCTTGAATACCAGGGAGGAGACTTTGCAACTAATCTGACATCGAACAGATGCTACAGGGGTGTGAATAAAAAAATGTGACATAATTAAAGATGTTATTTAGAAAGATTACTCTGGCTACAGTGTGCAGGTGGTCGAGTGTGGTGACTTGCAACAAAAGGAAGAGTGGTGAGACTAGTGAATTAATTCAAGCAAAGTATGATGAAGATTTGAACATAAGGAAATAGAAGTATTTCATCATACAGGATTTGGCATCTAGATTAAAAAAGTAGCAAAGCTCATGCAAAGTGATAGTTATATTCTTATGTTCTAAGACTCAAACAGTGCATGATAACTGACTAGTTCCAAACTGCAGTGGCCAAAATTGTATCTCTTCTTGTATAAAAACAAATTCAGTCTTTGCCCTTCTTAAACTTTCATTTAACAGTTTCCCATAACATTTCCACACACACACACACACACACACACACACAAATCGTCAGTAAGTGTGAAGTTAGAAGTGCATCATTTGGTACTATTGGAATCTTTAGTAGAAGTGTATTTGTTAAAATGAAATACATTTCCATTAAATGAAAAATACTATTTTTTCCTGTAGAGTCCTTAACTAAACAGTACCTCTTTTACTTTTGCATGTTTCAGAATAATTGTATCGATCTTGCTCCTTTAGTAGTTTACAGGAAAATCTGCACGCTGAAGCTTTTCTTAACTTTAGTGACCCAAGAGAACTAAGTCATAGTGAACTCAAATGTAGCCTTCCCCCATGCTCCCCAATGAAACAAGTAAGCTCAAGAACACGGAAGTGGAAATTGTATGGAAGAGTTTAATTTGCTTGGTAATAGCACATCTAACTGAGTATCTTATTCCTCCTGGAGCTATATCAGCAATGCAAGAGCTGGAGGTGAGGGTGGAGAAGATACTGAGATCTTCAGTGTGCAGTGGAGTCCATGGTGTGTCACCCACGTCTGTCCTCTCTTCCTTCCAAAACCAAAGTACTGATTCCTCAGTGTCTGGGAGTACCATCAGCCCTCTCTGAGAACTGTCTTTGCAGAAAACGCAAAAGACACTTGTATCGTTCAGTCACACCTTTTGGGGGGAAGCAGACTGTATCCGAGGGTGGTGTTTTTAGGGAGATAAGTGTCTGGTATATCAACCCAAGTTGGGACAACTCTGAAAGGCTGCCTGGCTTCCATTCCATGGAGTTGGCCTAGATCTTTAGCATGAGTTGTCTATTACTGACTATAATAAATTACCACAAATGTAGGGGCTTTGAAAAGATCGTTACCTTGCATTTCTGGAGTCACAAGTCTGAAGTGGATCCCATGAGGCTAAAATTAAGGAGTCAGGAGAGATGCAATCCTGAGCCTTTTTAGCTTCCAGAGAATGCCCTGCTTCTGTGTCCCTTGGATTGTGGCCCTCTCCTCTGTCTTCAGAGCCAGCGTCTTCTCTCCTCAATACCTCTGCTTCCGTCCTTCTTTTTCCTTGACTCTGGCCCAACAGCGTCCTCCTTTTGTTGTGACAGACCTTGTGGTTGTGTAGGGCCCATTCAGGCAGATCTAGGTGGGTCTCCCCAATCTCAAGTTCCTTGATCACATCTGCAGAGTGTATGCTGCTATCTAGGTTTACATTCACAGGCTGTAAGGATTATGATGTGGGTGTGTTTGGGGCAGGGGTCATTATTCTGCCTCCCACAACTGTTGTGACTGTATCACCTACCAATTTTCCTTCTGCCCCATATTGCTGCCTTCACTCTTAAGGAAACTTCCTGCACACACTGCCCATTTCCAAGTCTCTTACTCATAGGGCACAGCCTGTTACACAGAGTAATCCTGGAAGTCGGGAGCAAAATCTGGGCCTTTTGCAGTAGAGTTACAGCTTAAGTATTCTTGAGAGTCTTGACTGACCGGAGAATTCTTTGGAAAGTAACCTTCTTAACTTTTCAGAGATGAGATCTTATTTTAAAAGCAAGGGATTAGTTTCTCCTCAGCTCCTTCATAGATTCTGCAATGTGATGCCCAACAAAATGTCAAGGACTTCAAGAGGGAAGTAGACAGGAAGAGTGTCACAGGTTGGATCTCCTGAGAAGTAGATGTGGAGAGGAAGGTAAGTCTGTAGGTTTCTTTGGAAACCCCCTTAGTGTCACCAATTACCGAGGAAGGGAAGGACTCAGGACAGGGCAGAGAGAGAAGTTGGGTTGCAGTGTCATCTCGAGAGGCAATTCAGACAATGCTATGAGGAGCTCATTGGTCCTAAAGAGAGGTCTCCAATTAGGACAAGAGGTCTGAGCCTTTATGTGCCTTTACTGGATGATCACTGGACGTGAGCTGTCCTCACAAAGAGGAAAAAGAAGCTGCCAAACTATTCTGCCAAGTGACTGCAATTTTACACTCCTATGGACCATATGAAGGTTTTCTAGCCTGATCCACATTCTTGTTAACACTTGGTATTGTCAGTTATTATTAGTATGTCCAAACCTTCTATGATGGTTAAAGATGTTTATAGCTTGTGGTTTTAATTTGCATTTTCCAAGTGACTAATGACGCTGAACATCTTTTTAATGTACTTGTTTGCCATGTTTATCTCTTTGGTGAAGTATGTTTAAATCTGTCATTTATTTTAAAAATTGTATTTTTTGTCTTCTTACTGAATTTTGAGTGCAAGTCTTTTTGCCATATAGGTGTCTTGCTGATATTTCCTTAAGTTTGTCATTTGCCTCCTCAAGCAGTGTTTTAAAGGATAGATAGGTAAGAGTGGCCTCCCTGGTGGCTCAGGGACAGATCTCAGCACTAGCAAGCTGGTACTAGTCACTAAAACCTGAGTTTGATTCCTGGCCAGGGAGCTGACCCACATGGCACAGCAGACACTTCCTGTCTTACCCACTGCTCCCCTGAACGGTGTATTTCACTACATTCACCTGCTCTGCTCCCTGCTGTCTCTGGTGAATGCTCTCATCCCCTGCACCTCTGGCCTACACCCTCATTCTTGTATGCATAAATAAATAAAAATGTATCTTAAAAAAAAAAGAGTAGGTGAGAGTAATGCTAGCTTAGTAGTTAGATTTTGAGAATGAAATAAAGAAAAAAACTAAAGTGGGAAAGCTGGAGTGGTAGAACTGTGTATCCAAGGAGTACAGTCAGGGAGATTGGCCAGTTGTATAAGAGACTTTTTTTTCCTGCTTTTGTTACTTGAGTACAGTACGCTGCCTTTATGTAGAATTACCAGAAATAAATAGAGCAAATTATAACAAGCTTGATTAGGAAACACTGAGTTCCCTCCTACTGGGGTGATTCCTGCCAGTGGAAATAGCTCTCAAGTAATGCTAATTATATGAAACAGTTGTTTACTCTATATGTAGCGAGGTGCCTGCTAAGATACTACTCAAAAAAAAAACAAACAAACAAACAAAAAAAAACAAAAAAAAATCAGCTTTAGAGAAACTCTGCTCTAGACATCTCTATATGTAGCGAGGTGCCTGCTAAGATACTACTCAAAAAAAAAAAAAAACAAACAAACAAACAAAAAAAAACAAAAAAAAATCAGCTTTAGAGAAACTCTGCTCTAGACATACCTAAATGTAGAGCTGGTCTCCTTAGTCTAGGGAGAGCCTGAATACTGTTTCTTCCAAGAAGATGAGGAACCCATTAGTGTAGCTTCAAAGTAGAACCTAAGACGAGCTGTTTGGGCCAAGTAGTTCATTTGGGAAGTGAACTCAGGATGCAGGAGTGGAGTTGTGGGGAGAATGTGATTGGGATGAACAAGCAGATTTCAGATGCGGTGGCTGATGTTACGCATACACTAGCTCTCTATACTGCCTGCTCAGTGCCCTGTGTTGGTTTGTTTTGCTCTTAATAGTGCACACCAGCAAGAGGGGCCCTTAAATTATCCCAACTGCCTTAGCTAGAGACATTGAGAGCCAGGAATGATTGGGACCAATCCCAAGCTTGATGATCCAGGGTGGCCCGGGACCAATGGCTGACCTGTGTAAGGGTGTAAAAGCCAGTTCCTGTGCCGTGAGGTGGAGCAAACTATGGTGTGACGTACATTCTAGAATTCTACAAGGCTGGGGTTCAGCTGAAGTTGCTCCATGTTCTGCTCCCCTCCCTCTGGCTGACTGACTTCTCTTAGGAGCTCTCGCTGCTTAGTAAGTCATACATCAACCCTCATTTGAGGACTTGCTTCTGGGGACAGGACAGAAACCCGAAGGCTGCATTATTGAAGTCACATCTGTAGAAAAGAGAGCCAGTGTTCTGCCAGGACTTGGTGAGAAGCATACAGGAAAAAAAAATGAAGATGGTGTGCCTTATTTTATTGAGTTGACAATTCATAACAAGATTGTATACACTGTCTTTCTAAGAAGATGAATATTAAATTTTTAAAGCATTATGGGAAATATTAATCTTTCACAGAATCCATTTCCTTGCATTTTAAACATTCTCAATGAGATAGAGCCTGAGAATGTTCATTCACCCATGTCTTAGTGTTTTGAACACTAAGGTTTTGGTAAAAACAGGATTTAATTTACATGATAAGGTAAAAGCAGAGAACTTAACAAAATTTCAATTTTCCCAGACCTTTTTATTCTCTCTGTGTAAATATAGCACAAGTTACCTCTAAGTGAAAGTATAACCGGAATAATAAATTGACCATTTTATGAACTTTAAAAAGCCTTTTAAAGATACATCCCGGAAAATGAGAAAGTGAATAACTGAATTGAAACAATAACAAATTCTTTTGCAAATCGTATGCTTTCTGATTATTTCTTTTCCAATAATTTGAAAGAGGACCTAATTAAGTTATCAACTGATGCATTATTAGATGATGCCTTCTGATGATACAACCACAATCTGCTATTTAGTATATAACGTGGAATATAGCAACTTTGCTAGAGTAAAACTATTTCTGCTCATTTACTTATCTAGTGAACAAGGTGTCTCAATGCTTGCATCTCTAAACATAATATGAATTTACTAAAACACTTTAAGAATACCAGTTGTATTATTTCATCTCATGCAAGGCTCATTCCGTGTGCAGTTTTTGGTACACTTTGGGGAGGCTGCAGTGAAGAGGGTCCCACACTGTGTAGTCTTGTTTCTTTGTTTAGCTTTCCTTCCTGGTAGACAGGAAGGTGCCACCGCCTTGTATTTCTATCATCTCTGGATTGCAGGGAGACTGGGAATCTGTCACTAATTACAGAAGAATGTGGCAGAGTCCTTGTATGACATTCTTTCTTCAGACAGAACAGAATTAGCTCCACCACTTTGAAATGACTTGGCAAGATACTTTCAATATAAGGTCAGAGTGTTTGCTGTATAATTTGGGAATTCTCAAGCACCAATGAAAATGTACTAATATATCTGTTTCCTTGATAGGTTTTGAGTACCTGATGCTTGTAACCTCTCCAATTATACATTTTCTTGGAAAGTAGCCTTTAAATTACACACTACCCATACCAACCAATCCTACAGCAATAGAGTTTATTTATTTAGTTTGGGAATAGGGATTTTCCAAGACTAACTGAACTTTATTTATCCCTTTTGTTAACACTTGATACAAATGAGAGCTCTCATCAGTGTAACTGTATTATTCATTATACTAGTTACTATCTTAGCGCTGTGAATTCTGAAAGAAACAGTGGGGAATGCTTTGCTGTTATAGTAAATTTAATTTCGAGAAGATCTTGCAATCATTGCAGGGAAAGTTTGAGAGTTAAGTTGATGGTGAACTAGACTGTTTGATTTTAAGTGCCCCTGAGAGAATGAAGTAGAGAGAAGGGGAAGAAAATAATCACGCCACATTTGACTCTGGAAAATAAACAGCTTCATCATACATCAGTGCCTAAAATATATATGAGTGAATATTAGAATTGCAAATGGATTGGGGGAGGAAAGAGTTCTGTCTGCCTTTATAGGATTTTGTTTTGCATTGGGCTAGGGGATTTCTCTTTCATATAATAAACTGAGACTGAAACCCCAACTTTCAAGTAGCAGCATGGACAAGAATGACCCTATTTCACATTGTGATTATGAAATGGACATTTTGTTGAGTATAACTTTTTAAATTACGTTAAGTGGAATCTAATGAACTTAATTGGGAAAAGAAATGACATTCATGGCAGAATACCCTTACCACAAATATATGCTATATTCCTAAATTATGGTGCCTTATGTATAAATATGTTCAGACTCCAAAGTTCTTAGAGTTGAGATGAAGGGCTAGATCCTGCTTGATTAAATGATCAAAGCTTGGGATACTGACCTTTTTTTTTTAATTAACAAATTGTCATTGTTTCACATCTTTGTAACTATTTTGAAATACAGAATTTCTCCCCTCAGGTATAGTCACTGTAGCTCTCTTACCACCACAGCACCCATAGTCCTCTACCATAGTACATTTTGCTCCCTCCCCTCTTTGTCTCTGCCTGTGGTGAATCCTCTCACCCACCCCTGTATATCTGGCTTACACCCCAGTTCTTGTATGCATAAATAAATAAAAAATATTTAAAAAATTGAATGTGATGCTGTAGCAGAGGCCACAGCTAATACTACAGTGAAATCTGAAGCTGAGGTAGGTCTGCAGGATGTTCTGATTTGGCGCCCTTGTACTGACCAGTCATGGGATCTAGGCTGCCCCCACAAAAGATATGATCTTAGGCAAAGTAACTCTTTTTAGGCTCAGGCAAGTCCCAAAGAGGGACTTAGTTGAGAAATATTGGCTGTCAAATCTCAGCTACTGGGGGAATAAGTGCTTCAGTCTTAAAAGTAGGGGGTGGTTTTGAGAGGTTCTCTAGAAAACCTACAGCACCTACTGAAATATTAGAATATCAGTATAACTAAGAGGGGAAATCTAGGTCTAGTAAAGAGCGACCTGACTTGAATTATCAGAATGAGAGTTACAGCTTCTCCCACTGTCTGTGGACCTGAGCTGGTCACAGAAACAGAGTTCCTGAATAAAGGGGCTATTGGGTCACCTGAGAGAAGGATCCCTGTGACATGCCAGAGACTTTTACATAAATTTTCTTCTAGACCTCTATCTAGGAAATTGAAGCCTTTTATTAGAGTGGCATGGACTGGAGAATGGAAATAACCACATCAGGGATTTCTTGATAGAGGTTCACAACACCCTGGTGTTCTCAGATGTTGATGTGGGCCACTGAGGAGCGATTAGGTGAACAAAGGAGATTTAACACCAGACTGTGATGGTTTACCCAGTTTGAAAATCATGGCTGGCTGAACCAACTCACCTTATGGTGGAACCCCCACATTGGCTTGTGGGAATGGCTGAGTGAAAACCCCTCAAACTTCCCTCTCTTACCAGGACCATAAAACAAAAACAGTATTACTTTGCTGAGTAACTAGAAATCTTGATATCACCATTTAAAAGATAGTGGAAATGGCCCTCCCTTGTGTCACAGTGGGTTAAAGCACAGCACTAAGAAGTTAAAGCCACTTCAGCATGAGTTTGATTCCTGCCCCAGAGGTGATCCACATGGCGCGGCAGACCTCCTGACATGCTTGCTGCTCCCCTCAGCAGTGTACTTCATCAGTCTGCCTGTTCTGCTCCCCACTCTGTCTCTGGTGAATCTTCTTACCGCCCCTGCACCTCTGGCCTGTACCCAAGTTCTGTATGCATAAATTAAAAAAAAATCTTTAAAAGATGGTGGGAATGATTCCTATCACATTTCCACTTAATTTTCCTGCTTGTCCCATGCAGAAGACCTATAATACATTGTTAGTTGGCTGTTGAATCTCAGTTCAGCGACTGCTGCAGGTGTGGTGGCTTTCCTAAACCAGTTACCACAGCACTTAGAGCCCACTTTTGCAGTAGAAACTTCTTTTGTCCTTTACGGAACAACATCTTCCCTCTTTTGCTGCTCAGTCTAGCCAACACTCTTGTAGCTTAATTCCATGTATAGCATTTTCCTTGTGCTTGAAACACTCAGTGATGTATTTTCTGAGAAGCAGGTTAAAACAGATGATCAGTCAGGGTATTTATTTATATTCAGGGAAGGGGTGAAAACAGGGTTAGGTTGAGGGAAAGATTTGACCGTAGTGTTATCCCAACCAAAATCCAAGTCACCCCAACATGGAACACCGAAGCTGGGATGGCCCTCCAGAGTTGTCCCAAGATGTAGTGATTGGCTTGTATTCCATCTGTTGACTAGTATAGGGGCATGACCTTGCACATGGGACCCTAACTCGAAGCAATCAATGCATGGGACTGAAAGCAGAAGGTTATCTACTGCTAACATGCTCAACAGCTGGGGAAGAAGCCCTCTAGTGCTCAGTTGAGATCTGCACAAATCCCAGCCTCTAGTAGAAGAAGGGAAGGAGGCAGGATGTTAGAATGAGGCAGCACCTGTGGTGGTAAGGCAATCTCCATCTGAGGGTCAGCTCCTTTTAGGAGGGCTAGGAGAGGTCTGATCAACCCTCCTTAGTGGCTAGTCCCATACCGGAAGTGATATTCCCCCCACCCCCGTGATTGGGGCTTTGTATTTTTCAGTTGTACACGTACTTATTATGTAGAGCCAGAAGATAAAAAGAGGAATATTTATGCGCACACATGTAACAGAGTGACAATGAGCTCTGTAATTGTATTAGTGTTCTCTTGTTTCCCAAACTGTTTTCAGAGGAAAATCTCCTAAAACAGCTCCTTTATGGGTGCAATGAATATTTTCCTTTGTGACTGTACTTGTCAAAACAGCCTCTGCCACATCCTCTTTCCATAACCCTGGCACTCTGGTTTTCTTGAGAGAAGGAGAAATGAGGGCTAATGAGCGATAGCAGGGAAATGGAGCTCAGAAAAAACAGCTGAAGGGATGCCTTGAAGACTTCTTGAAAGCAAACTTGACCATTTTGCACCTTTCTTTAAAATGTATGGAAATGATACAATTAGTTGGAGAGCTGAATTCCCCCTCCCGCTTTTCTAAAAAAAAAAAAAATGAACAGTGTGAAAATACTTTCCACAGTATTTGAGCTGAATATAAAGAAAATCCCTAGAAAAAAGGGAGATAATGTTATAGATGACAGGGGGCAAGGGCATGAGGAATGTATCAGGAATGTTGCGACAGATTTCAGTGGCGCAGTAAAAGAAATTTACGAACAAGTGACTGGGAGAAAGAAAAACTCAGAATGAAGAATGATATCAAATTTGCTGGTGCCTGCACTGACAAGGTAGTGGAGGAAGAAAAATAGCGTATGTGTGAAATCTGAGATACACTACCTCAGAATAGAGGTGTTGATGGAGTTGGCTTCTGCGTGATACCATTCCATGGGCCCTGGAAGTCGCTCCTACCCCCTCTCCTTGTTCATTGCCCCTCACCCCCCACAGTATCTTTGAAATTCTCAGCCTGACATTATTATATATTATCCCCCCCATAATTGTATTTTGAAGCTTACAGCATCTGGCACTAAGCTAGGTTTGTGGCTTTATTCTGAAGAAAATTCACGTTATTATGAAAATGTGAATCCTGTTGGGGGTGGGAGTGTGGCCTTGCATGGCCAGTGGGGGGTAGTGCTTGTGGCTTGTACTTTCTGGCTGCTGGAGAGAGCTGGGTGTCAGCTGTGGGATGTCATCAAGAAGGGTGCTAAAAGGGCAGGAGAGGTGGCCCTCCCTGGTGGCGCAGCGGGTTAAAGCACTGAGAAACTAAAGCCACTTCCACATGAGTTCGATTCCCGCCTGCCCCGGAGGTGACCACGTGACGTGGCAGACCTCTCCTGACCCGCCCACTGCTCCCCTCAGCAGTGTACTTCGTAGATCTGCCTGTTCTGCTCCCCACTCTCTCTCTGGTGAATCCTCTTGTGGCCCCTGAGCCTCTGGCCTGTACCCCAGTTCTGTATGCACAAATAAATAAACCTTAAAAAAAAAAAGGGCCCGAGAGGACTATGAATGGTCACAAGGGAGCTGCACTACTTCCTGTGTTCCAACACAGCTTCAGCCATGGAGAAATAGTGTAGTGGGATCAGTATTGTGAGGGCGAGTCCCATGCTGGTCCACACTGAGCTTATTTTTATGGCTAATGTGATGATATTTATTACCATATAGGCCTACTCCACAAGTTCAAAAGTCTAACTTTTGTAATCATGTAACTATAAAGCACAGGTTTACCACTGTTATAAGTAGGAAATATCTCTCCCTTAGTTCTACTATACTGAGACAGAACTTTCATTTTTTTATGTTTCTTTCTAATATTTGTTCTAAAATAGATATATGTTTTAAATAACTTGGTAATTACAGAACAATAACTGTTTTAATTAATTACATAAAAGTAACTTCCCATGTTGTTACACAGGTTATAGATTGTTTGTATGTTTGTAGAAACAAATACCCAGTTGTAAACAATAAATCTGAAAGACTTTAATAGTATGGATGCAAGTCAGGGGTGCCGGAAATGGTAGTGATGTGTGTTTGGGTCCTCATCCTTTCAAAGACTCAGATACAAGGAGAATGTTACATTTGGAAATACCAGGGCTAAAGCCAACTTTCAGTTGTTCATTCTGTCCCATGCTCTAGCCTTATTGTTAAATCTTTTGAAGTTACTTTTGAAATACGTTTTTGCAGAGAAAACTGCCAAGTCCTTTGCCACGTCTGAAGCAGATCTAGTCCACTGTCACAGTGGTGGAGTGACAGCCTTTGTCTCCCATGTTACTATGAACTCTGTCTCAGCTCAGATACTTGGCAAGAGTATGTGCATGTTTTCTAACAGTTCCTTGCTCTCAATTTTAGATGTCTTTATCACCCACTCATTTTAAAAAAATAATATAATAGTTTATTTTTACATCATTTTGTGCCTTTTTTAATCCCTGTGGACTTCCCATCACCAAATCATCCGTGTGCCATCACCATAGTCCAGTGCATTTCCCTCCCCCCACTGTTTTTGATCCCATTCCCCACTCCATCCCCACAAAATGTCTCTGGTATATAGTTGTTCATTATTATTATTATTTTCTCCCCTGGTCCTTTATACTCCTGCTGAGTGAAACCATCTGGTATTTTTCCTTTTCTTTCTGGCTTATTTCACTAAGCATGATCTTTTCCAGCTCCATCCATGTTGCTTCAAAAGGCATGTGTTTATCCTTTTTGATTTCCGAGTAATATTCCATTGTGTATATGTACCACATCTTTTTAATCCAGTCATCTACTTTTGGGCATTTGGGTTGTTTCCATGTCTTTCCATTTGTAATAAACATCACCCACTCATTTTTATTGGATTCAAAAAAGTAAAGAAACAGAGGAGAGCAACTGGAAGGGTATTTGAGATACTTGACACGCATTCTAGGTCACATTTTGGAGGAATGAGTAAATTGAGGTGCAGACAGTGGACATGGAAACTACGGAGGCTATACTTGTTGAAATAGTTCTTCAAAGTATCTTGAGGTCACTAAAAAGAAAAGACCCAAGAGAAAGAGTTACAAAAGAAAAACCCAAGAGAAAGAGTTACAAAAACCCTGTAATCACTGTGGAAGCAGAGGCCATGATTTTTTTGTAATAATTTAGTGAAGACTCTGTATGTACATAATTACATGCAAAATTAAATTAGACTCCAGTTTCCTAATTCCTCAGGTCTAGCTAAACAACTACTCTGATTTAGTCAGAATTCTAAAGAAAGGAAAGCCCATGTTTTTCTGCTTCACATCTACTTTCTGTGATAGTTAATGACAAATCCCTATTTTTTATGAAGATTTATTTTATTGTATAAAGATTTATTTTATAAAGATTTATTTATGGGTACTAGCCAAAGGGGTGAGGATTGGGGGTGGGGGTGTGAGAGGATTCACCATACAGAGTGGGCAGCAGGCAGATCTGCTAAAATACAGAGGGAGCAGCAGGTGAGAAAGGAGAGGTCTACTGCACCATGTGGTCAGCTCCCTGGCTGGGGATCGAACTCGTGCTACAATGGCTGTGGATAGCTTCACAGTGCTGTGCTTAACCCCTTGTACCACCAGGGAGGCTTAGATACCTATTTTTGTTTTTTAAGAGACATTTATTAGGTGTCTTCTGTATGGCATTTTCCATTAGGTTATAAATACAAAAAATTTGACCTTCACCTCTTACTAATTTCAATTCCCAGCCAACTTAACTCTGCTGATTCACCTAGGCAAACCCCCACCTCTGCTGTGGCCAGAGACCATACCCATTCTTCTGATGGATTGTTTGAGAATTAATATCGCTCACATGTTTGCACATTCTCTTGCACTCTTTCAAAGAATCAGTGTTTCTTGAGATCTAGAACCTAAATTTAAGGTTCTGCCCATTTAAAATTCACCTATGATGATTAATCAGAGTCTCCCTGGTTGTGCAGGGGTTCAAGTCTCAGCTCTGTCAAGCTATTGCAAGCCACTGCAGCCTGAGTTCTATCCCCAGCCAGGGAGGTGACCCACATGGTGCTGCAGACCTCTTCTGTCTCGCCCACTGCTCCCCTCAGCACTGTGTTTTAGTAGATCTACTGTTCTGCTTCCCATTCTGTTTCTGGTGAATCCTCTCATACATTGTACCTTTGCCCTCACCCTAGTTCTAGTATGCATAAATAAATAAATATTTTATTGTGATCAATCAGTCTAGTTTTAGTAAGTATGAAATCAAGCAATTCCTGGGAAATTATTTTTCGGATTCCTGCACCCAAATCTCCAACACCATACACTAACTAAACCAGAAGAACAAAATGTTACAAGAAGTTCCATGTGAAGGAAAAACTGGGTTCGTATAGGTTTTTATATCTATTCCAGGTCTGTAAATCTCTCATTTAATTCAGAATATCATGCTATGGACAAGATTAATCATACATGTACAAGGCAATATTTACAAAATATGAGTTGCTGTGTTATCTTTGCTGTAATCATCAGATACATTTGTAAACAGATTTTATAGACAAATATAATCTTTCTCATATAAATGTTTGCCTACTTCACCCTTTAGATGATATCAAATGAAACTCTATTTTCAACAAATTGTAATGTTTAGAGGCCAGGGTGTACATTAGAGGGATTATCTTGATAAAGAACTAATTTGAATTCTTATATTAGTCAGGCCTCAATGGGAAACAGATTATGTTCTTGAATTAGGGTAATTCAAGGAGAAATTGATAAAGGCACTATTCATAAAGATGTGGGCAGTGTATAGGGGAACCATAAAAGATATTGCAGGAACCACAAGCTTTAGCGCTAGTAACTGCGTAGTGCTGCATAGATACTACTGCAGGATCTGAAGGAAGATGAGAAAGCACTTCCTACGACCCACAAGATGATTCTTGTAAAGGTGGTTTCCTTTATTTGAGAAAGCCATCCTGCTCAAGGCAAAATGGAAGGACAAGGAAGATGTTGAAATCGTTTATACAGATTAGGCTTTCAAGTCAAAGAGCAAGATGGAGAATGATGGAGGGCAAATGAACGGCATCCTGGCCCACCTTCCCCATTAATTATAAATTACTGCAACTCAGGCTGTAGAACAGGCATTACACAGTCATACTTTGGCTCGAGTCATACTTCCCTTTTTGTGGATTTATTAAAAAATCTTTTTTATGCTTCTGTTAAGACCCTATTTTGTAGGCCCTCCCTCGTGGCGCAGCTGGTTAAAGCACAGTACTGAGAAGTTAAAGCCACTTCCGCATGAGTTTGATTCCTGCCTGCCTCGGAGGTGACCACATGGCAAGGCAGACCTCTCCTGACCCACCCGCTGCTCCCCTCAGCAGTGTACTTCGTCAATCTGCCTGTTTTGCTCGCCACTCTGTCTCTGGTGAAGCCTCTCGCCGCCCCTGAGCCTCTGGCCTGTACCCGAGTTCTGTATGCACAAATAAATAAATCTTAAAAAAAAAAAGACCCTATTTTGTACCAGTTTATATTTAGTGTGAACAAAACACAAAATCCCCACCGTCATTGAGCCTATAGTGTATCAGTGGCCATTTCTGTTAGTCAGGAGTCATTTGGCTACAAGAGAACATCACCCACATCAGAAATTAAAAAACAGAAGATTGTGAGAAAACCTTCTCAATTGTAAATATCATCAACTCTCTGGGCTGTCTGTTATAGTTCCTCCTCTTCCACCTCTGCCCTCCCCCCCGACGCCATCTCTCTTCCCATACTTTCTGTTCACTACACAAACAATGTAGTTGTACTTCTATCACTTTTGAATCTGTTCCTCCCTTCTCTGTATTAGGCAGGTTTCAGTTTAAGGCTCTTATTTTCTCTCTGTGCATGTTCAATTTGCATTTACCTTGGTCTCTACTCTGCTTCCAAACATTTATTGTTAAAGAACTCTCTAGTACACCCTCACCCTAAAAGTGGTCATTCATGTGACAGGTGCTCTGTCTTTGCCACATCTGTTCATCCATTCATTCATTCTTTAAATATTCATTCTAATATTTATTGAGTACCATTACACCAGAGGTCAAGAAAAAGGTCCCATGGAATGATACAACACAGTTCGTTCACTCAGGTTGGCTTTCAGTCTGGATGGGATAGGCATATGATGAGCTACAAGCTGTTGAAAGTGTTAGCAGGTGGATCAAACCAAAGCCAGAGTTCAAGGCCATAGCCTCCAAAAGAGAGTGCTTAATAGGTGAGAGTCTAGACTAACCAATTTGCAAAGTGGGTAAAAAATGGTAGCATGACGACTAAGCTGGAACCAGGATCTAGGTTCTCCAAGAAGAACTTGGTGTGTCAGAAAGTGCATTCAGATTTCTGCACACAGTAAACATTGACCAAGTGCCCACTCTTACAAGGGGGTAGACCTTGCACTCCAATGACTTTATGCATTTGCAAAGTTAAAATAGGCAGTTCTTAATAGTTTCTTGATCGTTTACATGCACTACCTTATTGTGAAATAAGGGAAAAATGAAAATGTTTGGGAAAGGTAGCTCTTTAACCTGTTGTTTGAAAATGAAATGCAAGAATTCAACATATGTAAATATGGAAGACCATGTGGAGTGTACACATGTATACGCACACCCATGTTTTGATAGGATATTGAGAAGTTACAGGGGTCTGCGTGCCTTAACTAATCTACTTGTGCTTTGAGTGTAAGGTGTGAAATTATAGTCTGTTCCTTCATCCTTTTTCTAAACCCTTGTTTGGAGTACCACAGCTTGAATGCTACATGAACTGACATTTGAAAAGAGAATTCCTTGCATCCAGTATTGCCCTGCATCCAGTGGTATCTTGGATTTTCATGGGTTTGGTCAAGAGCAAGCCCTTTTGGAATTAATCTTCCTAGGGTCTAGGCACTATATTATTATTTCACTTTAGATCAGGGTTTTTACACTTGGAAAGCACATAGAACTGCCTGCAGACTTGATTAGAAATGCATAACTGTAGTCTACTCCCCCACAGAGATCCAGCAGATCGCAGGTATATTGGTTTCCTAGAATTGCCATGACAAAATATCACTAACTGGATGGCCTTAGCAACAGAAATTTATTGTCTTACCATTCTAAGGGCTAGAAGTCTGAGGTGGAAGGTCTCAGTGTTACCAAACTCCCTCTTAAGGCCCTAGGGAAGGTTCTGTCTTCTAACTTCTGGTAACTCCTTGGCTTGTGGCACTATAACTACAATTGTCACATGATGTATATGTACCTTGAGTGAGTGTCTGCCTCCAAGTTTCTCCTTTGAGGATACCAGTCAAATTGAATTATGGACTTGCCATTGTCCAACTTTAAGAATTATGTAACCACATCTGCACTGACCTTATTTCCAAGTTAAATCACTTTCTGAGGTACTGGTTTAGGACTTTGAATGACAATTTTAAAGGGAACACAATTCAACCTATCACAATGGATCATTTACCAAGAACGAGCATTTTTACATGCTCTGTTGGGAGCCTCTTTGAGTCTCTACTTACACCTTTGGTCCCATTTGTACTCTAGTAGCCTAGAGTTTCGTGGAGTAGGTGCTCACCCCCAGTCTGCACCACGTAGGTCTTTTTGCCCTAGTTTCTCTGATATGGTAGCATGGAATGCCTGCTGCTCAGCCTTGAAGTGGGAATAAATGAGAAGTATAGAGCAGTTAATATCCCATGGGTCACCTTTGACCACTGGGAGGTGAAATGTAATGAATAAAAGCTGTTCTCTCTCATCCTCAGATGAATAGGTCTAATACCCATTCCATGAGGGTCTTTAGGGATCTCTGCAAAGATTAACCACAGTACAGTAGCAGTGACCAGCTTGATAATGCATTGTGGTATTGTTTTGTCCTCCTTCCCTTATTTTTCCAGTTCCTTGCTCCTGCTCTCTGTTCACTTCCAAATAATCTTTTCCTCAGGCTCTTCTTATGGGGGACTGGGACCTTGACCTAGGATCCAAGTTTTCCAGGTGGTCCTGATGTGAGTGATCCACAAACCAGTATTTGCTACATCCTCGAAAATTCTGTCCAAACAGAATGAGCTGAAACCATACTTCAATGTGTGTTTTTAAGAATGTACCCATACCACCTTGTTTTCATTAATTGCAGAAATACATGAGAAAGATCCTGAAGTCAGGAGAGGAGGGGGTCTGTATGAACAGAACTTCAAATCCACAGTAAATTTCAGAGCGAATGACTTCCTGCGACAGAAGCCAAAGTTTGTCCAGACACTATGGCTAGTGCTGTCTGTCCTCACCACTAGCTGATATCTGGGTGATGGATCAATGCAACTCATTTCTCGAAGCCTTATTAATTGTGTTTACTGAGAAAATTTACTTTTTGGCTCCTTAAAATGGTGGCTCATACGCTGCTCCCCCTTTATGAATTAGTGTGCTTCTAGGCTCCTGAGGTAAAAAGGCCAGCAAACTAATAACCTGTAAGAGGTTCAGACATGATAATCTCCCTGCTCTGGCCCCTGAAAATAGGGATCATGCCATTGAGAACCCTAGGCCTGTCTTAAAGCTTCATTTGAATCAGCCACCATTTTACAGTCACTTTTAACTTATTAGAACAGATATTCCAACTTGGTCTTTCTGGTTTTGCCTGCTACTCAGTTGATTGGATGGTCAGTTCTCCTTGGGATTGACTCAGCAGTTTAGAAAGTCAAGCAATTATTAGCAAGAACGACCAGCTCAGCAGAAAGGGTGACAATTCTGAGCTCTGAATAGCAGGATTTAAAATCATGCCGGAGATTGTCAACCCTATGTGCTCACTCATAGTTGTGGAAAAACAATCTTGGAGGGAGAAAAGAAATAATGAACTAAAAAGGATCAATGCAAAAGTGTGTGTGTGTGTGTGTGTGTGTGCATGTATTTATGTATAAAATGAGAGCATTATCTTAGCCAAAGATAAAATATTAATGCTCAGTAGACTGGCTTAGGAATCGATGAATCAACATGGAAGAAGAAAGAGAACAAAATAAGAACAAGACAAGTGCAGATCAACTGGCTTGCACCTAAATAAAGTCCCTAAATCTGCTGGGAGTGGAGTCAACCTTTGAATGGCTTTCACACTACTCTTTCATACTGCCTTTGAAATGGCTTGGACGTGGGTGTGTTTGGGTTCATGCCATAGCTTCTCCATTTCCCAAGTGCCAGCCTGTCACTTCACCTCTCTAGTGGCACTGCTCTGCAGGATTGCGAGGATTAGATGAGAAAATGTGTCAGAGGTACCCAGCTCACTTCTTAGTATAGCCATCCAGTAAATGATGTGGTAACTGTTACAGGAAAATTATGTATAATATACACATGTTACATCTTGAGATATTGTGTAAACAATCTTAGTTTCTGAAATACCTAGAGGAAGTAATCATGCATCAGTCACTGAGCATGGACCCCAGAGAGAGAATTGGGGGGCAACCCACTGTGTATAAGAAATGGGTAGATGTATGCATTTGTGTGTATACTTATAATGTCATATATACATGCTTATTTTTTTTTTTTTTTATTTTCAAAAGTCCTTTTAGGTCTGTTCTTTGGCCTGTTCTTTTTTCCATGGTTGTAGTATCTTAGACCTGTGAGGTGTGTTGATAAGTTGTGCGGGAAGAAGGAAGGTTAAAGTGACTGCTTTCTGTAGCATCACTTTATCTGGTGATCATAGATTTAAAGGGGATGTTCTAAAGCTGATTAGAAAGAAGCTTTTTGCATGAGGGGGATTTGTCAACTGAATCTCTTTGTAGGGGTTAGTTGACTGGGCTATTTCCTGATGGAAACTTGGACTAGATTTTTTCTCTTGTGTTGTGCCTATTTCTTAGAGAAGTCTCTTTCCAGTAGCTTCCCTTGAGGGTAAAGGACAGCATTCTGGGAGCAGAGTAGGGAAGAGATCTGGGGAGAATCTGGCATCAGTATTGATATACTTGCTTTACGTGTGGCCATCTTGACTGAACTGGAGGACCCCAGGCACAGAGTCCTACTTTTTGTCCTTTGCAGAGAACAGATTTCCAGTGATGTTCTGTGGAAGATGTTTCAAAGAATGAAAGGAGTTTCAAATAGTGAGGAGTATATCGGGGGACCTGGTTGCTTCCTAAAAACTTTAAACTCTTCTCCTTTACATTGTATCTTTCTTTCCCCCTCTCTTCCCACTTTTAGAGGTATATAATACTGCCTTGGGGATTTTGGTATTTGAATCGATGCACAGTTGATCTTGAATGACATGAGTTTGGACCACTTAAGTCTGTTACAAGGTAAAATGAGGGATACCCCAGGACTCCCAAACCTATTGCTCTACATGGGTTCTGCTATCTGCTGCATAAAGATGAAACAGATTGTGGTGCATAAGACCTTCAATAGAAAATAGCACAATTATTGTGCTATAGAAAGAAAAGAAGGAATGGAGTTGAAATAGTTTCCAGTTTCAAACCCAAAGCTACCGATCCTCTTGTGGGTAAATGCCCAGCCAAACAGTATTGGCCCAGAGCAGGGCCACTGAGACCCAAAATCTTGCTAGAAATCCAAGGTACCTCACGGTAGGGGACTCACAGGAAAGGGCAGAGGGGGCAAAAGCGGCCAGGAAAGTCTGGAAGGAAAAGAACAACATAAAAGTGCAAGTCAAGGCCCTCCCTGGTGGCGCTGCGGGTTAAAGCACTGCACTAAGAAGCTTAAGCCACTTCTGCATGAGTTCGATTCCTGCCTGCCCCGGAGGTGACCACATGGCACAGCAGACCTCTCCTGACCACCCGCTGCTCCCCTCAGCAGTGTACTTTGTCGATCTGCCTGTTCTGCTCCCCACTCTGTCTCTGGTGAAGCCTCTCGCCACCCTGAGCCTCTGGCCTGTACCCTACCCCAGTTCTGTATGCACAAATAAATACATCTTTTTTTTTTTTAAAAAGTGCAAGTCAAGATAATGGCTGCCATTGTCATCCTCCTCATGGATCTGTCACCCATGTCTCTGTCTCTTTGAGGTGTCTTGTTCCATGTGCCCCAAAGCCCAGATACAAATCCAAGACCAAGAAGCAAGCGTGGCTGCTACTTCACACGTCTCCTGCTCCATATCCTCCTCCAGATCTCCTCTTCATGTCCCCAGGTTTTCTCTTCTTCCAACTCACCCCTCCTCTTCCCACCTCAGTCCTCCTCCCATTCTTTTCTAGCTTCATTTCCCTGCCCAGCTCCACCCTTCCTTAGGGTGGGCCAGGGAACCTCGAGCCTCCCCTTTCCTGGGGATTACACTGTTACAGGCCCACTTGTATGCAGGATTTTTTTTCCTGTCTGGTTGGTCCCACATTGACAAATTTATCCAAACCACACACGTAGGTTGGCTGAGTCCCAACATGAAGAATCTGCATTTATGGAGGGCTGACCATATGTGGATTTTCTCAATCACATGGGTGGGGGTGGGGTGGGGCCGGCACCTTAGCACCCACGCCCCCATGTTTTTCAAGGGTCAGTCATTCTTTGTGTTGTTTCCTTGCTACTGGTTTCAGATTTGTTTCTGTTTGCCAATCAGTGCTCTAGTTTACAAAGTTTTATTGCTGCTGTCTCCTGGCCTCGGTATCCAGCACTTGTGGTTTGTGCCCTTGAAAAATGTTATCAAGACAATTTTATTTAATTTGCTATCTTCATGTATGTATATACACTTTCATTATGACCTGATTAAATCTGTCAATGTGGAAGTTTCCTTTTTTTGATCCAGATAATAGTCACTAAAACAAAGCTGAAGTATGCAAAATACAAAAGGTGGAGATAGAGGAAGACGAGTTGAAAAAGAGAAAGAAATGATTGTGTGTATTGGACTGTTTATGAGAACCTACACAAACCCTTTGTCGGACTCTGGCATCATCTGGTTCTCACTCTGAAGTTCTGCCATGAACTTCAGAGAACAAGGAAATGACAAGCATTGCTCTGATGATGAACTTGGCTTTGCAAGTTGATTCTCAGTCAGGCACCAGTGTTCTGGCTTCCCTAGTAAAAGCTTGGCAAATAGATCGTAGTTCCTATCATCAACTGTGATCCACACTCCCTTATTTCCCCTTCCTACACCACACCGGAAATGCAGCAGGAGGGAGGAGAAAAATGCAAGCCAAACCTGATTCTTTCCAAGGTTGCTGTCGGGTCCTTTCATTGCCAGCGCCATTCTGCCGCATCTCTTTGTTTCTTCACTTATTATCTTGAAAGCAGAAAATGAACAGTATTTCATATGTTTCTGAAATCCAAACTTTTTATTTTTTTGGAGATTTATTTATGTATGCATACAGAACTGGGATACAGGTGGGTGAAATGTGGTGGGTGAAATGATTCGACAGAGACAGAGTGGGGAACAGAACATGCAGATGTATTGAAATACACCGCTGAGGGGAGCAGTAGGCAGGTCAGGGGAGGCCTGCCACTCCATGTGGGTCACCTCCCTGGCTGTGGATCAAACTTGTGCTGCAGTGGCTTCAGAGAGCTTCATAATGCAGTGCTTTAACCTGTCGCGCCACCAGGGAGAGCCCCAAACTTTCAAAAATTGTTTGCCAATCTCCCCAGTGTGCACTAAACTCTACCACCTAATCCCTGGGGCAAGAAGCTATCATTTAATCCCTCTGGCCCTCAGTTTTCTCCATCAAAATCATACAAAGTGATGAGAATCTGTTACCTCCTTCTCAACTTTGATAATAATCTCTGTATCTGTATTCATAGGAATTTCATTTGGGGAACTAAGTAGAAAAGCAAGATGTTAGTATAGTCCTCTTACTAGATTTTTGCTAATAGACAAAAGGTGAAATCCATTAACTGACGTCCTAGTATGGGAATAAGGCAGACTAGAAGTGAAACTTGAGAGATGTAATAATCGTTCATAGTACTAATTGTAATATCTGAGGGCCAGGAGACCAGCCTTCAATTCTGACTCTACAGCTGTGTAAGTGGGTGATTTCACTAGGTCTAGTCTTCCGTTTTCTCAATCTGTACATTTAGGAAATTCTCCGAGGTCCTATGGTTTTAGCATTTTTTTTTAAATGATTCTGTGACATGGAAAAGGAAAGATTTGTCTATGTTTGAAAATGTAATTATTTTTGATAATGCCACTTACTAACTACTATGAATTGTTTCTGTGTGTGTTAGGCATTGAGCTGAGTAATTTACATACATTACAATTTCTGAGTGATGTAGTTCTTTATCTGAAAAGCAGGTAAACAATTTTAACAAAATTGTATATCTAATAAAGAGGCAAAAGCATCATGTGAACTCAGCCTAGTAACCAATAGATTTTTGATCAGAGAACTAGTAACTAGTTTAAATTTCAAGAGTATTCTAAGAGTATTCTAGCCCATCCCTTTTAACACGCAAAGAAACAGAAGAGTAGATGCCTTATCGTAGTACTCAGTGTATGTATAAACTTGAGAAGTCACTCCCTTTCCCTAGTTTTCTGGGTCTCAAAGTACAGGGGTTTTTTGTTTTGTTTTGTTTTATCAATGTCCCAGGCTGCCTTGCTCAAGAAGAATTGCCCAAAACTGGTTTGTAGCTGTGTCTTTCCAGAAATAAGTGCTTAGAATACAAGGGAAGTAATGTGAGCCCCTTGGAGAAAGGCAGTTTTTCAGACACTCTGACCTCAGCATGTCTGAAATGCCCTTTTCTATATGTGTGATTTTGAGACATGATTGGATGTGACTTTTTTGTTTTAAATGAAACACTGTTTCCCAGAACCTTATACTCTGGGCTTAACTCCATTCAAACTAGTGTGCATAATACTCATTTTTAGTGAACAAGCTTAGCCACATTGTATCTGTAAGAGCACCTGCCTTGCCTTGTAAAAGTTTATGCCAAGTGTTAGTGTTTTCACTGGGCTGACATTATGCCGCCTTGTATTTTTCCAGTATGCAAGTTCTTTGTCCCCAGTGAGCCACTAACTGAAGAAGTTAAGGCTGATGGCTTTGCTATGTTATTTAATCTTGGACTGTCTTGGACCATTTGTGAATAGCAAAGCAATAAGAGACAAAAACAGTTATGTAGGAAGAAAAGAGGGGGAAAGAAATAAAATATAAATGTTTTCTTTATACTCTGGGTTATAGCTGAACAAATGCCTTCTTTGCAGCCTACCTCCTTGTCGCCACTATTATTATAGAATAGGATGTTACATGATATTTTAATATTTGATGTAAAATAAATCAAAAAAATTACAAAATTATGTATTATGGTTTCTATCGTGCAACAATGAGCTTTCATAATGAAAAATAACTGGAAGGTAACATTTGAAAATAAAAATAGTTTTGAATTATGGGTACTTATATCTGCTCTCAACATGCTTATTAATTCTTATATGGCCTTTTAATTAAACAAGTACAGAGCTTTTAAATGGTTCCTCAAGTAGAAAAATGGGCAGAGGATACAGCAAGCAATTCACAAAATCAGCAAAAAGAAAAAGACCAATAAGCATGTCAAAATTGCACCATTTTATTTATGTGAAAATGTACATTTTTGATACTTAATTTTTTATGTGTCAGCTCGGTAAGGCCACAGAGTGCCCAATATCTGGCCAAACATTAATCTCCATGTGTCTGTCTGAATGTGTATGAGAAAAACCACTTGAATCCAGAGAATAAGTAAAGCAGATTATCAACACCAACATGGGGAGGTCTCATTCAGTCAAAGACCTGAACTGAGCGAAAAAGACTGAGTAGGAGGGAATTCCTCCTGCTGAACTTCTTGAGCTGGAATCAAATTTCTTTTTTTCCATGACTTTGGAGTTGGCCTGTAACATGGATCCTGTTGGGTCTCCAGCTGATTGATTTCTGGGTTAGAATATAGACCATTGGCCCTGGACCTGGATCTCCAGCTTGCTGATTGCAGATCTTGGGTCCTTGGGATCTTAGCAGTTTCCATCATTGTAGGAAGCAGTTCCTTCTAATCTACCTCTCTCCCCTGTCTTCTCTCTTTTCTCTGGAGGATGCTAACAACATTCTAGTGACAATAATACATTATTTCAGTCTGTTGTGTTACTTTTCTTAGGCTGCTGCAATAAAGTACCACACACTGGATGGCTAAAACAATAGTAATTTATTGTAATACTTTTCTGGAGCCTACATGTTCAAGATTAACAAGTCAGCAGGCTTGGTTCCTTCTGAGTGTTGTAAGGAATAATCTCTTCCATGGCCTCCCCCTAGCTTCTGATGGCTTGTTGGCAACCTGCAGCATTTCTTGACTTAAAGGAAGCATCAGTCTCATCCAGCACCTGCAGTTACCTTTACATGGTGTTTTCCTATGTGTGTCTATGTTCACTTTGTCCTTTTTGTAAGGGTACCAGTCATATTGTAGTTGAGGCCCCTCCTGCATTCTAGCTGTACTGTAAGTAGTTGTATATGCAGTGAGCCTATTTGCTAGGAAGGAAGGGTACATTCTAAAGTACTAGGAGTTAGCTTTCCAACACATGAACTTTAAGATGACACAATTTGACCTATAAAATTCCACCCTCGGGCTCTCACAAATTCGCGTTATATGCAGACTCCATTCTTCCCATGCCAACATCTCTAAAAAGCTTAACTTATATAGCAACAGCTCTTAAGTGCAGTATCTCATCTAAAATATCATCTAAATCAGATATGGCTTAGACTTGGAGTATGATTCATCCTGAGGCAAAGCTCTTCTCCAGCCGTATATTGGTAAACCCAAACAAGTTATCAGCTTCCAAAATACAAGATAAGAAAGACAGAGGATATATAATACCATCCTGAAAGGGAAAAATGGGAAGGGAAGATAGTGTCAGGTCCCAAGCAAGTCTAAAATCTAAAGGGAAAATTCAAGACTTGAGAATAATCCTCTTTGGCTGATGCTCTGTCTTCCAGGAACTGGGCAACCATTTTGCTTTCTGGGCAAGATCAATGCCTCTGTTCCTTAGACTTGTGCCCTCCAAGCTGGTGATACTAGTGACAGCACCACCTCTTCACACACATGCCTGTTCTCAAAGTCATTCATCTAATTCATATTCTGTAGTCTCAACCCCCGATAGAATGTAACCTTGTTACTCCAGTATGACTCATATCCTTATAGAAAGGAGAAAATGGACACAGACACACACAGAACACCATGCAGAAGTGGGATAGACCTGATGCTTCTACAGCCAAAAAATGCCATAGATTGCCAATAAGCCATCAGGAGAGGGATGGAATAGACTTCTTTACAGTGCTCAGAAGAACTGGGATCTACAGACTCTAGAACTTGCTGTAGCAAATTCTGTCAATACATTTTTGTCACTTAGGCCACACAGGGTTAGGTACTTTAGTATGGCAACCCCAGCAAACTGATACACCTGTTCTATTAGAAAAAAATAAAAAGACAAGTCAAATCCACTATTGGCACAGCTACCAATAAATGGAAAAAGTATGACTGGGTACTTCTTAGGAAGCATTTTTGGGAATGAACCGTAATAGAAAGTTCTGTGTGTCTGTGGATTCAGCAGCATACTTGCATGAGTATTTAAGACAGGATTATTAATATATAGCTATTGATAAGTACAAAATTTCAACAATCAACATTTGAATCAATAAAGGAATGCCTAAAGGTATTGTACATAATTATGAAATAAATGCATTTAGTTAAAAAGAATTAACTAGGTCAAAGTGAGTTTCTAGGAACACTGTCCTTAGTACGTTGCACAGTAAATAAAGCAATTTGGAAAGGAGCATGAGTTTATGATCTTATCATTATAAAATCAAAATGAAATCTGAAAATGTGTATATAACGCATGTGTAAAGTTTGGCAAAATGAGCATACATAATAAAACTCAGGTAATCCAGATGGCCTTCCAAAATGGCTGTACCAGTTACCAATTACACCACCAGTGGTGTGTTAGGTTCCTCTTTCTCAGCAGCCTCTTCAGCACCTGTAGTTGGTGGCCTTGTTTGTTTTCTTTTTGTCCTGAAGTAACATTGGTTTTCATTACCATGCATGATTTAGGGGAATTGGATCTCACTTCTTTCGGTGTTATTATTCACTTAGTGTGTTACCACACCTCACCTACCCTCAAAGCGCCTGTAATGGGTCATCATGGACCACTGGGCCATCTTCTGCCTTTGTACCCACCCCTACTTTCTCCTTTAGTGGACACAACTCTGCAGATATTTATAGGGTTTGTTTTGATTTGTTTTTGTTTTATCTGTCCCCTTTGTTTTCTTTCTTGATGTTTCACATATGAAGGAAATGAGTATTTGCATTTCTCTTTCTGTTTGTTTTACTTAGCATAATCTTCTCCAGTTGCATCTGTGTTGATGCATGTGGCAAAATTTTATTTCTTTTATATCTGAGTAGTATTCCACCAGTATGCACACACACACATACACACAGATATATATACATATATTTATCCCACATCTTAATCCACACCTCTGTTTTGGGGTGCTTAGGGTGTTGCCTTAAGTTGGCTATTGATTGTAAATAGTGCTGCAGTGAACATAGGTATGCATAAGTCCTTTCAAATTAGGGAGTGGAATTGCTGGATCATATCTATTTTTAGTATTTTGAGGTACCTCCCTATTGTTTTCCATAGGGGCTGGTTGTGGGTCTTTTAAATATGCGCTGTTCTCAAATGTGTAAATTGATATCAATAATTTTGACCTACATCACCTTTTTAAAGCAATGGTGAACGTTTTTCCATTTGTCTGTTTGCCCTCTGGATATCATCATTGTCAGTTGTTTGTTCATTTATTGATTCGGCTGTTTCCTTTTTTATTAAAAATAACAATTTTTTACATGTCCCCACATTTTTACTGTCTCCAGTGCTCCTCATTCCTGTGTGAGCCTTCTCTCCTCCTGTAGTTTGCTTTAGTACTTATTTTGTAGTGCAGTTTGACAGTGGTGTACTCCTTCAAACTTTGTATGTGTGAGGAAATGTTTTACCCCCTTAGAAAGATATTCTTCTGAGGTATAGAATGCCATATGAGAGTTTTTCTTTTAGTACTTTAAAATTGGTTTGCATTATCTTTAATGAAAAGTCTGCTTTGTTATCTTTATTACTCTGCATAAGCCCCCTCTGGTTATTTTTCAGATTTCTTTTATCATGATTTAGTCATTTGAGTATGAAATATCTTGATTTAGTTTTCATATTTGTTGTGTTTGGGAATTACCTGAACTTTTTGGATCTGTGAGTTTGTACTTTTCCTCAAATTTGAGAAATTTCAGTTATGTCTTCAGGTGTTCTTTGATTCTTTTTTTGATTCTTTTACATGTGGCTTTGGCCACTCACAGTACTGGAGCTTACTGATTCCTCGTTTTAAGATTTGTTTGTTTATTACATTTTTGTTAATGCCCATTGCTATGATTTTGAGGATACTGATGTTTTCTTGTGTCTGATTTGCATGAACCCTATTCAGTGTGTTTTTCGACTTTGCTTGTAGTTTTTATCTCTAAAACTTTGTGTCTTTGCATCATTTCCATGTCTATTTTGCTCAATCTTTTCCTACCTTCTTAAATATATGTGATATAGTTATATGTTTTGATGTTCTTGTCTAATTCTAACACCTGTATCACTTGGGTTTGTATCGACTGAATCTCTCCTCATTACCAGTTTCATTGCCTACTGCTTTACACACCTTGTAATTCTTCATTGGGTGCCATGTATTGTGAAATTTATTGTGAGCTGGATATTTTTGTCTTCTATAAATATTCACGAGCTTTGTTTTTAGACATAGTTAAATAACTTGAAAACAGTTTAATCCCTTCAAGCCTTGCTTTTAAGCTTTTTCAGGTAGACCAGATCAACCTTGATGACTGAACCAATTTCTTCCTCACTGTTGAGTCTACACTTTTCTCAGTACACAGTCCAGTGCCCTGTGAATTTGAAAACTTTTCCCACTGTGGTTGGTGGAAAGACAAGGTATTCAAGGTCCTCTATAGATTCTAAGGCTACTTGATGGTTCTTAGCCAACGATGGTTTACTACACTGTTGTGCTAATCAGTAAGCAGTTGAAGGGCTGGATCCTTTGCAGATTTCTGGAGCTCTGTCTTCATGCAGCGATTTCTTTTCTCTTACTCTGACCTATAAGCTTTAGCCACTGTGGACTCCTGAGAACCCCTATTACATGTACTTAACTCAGAGAGACTGTTGGGTTCAGACTAGGTCTGTGTGGTGACCTGGAAATTCTGTCTCGACAGTATGCCGGGCCCATCACAGGGATTCCCTTAGCTGTTCCCCCTTTGATAGGAAGCATTGTCTTATGCTCTCTGATAGCCAGCGTCTGAAAACCTTTAGAGCTTATGCAGTTAACCCTTCTACAGTCTGAGTCTGAACTGCACAGACCCACGTACGTGTTGATTTTTCTATTCTATAAGCCATTCCTTTTCTTTAAAAAGGCTTTGATGGTCATAGCACATCCAAACACATTTCCTGCTATTTAAGGCTTTCAGTAGAATCAAAAGCATTCCATCCTTTTGTTTCTCCTTCTGTTGGACAAAGAGAGGTTAAGTGGAATGAAAACCCTTTCCCTCTTTCCCATTTGGGATCTTCTCCCTGAAACAGTTGTCTTTTTCCCCATGATCTGTCATGGTAGATGAGACAGAATGTGAGGCAGTGGAGAAGTGTGTAGTTGTCACTTAAAACCTGTGGTGATACGATTGTGTTTTATTTGACTCCTTAGAGTGTAGCATATCTGTCCTATATTTGATAAACGTGCATTACTTTTTATTGAAGCAGGTTGATTTAAAACACTGTATATAATTTAGGAATACAGGTTCATGCCTATTCAATGTATTCTACCAAGCTACAGGCACCACCGTCCCATCAAAGCACCAATAGTCCTCCTCCACAGTCCCTTACTCACCCTGTACCCTTTGCTGCCACTCCCCTCCCACTCTGGTGCTCTCAATTCTACAGTCAGATTTTTAGGGTTTGTCTCTTCTTGCTATGTTTTTAATATAACACATATGAGTGAAATCATTGGGTGTTTGCTTTCTTCTCACAGTGCCCTCTAATTCCATCCATGTTGTTGTAAATGACAGGATTTCATCTCTTATAGCTGAGTGGTATTCCATTCTCTAGGTATCCACCACATCGTCTTTATAATATCTGTAGTTGGGCACTTAAGTTTTTTCTATAACTTGGCTATTGTAAATAATACTTTAGTGAACATAGAGTGCAGAGATCTCTTCACATTAGTTATATATATTCTTTAGATGGATACCTAGGAGTCAATCAAGTGGTAGATCTTTTTTTTTCTTATATTTTGAAAAAGCCTTCATACTCTTTCCCGTAGAGACTAGACCAGTGTATAGTCCCACCAGCTGTGCATGAGGTACCTTTTTTACTTGCCAACACTTGTTTCTGGTGTCATTGGTGTGGGCCATTCTCACAGGTGTAGGTGGTATCTCATTGTGGTTTTGATTTGCATTTCCCTGATGGTAAGTGAAGAATGAATATTTTTTCCTGTGATTGTTTTATGTCGTCTTCAGAGAAGTGTTTCTTCAGCTCCTCTGCCCATTTTTTTTGTTGTTGTTGTTGAGTAAGTCCTTTATAAATCTTGGATATCAGCTCCTTGTCAGGTGTGTGATGTGCAAATATGTTCCCCCATTCAGTAGGATTTCTTTTTGTCACGATAGTTTTAAAGAGATGAATAAACCATAGGAATGGGAACAAAATTGTTTACAAAATAGCTCTATAAAAATACTTCTTGGCTTAGCAAGAAATAAATTTAAGACCTTAAAGATATATATAAACATGGATCACATATTTTTCCTCGTAGGTAATCATTATGCCATGCTCCATGACTGATATTTTCTGTTGGAGATCAAGCCATGGCTCTCTCAGACTGCAAATGCTGTTGTTAACTTTATATTGTTTCTCTGTGACAAAGATTGAGATTTAACATAAAACATTTGGGAGGAAGAATTGGAAGGAAAAAATAAAACCATGCCTGGGGAAATGTTACTTGCTGTGTCCAATCTCAATTAAGAAAAGGAGGTGGTTTTCCTAGCATTTCAGTCCTTACTTTTATTTGTCAATATATTTTTTAATTTTTTCGGGTTATGAATCAGCCAGGAGAAGCAGCAGGGAATGCTGGGACATAAGCAGCTTGGCTGATTATCTCAGCTCTGACCTGTAAGCAGCTCCCTCTGGGTGAAAATGCAATCGAGTCTCCCTGTTGACTGCAGTGTTGAGCATCTCCCAGCGGTCCCGGTTATCAGGCCCAGAACACATTGAGTTAAGTAGGAAGGCACATGGTGGGTAATAGTTTTGTGACACAGATGACAAGCTGCAAGAGACTAAGCTGAAAATGACTTCTCTGGAGCTGCCGAGTATGGGAAATAAGGGTGAAAGTTGAGGTAGAGCTGCAAGGTTTGGTTTTCTATCCTCTGAAATGGTCTTGCTGTGGGGTAAAGACCACTGCTGTCCTCATGAATATATACGGTTTCTGGGTGCTGTAATTGATTAGCTACACTTGGCAGCTGGCTTGACAAGCCTGCAATCTACTATAGGAGGCCTGAGGAGCAGTGCAGAATAGCTTATCTATGGAAGCTTTGAGTTATCATTAGCCATGTAGAAACTGAGAGAACAAACTCTATAGCAGTTGAACTACTTTATGCACTGAATGGAGCCAATTTTGAATCACGGTCTTCCCAGCACTGCTTGCTCATTGGTTATATAGCTGTATGTTTTACAGGGGGTGGGGAATACAACACTTAGCCTTTCTTGAATATGCCTGTATCTTCCTTATGTGTGTAAAGGGATGGTCTTACCTGTGTGATCGGATGTAGATTTAAAATCTGATGTGGCATGGACTCCGGCGAAGACTCAATGGTATTGAATCTAAGCCTGCTGCTGAATGTATGGTCTAACTGTGTCACCTCTCTGGGCCCAGTATACTTTCAGTGAAACAGGGACAGTAAAGTGACGGCCCTCACATGGCTGCTACAGTACTAAATAAGTTAGTAAGTATAAAGCATTCTCCACAGTGTTTATTATATTTCTAGATCTTAGTCTAAGTTTGAGTTGTTAGTATTAATCTGAAATGACAAATGAATAGTGTAGCTATCTAGAGTTTCAACCTTACCATTTAAGCTGATGTTACTTTTTCATCCATGACTGCAGCCCTTCAGAAGGAAAGGCTGAAAGGCTTTTCCTGGTGTTTGGTTGTGCACATGTGTGTTTTTTTCTTAGATTTGTAATTCTGCTGTCTCAAATGACCAGAAGTTCATCAAGTGGTGATTTTATTCCCCCTATCATTTGCTCTATAAATACAGAGCAATTATGCAAGGAAATGTGTATTTGTAAATACTTTTGGCAAGCACATTTTCTTCTTGCTTTATGTCCAGCCTCTACACCTCCTTGCTGTGAGTACAGAGCTGCCTGCATTCACACCTTACATATCGGACATTATATATCATGTCTGAAAAGAAGCCAGTTGCTCTTTATTGAATGGCTGCTGTCTGTGGGGCTCTATGTAAATAGTTTATATAGTATGTGTCTTGGAGTGCTTACAATATCTCTATAAAGTGGATCCCACCATAGAGATGGAGAAATAGTAACTCATCGGGATGACATTTATTAATGAGGTCACACAACTCTGTCACCAGATTTGTTGGGTTTAGAGCCTGTTTGTTTACCATGCCACACTGCAGTTCTCCTTGCTTTTCTTTCAGACTTTTCCTCACTTTATATCCTATTTATTGATTTTTCCTTTCTTGCATTGTGTTACTTTGATGATAGTTTCATTAACAGGCATAAACATCAGGGTTAAATAATGCTAGTTCATTTTAGTTCAGAAAACTAAGCCGTGAGACTTTCCCTGTGGCGTAAATGAATGGAATTATGATTAAGCTTCTCCCCAAATCACCGGATGTGGACACTTTTTTTAACCCCAGAGTCAGCTGCTCTCACTAGCAAGAGTTAACTGAATGAAGTCCCCATTGTGCTTTGAGAGCAGCCAGGGTGGGCAGAAGGGAAGAGTCCAAGTTGTGCTTTTCACAGCAGACAGACACACTGATGGGTTTCTGTAAGGATTATGGGTTATCACAAGGGGGAAAGACCTAGAAGTGACTGTTCACCAGAGCTGTGATTGAAGGGGGAACTGCTTGTCAGTTCTCTAATGTCTCCATTTTTCAGAGTGGTTCAGAATCACTGATGGATGCTGGGGCCACACGAGTAGCTTCAGCTCACAGCTGGGTTACCTCCTGGACTTGTGCTGTTAGACAAGCCACTCAGTTTATCTCCACCACAGCCCTGTGAGGGGGTAGCTACTACCACTACCACTGCTTTCACAGATGAGACGAGGCGCAGAGACTTTCAGTAACCTACCGAGGTCATCCAGGTGGCATCTCTGCAAACCGTGAGACTGGGTATCAGAATCACCCTTTCTTTGGTGTATAGGAGGCCATCATTAAAGTGGAAATTGCAACTAAAATTATTTGCCCCTTTGCCAGCCATATATCCCAGCCCTTTTTCTTGTGTTATCAGCATTAATCGTGGTTCTCTTGACGCATTTTCCTCTTCTCATTTACCCAAGTTCCATCCTGATTCATCTCTTACTCTCACAAGTGGGAAGCATCTGTTCGCAAGCTGGTGATATAGATATGGGGGAGGAAAAAAAGGGGAGAATGAAGTACACACTTGGTGGAGAATATGGAGAAATGCTAAAAGCCCCCCTCCACAGCTCTGTGACATTCCCTTGGCCCACTGCTTTCGGTTGGGTCCCCCAAGTCCCTGCCATACCAGGTCTTTTTGAAGTTTGATGGGCAGAAGAGTCACCTGGGATGTTACTAAACTGAAGAGTCAGATTCAATAGTTCTAGGAAGGAGACTTTGAATTATATATATTTTAAAGATTTTGTATTATTATTTATGCATGCAAAAACTGGGTTGTAGACCAGAAGTATGGGTGATGGGAGGATTCACCAGACACAGAGTGGAGAGCAAAACTACTGAAATATATTGCTGAGAGGAGCAGTGGGTGAGACAGGAGAGGTCTGCTGTGCCATATGTGGGTCAGCTCCCAGGCTGGGGGATTGAATTCGTGTTGCAGTGGCTGGTGATAGCTTAATAGTACTGAGACTTTAACCCCTGTGACACCAGAGAGGCCCTGAATTGTATTTTTTAATGAGTTCCTAGGTGATGCTACTCCATGGATGATGCTTTGAGTAGTGAGGTACTCCAGTGACCATTTAAGACATTACAGGACAATAAAGAGGAGCTTGAGGAGGGCCTTCCGGAACATCCTGCTAATGAGAATCATTGTTCATCTCGAGTCCAGTAAGGCCTGGGTGCAATGGCAGTGGATGCTGCTTGCCACTGTTTGCCTGGCTTGTGTGCCAGTGAGCTGTGCCTAACAGTTTACGGCTCGAGCTCACTGGGCTTTCCCTGCTAACCCAATGCACAGGTCTTGCTGCTCCAATCCCATTTCTGACTTTAGTTTCCTCTCAGGATTAAGTCCCTACAATACTAGTGCCGTGACTGGAGCCCTGCCATCTGTCTGGCCGTGCCAGCCCTTTTGTTAACTGCACATGAGCCTAATCTATGCCTTTACATGCTGATGTTCTCCCTTAAGGTAGCCCACACTCATGCTTCCTCGAGCAGGCCGACTTCTGTTGTTACTGGCCAGCGATATTTGCTGAAACAGGTATTTCATTGGGTTATTGCAGAATGCAATAATTCTTGCATTTTATTAATTAGCCTTCATTAATAAGAAAGGAAAAAAGGCTCTGCTATCACCTGGATATAACTACAGGTCCTCCAGAACAGCCGTGCAATATATCTATATCTATATCTATATCTATATCTA
>NW_004567128.1:24584785-24594169 GCF_000260355.1 Condylura cristata | reverse complement strand
ACACACACATATATATGTATGTATGTATATATGCATTATATATAATTTTGTCACTATAGATTCATGTATTTATTTTTTCCATGTTTTGTTATCAGTTGAGCCACTATTCTGTTTCCTCAAGCTATCCCCGATTTAGCCAGTGTGAGTCCTTTCTTACTGACTCCTGTATCCTTTTGACATGTCTTCATTATTCTTTTGAGTTCTGACTTGCTTTCTAGCAACTCATTCAGGCTCCCCTTTTATTTTTCCTGACAGACTTGGATTCAATGAATTCTCTGTGCAGGTTCCTTCTACTGGGAAATGGTTCTTATATATCAAGATCTGAGTGCTCGCTATCTTTAATACCACTGGGATGTCAGTGCTTCTAATAGCTCTCAGAGACAGAGCTAGCATATGTTAATATGAATGAAATTGTTTAAAATAAATTTCCAATTTAAATTTAGTTATGTAGGGCTTTTTCTTGATTTTTTTGTTATTCCTTTCTCTAACAAAATGTTGCTGTCCATCAAGATTAACTGTTTACTTCTTTATAACATATACAATGGCAAAATTACAATACCAGTATTCCCAGTACTTTAAGTTTAAGTTAAGACTTACTTGCTGTTCTATTTTGTCTTAACTTTTTAAAAACTTTTAATTGTGGAGGTTAAGTTTTTGCTTTTCCATATGTACACATATTCTACTTACTCTGCACCAAACCAACATTCCCTCTTCTTCCCCCCCTCATCTCCCCCTCCCTGCACGCTAAATTCTTTCACTGAGTTCAAGACTTATTACTGCTGTATTTTGCTGGGTATGTTTTGGTTATTTATATTTCACAGATGAGTGAAACCATCCCATATCTGTCTTTTTTCCTTTCTGACTTATTTCACTTAACATTAGCCTATCTTAACTACTTAAACAGATCTCTCTATACATGCTTTGTAAATGTCTAAGGATATATAGACATCTGTGCAAAAAAACACTTGACATAACTCTTTTCTTGCATGATTATTACCAATTTCATATGAAATTAGGTTCTAAGTTTTGTTTGTTTTTGTTTTTGATAAAAACTTATCATGTGTGTGTGTGTGTGTGTGTGTATGTATGTAAGATGTTTATACAGTTCAAGGTCAAATCTTAAAAGTCTTTATTCAGAGAAAACCCATTCCCATACCTTTCACACTATTGCTATACTTTTTTGTTTGTTTAGTTTTTTTTTTCTTTTTACTAATTTAGATTGTAGTTGGTCTGTTTTTTTCAAGGAATTAGATATTATATTGTTTTCCCTTTTTCCTAACTCACTGATTCTAATTTTGTATTTATTGTTTTCTTCTTTATTATTTTACTGTGTCTTTCCTAATATTTGAGTTATTATTTTTATGCTTTGGGGTTTAAGACTGTCTATTTCTATAATCTGTTATGTGGGACTTTATTTTTCTCCCAAATTTCTGCATTTTTACTTTCTTTCTCCCGTTTCATACCTAGCTTTATAATGTCTTCAAAATTTCCTAGCCTGCTTTGCGGTTTTGTTTGAAATGTCACTGGTTCTATCCAGTGGAGTGTAAGATGTTTCATACCATTGAAGGCGGTGAGGTAGACAGTGTGCCTTTTCCATGTTCTCTGTCTTCTCTGTCTGAGTGGCTGGTGGCAAGAGTCTGTCAGGAGGGAGCCATGACCACAGGACCAGGGACTCTGATTTACTACTTTGAGGAAAGGTCAGCAAATTCCATGTCAGGGGCCAGATAGTAAATACTTAGAGTGTGTGGGCTATACTGTCTGTTACAACAGCTCAGGTCTGCTTTTGTAGCCAAAGACAAAATATAAATTAATGGATGTGGCTGTGTCCCAATAAAACTTATATTATGAAAAGAGAGATTGACTAAATTTGATTGTTAGGAATGTTGCCAGGATAACTGTTCCAACTTCATAAGATCATGTCAGAAATGAGATGCAAACTTTTACTGCATTAAGTCACTGAGTTTGGAATTTTCCTAAAATCAGTAACAATATTTCTCCTTGAAGAAAACACATGGAACCTTGTATTTCTGAGAATGAGATTTAGTGATTTTTTTCAAGAGCTATAACTAGTCCTTAGTTACAGGGTAGGAAAGAGGGGTATCCCAGAACCCCCAAACCTGCCCACTGTAAATAGGTTCTATTATCCACCACATACAAATACAAAACATATAGACCTTTAATGGAAAGGAGCTTTAATATAACTGGCGTGCAATACAAAAAGGACAAAGAATACAGTTTTTAAATCAAGCACCCAAAGTTACCCATCCCCTTTTGGGTCCACCCAAATGGTATTGGCCCAAAAACTTGCCACAAGTCTAAAGCACCTTCTGGCGGGGACTATAAAGGGCCAAAAACAGTTAGACAGGTCTAGGAGGAAAAGAGACAAATCAAAATCCAGATAAAAGCTGCTGTTGTTAACCTCCCCACAGGTCTCTCACCCGTATCTGTTCACGCAATCCAGGACCAAGGAGCCAGTATGGCTTCTTGACGTGTCTCTCTGTTCCACATGCTTCCCTCAGGTTTCCCTCTGACTCTCCATCCTTCTTACTTCCTACTCCAGTCTCCTCTCCAGCTTCTCCTCATAGTTCAGCTCCACCCTCCCATGGGTGGAACAGTGGGACGTTCCTCCCCTTTTCGTGGGGACCTCCCTGTTACACCTTGATCAACCTGAGATATTTCACAAAGTCTGTACAACTCTAGAACTCTTGTTTTTCCATGAAAGTGTGGAGTTATTCTCCCTAAAAGGGTCAGATAGACTTTTCCGAATGGACCCAGAGTAGACCTTCTGTCACTTTGGTCTGGGGGTTGGTGTTCACTTGATACCTGTGTGCCTTTGGAGGCCTATTACCAGGTTTAATGCCCCAGGTTATTTTTTAAAATTTATTTATTTATGCATACAGAACTGGGGTACAGGCCAGAGGTGCAGGGAGAATGAGAGGATTCACCAGAGACAGGGGAGCAGAACAGGCAGATTGATGAAGTACATTGCTTGAAGGGAGCAGTGGGTGGGTCGGGAGAGGTCTGCCATGCCATGTGGTCACCTCCAGGGCCGGCAGGGATCGAACTCATGCTGAAGTGGCTTTAGCTTCTTAGTACTGTGCTTTAAGCTGCTGTGCCACCAGGGAGGGCCTTCCACAGGTTATTTTAATCTGACAACAGTGAGGGCCCTGTAGACTAGGAGAAGCTTTGTAATTGCCTCAATCCTTCACCTTTCCCCACTGGAAGAAGAGATTTTTCAGATTGTGTGTGTTAAGCTTCTGCACTTTTCCTCAGAGAAGAAGCAACCACTGCCTCTACTTGTGTTGCCTAGAATGTAGTTTCAGGGCTCTCATACAGTTCTAGGTTGAACAGTGAATGTGTCCTCTCTAAGAATCTTATCCTTACTCTTAGAGCAATATGTCCTCTCTATCTAATCATCTCACTCTTAACGTTGAGGTTGAAGTTATCCCGTCGGTGAAGTCTTCCTCTCTCACTCTTTGACTTTAGGCTTGTCCACGTGACTTGCTTTGACCTAACGCCGAATGAGTTTATAATTTTGCTGCCCCTTCTTTTATGGCTTTTCCATGTGACCTCCTTGTGCAAATGATATGATAGAAAATTGATGAAGCAGAGAAGCAAAATGCACTTCTGAAACTAGGCTTGTCTTCTGGCCCCTCTGCAAGATCCTGGCTAGCTGCTCTCCTTTGACTCTGAGCACCACATATGCACACTCACAGACTGGATTTGTGCCTCTGCAGCAAAGGAACTGGGTTGAGGCCTCAGGTTGAAGCAGAGCTACCTACCCAAGCAAGCCTCAATCACACAGGTGTAAGTGAACAGCAGTCATTACTGTTTTAATCCATGGAGTGTTAAGGTGCCTTTATTACTTTGCAATAGAAGACTCATAAAGGCAGATCAAGCCCCCAAAGCCCCTCAACCCCGAAATGAAAAACACCCAAGATTTCCTCTGGTGTAGTTTTTGATCCATACTATGTATGCCTAGATTTGAAAATATTTCAGTTATACGTTCCTTACTGTTACAGCTACTATCCCGTTCTTCTTCATTGTGACAATAAGTTATGTTGATTTTATTTTCTATATGTTTGAACCACTAGCTAAAATTGACCTTTCTTTTACCTAGAAATAAATAAGCAGAGTTGAAAATAAACTACACCCCACATCCACTCCCATTTATCAGGTGGCAGTTAAAGGCACTTGTTTAATCCAACAAAGCAACTAGTTGAGCTAACTATTAAAATGTCGATCTATGCTCTAACTATATTCTTAAATAGAAAGAAAATAGCTTTTGTCTCCTTTCTCCTCTTTTCTTTTGTTTGCATATACCATATACGCAGGCAAAGCTGTGACTCTAAAATATGATCCCCAGAATTGATAGCAAAGAAAGCAGCTTTCGGTCAGTGTTATTCTCCCAGGGAGTTGGTGTTTTTCCTTGATTACTATTTTTTTTTCCCCACAAAGGCACAGAGAAGCTTCAGAAATACTCAGGAAGGCAAGAGATGTTTGTGAGACAAGCATTGATTGTGCTAAAGCCCTTAGTGGGCCCATCTGTCTTTTCCAAGAAGATTATTATATAAACAGCAGTGCTAGGCTCACAGGCATAAAAATTGCATTTTAATATAGTATTGAGTTCTCTGACCTTCCTGTAAAAAGAGACTGAAAAATAAACAAATGGTAATTTGTACTTGAACTCCATCATGCAATTCAATTTTCGCTTATGCTATCCATTTTTTCTTATTTCCAATGGTTCATTTAAAATAATATGCTTGGCTTATTTTAAAAAGAGTCATTATGTGTTTCTTCTCTGAACCTCTCTTAGGTCACCTTGCCACTAATTGAGAACACAAGACAATTTGCCTCTTAATTGTTTCTTTGTTTCTGCTGTGATTCTACATCTCTTTTTCCCCTGTTTTTAATTATTGGGTTGAGAGGTAACAGATATCTTTTGAGTTGATATTGTAGAGGTCAGGTGTTATAATAGGGTCTTCTACTACTTTTATTTGCCAAGTATTGATTTCTTGTTTACAAGTGTTCTTGTTCCCCTTTCTTCCTTACATCCCTTCCACAGACTGACTCATTTTTCTTGATGTGTCAGAATTTGCCAACCCTGCGAGATGATTTCTCTTGTCTCAGGTTTTTACATTGTTTGTTTTCTTAGTCATGGGTGAGTAGTTAAAGGGAGAATTAGATGTTCTAAGGTACTGAATCTTTGTTCCCATGACAACCTTGATGACATCAGGGAGAAGACTCGTCAGTGCCTCAAGGATTCCAGTGTAAATGAAAGTTACAAATTCCTTTTAATTGTAGTTTAAATCTTTCTATATTAAAAACACCCCCAGTTGCAACAGTGGAGGTGGTGAATAAAAGTTCATTCCATAACGGCTGCCTACACTGTGCCATTCTTAGCTTGCACCCTCAGCCACAAGTGTTTTTCTGTCAAGAAACACTCACTGAACACCACAGTCACTTCTAACTTGATGGAGGGTGAACGGGAGTGATCTGGTTTGTTCCTCCCTCCCGCCATTAGCACCCATGGTCCACACCTGTGGTCCTACAGGTCTGCTTGATGTGGCACCTGGAGTGTGGCGTGCACGTACATAGGTGGCACAGCTGAGCCGAGACTGAGACATAAAGGAGGTGGCAGAGGGCCGGAGTGCCAGTGGACCCCGGGGCAGGGTGCCGGGGAGACCAGCAGAGAGACCAGGAGAGATCTTGAACTCCAGTGAGCCCATGAGAGTGCGGAATATCTGGGGGCTGTGAGGCTGGCCGGCCCCGCTGCCGGCCCGGCACCTGGTTGCCTCGCTACAAATGGTGTAGAAAGTTCATTAGAAGCTTGGAGAAGCCACGGAGGGCTCCAGGACTCTCCTGCCCCCATCTGCCTGGATCACAGAGAACCTGCTCTATGACTTGCTGGCACTACACTTGCTGATCAAGCCAATCTGTGATGGCTCTTAGAATTTGGCATACAGTTGAGGTGAACTACGTAGTATAATTCTTCCTCTTATTTGCCACAAAAAGGGGCTCACTTCTAGGACCTATCCCTGGGAAGTGAAAAACCTGTGTCTGTTTCTGTGAATCTGTTGAAGATCAAGGCAGCCAAGGCAAAAGTTATTTCCAAAGGTCCAAGGAGCTGAAGTGTTGTACCATTTCCTTTTCATTTTTGTTACAGCCCAGGACAGCAACGCTATTACTCCTTTAACATAAGTCATTTCCACCTTCAAGGACTTTCTCAGTAAAACCTTTTATTGAAGTCTTTATTTAAGCTTGACCTAATTGTAATACCTAATTGTAATAATAACTCCTTTGACACCCACCATTTACTTCTCTCCAAATTAACCACTTGCTTTTCTGTCTCCACAGGGCTATAGTTAGTGGCTGGCACTCTAACAGTAAGGATAACACAGCACGGATGCCCCCATTAACATAGTGTTCTGCCTTATTTAGCTGGGCCAGGGCTACATAGCATCACATCTCTGTGGGCTTTTATCTGAACTCAGGCTGATTTAAGACACTTCTAGACCTAGTTTCTAGAGCTATGATTGAGTTCTGTTTTTGCCTTGTACTATTGTTAAGTTTCAAGGTAGGGCTGTTAACTGGATGGAGAACTTACTGCCTTCTTCCCTATAAACTTCCCTCTCTCGGATCTGTACTGATGGGTAAATGCGCAGAATAAACAGGTTCTGCCTTCTGAGTGCCACACCTCACAGATCAAGTGATATGAATTAAGACTTGAGCACTTTTACAACGCTGCTTTTTGAAACACTAATCTCTTTGCATGGCAGAATTTCACTTTCAGCCCTGCATGTCCCGTCACTGCTTGGCGTAAGCAGGGATAGAAAACCCACAAAGGATAGAATGCTATTTCGTCAAGTCACGGTTGGACACTCTAAAATACTGATGAAGTGAACCTAGTCTCATTGGTGTCTCAGTGTTATGCAAATAATATGAAACCCAAATCTGCTCTAAAGTTTCAAGATCCAAGAAAGAGACGAGGTGTCATACCTGCTCCTCCTGAAATTTGCCATCATAGAAGCAAGTCACCGAAGCGGGATCGCAGGGTCAGTGACTATGCTCAGGCTTTGCACTGCTGGCCTCTATGGCTATCACCTGCGGCCTGGAATGCAGGAGGCCTTGGGAGCATGGGCTTGGGGTGTGCACACCTGAGGGTGGGCACCTGGAGTATGGTGTGGTCATGTGGAAGTGGGCAGACCTGAACCTGGAGACAGAGCATGTAAGGGTGGCATCACACAGGATGGAGTGGCAGAGCAGCAGACAGCCGCAGAACGGCTACAATAGAAAGATACCACGAAACAGCGCTGGAGAGAACCCAGAGAGAGTAAAGATTCACTGGGGGCTGGGAGACCCTACACCTATTTGCATCACTACACGCAGTGCAGAAAGATCATGAAAAGCCGGAAAAAGCCACTGGGGACTCCAGGACTCTCCTTTACCTGTCTGTCCGGATCCATAGAGAACCTGCCCTGTGCCTCCTGGTACTATGGGGCTGACTCATTTTATCTCTGTAGTTTATCACAAGTAGTGAGCTAAGTGAGCACCATTCAGACTTGCAGACAATGTTGGCCCCCTGGCTGCAATTCATGGCTTTCCTCTGATTTCAAGTACAGCTATGTGGAAGTTTCCATGTGTACAGTCAATATCTTACTCCAAATGCTTGCTTTAATGCTCTAGCTTTTTTTTTTTTTTTTTTTTTTGCTTCTTAGCTTTCTTCAAACTCATGGAAATATATCCAGTCCTCCTGTAGGCGCCCCATAAGAAACAGAAGCTAACATGGGTTCTGCCAGTACCAGATTAAGGCACTCAGGGAGTTCCCAGTTCCATAGCAGTTATAGCACTATAGCATAAACCTTTATAAAGAGTTTTCTCCTTCCCTTACTCTTCTATTCATACCTGCTCTAGTATCAACTCTGCAAAAACACTACTGCATGCAAATATGGGCAATCATTTGGAAAGCTACTACACAACAAGCTGTTGGAAGTTTTTACCTTTGGAGGTTGGGATTGATGGGTCAGTGGTGTTGGAATTGTAGCAGATGCTGTTGTTCTGATCATATCTCCTTGGCACCCATGTTCCCATAAATGCCTGTAAGTTCTAACTTGCTAGCACATGTGGCTCTCTGCAGGCAGGCTTCCTCTGGACACAGGATGTGCTTGGCCTGCCTACAGATTCAATCAGAAAGCCTAAGGAGTTAACACTGCCAGGGCAACCCTCAGCAAGTGAGGAATGACTTCCATTCTCTAGCTGAGACAGCTCAAAGCCTGGGGTACACCATGAAGGTAGCATTTTTCTGTAGGGCTAGATAGTAGACTCTTTAGGCTTTGATGATGATACTGTTTGTCATAAGTATTCAAGTCATAGAAAACATGTAAACAAAAGAGGATGTAGCTCTAGTCTGTTAAAACTTGGCTTCTAAATGAGGCCTCGAGGTCAGATTTGGCCCATGGGCTCTTGTTTGCCAGCCGCTATTGTATACATGAAGTTCACAGGGCAAATAGCCCCAACTGTTCCTGTAGAACCTGCTCACTGACACATCTTTCACTGACTCCTCCTCTCCTCTGTCATTTCCTGACTCCCTCACTGTGCGCCTTGACCTTCCAAGTAAACAGCTTCCCCTAATCTCAGGGTCTGCTTTTTTGGGAGATACAATCTAAAAGAGGAACATTTCTCTTTACTTCTGTTTAATTTTAATTTTACGATAATGCATTTTAAAATCTTCTAAATCAAGGATTAGTAGATGACACATGGGAAGTTAGTCCTGGTTCCTGGATCTTGAACTGATTTCAAAATTGTCTTCATAGATGAAGGACAATTTTGGCATGCTGGAGGAATTAAGTCTCTGATTTTTTGAGGGGAACCCTGGCCTTAACAATGAAATCTGGACCACATTTTTATTGTGATCTGTGCCAAAAATGTTTCTGAGAACCTGGTGGTAAATCAGTTTAATCAACCATTCTCTTATTCTCTCTTTACCTAACTTATAACTTTACATGTTATTTCAGTTGAAGGTGGACTCATAATTGGTCAAGGCTTGCTGTCCTTCAGCTGTTTTTATGATCCATTTAACATTTAAGATAGAATGGAATAATATATTTGAAGAAATCATTAACAATATTATTAATGGCCAGCCAAATTCAATTTTCTTGCATTTGGGTAGGACCTATTTCCTTAAACAGTTCAAGTGCCACCTGGAGTCTCATAGTGATGCATCAGAATAGTGGTTACCTTTGTGGGGAAAGGGCTAGTGTTTGGAGTAAAGGTACCTGGACAGTGTGTTATGTGGGTGTTCACTTTGCAGTAAATTTTTGAGTTGCATTTTGCTTTGTGCAATTGTCTATGTGTTATATTTTGCACCTTAAAAGGTTAAAAAAA
>NW_004567128.1:24577779-24583330 GCF_000260355.1 Condylura cristata | reverse complement strand
ACAGACCAGAGATGCGGAGGGTGAGAGGATTCACCAGAGACAGAGTGGGGAGCAGAACAGGCAGATCGACGAAGTACACTGATGAGGGGAGCAGCGGGCGGGTCAGGAGAGGTCTGCCACACCAGGTGGATCACCTCCGGGGCAGGCTGGGATTGAACTCATGCGGAAGTGGCTTAAGCTTCTTAGTGCAGTGCTTTAACCCACTGTGCCACCAGGGCGGGCTGAGACATAGATGTTTTTAAGGGGATCACTTTTTGGATCCCAAACTTCCATATTTACTTTTTTTCCCGTAGTTTCTGTGTGAAAATGCACTTAAGGTCAAGGCCTGAAGCTGAATTCATATACTCCCCTTTTATGTCATAGTCTCTTTTATTCCCTTTTTCAAAAGAAAGGCACGCCTTGCTCTGTCAGAATTCTGTTGAAGAACTTATCCATGACCTTTAATCTCCTGGGCAGCAAAGAGGGGGGAACACTTCCAAATGTTGGTGGCAAAGTGCTCCTTAAGGTGAAAATATCCTCTATTGCTTCTCATGAGATAACGTATTCCCAATAAATACATACTTTTAGATCTGATAATTTTCAGTTCGACTGTTATGAAGCACCACTGTTGTGCATCCTTGCTAGTGTTTTGACAGTGTAACAATCCCCTCTCAGGTGGGGTCACCATAGCACTCCCACCACCCAATCGCCCAGAGTCCTCCACCATAGTCCATTTTACTTTCCCCATCCCTCCACTGTCGTTGCACCCCATCCCCTTCTCAATGCCACAGATCAATTTTTACAGCAATTTCCCAGAGAAGTCAGGTGGCACTCAAAGGGGTAGAGAGAGAGAAATCTGTCACACTCGCAGGCTCGGTGGGGTAGCTCCCCAAAGTCTGCGCCCTGAATTGCAGGAATGGTAAGGTTTTATACAGTTTGTATGTTGAAGCTTGTCACCCCATCCATCGTAGACTTTCGTTACTGTTTGGGAAGAGGGTAGCCTTTGGCTACATTTGTGGGCAAGCAGCACATGACAGGATCTTTCCACTCCAGCAAACAGCAGATTCCAGCAGCAGCAGACTTAGCAACTTCCCGCTTCACTAGGGTCAGCTTTTAAGAGTTGATTTTAAGGTTGTTTTTGTCTGACCCTGTGTGGTTCCTCTATTTTCCAAATGTAAGTGACACCAACTGCATTTCACTGAGCATTCCTTTCTGGCTCCATCCATGTTGCTGCAAGTGGCATGAGTTTATCTTTCTTAATTGCTGAGTAAATATTCCATTGTGTACAGACACCACACCTTCCTGACTCACTCATGTGTTTTGGGTCAGATGAGTTGTTTCCATATCTTGGCTTTTGTAAATAATGCTGCTATAAACATGGGAGTGCAGGTTTCCTTTCTAATTAAGTGTTTTCATGTTCTCTGGGTCAATATTTAGGAGTAGAATTGCTGGGTCCTATGGTAGATCCATTTTTAATATTTTGAGGGACCTCCTCACTGTTTTCCATAGGTAACCCATCTACATTGTCACTAGCAGTGTAAATGGGTTCTCTTTCCCCCCTTTCCCTTGCAAGCACTTGTTGTTTCTGATTTTTTGATATGGGCCATTCTCAGTAGTATGAGCTATTCCTCACTGTGACTTGACTTTCCCTGGTGATAAGTGATGAGATTTATTTTTTCATGTGCCTTTTGGCCATCTGTGTCTTCTTTGGAAAAATGCCTATTTAAGTCTCCTGCCCAATTTTTGATTGGCCTATTTGTTTTCTTTTAGTTGAATGTTATGAATTCTTTGTAGATTTTTGATATCACTCCCTTCTCAGATATATGGTGTGCAAGTATTTTGTCCCACTCAGTAGGGTGTCTCTGTTTCAGCTACAGTCTCTTTTGCTATGCAGAATATTTTATCTTGATGTAGTCACAGTTACTTATATTCATTTTTGTTTTCCTTGCTGCTGAAGATATTTTCAGTGTCTTGTAATATAGTTTCTTTTGATCAATTTTTCCTCTGGATTAAAATCTAAATTATAATTAACACTGAAACCTTAAGGTCATGGGTCATTTAAAAAATTACAGTTTCATTCTGTCTATGCACTCTTTTTGCAGAGAGATATGTTAGGGTAATCAGTGTGACTTCAAAGCATGTCAGTGTATCCCAATAAGTTTTAAATAATGTAGGGTAAGTAATTTGGAAGTAAGAGTTCAAGGAGAATAAGGAATAATTTAATATTACTGACAGTTAAAAGAAGAGCTTATTCATGTATTTTTTAAATTAAAGATTGTGCTTCAAATTGCTTTGGTATTTATAGTCTTGAATATATTTAAAAAGTGATGTGACAGTTTTAATTTAAAATAACAATATGTACAATATGTTGGAAATTATATCTTTTGCAAATATTTAAGCTTGTGATGAAAAAGTGTTGCTGTCAAGAGTATCCAAGTAGCTACATATTAGTCTTTAAATAAACTTTAAATTTTGAAAGAGTCAGATTTACAGAAAAGTCACAAAGCGAGGGCAGAGTTTCACGTTGCTCTTCACCCAGTTTCCTCAAATAGCAAAATCTTATGTAACATGATACATCTGTCAAAATTAAAAATGTAGTATTAATAGAATTATCAAATTCTATATTCATATTTCCTTATGTTTTTTCTCTTCTTCCTCTTCTAAAAAATCGTGTATATTTTTCTACTGCATCTCCCAGCGCAGGATGCCACATTGCATTTGGTCACATACCTGGTCATTCTCCTCAGATCTGTGACAGCTCCTCACTCTTTTTCGTTGTTGTTTTTCATGATATTGATAGTTTTGAAGGTATTTTGTAGAATGTCAATCAACTTGGGTTTTTCAGATGTGTATCACAATTTGATTGTCGCATGGCTTTTGGAGCTGAAGACCACGAGTAAAGTACCCTTCCTGCGTCATATCAGGCAGCACGTGCCGTCACCATGACTTATTGTCAGAGATGTTAACCTTCATATCTAGCCAAAATAGTGCTTGCTAAGTTTATACTATTTTCCATTTCTTTGTATATATTGGTCAGAAGCAAATCACTAAATCCAATCTGCATTCAATGGGGGAGAAGATTGTGATCTAGTTCCTGGAGGGGAAAATATCAACTTATGTTCTCTAAGGGAGGCTTGTCCCTTTTGCCTCATAAGTGTATCTATTCATCATACACACACACACACACACACACACAAACACACACACTGTACACTATATATATTGAGAGAGAATATACGATTAGTCAATGGCCAGACCATATCTAAAAAAATCACTCTGAAATCTACTTTTTGTTATTAATCTGAAAAACATGAAAATAATTAAAAGGAATATATACACTCTTACATACATTTCAGCAGTATTTATGGCAGCATAATTATGGGAACAACCTGAGTATCCAAGGACAAATGAGTGGATTAAAAAGATATGGTGTATGTACACAGTCCAATACTACTCAGCTATAAAAAGTGATGAAACCTTGCCATTTGCATCAACATGGACAAGCTGGATAGAATTAGGCTAAGCCAAATGAGTCAGAAGCAAGAATGGATGTAGAATATAAAGGATAGTTGGACTATAAAGAATATATGGCATATCGGGAAATAAAACAAAGGGACAGATACAACTAAAACAAGACAAACCCTTTTTTTTAAGTCTTCCTGCCGCGCCAGCACGACAGCAGAGATGGTCTGAGCGAAGGACGTCAGGATTAAAGCACACACTTCTTGGTCAGCAAGCAAAGGCACACACTTTATTTTTTTCTCCTTCCCTATCTGTACCCTTCAGCATGGAGCCTGGGGCTGGGGGTAGGCGGAAGCTCTCAGCAAGTGCATCAATAACGTGACAATAACATGGGGGTCAAAGAACACAAGGTAGCAAACACAAGGCAGGAACACTTCCTGCCTCCTGTTTTTCTGTTCCAGCACCCATTGCTCATTCTTTGTTTCGACACAACAGTGTGCATATGATTCTGTGGGGGAGGTGGGGAGGTCTGTCCAGGCAAAGGACCCAACACTTCCTGCTTAGCCAAACCCTGGAACTATGACTGCAGAATTGAGGTTATTGGGGGTGGGGGGTTGGGAGCTAGGGAACACAAGAGAGTGGACCCAATGAACTATGATGAGGACTATGGGTGCTTTAGTTGTGGGTGTGTTATGGGAACATATATCTAAGGAGCTTTACACCTATTCCTCTGACTCAAATAGAGTTGTACACCAATAAGATAATGTAACCTCAATTAAAAAAAGTTACGAAATAAAGAAAAAACAAAACAAAACAAAACAAAATTCTTACCCACAGTCTGGGTCAACGGACCCAGGAAGCCAACCCATTATCTACAGTAACCTGCCCCGGTTGCTCTCTACAGTTATAGTCAGACTTGTAGAAAGTCAGATCGTTACTTCCTAGCAACAATCCAGGAAACCAAACAACATCAGTCTGAAATGATCAGGAATTAATTGCTGACAGCTATCCCAATTTTAACCCTACTTCCAACTTAGGGATACCAAATAGGCATCCCTAACTAATCACATAAGATGTACCACCCCCCCAGCCAGGCATCCCACTTCAAGTTGGTCTGCCTTCATCTTCTCCATGCCAACAACCTGTAATCAAAGCATTGTGTACTTGAAAGCTTTTCCTTTGTTCTACTAGAAAGCTTTCCTGCTCTTCTGCTTTCTTTTGAGTCTCTGCCAAAACACAGAACATTGCAAATTCTGACTAAATTCACTTTTTTTGCTCTCATTAGACTGGTCTTCATTTATTTCCAAAATAGTTGTTTTATACTTGAGTTATTATAATACAGATTTATTCTCTTGCTCACGTAGTTCCACCTCTGGCAATAGGAAGATCTTTCAGTTTGACTCATTTCTCTGTAACGTGTCCTGGTCTTTTTATTCCATTGAGCACTCCCTGCTTCGCGATACAGAATACTCCCACCTCAGCCTGGATGTTTCCTGCCCCAGTCCCAGAATCAGCTGTTTTTCCAAGGACTCTTTTATCAAAATATAGTATTAAAAAAAATCAGGGTACTGCTTATGTCTCCTTACTGCTGGGGTATATATATCACTACTTCTAGGTTCTCTCAGGCAGATAAGCAAAGAAAAAATATGCATACTAATCAATGTATACACATATATAATCATTTGTATCTATATGTTTGTGCATGTTTCTGTACCTAAACATGAATTCATGCCTCCAACTCCAGTTCAGCTCCACAGCATTTGTTCCATTTTTTTCCTAGCTTATTATTTTTACTTTGTTCTCTGATGTGACTGACATGACTCCATTATCATTTGTTTACTTAATCTGTTCAATCATAATGTATGTAATGTTGCCAGCATTCTTATCCCATACCTCTTGAGAAACAGATTTATCCAATGATCTGTTTACTACAGTCTGTGTAGTTTTATATTTTCTAGCCGAAACACCATTTTTCAGAGTTACTCAGATCGGCTTCTTTTCCTTTTACCCTTCTCTGAGGTATGTAATGTATTATACAGTTACAATTATTTGTCATGTCATGAATTCTGTTGAGCAATCACTTGACATTGTGATTGATTTATTTTTATTT
>NW_004567128.1:24570287-24577199 GCF_000260355.1 Condylura cristata | reverse complement strand
TTCCTTTTTACAGAGGTAAAATATTTGTAGTTTTCTTACCCATTCACCCATGGAAGTACATTTGGTTGCTAGCAGCTTTGGGGAATTTTCAAAAGCTGCTGAAAACATTTGTATGTAGTTTTTGTGTGAACATAGCTTTTCAGTTCACCCGAGGCAAATTGTAAGAGTGTGATTGTTGGGTCATTTACATGAAGACAAATGATATTAAACATCTTTTCAGATGCTTATTATCCTTTTATCTTCTTTGATAAAGTATCTTTCAGATATTTATTTTTATTTAAGTTTTTTAAAAAGTTTTAAGAGATCTTTATATGTTCTGGATACAAGTCCTTTATCAGATATGTGATTTTCTAGTACATTCTTCCAGTCTGTAGCTTTTTTTACTTAGTATTTTTCTAAAAGCAAAAATTTTGACTTATTGGCATGCCATTTAGTAATTTTTTTTCTTTACTGATTAATACTTTTGGTGTTTTATTTAAAAATGTTTTGCCAAACTCAAGGTTTGTCTTCAAACTCAAACTATGTCTTTAAGACATTTTATAACATTACATTTAGTTCTGTAGTTTGTTTTGAGTAGATCAAAAGATATGGTATAAATATTCAATGAAATAATACTCAATTATCAAAAAAAGATAAATTTCATGCCTTTTGTGGCAACATGGATAGGTCAGGGAGAAATTATCCTCAGTGAAATAAGCCAGAAGTTGAAAGATAAATACTAGAGGATTTCACTTATATGTGAAATATAGAGAAACCAAGCAAAGGATCAAAGACAAACTTTAAAACTAACTCGTGAACACTGACCATACATCTGAAGTATTTTGAGTTAAATTTTTTATATAGCATGAGGTGTTGTGTTGAGATTCATATTTTTTGTGTATGAACACCCAACAGTCCCAGTACCATCTGTTGAAACATCTTTACTTTCTCCTTTAAATTGCCTTTCCACCTTCCTTCTTTGTCAAATATAGTTGACTATTTATGAGTCTATTTATGGCTCATTATTTGGTCCATTGATCTCTATGTCTATCCTTTTGCCAATACCACATTTTCATCATTATTTTAATTTTTAAGTAAGTATTGAAATTAGATAATATGTGTCCTTCAGTTTAGTTTTTTTGGAGATGTTTTGACAATTAAAGTTTTTTTTTCTTTTCACATAAATATTAGAATCAGCATTTTGGCATCTAAAAGCTTCCTGCATTTTGATGGCGATTGTGTTTTTATAAAGCAAATTGGGGAGAATTGACACCTTGACACTATTGGATCTTCTAATTCATGAACTGTATATTTCTCCATTTATTTAGATTTTCTTTTATTGCTGTCATAATTTGCAGTTTCAACATATTTCATGACTTTTCTGACAACCAGTACATATCCTGCACAGTATGTTTTGCTACATTTATGCCTGTATTAGTGTTTAACCATAAAACAGATCAGTAGGATTTATCATCTATCTACTTCCCTCCCTCCCTTTTTATGTTTGTCTGTCTGTTTATCTGTCTGTCTAGTTTTATTCAAGGAATTGGCATATGTGATTGTAGGGACTGATCATGAAAGTAAGATCACAAGCAGGAATAAATTCCACTGATATGAGCTACATTTGCTCACAAGTAGAATTTCCTCTTCCTCCTTTCTCTCCCCACTGTACCCTTACCCTCCTCATCTACTTCTGCTTTTTCTCCCTCTTCTCCTCTCAGTCTCCTCTCCAGCCTCCCTTTTAAGGCCTCCCAAATGGTTATATCAGGGCCACTTACGTTATCCAGGATGATCTCTCTTACTTAAAATCAACTGATTATGACGTTATAGGTACAAAATCCTTTCATAGAACCACTTAGATTGATTGAATGTCTGAGAACTGTAGCCTAGGCAAGGTGACATATCAAAAAAGCTATCACACTATCTAGGTGCTTAATTTTTTAATGATATTATAAATGGTGTGGGATATTATTCCAATTTTTATTTCTGGTAATTGTAGATACAACTGACTTTTTTATATTGACTTTATACCCTGCAACCTTTCTAAATTCACTTACTTTTTAGGAGAGTTTATTTAGTAGATTGCTTAAAGATTTTCTACATTGACAATTATGCTATTTCAGTTTCATTTCTTCCTTTCCAATCTGCATGCCTTTTCTCTCCTCTCCCCCCACCCCGCCCTTTTTTGTATTTTACTGTATGCATTAGCTAGGACTTCTGCTATGCTACTGAATAAGAATAGTGAGAGCAAACTACTTTGCCTTGTATTTGATTTTAGTTGCCTTTAGTGTTTCACTACAAGGTATGATGATTTTTTTTTTTTTGTCTTTCTTTTCAGATACACTTTATGGGATTAAGGAAGTTCTCCCAGTTTCCTATTTTGCTGAGAGTATTATGAATTGAGATTACATTTTATTGAAATGCTTTTTACTACATTCATTGATGTGATCAGATGTTTTTTCTCAGTTTAGCTTGTGAATGTGGTAGATTGCATTGATTGATTTTCAAATGTTGAAGCAGCCTTTTATTCCTCTGATGACCCATACTTAGTTGTGATTTATCATTTGTTTTATATAATGTTGGTTTTTTTATTAGTTTGATGAATATTTTTAGATCCAAGTTTATAGTAGGCAACTGTGTTTAGTTTCCCTTTCTTATAATGTCTTTCTGTGGTTTGGGTATGGTTAGCCTAATTTTAGATATCACTTTAACTTAATTAAGGCTTGGGTGTTGTGAAGGTACTTGGCAGGCATGTGAAGAAAAATGCTTTGTTTATAAGGTTATCTACAATATAGGTGGGACTGCCTAATCAACCCAGGATGGCAGATACACAGCCAGTGCCAGCCTACACATATATCCCTTGGGTCGCTTTTCCTTTTGCTGGGAGCTTGTCTTGCAGCTTCTTGTCAAAAAATTTGTGCCCTCAATTGCTTCAGAGGACTGTAATAAATCATGGGAGGAAAGCTACTTATCTTGTAGAATAGGAAGAATTTCACATTCCCCTTGATGTTCCTCAGGCAGTGGACTGATGTGCAGAGCAGTGAAGATCTGGATCTTTCCCTTTGCGTCAGACAATTCTGAGGGTGTGATCCTTCAGAGCTCCCCTACAGGACCTAGCAGAAATGATGGGAACTTTGCTTAAAATCAAACCTTTGTTTTCCTTCTTCACTCTCTCTGCCCTGACCCCCTCTCTTGCCTTACTGGGTTCTTTGGAAGCGCTCACGTAACAAATTACTTGAACACAAATTCTCAGCATACAGATTCCTATCAATCCTAGATGTTTATTTTTATAATCAAGGTAATACAGATTTGCAACATTGTTTGTTTTGGGGCTATAGGATTCCCCCTTTAAAATGTTATTACAATAGTGCATCCACCACCAAAAACTTCCATCCACTTCATTCTCATGACCCTAACAGGTAGCTGTCACACATCCGTCCCTTCATTTCCTCAGTGTGCTGTGCCCTGTCATGCAAAATAACTTTATCCATCATGCTGTCTCAACTTTGACGTTTCTCTTCTCTATCTGGTCACAGCAACATTCAAAGCCATTTAAACTTCCAATCTCATGAAAACCTTCCTGGATGTTCTTTGCCACTCTTAAGCCCCTTTGGGCTCATATAGCACTGCATTTTGTTTATTTGAACATCTCTTGCTAGATTTGACACTTACCTTTTCAAAAATTTTATTTTTATATTTTATTATAATTTGGTAGTTATATTTTGTATGTTGTATGACTATAAGTTTCGGGTGTATATCATTATAAATCAACATCTGTATATACTACTTTTTCCCCTATAAGATTAAACATGTTTCACTTTTTCCCTCAAAAGAACATAATAATTATAGAGGGGAACTTAACAGGAAATTTTAAAAAGGTAACACAATTTTTCCTTTTCGTAGTCCTTGGGTAGTTATGACCGAATAGGTTTCTCTGAGCTGGAATTTGGTTCAAAGTTCTGTTTGTTTTTCATATCTGCTGCTGCCTTCCCCTTTATCAGTTCAGTTTCCTCCATGTACACCATCTCTTGGTGTTCTGTGGCTTAAACTTCTGTAGGAGTCACATGGAGGAGGTGACCCCCTTTCCATTGAAGGTGGAAGGCCCCCATCTTGTCTGCAACCCCATCGCTTCAGCTCCTTGACAGCACAGAACTTTCCCTGTCAGGGGTAGTCACCATAGCTCTCCCACCACCAAAGCTCTCATCGTTCTTCACCACAGGCCATGTTCTCCCCCCACCACCACCACCCTTTTCTTACCCCTCACCCTCCTTTCCTAGATGCCTCAAATCTATGGTCAGCTTTTAAAGATTGGTTTAAAAGTTTGTCTTTGACCCTTTGTTTGGTTTCTCTATAGTCCACATATGTGTGACACCATCTGGGATGTATCTTTTTCCTTCTGGCTTACTTTGCTTATGGTAATTCCTTCCAGGTCCATCCATGTTGCCACAAATAATTTGAGCTTATCTCCTTTAATCACTGAGTAGTACTCCATTGTGTCTATACACCACATCTTCTTGATCCACTCATTTATTCTGAGGTATTCAGGTTGCTTTCATTTCTTCCCTATTGTAAATAGTGCTGGATTGCAGGTTTCCTTTTCAATTAGTGTTTTTGTGTCCTTTGGGTAGGCTCCTAGGAGTGGAATTTGTTGGGTCATATGGCAGATTCATATCTAGTCTTTTAAGAACCTTCATATTGCTTTCTCTAGGGGGTGTGCCCATCTACATTCCCACCAACAGTGTAAGAGAGTTCCTTTCTCTTCACACCCTCACCAGTAATTGCTTCTGCTTTCTTTTTCTATATTATTATTAATGTGGGCCATTCACACTGGCATGAGGCTTTATCTCATTGTGGTCTTGATTTGCATTTCCCTAATGATAAGTGATGGTTGAGTATTTTTTTTCATGTGCCTATTGGCCATCCCAAATGTTAAACCTACAGAGTCCTTTTTGTTCTTAATCAGTAAAGATTTATTACTAGAGGGCTGAGTGACACTGCTCTCTGTGGGCTGTAGTGTAATATTCCCTTGTACTACATGAGAGATGAGTCTGAAATGCGTGGACTATAAGCCCTAAATCGGCTATCTTAGTTCTCAGTCAGAATTTGTGAGGAAATCCATGGGAGAGTTCTAACACTGGGTTAGATGTCATAGACAGTCACAGCTTTGAACAATAAGTCACAGGGTTGCTTTCTAGAAAGTTTGGTGCATATTTTGAACACTATCTTGCCCCCATTCCCAAATATAAAGGACTTATTCATGTCTGTCACCAGGTGTCTAAAACAAAAAGTAGAAAATCCCCTGTCCTCACCCACCTCGTCTTGGGTGTTGATACTGGTGCACTGTCAAAGCAAGGCTGTGTGTACACATGACCCTCAGCTTCAAACATGGCACAGCTGGCACAGAACACATTCTCGTGAGCACGACTGCTGTCCATAAGGACACACGGGCACAGGCCATATGCCTGTATCCATCCAGGCCCCCCCACACTGCCTGCACAGGGCACACTCACTCTGACTGCTCACCACCTTCCAGTTCATGACTCCCATACTTGAGGAGTAGGCTCTGAATGCTGCTGTGGGCTGGTCTGTTTCAGGGGCCTGGGCTCAGCTTCTGGTCAATCAGCCATCTGATTTGATCAGCATCTGCCCAAGACCAAAGGAGGAGTCCCCATGGGGCTAGGCTTTGGGAACTCTGGCAGGTGAGCAGTGGCCAGACTGGACATATAGCCCTAGTCCTGCAGAAAAGGAGTTTGTTCTTCTCAGGGCCTCCTGTGAGTAACGCTCGCTGCCTATGCCATGGTCCATTTCTCCCATGCCCACCTGTACATTGAGCTGCAATCAGGTCGCACCCAGGAAGTTGCAGCCCTGTTCGGGCATGGCCACAGCCAGAACAATTTCTAAAATCAAGATGTTTTGTAAAAAATGTCTTTAAAATGGCAATTGTCTTCTATTTAAACTCCATTCTTTTACATGAAAATTAGTTTGTCTTTACTTTGCACTTTAAAAATGTTCTTTCCATTTGAGAGTGAGTTTTTTTATAAGAAATAAATTTATGGCACAGTCACATTGTATGTACTGTGCAGTCACTTTATTAATGTGGGGATGGAACTCTTGTTCCTCATCATTTAACTACTCTGGACCTCTGTAAAGATAGGAGTAGTGTCGGCTCCGACTGGTCCTCAAGGTCATGGGAGAGCATTAGAAAAGATGCTTTGGAAACATGAGTACTTTACAAATGCCACTTTTTTTATATAGTTGGTTTTGCAGGCTGCTAAGAATTTCGTTTTAGAATAAAAACAATTTCAAGTAGGAAGACATTACAAATTAGGCATTCTCGAAGCCATCACTGAACCTGACAGCAAACAGAATATAGAAGCAGGATCTACCATGAAAATATTGAGCCAAATCAATTATTAATTGGCAGGTGTGCATGAAATGTTTGATTTTGAATTACTGATGGGTGTATTTCAAGGATGTCAAGGAAGAAGGCCACTTTACCTCCCCAGGATGTGAAGATAAGTGGAAAATAAAGGTAGATATCCAGAGGCCAAGAGCTCAGTAATGCCCAAAGGACAGCAGGCAGAGGGGCTAAACTGTGTTATAATGTATATTTAACCATTTAGCAGTTATTTGCACAGCTTGAAATTACAAAAATAAGATTAAGTATTTTCCTATAGGAAGAATAAAATAATTCAGTGATTTAGCATGAGCGAAGTCAACATTAAACTCTAAAATCTTAATTTCCATATATAATTCCATATGTATAAAACTGTCCCTTAACATTAGGGAAAAAAATCTTCAGTCAAGTCACACAAATTTATGGCCAGAGAACTGTCAAAAACATGGTGCACAAGTGAAATGGTGATGAAAATTTTGCAGGGACTTCACCTGAAAGGAGAAAGCATTTATTGTACAAAAGGAAGAACAATGTAA
>NW_004567128.1:24562136-24570187 GCF_000260355.1 Condylura cristata | reverse complement strand
TATAATGTGTATATATATATATAAAATAAAGCCAAGTTTGCAAAGCTAATATATAATGCTAGGCTGAGACACATTCTGATATCTAGATGCATCATTACAATCAGTCAACCTTTTATATCCAGAAACAGTGATTCCACCTCCAAGACTGATCCTGGAGAACTTTTAATAATCAATATTAAACATTTCTTCTAGTAAGTAGGCACCTTATGATTTTCTATCAACTAAAGGGAAATACCTTTGTAGCTTCTGCACCTGCCTTTACAACTACCTTTGTTCCTACTCATGGACATTAGAGTAATTCCTGAAATTGCTAGACCAATTACATTACAGGAATTTATATTTATGGGATTTTCAGGTTTTATTTCTTAAGTTGTTCACGTATCATTTCCCATTTAATGTGGAAAAACTTGTCCCCAGTTGCATCAATGCATTACATATTTTTAAATGCAAATATAAACCTGACTTCCCTGAGGGACAACTAAAGCTTTTGTGGAGTCTGAAGTTTATTTGGAGGCGTCCATCCTAGAAGAATATCAAATATCGCCTTTACTTCCATGGGTGGTTTCTTAAACAAGGTTCTTTATGTCTGGAAAAAGCCCTTGCATTCCAAAGCTTCATACTAGTTACTGGTTTCATTGCCATCACGAGTGAATGTTTAGTTTGGAACCATTTTGTCTGTTCTTTCTGGAAGCCTCAGGCAGACCTTAGTTGTAATTGTTATGGAATAACTCTGAATCTTTAGCTGTTTTGAGTTGATTCGCACCACTGTGCCACAACTCAATATGAAGAAACTAACTTATTATCTTGTAAAAAGTATACATTGAAAATTTTGTTCATACAGTATTTATCAAGTATGATGAAAAACAATAGATATATATTTTTTTATTATGTTAAGTTATGATTGCCATTATTAATCGGCAAAATGTGGAATGTATGTTCTTTTCACAGTAACATATGCTTTTTGTAACTTCACCTGGTTATTTTATTGTAAATGAGAAAAAAATTCTTAATTTAAGAGAGTGTATGTAATATTTATTTCATTAATTTCTTTCCTTGTTTATGTAAATTTTGAAAGATTGCATGATTTCTTTTATAGAAATCGATATGATGCTGTGGAAGTAGTTTGTTGAATATCTTATGAGTTTTCTTAGATGTATAATGGTTGTAGCCCATCCAACTTTAAAGAAAAAAGTGACCGCATATTTTGCAATCAGACTTACGTGTGGCCTATTTGTTTTCATTCCAATTTGATTAATTTGCAAAGAAAAAAAAGTTTTCTGTTTGCTTATTCCGCCAGTTCTACTGTGACATAATCTGAATATAAAGACATGTAGCAATAATGGGGGGTTCCCTCACAGTGTCTTTGGAAAGGGCCAGAACTTGCCCTTAAATCTTCCTCAACCAAATAAGTATTTTGTCTATTGGTGCTTGAGAGAAATTAATGGGTTCAACTGCAGAAAAGGAAAAGAGTTTTACCATTTTTTTTTAAAGATTTATTTATTTGTGCATACAGAACTGGGATACAGGCCAGAGGCTCAGGGGCAGCGAGAGGCTTCACCAGTGACAGAGCGGGGAGCAGAACAGGCAGATCGACGAAGTACACTACTGAGGGGAGCAGAGGGCGGGCCAGGAGAGGTCTGCGGCGCCATGTGGTCACCTTCGGGGCAGGCGGGAATCGAGCTCATGCGGAAGTGGCTTTAGATTCTCAGTGCTGTGCTTTAACCCGCTGCGCCACCAGGGAGGGCCGAGTTTTACTAGTGCTGAAATGGTATGTAGTACATGAATATGCCTTGTTTAGCTACAAAATTCCAAAGCTTGTACCATTTTTTTTTTTCCATGTAAAGAGTCAGGAATGGCCCCCAAGCCTTCCTGGGCTGGATGAGTGAGCAGTCACTTAGTTTGTTCGTAGGGCCAGTTGGAGGACTATGTATGTATGTACTCGGGGGAGTCAGTTCACCACAAATTGTGACTGTAAACATTGTACTGTAAATGTTTTGTAGTTTTCCCCCAATAAAACTTTTGGGATAAAAAGGTTAAAAAAATTTACATGAATTATGTAAAATGTTATATATTAGGAATAATGTGCTAACTTAAGTAACTCTGGGAGTGAATGGAGTCTATGACAAAAAACAGAAGGAACTGTATAGAAATACTATATTCCATTTGATAGAATTGTTTCTAATTTCAGAATTCATAAATTATTATTCATATATATTAGAATTAAACAATTGCATTGGTAGATGACCAGCTTTGAAAGTCAAATTTCAGATAAGCAAGAGAAGACTAGAACTATACACATGGTAGTGGATTAGAGTTAGAAATAGCATGGACTCATGTTTACTTTAATGTAGGTATATAAAAAATATGTACAAATACATGTGCATAAATACATGCAAATATTTATGTGTGTGTGTGTATCAGAGTTACTGCACCTTATATGTATTCTTCTGTCAGTGAAAGGGTGTAGAAGTAACAACACCCCAGCGTCAGCAAGTACAGTAAGAGCAAAGTGTACTTCACTGGATTCATTATCCAGTCAAAATGAATTGACTCTTGGAAAACTGCTGATTCTCTATTACAAATGGTGCCAGAAATACACAAGATGAGCCTGGAGCACCTCGTGGTAACAGAGTAAGGTGTTCAAAACCAAGCAAATACACTCACACACAATTATGGGACTATTTTTTTGTTTTTAAGATTTGTTTTATTTATGCATACAGAACTGGGGTACAGGCCAGAGGTGCAGGGATGGTGATAGGATTTACCAGAGACAGAGCAGGTAGCAGAACAGACTGATTAACGACGTACACTGCCGAGGGGAGCAGTGGACGGGTCAGGAGAGGTCTGCCAAGCCTTGTGGGTCACCTCCGGGGTGGGGATTGAACTGGCACTGAGGCAGCTGCTGCTATCTTGCAGGGCTATGCTTTAACCTGCTGCACCACCAGGGAGGGCCCAATTATGGGACTGTATTAAAGGGACATAGGGACAACCAAAAGAACTCTCAATGGCAGAAGGTGGAACACTTTGAGAAAAAAAAAGTAAATAAAATGGTATTGGGTTATAGCCCAAAGTATAAAATAAATATCTCTAAGTCCATCTGACACAAATACAATACTGGATCAATAAGTACATGTGGAGAACAGAAGACAAGCCTTCTCTGCACAAAAATCTAAATATGTAGGTATTCTGTCCCCCTGATGTGGATGTAACTCCCTGCTCCTTAAGTGCGGGGTGTGCATTGTGAGTTCCTTCCAAAGCGGACCTACAAAAAGAGGGAACATTGGGTGACAGTAACGTGAAAATCCTGATAGGCCTGCGTCTGGCAGGATGTCAAGATTAACTTCAGCTGTGATAATTGATGCTGGAAGTTAGATGCTTGATACAATGGCATGAGATGTTTCTGTGGTCTTTCCCTCCAAACTCCTGACTGCTGTTTAATCATGGAAAGCATCAAACAAATCCAAGTTGAGGGAAAATTCTGACTAGTACTCCCCAAACTGCCGACATCCTCAAAAGTAGTCTAAGAAACTGTCATAGTCAATAGGAACATAAGGAATCCTACTGATTAAACTTAACACAATATCCTAAATGAGACCCTGGAATGGAAAAAGGACAATAGGGAAAAGTTGAGAATCCAGCTCAGTATCCCATCTTGCATCCACCCTGAATTTGAGCACTCCACCCCAGAGGAGATTCCCCAGTCCCTGTGTTTGCATTCTGACAAGTTTCTGCTGTCTAGCAGTTACCTTGGGGTGGGGTTGGGGGGTGGGGAGAGTTCTTTCCACAGAGTAAGCAGAATCTTTGAGTAATAAGTAATTGTTAATATGGTCTTTCTTTCTGAGATTTTAAAACATATGTAATGGTTGCTATTTGTAAATGTATAGCACCACATATAATGCATGGTATTGTATTGCTAGTATGGAACTACTGATATGTAATCAAACTATGCAGCAAGGTATCGATGTTTTCATGTTCATATAAACCCTATGAACTTAGTTGGTATAGTCACGAGACCTCATCCGAGAGACCATTTTTCTTTGCCTTCTAGTTTTTTTTTTTGCTCGTATTCATTGATTCATCTATTTATTCAACAAGATCGTAAAGAGTGCCTTCAGTGGCAACTCTAATAAATAAAAGCTAATATTTATTGATTGGATGCTTTGTGCCAGACCCTGTTCTAAGCACTTTAAGTCTATTAACTCCTTTAACTCTCACAATAATCCTCAGGGAGATTTTCAGAGGCTCCATTTACAACCCTTATTTGCCACAGACATTTCCAAATAACCTTGAATGTGCTGGCTCATGATGGCCCCCATAATAGAGAAGCTGATACAACCTAGAAATGCTACAAAGCCCTTTCTTGCTCTAGGAAACAAACAAAAAGGTGTCAGCCTTATGGGGTAACTGGCAAATACATGGGTCTGAATTATATACCCAAGTGTGGTAGTTCCTGAGGCACATACGTTGGTAACAGTTTGCCTGGAGTCATACAGGTGGAAAGTGGCTTGGGTAAGCTAAGAACCACACTAAGTCATGCTCCAAAGGAGCTCCCAGATATGTGGGGTGGGCAAATACAGCGTTGCTTTAGAGTAAGATACCATAGACATAAATATAGGGTAAGCACAAAATGATGTAAAAATAAACTATTACATTATTTTAAAAAGAGTAAAAAAATATATAGGGTAGGATGCCTTGGAAGCAGATTGGCAATTAGACGTTTTAGAGTTTGGAGGCAACAACTACCACATTTGGGCCTGTACAGTCTTGAAGTATATCCTCCAGGCATTTATTAATTGCAAAGAGTAATAATAACCTTATAGGAAAAAAGCTGCAGACACTTAGCCCAGTGATCACCAGTAATACCACATATTGACATCATGTACTCCCTGATTAGAGTCATTAAAAAGAACATATCAGTTATCATGTATTCTTGCCCCAAATGCATAGTCTTTAAAAATAATGAGAACGCATCACATAAATCCACATCAGGAGGCAATTTACAAAATGTATTTTTTAGTAGTGTCTTCAGTACGCTTTAGTACTCTTCAAAAGTGTCTGGGTCATGAAAGGCTAAGGTTGAGAACTATCCTCAGACTGGAGAAAATGAGTCATGAAAACTAAATCCAGAATGGGGTCCTGAATTGCGTCCTGAAACAGGAATAGCACTTTAATGGAAATGAAGGTAAAACTGAAATGAAATCCGACATGGTATCCACTACAGTGTGCCACTATAAATTTCTAAGTTTTGATAATTGTGCAATGGTTATATAAGATATTAGCATTAGAGGGAGCTAAATGAAATAGGGGCTTTCTAAACTAGTTTATATCTTAAAACAAATTTAAAAAATATTAGAAATGAACAGTGCAGAACAATGGTCAAGGAATAGACTAGATTTTGCTCCTGTATTCAAGTAAACAGCCAAATAACCACGGGAAGTCTGTGCTCTGAGTGTAGTGAAAAAAATGGACTGTATTGCCAATGTACCTTTTAGAGACAGCATTCCGTGACCTCAATAATCCATTCATGCATTCAAGTGTCTGTCCTTTCATCAAACATAACATGTACTTAGCATGAAACAGGTACTCCCTAAACACTGGGAATATAGAAATTATCAAAACATTGTTTCATCACACATTCACAGTTACAGGGTTAGTGTAGTTAGGGAAACATTTACAATATATCAGGATGAGAGGTATAGTAAAGAGCTGTTTGAAATCTGGCAGTCTGGAAGGCTTCGAAGATGAAGTAGTGCAGCAGCAGGTGTCCTTACTGTCTCCCTGTTTATAGCCCAGTGTTCTCAAGGAAGTCCCAGTGTGTTTGACAAAGAAAGCCAAAGGCACAGGACAGCATGTATAATTTTGTAAATTTAAAGAAGTAAAATATGGCTGGTACAAGAAGTAATATTGATACATGGTAGGTGTCGAAGAGTGACGATGGAAACGTGGTAGAAATCAAATCATAGATGCCCTCAAATGCCTAGCTCAGGTGTGTGGGTAGCATTCTGAGGATTCAGTGATTTAGTACAATTGTTTTGATGTTTTTATTGTAATGTAGCATGCATAGAAAAAAGTCACAAGTTGTAAGTATACAGATTTAAGAATTTTGATAATTTAAAACACAACTATATAACCATTAATTTCAAGAGCCCGATCATAGCCAGCATCTAGAAAGAGCCCTGTCATCTTCTCTGTTCTGTCACTATTTCATTTCCCCAAGGATATCATAGTTCCACTACTAACACCTGTGTTTTTGCAATTTATGTAAATGGAATAGTATTAAGTGTGTGACTTCTTTCACATTATGTAGTATATTTGAGTCATCACTATTATGTATAGTTGTATATAGTTCATTTATTCTCACTGATATATATTATTCACTGTATAGATTTAACATAGTTTATCCATTTCACCATTGACAGCTATTCTATAGTTTCCATATTTGGGTTATTATGAGTAGTGTTACTATGAACAGCCTTATACATGCTTTTTAAACATATGTAAAAACTCAGTTTGGCTATATGTCTAGTAGTGGCATTTCTCTTATCATAATGCATGCATAACTTAAATTTTAATAAAACTGCAAAAGTTTCCCAGAGATTCTAACAATTTATGCCCCACAACACTTTGCTATACTTCCTTGCCAATCCTTGATGTTATTTTTTGTCAGTTTTAATTTACATTTTGCTCATGACTATTGGCCAGTTGGGTGTTCATTCTTTAAGTTTTCTTCAAGTGTTTTCCCATTAGGTTGTCTGTCTCTTAAAAATTTTTAAGCAAGGAGTAGTTTGATATATCTTTCATTATATAATATTCTTTTTTTTTCATGTTCTTGGTTATGGTAGTCTCTGGTAAGAAATGCTATATTTTGAAAACACCTTGAGCTTTCTTGGCAAATATTGACTACATCTCTTTTATCTCCAAACATTGATGAAAGATTGTATTAATATATTTTTCATATTAGTCTTTGTATCCCAGAGAAGTGATGAGTGAGAGCCGAATTCTTGAGCAGTTTGCACTGTTATATATATTATCCCATTTCATATTCATAAGTCCATACATGAAAGTTACTAGTATCTCCAATTTAAAGTTGTTGGAAACTGAGGCATAGAGATATTAAGTAAATATAGCCAAAGCGACAGGTAGGAGATTCAGGATCCAAGCCCTACACCATTTGATGAGTTTATTTTGTGAATCCTATTTCAGGAACTGATTTTTATCTGGAGGTGGTCAATGACACCACTGTGCTACATCATATTTAGATAATATTTGTGGTGATAAGGTGTCCATTCTTCCTGTAGCCTGTATCAGTAGTTTCTTAAAATGTTTGGTTCATAGAGTCTTTGAGACTGTGAGAGACTCCGTAAAAGCTTTTATAGAGACTAGCTATCTGTCTGACTTAGTGGAAAGGTTTTGTTAGAAGGTTATGTCAGAATAAAAAGCAATGAGTCTGATTTTCAGTGTTACCTTTGAAATGTAAAGGGGTCATAAGTAATGATTCCAATGTTTACAATAAGAATAAATCTGAGTAAGTTGAAAAGTCAATGAATTGTCTTGAATATGTCAAAAAACTAAGGTCGCAGAAGAAACAACTGCCCAGAAATATTGAGAGACATGTGAATCCAGAGAGTGACAGCAAGATTTTACCTGGAGCAAAAGCTACTGGAGCCATAAATTGGCAGCTACAGAAATAGTAATTTTGATGGATTACTAGAGAGAATGTTGACTCGTGTGAGAGTGAGAAATACTTGTGGACCACATTTCTGAGGGAGTCTCCAAACTTTCCTGGCTTTTATTTCAAGGAACCTCATTTCATATTCATGATGAAGATCCAAGAAATTTACCCCACTGGCTCTAGCAAGGAGAGAGCAAATGAGTCATTGAGAAATATGCCCATTGCATTCTTAATAATAAGCAATCCTCTCCAAATGAAAAAATATATATTTTTAAAGATTTATATATTTATTCATATGGAACTGGGGTACAGGCCAGAAATGTGGAGGGTGAGAGGATTCACCAGAGACAGAGAGGGGAGCAGAACAGGCAGATCAATG
>NW_004567128.1:24523274-24561216 GCF_000260355.1 Condylura cristata | reverse complement strand
TTTCCAATTGTAAATAAAGCAGCAATAAACATGGGGGTACAAGTATCTTTTTCAATCAGTGTTTTTGTGTCTTTTGGGTAGATACCTAGGAGTAAAGATACATTTTTAAGGAAGACCAAATACAACAGGGAAGACAAGAACAAGGATAGTAGAGGAACTTGAAGTCTGTGAATCATTAAGCGTGGGCCATTTCTAAACAAGATTAATACACTTACACTACAGGCATTTATATCTCAGTTCCTATTAACTGATTCATCATGTTTGGCTTTCAACAAAATATGAGAAAGCATAAAATCAAGCAAGAAATAAAAATAGTATGAAGAGACAAGTATTATGAGAACTAAACTCATAGGTGACACCAATGTTGGAATTATCAGATAGGGAATTAAGAATAACTCTAAGATATTATAGACTCTAATAGAAAAAGTAAAAATCATGGAAGAATAGAATAAGTGAGTAATATAAGAAGAGGTTAAAATTATCAGAAGGAATCACAATGAAATGTCAGAAATAAAAAATCTTATAACAAGAATTAAGAATGCCTTGATAATGAGTTTTTTGGTAGATTGACACAGTTGAAGAAATAACCAATGAGTTTGAAGATGTGTTAATAGAGACTTCCCAAATTGAAATGCAAAGAAAACAAATAATAAAATACACACTAAGAGAACACTTAAGAGATGCAGGACCATTTGAAGAGATGTACTAAGTATGTACCTAACTAATAGGAGGATATCAGAAAGTGTAATTATTAGAAAGAAAAAGAGAGAATAAAGAAGAAATAATGAAGTAATGCCCATGAACTTTTTCAAAATGAATGAGTCACTGAATCAAATACAGAAGGTCAGATAATGACAAAATGAAAAACTGCCACTCTCCCCTGCCCATATATGTACATCATATTCAAAATGAAAAACAAATGTAGAGAAAACCTTGAATTGAAGCCAGAGGGGGAAAATACTCCTTTCTTGGAAGAGGAATGGCAGTATACATTATATAGTAATTTCTCATAAGAAACCATGCAGGTAAGAAGAGAGTGGTGTGAAATATACAAAAATTGAAAAAATTATTAAATTGTTTTTCTTGCATCATTATCATCCCCATAGTTCTCCCACAACCATGTCACCTCTGCACCATCATCATAATCCCTGTATTCTTGCCTCCCCTGTTTTAACACCCCCTTCTCTCACCCTCCTTTATTGTATGCCTGTATGGTCAGCTTGCTAGTTTTAAATTTTTCTTGATGTTTTTTTGGTTTATCTATATTCCACATATAGTGAGACCATATGGGTGAGAGGATTCACCAGAGACAGAGTGGGAAGCAGAACAGGCAGATCGACGAAGTACACTGCTGAGGGGAGCAGAGGGCGGGTCAGGAGAGGTCTGCCACTCCATGTGGTCACCTCCGGGGCAAGCGGGAATCGAACTCATGCTGAAGCGGCTTTGGATTCTCAGTGCTGTGCTTTAACCTGCTGCGCCACCAGGGAGGGCCTGCCTCCCCTGTTTTAACACCCCCTTCTCTCACCCTCCTTTATTGTATGCCTGTATGGTCAGCTTGCTAGTTTTAAATTTTTCTTGATTTTTTTTTGGTTTATCTATATTCCACATATAGTGAGACCATATAATATGTATCTTTTTCTTTCTGACATACTTTGGCAGGCATAATTCCTTCCATCTTCTTCCATGTTGCTGCAGATGGCATGAGTTTCTTTTTTGATCACTGAGTAATATTCCACTGTATTGGGATGGGACATACACAAGAAGAAATAATGAAAATCTGTGCCTTATTTGTCATATGGTGTTCAAATATTTTCTCCCATTCAATAGGATGTCTCTCTTGATTATTGTCTCTTTTGCTGTATAGAAGCTTTTTAGTTTGATATAGTTCCAGCTGATTATCTTCTTTGTTTTCCTTGTATCTGGAGAAGAATCCTCAAAGATGTTTCTGAGGTTTATATCATGGAGTGTTTTGCCTATGTTTTCTTCTCCATATTTTATGGCATCAGGTCTTACATTCAAGTCTTTTATCCATTTTGAGTTTATTTTTGTATATGACATGAGATAGTAACCTAGTTTCATTCTTTGTCATGATCCAGTATAGCTTTCCAACACCATTTATTGCAGATGATTAAAGAGGTTTTTCTTGTTTCAGGGTATATAATTTTCCCCTTTGTTGTAGATTTGTTGACCATATATGTGTAATTTTACTTCTGGTTTTCAATTCAATTCCATTGGTTTGTGTGTCTGTTTTTGTTCCAAGAACATGCTGTTTTATTATAATGACTTTGTAGTATTGTTTCAATTCCAGAAGTGTTATACCTTCATTCTCCCCCATCTTACTCAGGAGAGCATTTGTTATTCAGGGATTTTTGTGGTTCCATATGAAACTCAACAGTATTTTTTTCTATGAAATACATAAGCTGTTAAAAGAAAAAAAAATACATCACCTAGATTCTGTAGTAAGTGACATTATCTTCAAAATGAAGGAGATATACTTTTTTCAGACAAGCAAAATCTGAGGGGTTCATCATCAGATATACCCTGCTAAAATTTTTAAAATAAGTTATTCAGGTTGAAGGAAAAGGATATGGTTTATAAATTAATATCCAAGGGAGAAAAGAATAACACCAGAGAAGGAATAAATTGAGGGTAAATATTTTTTATTTTGATTTAAAAGTTAACTATTTAAAGTAATATTAGGAACAATATATGAAGATATTACAGTGTATGGTAGTGATGTCACACAGCATAGGAGCAGGAATAAGGAAACTGCGTTATATATAAAACCATATTTGGAGTTGGACTTTATTACTTTAAATGCATATTGTAAACCTTGAACAATCACAGAAATCTTAAGACTACAATAGTTAATATGTAAAGAGAGAACACAGAATCATGTCAAATACTCAAAGCCAGAGAAGACAGAAAAAGAAGGGAAAAGAAAGAAACGAGTGCTAGAAATAGAAAATAGTTGCAAACATGGTAGATAATAACCTAAGTAATGATTTGAAATCAGAATTATCTAAGTTTACCAATCAAAGGATGAGATTGTCAGAGTGGATACAAAAGACTCAACTATATGTTATCTGTAAAAAAAAAATTAATATAAAGAATGATACATTAAAAGTAAAAGGTTGGACAAAAATGATAGCTGAAATAGCTATATTAACCACAAAGCAGACTTAGAGCAAGGGAAATTATCAGGGACCAGGAGAGAAATTACATGGTAAAGATGTTAATTCCCCAAGAAGTAATAATAGTCCTTATTGAGTATGTACCTAAAAACAGCATTAAAATATCTTAGGGGAAAACTGATAGAAATACTTGGAATAGGGCCCTCCCTGATGGTGCAGTAGGTTAAAGCATAGCACAACAAAGCTAGCTACAGCCACGTCAGCACAAATTCAATCCCTGGCCAGGGAGGTGAGCCACTTGGTGCAGCAGACCTCTCCTGTCTTGCCTGGATGCTGCTCCCCTCAGCAGTATGCTTTGTTAATCTGCCTGTTCTGCTCCTCACTCTGTCTCTGGTGAATACTCTCACCATCCCTGCATTTCTGGTCTGTACCCCAGTTCTGTATGCATAAATAATCTTTAAAAAAAATACTAGGCATGATGAAAAGGTCTATTCTTAATATCCCAGTTTCAGTAATTGATAGATCAAACAGGCAGAAAATCTGTAATGGTAATGCTGACTATCACGATCAATCAGCTTGATCTGTTTGGCATTTATAGAACACTGCATCCAGCAAGAGCAAAATAAACGTTCTTCTCAATCTACCTGGAATATTCATCCACACCATATTCTAGGCCATAGGACAGAATCAAACTCAAAATGGTAGAAATCACATGGATTCTGTTTATTTCCTCACCCTGTCAGGCCTAAGGGTAGTAATAAGTGCAGCAGATTTTAGCTTGGAGTTTCTGCACTAACAGTCTGTGTTTTCCTATCCTTGCATCTTTGTAAACAATTTTTTTATTATGCTTCTCCTCCACTTAACCTGACTTGACTGTATCATGTTTCCCTCTAAAACTCTGACAGATACATACCGTAAAATGAACATGTCCCCATCCATACTTCCTACCCGAGACCTGCTCCTCTAGCAGCTGAGGAATCTTCCCCATATTAATGAATTAAGGCCAATTTGTGTTCTTTCAACTGCTCAAGTCGCATAGCTTGACTTGACTCCTCTCTCTCAAATCCTAATATAAAATCAGCAAAGCCTATAATTTCTACCTTTAAAATATATCCATGATCTGATCACTGTTTAATGATTCCACTGGCACCATGTAGGAGGTAATGATTCCACTGGCACCATGTAGGAGGCAGGCACTATCATCTCTAAGGTCTAGATTATTATAGAGTTCTCCTAGCTGGTTTTTCTGCTTCTGTGCTTGCTTTGCATAATCTAAATTTATCCTTACAGAAACCAGAGTTATCCTTAAAAAAAAAAGTTCAAAAAGACACCTTATCTCCATGTTTATTGCTGCTTTATTTACAATAGGAAAGACATGGAATCAACCCAAATGCCCAAAAGTAGATGACTGGATTAAAAAGATGTGGTACACAGGTGAGAAAATAACAAGAATAATGAACAGCCATATACCAGAGACATTTTGTGGGGGTGGAGTGGGGAATGGGATCAAAAATGGGGGGGGGAGTGCATGGGATTATGGTGATGGCACACGGGAGACTTAGTGATGGGAAACCCGCAGGGATTACAATTGAGATGGGAAAAAAAATGTACAAAATGATGTTAAAAAAAAAAAAGATGTGGAACAAATACACAATGGAATATTACTCAGCAATCAAAAAAGGCAAACTCATGCATTTTGCAACATGGAGGAGCTGGAAGGGGCCATGCTTAGTGAAATATGCCAGAAATGAAAAAAGAAAAATACCAGATGGTTTCACTCATAGCAGGAGCATAAAGGACGGGGGGAGGGGTAATGATAATGAACAACTATATAACAGAGAGATTTTATGGGGGTGGGGTGGGGAATGGGATCAAAAATGGGGGGGGGAGTGCACTGGACTGTGGTGATGGCACACGGGTGATTTGGTGATGGGAAGCCTACAGGGATTCCAACTGGGATGGGAAAAGGCACAAAATAACGTATAAATAAACTATTTATTAAAAATAAGGCAGATCATCAATCATACCTCTCCCTTGTTCAAATGTTTTAAAAGCCCTTAGGTAAAATCAAAGTGCTGGTTATGCCCTTTCAAGCCTGGCAAGGCCTGTGCTTGGGTAACTCCCTGATCTCTGCTCCTACCAATGTAACCTTCATTCACTCTGCTCCTACCATAATCGCCTTCTTGGTGTCCCTTAAACAGACCAAACACACTCCTGCTCCAGGGACTTTTCACTTGCTATTTATTCCCCTGTTCATTTTTCTTTCAATTGTCAGTATGGTTTATTTCCTTACTTCCTCCAGATCTCTGCTCAGATGTGCTTTATTAGGCAAGCGTTTCTTCAGCAATCCTAAATGAAGGAGCTTAACTGCCATCTTTCAGCTCTATCCCGCTCTCTCATTTTTTTTTTAAATAGCATTCATCTCCAGACATATGTTTGTTTATTGTCTTTCTTCCCAGCCCGAACTTAAGCCAGAATTTTGACTATTTTGTTAATTGCTCACTCCCTGTGCCTAAAATAGTTCTTAACACATTCCAAAAATATTTATTTAATGAATTAAGGTATATGGTAACTGATGATGTGTAAGAAAAATGTTTTCATTGTAGTAAATCTAATTTTCAGTAACGGACTAGTAGTTTTAGACAAAACCTTTTAATTGTACATATCCACAGAGTATAGGATATTTTCAGAAAGAAAACAATGTGCTTCGGTAATTTCTTTGACTTTCTGCATCATTTTCAACACCTCTGCACCAGGTTTCCTTGTCTCATCAAACTTAATAATGAAGGTCAAAAACAAGAGCCAGTAAAGGTCATATTTCCCATTAGAAAATGTCCAACTTTAGCTTGACCCATTGTATATAAACATAGATGCAATAATTGCAGCTGCAATGCATGGCCTCCTAAATTGCTATCAACTATTCTACTCACCACTTTATGGAGAGTGGAAATTACATGTTACCTTATTAGATAAGGTAGAATTTCTTGCATTCTCACTTTGGAGAAATTAGAATGTGTCAACTGACACATAATTTGACATAAATTCAATCTTTCGCCAACAAAATTTTTGGACATTATTCATGAAATTTCCATCTCCCCCACCTTCTCTACCCAGCCCAGACCATTCATGTGCCTAAGTCTGTGTGTCTGCTCTAGGTTTCCCTCCCTGCCCTCTCTTTTTTCTTTCTCTCCCCCCCTTCTCTCTCTTTCTCTTTACATTAATTTACAACACCATGTATAATCAGAGGTATATTCACCTCTTCAGATGTATGTTGCCACACCACACACTTCACCATGGTCTCCACCCTCTCCTTCTCCCTCTGGTAAACTCAATTATGCATTCAGATTTTAAGAGTTTTTTTTTTTCCTGACCCTTTGTTTCTTTTTTTACATATAAGTGAAACCATACATATTTATTTTGCTCCTTATTTTTCTTAGCATTATCCCCTCCAGTTCCCTCCATTATCATCATAAATGGCAGGAGTTTATATTTTTTATATAGCTAAATATTATTCAGTATGTGTATATATACCATACCTTTATATATATATATACACATATATATATACATATATATACACATATACATATATATATACATACATACATACACATATATAAAATCATTGTTCATTTTTATATGATGTATGCTTGTGTGATTTTTCATTTTAGGTGTATTTCTGAGTTGGTGGTGAGATTTTTATAGGGTATACTATACCTTCTTAATCCATTCCTGTCATTGAGTATTCAGGTTGTTTGGTTGTTTCCATAGTTTGGAAATAGTGCTTCAGTGAACAGGAGAACCTATATCCCTTTGAATTAACGTTTGTGCTTTCTTTGGATAGGTACCTAGAAGTGAACTGTTGGATCCTATGGTAGTTTCAATTTTTAAAGTTCTGAGAAACCTCTATATTATTTTCTGTAGACAGACCCATCTATATTCCCACCAGCAGGGCAAGGGATTCCTTTTTCTCTGCATATTCACCTACCCTTGTTTCTGGTCTTCTTGATAAGGGTCTTTTTCACAGGTATGAGGTGGTATCTCATTGTGGTTTGGATTTGCATTTCCCTGATAATAAGTGGTGATGATAATATTTCATGTACCTGTTGACCATTTCTTTGGAGAAGACACTTTAGTTTTTCTGCCCATGTTTTCGGGATTTTCTTTTTCTCTGTGTTATATATGTTTTTTGTAGCTCTTGAACATCAGGCCCTTGTCAGATATATGATATGCAAATATGTTCTCAAATTTGCTAAGGTGTCATTTTGTTTTTGTTTTTTAAAGTTTTATTTATTTATTCATACAGAACTGGGGTACAGGCCAGAGACTCAGGGTCAGTGAAAGGCTTCACCAGAGACAGAGTGGGGAACAGAACAGGCAGATCGATGAAGTACACTGCTGAGGGGAGCAGTGGACGGGTCAGGAGAGGTCTGCCACACCATGTGGTCACCTCCGGGGCAGGCGGGAATTGAACTCATGCAGAAGCGGCTCTAGATTCTCAGTGCTGTGCTTTAACCTGCTGCGCCACCAGGGAGGGCCAGGTGTCATTTTGTTTTAATGATAGTTTCTTTAGCTCTACAGAAGCTGTTTGGTTTTGTATATCCCTTTTTGTTTATATTCTGTTTGTTTCTCTTGCCGGTGGAGACAAATCCACTAGGAATATTTTGCCTGTGTTTTCTTCCATGTATTTTATGGTTTTCAGTCTTATATCCCAGTCCTTAATCCATTTTGATTAATGATTTAATCCATTTTTTTGTATAAAGTGTAAATTAGTCTAGTTTTGCTCTGGATTTTCTAATTGTTACCTGAGAATCAGACTGTAAGATTATCAGCATAGAGTTGCTTTATTTAGTGCCTAATGACTAACAGTAAAGGAATTAGTTTTATAGAATGATACTTGAACACTAACCCATTGACTGAGCCTGAAAGAATTAGTAGAAACCAAATGAAAATCTCTATCACATCTTACCGTGAAGCATGGTCTGAGACTCATCCACTGCTTCCCATAGCATCCTAGCTCTCAAGACCACAGAGGAAACTGCTCTTAGAATTTTATAACACAAACAAGCAAACCATTTTTTTCCTACCATCTAGACTCTGTCAGTCATGTTTATCATCATCTCTACTTTTTGTTTAGTCACTAGAAAGCAGACAGCTAAACTGTTGTAACTATATATGACCCTATACTCTGCGATTCCAGTATTTCCTCTATCCAATTTTTCCCCACCGTATGGAGGAATTCATTTGTATCCTTTCATAGCACATGTCTTTTTGAAAGCAACCTTAAATCCTTTATGAGATAATCTGGCCTATAAATAAGTAATTGTTGTGCATTGTTTTGTGTTGTTCACTTTGTTTTCTCTCACTGTGCTGCATCATTAGTGTGTATGAATCTGTCCTGAACTGAAGGAAGAAATTGACATGTGTTCTAGGCTGTATTTTTAAACCTGTCAATTTACAGAATAGTTTAAAAAATGTTTAAGAGAGAATGGTAACAGTTCCTAAGTTTTATCCTCAAAGTATTGCAAATATAGTTAAAAAAATGTTTAAGCTCAAAGCCATTGCCTTCCATGGGTCACTGATTATCAAATATTATCAAATGTCTTCAGAAAATTTCAGAGTTATTGACATTGTCATGTCATTGGCCACAAAATTATAATTCCCTTTAAACTTACATTTTGTTATTCCTTTCCACTTAGAGCTAAGTTGAATGTTAATGACAGATGATGGAAAAAATGCTAATAAATGCTGGAACTAAGTAAAATACATACAGGTATTAATTTTATTAATGTTTTGACTTTTGTGGGTTTGAAAAATTCTTATTAATTATAATCATAAATAAATTAATATATAATGCTAACAAACAGTCCTCTGGCTCTACTCCAACTTAAAATATGTTAAGATGAATAGAATTCAAACAATCACCACTGTTATATGAGTCTTGAAACAATTCTCCTATTATGCTAATGGCTGGACATCTGTGCTTTTCTCCTTGGAGATGAGCAGTGATTTTTGCTAAACTTAATCAAAAGTGTCTTTGAACATTATTCCAAGTTAACTACTGTTATCTTGTGCCACTGAGTTATGTGAGGAGGTCAGAACTTTGTTAAATCTGTTGTATCTGATATTTACTTGATTTACTTTGCAGGTAACTATTCTCCAGGAATGATTTCTTTTCTTTCTTTCTTTTTTTTACTGAGCTGTGGTTCTTTGTAACTCATATATTTGGAGATGAACATTGAGTATCATTTAAGTCCCTCCTGGATCTTTTCTAACTTTGTATTTTTACACTAGTCCTTATCCAGATGGAAAAACTTTATGCCATCTGGCTGTGATTCTGACTTGCTCAATATACTATGAAATATAATCAGTACCTTACTCTCTCTAACGACACAGCTCAGACTCTATCACCTACTTTACTAAAGTTGTCAAATACAACTTGAGCCTAAATTCATAGAAGCTTTCTATATCCACACATGCTGTATAGGGTTTTCTTTTCCTAAGAGGATTAAATACGGCCCTGTGGCTTATTCATGAGATACTCAATTCAGTATTTATTGAGTACTAACTAGGTGTTCTGACCATATCTCAGATCAGGTAAAGAAATTAGTTGTATTGTGAACATTAGACAAAGTTTTTTATAGACTGAAATAGAAGCTATACTACCTGGCAGAAAAACACTCCATGAAATGGAAAAATGAAGTATATATTTAGGGAATATGAACAATTTTACTGGAATGTTAGTTGGGTACCTGGGAACATGGAGAGATAAACCTTGAATAACATGAAAACTAGCTAATATTTACCTATTCATTTTGTATTGACATGAAATTTTTAAAAGAAGGAGAGTGCAAAATAGATTTATGGATCTATCAGGCAACACTCAATGGGATAAAGGCCAAGGGAGGACTGTAAAATTGAGGAGATTCTCTGAAAACTGTTGTAGTAACTTATGCACAGAGTCTTGTAGGTTTGTGCCAGTATTTTAAAAGTGGAGGGAAACTCAATCATTGATAGGATTGGTGGGGGGGGGGTACTAGAAAGAGAGAATGATAACAGTTCCTAAGTTTTGATCCTCAGAGTATTTCAAATATAGTGAAGACATTAAAAGAGATATGAAAGGGATTATGGTAGCCAAAATTAGTTAGAAGTAAAAAGATAAATAGTGGATGGCTTCCCTTATATGTAGAATATCAAGAAAACAAAAAAGGTCAAGAAAAAGTGAAAACTAACAAGTTGACCATAGAATTGGGGCATATAGCAAAGGAGGGGTGGGAGGAGCTTACCAGGGCAGGGGAGAACAGGAGGCCAATATGGGGGTGGTTTATGGGAGAACTGTGGGGAACACAATGATGTAAAAAGTATTAATAATAAATAAATAAAATATGAAATAGGAGATTTACATTGGGAAAAGTATAATGCTTACTTTTATAAAACATTTTAGTGATATTTATTGGTGAAATACATTAACTTTAAGTGGTTGGTGACTCATGAACAAATAGATTTGTGTAACCAATAATTAGGTAAGTTTATAAAATAAAATTTTACCAACACCCCAGAAACATCTGTTATGCCCTCTCAATTATCCCTAGCCCTTCAAATAGTAAGCACTATTTTAAATTATCTTGTTGTAGAGTACTTGTACCCTCTTTGGGGTAGTGCATTAGTAGCTTGGCAAATATTTAAAAAGTAGGTCTCAGGAGTGGGGAAGAGGGCCCCTGATTTGTAACACTGACAATTTTTTAAAACATTTATTTTATTTATTTATGCATAAAAAGCTGGGGTGTAGGCTAGAGGTGCGGGAGTGGGGTTGAGAGGATTCACCAGACACAGAGTGGGAGCAGAACAGGTGGATCTACTAAAACACACTACTGAGGGGCTTCTGAGGAGGTTGTGGGAGGTAGGAAATGTATGGGGAAAAAGCTTTATGAAGCAGATTGAGTCAACTTAGGTGAAAGAATTAGCTCCATAAGAATAAAGAGAGAACAACTTTACAAATGGAAATTTCCTTTTCAAGAGAAAAAGATGTATGCTCTGTTTTAAGGGCTTTTGTTACTCTGGTGTTCCTCAGTTTCCTTCAGCTCATAATCTTCCTTTATACCAAAGTGGCATATTTGGGAGAATGTTCTGGTCCCCTTCAACACTGTCTAGATAACATTTTGGTGTATTCTCATAGTTGGCCTTTGCTGTCAGCCTACCACTTCTGCATTTAAATTCTTCAGGGAATCTTAGTTGTTCTAGAGGCCATTGCTAGTTCAGGGTTAGCATTTTTCAGGGTTCAAGAAATTAGGAATCATAGGGGAGGAAGTGTTTCCAAAGTCACACCTGACTGGTGTTTCTCAACTTGAATCCAGTCTCCTCTCTTAGGACTTCAATATTGTTCGTTTTACATGAACAATATTTGTAGCTCCTGAGTACATTTATTTTGGAAACAGTTTCCATAGTATTTATGTCTATACTCCTCTTCTGTTGTATCCCTCTTCAAATAGATGTAAGAAGTCTACCTCTTTTGCTAAACATATGGTTGAGTGCTTGTATTCACTGGCTCAATCTTGGACCCAATTTATTAGTTTAGTCCCCAGTTCCCTGTTTTGTTTCTCAGCTTTTTTGGGTTCCTTTCTGCAAAATGCAAATACCTCTCTTACAGAGACTTCTGATTTAGAATAAAACCCATAGCACACACATTTGGAAACCTATAGCTGCTTGGGGGGCCATATGGCAACTTAAGAGAGTCCCTGTTACTGCTGCCAAATCCCTGATTGTTATGAAAACACAACACCATTGTTTCTATAGCCCTGAGAGGGAAAGAGCTAATTTTTCTTCTTCTTTTGCAAAACAGCAGGAACTGTAAATAATAATCCTCTAGATAGAAGAAATAGGTAAACATTGCCAGGCTTTGTTATCTAAAGTGCTAAAAATCTTACCTACTTATTTTGTTCTACTGCTTATAGAGGTTCGGGATTTCTGCCTTTAGTAGTGGTAGTCAGCCAGAAGAGAAATTATATGGAGGAAAATAGCATGTTTACTCCTAAGCAATGTGGAGTAAATCTGTTCACTTTTATCATATTTTGAAGCTGGAAAAACTTTTGTATTCCAGATAGTTCTCCTGTCTTGATAAAGTGAAGGAATGGAGGACGTAACGCAGGCCTGAGCAAAACTAGACTAGCCCAGGCAAGCACCCACCCCCTGGAATTCAGGATAGGTTGAAGAGGGACAATGTACATTTAAAATTGATTGGATAATGGGAATGGTGTGGCCCAGGCTGATTGGATCTGAGGCACCAGGAAATGAGGCATTCATTCCTGGAAACCTGTCGGTGGGTGGTTGAACTGTGACCCAGGCTGTGACGTCTGTTAATCTTTGAATCCATTTGCTAAGTTGAATCTGCGCGGCTCTGAATTTGTGCGGGCTCTGATGTATGGAACGGCCAACAAGGCCAATATATTCCCTGACTTTCCTTTGGTTGAGGTCTTGCCTGAATCCTGCATGTCCGGCAGGGAACAGCTTGACCCTGCCTAGCCAGCCCAATAAACTCTACTTTGCGAATTGCATTCTTGTATGATGCTCTGTCTTTCGCAGTAATCGAGTTCTGGGACCCTAACAAAAGGAGTTAGGATATAGCTCTGTGTTATAATCTCCCATTCATGATAGGAAAACCACTTCAAGTTCTTATGTAATTTACATGTTTTCTACACAGTTGGCAGTTCTTGGACATATTGAACATTGAGTGCAAATCATGAGTTTTACTATTTATTTTAAGTATGAAGTATCTTGGCCCTAATACCTTTTTGTTGGAAAATAATTTCCTGATGTTCACTGTAGAGTTACTCTCCCCAAAATAGCATATGGGCATTTTTGAATCTGTCCAGAAACCTCTTGTCATTTTGATGTGGGGGTTAGAGTTCAATCAAGACTCTATGAACCTTGCATTTTTTTGAGTTGAGTGCAGGGAGGGCCCAGGAGTCTGGAGAGAAACTTTTGTCCATGCCATCCTCACCCTTCACTAAACCAGAGAAGAGCTCCCCATCCCCTAAGCTTTGACCCTTTTCCTAATCAAAGATACAGTCTCTTTGGGTATAGTTTAGGGAACTCACCCAGTTGTATTTATCTGTGACCATATCTTTTCGAAGACTCATCTTACTCTTCAAGCAAAGATGAGATTACTTTCTTGTTATCTGCCATGAGAAGTTCCCCCTCTCTTTATTTGACACCTCAAATCCTAAACACAGAATAAATATACCTGGCTCTCTCCATCATTCTTTAGAATTTACAACCATGCAAATTCTCTATGTATATGTTTTTGAAATTTAGCATTTTCTCCTAATAACTTGTCTGATGTTAATTTGTTTGTCTAGCCTTATAAGAACTTTGGTGGGTTCTCAGAAGGAAATTTTCTTCTGTGCCCCAACATCATGTTAGGGTCCGAGAACTCGATTACCACGAAAGACAGAGCGTCACACAAGAATGCAATTCGCAAAGTAGAGTTTATTGGGCTGGCTAGGCAGGGTCAAGCCATTCCCTGCCAGACACGCAGGACCTAAGGGTTCGGGAAAGACTCCCACCAAAGGAATGTCAGGGAATATATAAGCCTTATTGGCTGTTACATACGTAAGAGCCCACGCAAATTCAGAGCCTGCACAATTCAGAGCCCGTGTAAATTCAACTTAGCAAATGGATTCAAAGATTGACAGACGTCACAGCCTGGGTCACACACAGTTCAACCACCCACCGACAGGTTTCCAGGAATAGATGTCTCATTTCCTGGTGCCTCACGTCCAATCAGCCTGGGCCACACCATTCCCATTATCCAATCAATTTAAATGTACATTGTCCCTCTTCAATGTATAGTTTTAAGGGTCAGCATTTGCGTGTGCATTTTGCAAGCCGGGATCTGGTCTTGTGGCTTTTCCCTTACCCACACCCCACAACCCACTTCCTTATCTTGTTTGTCCAGTTTTTGCTCCTTCATTCCTGGGTGTGTGTGTGTGTGTGTGTGGAGGGGGGTAATGGGTGCTTGCCTGGGCTAGTTTTGCTCAGGCCTGCGTTATTTCCTCCACTCCTTCAATGACAAATGTGAAACAAGTATGACTTGTGTCATTGTGAATTCATTGCTTATTTTTAGTTACTACGTGTGTATACACTATCTTGTATCCTCTTCCCTATCGGGAGCCTTGTTAACAGGCTCTCAAATCAGCCCCTTTTACCTCTAAGAACCTGCTGTATTCAGGGAATCTGCTGGATGCTTAGGGTCATGTATCAGAATAAGATGTACTGCCTCCTTTCCCCAAATAAATGCTGCATTTATTGGAGTCTGATTTATATTTAGCTGCATAAGTACTATAATAGATGTGTAAATAAGTGCCGAGAATAGGTGATAATTAGTTTACATTTTAGGAAAATCAGAAAAGGTGGCAATGAGAAAGATTTTAGCACAAAGAAAAGGGCCCCAACGTAGCTGGGCATGGTGATGGAATTTCAAGCAGAGGAAAAAAAAAATTAACAAAGGTGTAGGCGCTGTCTGAAGTGTATAGATTGGTAATTGGTTATAACTTAGTAGATATTCTGTGTTATGTTAGGTTGAACTGGATGTTAATACTTGCATTGCAAAATAGCATAATGGTTGTATTTTATCAGTAGGTTTGGGGGTGAGATGATCTTACTTCAAACTTACTCAGCTAAGTATCCCATAGCAGCTGTTTCATATGTTCAGCATGGAAGTACTCACATATGTGTGCATGCATTCATGGAGATGTAAGACCAGCTATGCCTGCTGATACCAGCTATACCCTTTGCATGTCCTGTCCTCTGCCACAGTATGCCTGCCTTCATAATCAGCAAACAAGTAAAGCAATACTGCACTGTCTTCTTGAGTGTAATATCACTGCTCATCATGTAACCATATCTCATTTTGTATGTCACGTGCATTTTCAAATTACAGGACGTTTTAACCCAATTTTCAAAGATGTAGTCGATAACTCAAGACTTTATTGGAAGCCAGCAGTTTCTCATCAGTGTAGTTTACCATCCATTCTCATCTTGATGGTATGAGTTTACAGAAATAACTACTCCTTGCATAGAGAAAAAGGACTTCTTGCCAGCCTCCAAAAAGTCTACCAATGATCTCTGCCTCCTGACATTCACACCAACACTGTAAGAAGTTTATTTGGTGTAACCAGTACAATACAGTAGAACTGTGGCATGTCACTTTTGAGGGCTGGTTCCCATCATGGGTTCTTCATCTCAGATACCTTTACTCTCAAGAAACCAGTAGCCATGCTGTGATGACAAACTGTTGGTCTATGGTGAGCTCTGTGTGTTCGGGACTACAGGCCCTGGCCAGCGGCAAGTGAGGAACTGAGTGTGCCAGGGACCCCGTCATTGCTTAGAAGCAGGTTCTCCAGTCTGAGGCGAGTACAGCTCTGGATGACTGCTTGACTGCAGCCTCGTGAGAGGCTCTGATTGTCACACACTAAGTTAAACTGTTCTTGGATTCTAGAATTCACGGAAACTTGAGATAATGTTTATTGTTTGAAACTGCTAAATTTGGGGCATTTGTTTTGCACCAATGGATGACTAATGTAAGATCCTTCAGAGTGAGTTTTCCCCTGTGCAGAAACCACATAGCAGACTCCAGCAAAGTCTGCACAATGAAATTAGAAGAAGCTCTAGCTGCTAGACCTCTCATGGCTGGGCCCACACTCCTTGTATCTGACCCTTTTATTCACAACAAATCAATCTCTTACCTATGCAATAGGTGATTCAAATCTTAATTTTTCCTTGCAGTAAAACTATAAAAAACAAAAGCAGTCTTCTTGGCTTTAAGAGAAGAAAAATTATATATTAGGATGAGATAGAGTCCTTAGCAACTGTGAAGTTACCTATGAGAGGAGATTTTGGCTTATGAATATGCCTCCTTGGGGCACAAAAGGATCCAGAAAATTATCCAGTCAATCTGAGCCTTGATATCTTCTTCTGTACAATGAGGTAAATAGCAACTGAGAGAAATGTGATGATTAAGTGTGATATTGCTCAGGAGACCATTTGAACCTATCATTAAGTGTACTCTAAGGTGTAGTGCATTGACCTAAGTAGACATGTCCATTCATAGAAGAGGATGCCTTAATCCACAGAGCAAGTATTATCTGAACACCTACTAGATACCAGGCACCTTGCTAGGTTGGACTTGGATGACCAAAAGGATCTTAGAAGCATGGGTGAGATCAAATGTCTTGTTCTCAAAGTCTAGCACAGGAAGTAGTAAGTCATCAAAAAAGCGCAGAACAGAAAATGAAATTCCACTGTGACTGGTGAGGAGGTGATATGCTAGGATGGCACAGATAAAGGGATTTTTGATCTATTGAGGAAAATCAAGGAACACTTAAGAAGTAACAGTTGAGCAGACTTTGAGGGAGAAGGAGGTGTTCAAGAAGGGTGAGACGTACCTCTCAGGTTGAGGAAACAGCAGGTATAAAGACATCATGGCAGGAAGCTGTGCTGAGCAGGAGGAAACAAAAACTCAGTGAGGCTGGGGAGCAGAGGGTGGGGACATTTTTCCTTGTCTGCTAAAGTCTTGAATTGACTCAGTGGATTGTCTGTCCCTCAGGGACCTAAACTGAGGTAATGTTGATTTATTTGCTATGATTTTGTAACAAAAGCATAACTAAAGAAACAGTGTTGGGGAGGGAACCTGTGAAGAATGTAAAATTCTTACACTCTTTGAGTAGTTTATTTTATTTTTCAGAATAAGGACAAAGGCCTAGACAACTGTAATTGAGCTTCTCAAAGAGCCATTTCTTTTCCTTTGAGCTTTGGTGTGCAGCCATTAGCCAATATGGAAGAGGCCTGTAAAAAAGATTTCCATGTAAATAATTAATTGGGGAGAATACCCACATTATGACAAAGGCCTAATATCCTTCATATACAAAAAAAAAAAAAAACCCCTGAGAAATCATTAAGTGCATGCATGAGTGCTCATGTGTGTGTGTTGTATGTGTGTCGTGTCCTAGAGGAAAAACAGGCCAAGGACATGAATAAGTAATTCCCAGAATATCAAATGCAAATGGCCAAGAAACATGGGTGAGATCAAATGTTTTTTCTCAATAGCTGAAGAGAAATGTAAGATTATGTCATTAATTGCCACTAAATGTGTTAACATGTTCAATAATTTTAGTAACCATTCTTGATGAGTATAAAGGAAAATGAATATTCTCAAACATTTTATTTTGTGCAATTCTTTTGAGGCATTGTGCCAGGAGTCCACAAGACCTGTTAAGAGGTTCAATGATTTGCTAGGAGGACTCACAGGACTCAGCATATGGTTATACTCATGGCTATGATTTATTATACTAAGAGGATGCTACGTCAAATCAGCAAAGGGAAATGGTGCAAGGGGGAGGGGAGTCCAGGAGAAACCAGGTGTGAGCTCCCAAGAGTCCTCTCCCTATGGAGTCACAGAGGACACACTTAATTACTCCAAGAAGAAACTGACAGCATATGTGAAGATTCTCAGGAAACTCGTTAGCCTCTTAGTATCCAGGTTTTTATTTGGGGCTGGTGACCATGGGCACCATGCTTAGATATTCTATAAATTACCTTTTAGTGTCCTTGACCTGTTTTCCCTTTAGAGAGTGAGAGAGACAATTTCTTAGCTGTTTTTGTATACGCAGGTGCTTAACATCACCTACATTATGCAGTTTAGACAAGTGAATATAGTCTGATCAGTTGGGAATACTGGGACCCCCAATCTAAGATTTGAATTACAGTGGGGTTCAGCTTTTCAATTTTTGTCTTCTACCCTTTAATGTCATAGCTAAGAAAACATTGTCACACAACTCAGATATTTTCTTCCATGTGCCCATGCTTTGTAAGTGGTTTGAGTTTTTACTTTAAGTCTGACTTGTTTTTTTATATAGCCATGATTTTTGTGTGCCATCAGGTAGCTGCCCAATTTCATCGTGTGGATATCCTGTTGTACCAGCACCATTTATTTAGAAGTTTTTCTTTTTTAATAAACTGTACATATATGGAATTATTTTTGGCACTCTAGTCTATTGATCTGTGTAACTTTTTAAATGCCATTAACACACAGTCTTAATAGCTATACATTCATAGTAAATTATGATATAAGAAAGTGAATGCATCCCCATTTTGTACTTTTTGGAATTGTTTTGAACATTATAGGTATTTTCCTTCCACATAAATTTTAAGATCAATTTTTACATTTCTACAAAAAGTACATAGTGAATTTTTGGTGGGGATTTCATTGAATCTATAAATAAACATGAATAAAATTTCCATCTTAATTGTGTTGAGTCTCCTATCCCATGAACAGGAGACATCCAGTTAGACATTTAAGCTTTCCCCCATCAATGCTGTGTAGCATTCAGTGTGGCTTTTCACTTTTGAGGGCTTTTGAGGGCAATATTTGCTATGGGTTTATTATATATATGTCTTTTATTAAGGTATGTTCCTTTTATCCCAAGGATTTCTAGGGCCTTCATTAAAAATTGATGTTGTGGCCCTCCCTGGTGGTGCAGCGGGTTAAAGCACAGCACTGAGAATCTAAAGCCACTTCCACATGAGTTCGATTCCCGCCTGCCCTGGAGGTGACCACATGGCGCAGCAGACCTCTCCTGACCCGCCCGCTGCTCCCCTCAGCAGTGTACTTCGTCCATCTGCCTGTTTTGCTCGCCACTCTGTCTCTGGTGAAGCCTCTCACCGCCCCTGAGCCTCTGGCCTGTACCACACTTATGTATGCACAAATAAATAAATCTTTAAAAAAAAGTTGATGTTGTGGCCCTCCCTGGTGGTGCAGTGGGTTAAAGCGCAGCACTGAGAAGCTGGGGCCACTTCTGCATGAGCTCGATTCCCGCCTGCCGGGGAGGTGACCACATGGCGTGGCAGACCTCTCCTGACCCACCCGCTGCTCCCCTCAGCAGTGTGCTTTGTATATCTGCCTGTTCTGCTCCCCACTCTGTCTCTGGTGAAGCCTCTCATAGCCCCTGAGCCTCTGACCTGTACCCAGTTCTGTATGAGCAGATAAATAAATCTTTAAAAAAAAATTGATGTTGAAGTCAAATCTCTTCTCAGCATGTATTGATATGATCATTCCCTTTTTATTTTTCATTTTGTTGATGCGTTGGATGACATTCATTGAGTTTCAAATGTTGAGCCATCTTTGTGTCATTGGAATAAATCATACTTGGTCATAGTGTATTACCTTTTCAATGCAATGTTGGATTCTGTCGGCTAAGATTTTGTTGAGGATTTTTGTATCGGTTTACTTTATGATAAGCCTATAGTTTTCTTTTTGTGTTGTCCTTGTTCTTGTTTGGTTTTGGTATTAGTGCCATTTTTTTTTTCCAAAAAAACCAACTTTATCTTTCATTCATGCTCATCATTTTTCTGTTTTCTGTTTCATTGATTTCTACCCATATCTTTGTTTCATTTCTTTGTTTGCCTTGCTCTTTTTTCTGATGACCATTAAGAAAAAATTAGATAATAGATATAAATTCTTTTCTTTAAAGATTAATTTATTTGTGCATACAGAACTGGGGTACAGGCCAGAGGCTCAGGGGCAACGAGAGGCTTCACCAGAGACAAAGCGGGGAGCAGAACAGGCAGATCGATGAAGTACACTGCTGAGGGGAGCAGCGGGCAGGTTAGGAGAGGTCTGCCAGGCCATGTAGTCACTTCCGGGGCAGGCGGGAATCGAACTCATGAGGAAGTGGCTTTAGCTTCCCAGTGCTGTCCTTTAACCCACTGTGCCACCAGGGAGGGCCTATAAATTCTTTTTTAAATATAGTCATTTAAAACTGTAAATTTCTGACTTGCACCATGCCATACTCATGTGTGAGACACTTGAACTGTGGGGCACTGGTCTGGTAACCTCCCAGTCTTTACATCAGACACCCTCTACCCAGGAAAATTTGTCAATCCTTCTAGCTCTCCTTCAATGCTTCTTCCCGGGTATGTTTTTAATTCTAAATTCCAGCCCACCTGGCACCTACCTCTCACAGTTTAGAATGTTTCACAAAATGCCCTGTGCATGGTGTCAGCTTGTGTAACCTGAAAATGCACTTGTTTGTCTCATCTGTACAGTGGGTATGATTTTTTTATCAGTCAATTTCAGGTTTTGATTCCCACCATGGCTGTCATATCAGTTTCAGCTATTTTAAGTTTGTACCTGCCTAGCAAATGTGTTCTCATTTCTAAAGAGATGAATATGCAGATCTGGCAGAGGATACAAATTAAATGCAGACCAAATCACTTTGTTAACCACAGTTGATTATTCATCAGTTCCTAAACAGACAGATATTGAAAAATGGATTTCCTGGGATGAAGATGTACTTCCAAGCATAAAGATTAAAAGGAGGGAATGGGAATGGAGCAACCCAATAAAATATTTTGGAACAACTGAAACCTGATTATTTTTAGGACATAGCACCAACTACAAGAAAAACTCAGAAAATCGTTATTAAGACAAGAAAACCATGACATTTTCACACCCCAGACAGCACACAAGTTTCTCTAGTAGATTGGCAGCTATCCAATATATACCTTTTATTCATCAGTCTCTTGAATTAGGTGACTTAGATATCTGGCCGGAAAACACCAATGCATGGGAAGAATATGATGCTGCTGCCTGGCAAGAAGAAGTAATTTTGAAGCAGCAGAAGCTAAGCAGACAGGAAAGACAGCAGTGGACAGAAAAGAGAGCAGTGGAACAGCAGAGGAGAAAATGGAAAAGGAAGCACAATGACTAGTGAAGAAGGAACAAAATAAAATTGGTGTAAGACTTTCATAGCAAACACTCCTCAAATGTCAGTGCCAGTAGGAGAAATGCAAGCCCCACAACCCAAGCAACATTTGTATGAATGTAAGAGTATTTTCAGAATACAAGTAAGCCACTGGATTTTAATGCATTCATCAGGTGATCCAAGGTACTAGGATTCCCGGAAAGTACCTTGAACTTTTAGTGATTGAGACTCAAAAGAACAAAAAAAGAACTGTGAAACAATAGTTTCTTCAACATGCTCCAACTGTAAGATAATTGCTTTCTGTAGAGAAAGTATTACAAATGGAATATACCAATACCTCTTCAAGCTAGTGGTTCAAGTTAAATATATGGGTGTAAATAATTTACAGTGGCAAAGAACTCTGCTATCTATAATGCTTTCCTTCAGTGTGCATAGATTAAATAAATATTTTTATGGTTAGCAAAGAAAGTTTATTGTAGGTATTAGTACACACTTGGGAATGCATGCGGGCAGATTATTTGGAGAATTCCTGAAATAGATAACTTTAAATATTAAAAAAAGTTAGACTGTAAAATTTCCATCTCACCCTTGCTTGTCATACCTTTTGATAAATTTTATTTTTTTTCAGTTCAAAATACTACGTTCTTTGTAATTTATTCTATTATCTTTATGTCATTTAAATGTTAAATACATAAATGCCATATTATAGCATTCCCAATTTACTCTTCTTTTGATTTCCATCTTAACACTGGTGTGTTTGGAGGATATACTTTGTATCATTTATACCCTTTTAAATTTATTAGGACTTGTTTTATGGCCTATTATGTGACTCTTATCAAGAATGTACCATGTATCCTTGAAAATAATGTAATTATGCTGTTGTTGTAGTGTTGTAGTGTTGTAGTGTTCTATAGATTGTTAGTTCAATCTCATAGTGCTGGTCAAACCTTGTATTCTTGTTGATTGTCTTTCTAGTTGCTTTATCAACTCTTGAGAGTACAGTATTGAAGTTTCTAACTGTTCTTGAATTGTCTGTCTTCACCCCTTTGCCAGGTGGAGCTCTCCATGAAGGCAGCCTCCACACGTCAGCCAGTTTAAAAGTCAGCCTAGACTTGTAATTTCTGATTTTGCAGGGTCTCAAGTTCAACCAGAACTGAGTGACTGAGGTCCTCTTCTTGCTTGCTCGGTTATAAGTGCAACGCACAACCTTCTGGGTTCACAGAAATATCTTCAAAGTGTTCCAAAGTCTTTTGGTCATCCAAGCCCCTAGGTTGCTCTTTAATGTTATTTTCCAGGCTTTTGCTAAACTTTGAGTAAGATCAAGTAGCAACAGTTTCCTAAAATGGGAATCTATGCCGAGGACTGTTGATATGGCCAATGTTTGGACTGTGGGGATGGGTTACTAACAGAGCTCGGAATGAGGGGAGTTCTTTGTTGGTCACAAGATTTCCCAGCTTTTCATGGCTTCCATGTTAACGATGGGAAGGCAGGCAAGGGATAAGACCCAAATTAAAATGGCACAAACCTCACTTTCTTGCCAAGATTCAGTAGTTTTTCTTGAATACATCCTTTTTAGTTTGCTAGGTGTTTTTGGTTAATTTTCAAGTTCATAAATGTTTGCTTTGGGTTGCTTTGCCTTATTTCCTTTGCTTTTATGGGGAAGTAGATTCATCAAGGTACTCTTTCACTTTTGTAGTTGAGTCAATTTTTCATGTATTTTTAAATAAGTGAAAATTGGTGCTACTTCCTTAGAAGGCAGATTATAAAGGTGAATGTAAATTATAAAAAATTCGACACCATTTTACTTAGCCTATTCATTTGTGAACAGCTGATTATAAGGAAATAATTAGAATTCAACAAAACTGATTAGGTACAGTTGGAGTCATAATGGAGAAAAATATATACATATGTAGATCCAGATTAACAAGTTTGTTTAAATTTAGCATTTTTTAAAGATTTATTTATGCATACATACAGAACTGGGGTACAGGCCAGAGGTACAGGGGCGGTGAGAGGATTCAGAGACAGAGTGGGGAGCAGAAAATGCTGACTGATGAAGTACACTGCTGAGGGGAGTAACAGGGGGGTCAGGAGAAGTCTGTGGTGCCATGTGGGTGACTCCCGGGGCGGGAATTGAACTCATGCTGAAGTGGTTTTAGCTTTTTATTGCTGTTATTTAACCTGCATGCTGCCAGGGAGCGCCCAAATTTAGCATAATTTTTAAATGATTCATATTATTTCACATATAAATGTACCATAAGAGAATAGACAGCATAGGAAAGTATCTATAATATACAAAGAAATGACGAGTATATGAACCCAGTGTTGTGGTATCATACACTACAACTTATATGATAAATTCCCTAACATGACTATTATAAACATTATCAACACATATTTTGTAATAAAAATGTTTGTGTAATATATTTTCAAACACAGGTATATACTTTAGAATATAGCATATAATATAAAAGTTGATTATTTCTACATGGTATTAATATTTATTTTCTTTGAGTTTTTGTGTGTTTTAGAAACATTTTTATGTTCATTACATTCCTTTTGCAATCTTTTGCAAAATAGTACATGTTTTAAGACTAATTTTATAAATATAAAATATATAAGTTGTAGTTATGTCTGTTGAGATGATAGGGCTTATTACATGAATGTTACTTTAGGAATATTTTTCTTTGACGATTAGCCTTTTTAATCTGTTTGATGCTAGTAGTTAAATAAAGGGCCAAGTTTTCTATTTTAATTTTGTTAGAAAAGTTTGAGACAAATTTGATGTCTCTCAACAAATAACAACTGGAAGGGTTTTTAGCATATACAATTTTTGTCTTTTTCTTAATCCATTTCATTTACATTCTAATTTTCTTTATTCACTTCTATTTTCAATTTATTTTTCATATATTCTTCTAAAGCTAATCTTCAATCCCTTTTTGAACAGTAGAACCATGAGAACGTGAATATATTTGTATACAAACATATTTTAATGTTAAGTATGGCATAATTCAATAGTTTGTGAAATTTTGAAGTATTTATCCATAAAAGAATACTTAATGCAGAACATTCATTCTTTATACAGTGCACTAATTCTACAGTTGGTTGGCAGATTTTGAATATAATCATATTTATTCTCTTCTGTGTCTCTGCAGGTGTATCATTTCCCTTTATTCCTACAACCACAGTCGTAGTTTTAATCGCTGTTTTACACAACACAGCTATGGTTGGTATCTGATGCACAAAGATAACATAGTGCCCTGAAAAAAAGCACCAGGATTGACATCAGAATTTTTGTTGGTGTCAAGGATATGACAGTTACTGGCTATGTAGCCTCAGGTATGCTATTTAAACAACCATAATCACCTCATTTGTGAAACCTAGTGATACCCTTCATTGTAACTAGCTAATACAGTCTTTCAGATCTATTGAAATAAGGAATTTGGCAGGTTTGTGTCAGAGCTGTGATGATTGTACAAATAGTGAACAAATATATCTAGGCTAACAACGTCTGGATTTGCCAAGCTTATCACCTTAGCTCAGGACTGTATTTGCCTAAAGAGGGTGGTCTTTTGTCATTTGTTATATAAGGTTTCCATGGAATACTGGTTGCATTTCTAAAAGATTATCTTCATAAATTGTAAAGATATTATCTAAATGTATTTCTCTATATCAGTAATTCTGGAGGCTAAGATCTTGAAGATGCTGATGAATCTAGTCTCTTATTTTCCTTCCTAGGAAGTCTTGTATTGATTTACAGATAGCACACATTCATAAGAGTCCAATTTTTATAGCTGCTCCATATTTATTTAGAGTAACAGTAATCATTAAGGGTTTTCCAAAAAGTAGCACTTGCATGAAAATTATATATATATATCTGGGAATATTTTGTCCTTACTTTGTACCTCCCTTGCCACTCTGTCTACAACATTTCTGTGGTATCAGTATGGAGTGTCTATATTTCAACATGTGAAGGTCAACTTATGATTAACCTGGCATTGTGGATACTGAGATTCATTGTCCAGATTTCTTCAAGTCTAAAGCGTTTATTTCCCAAGAGTGTTGATGACTGACATTCAGAGCTAAACCTGTCCCCAGGAATTGCCCTTGGCTGAAGTGGTTGCCTCCTCCAAGGTTATATTCCCTTCCCAGAGGCAGCCAGCATTCAATAACTGGGTAATGCAGGGGACAAGGGTGATCACTTTACCTCAATTTGGGAGATCTCTGGGGGCCCCAGTTTCAAACTTTCCATGAAACTAACGGTCTTTGTTCATGTTTTCTCACACCTCCCCTTATATGTGTTGTTCACAAGAGCATTCCCCTGAAAACCACCTCCAAACAAATCTTCATCTTTGAGACAATTTCCAAGGGACCTCAAACTCAGCTTCCAGAAAATTTTTAAAAATTCCTGAGATAAACCTTCAGGTTTGGGAGCTAGTTGCCTGGCCAATAACCTTTCATTCTTTCTCACAAACAGGACACCAGTTTATTTAGGCTGCCAATGGGCCTAGCTTTCATAATATAAAATGTATCGTCCAGACTTCATAGCTATCAGAGGTGCCATATGATACAGCTCTGGCCAGTAAGATGTAAGCAGAAGTCACTGTTTTTTTAGCAGGGCAGAGCTGCTAAACTTCAGTTGTTATTAGTTATTTCTGTCATTCAGTTCCTCTCTTTAACATTTTCAATGTTGGAAGGGGACAGGAGGGAAATACCAACATATTTTGGGACCTCAGCTATACATCACATAGGTCCTCGACCAATATCAACTACCACTTTATTTAAAGCTTTCATATATTGAGAGAAATCAATCATATCTCATTTGTGTCACTGCTTGGATGTTGTTACATTCAATTAAACTCAATCCCTAGCCAATATAGGAGGAAAAAATTACTTTTGTACTCCAGATTCCAATGAGACCCAAGTTGAGGTTTAGACTTTTAATTTGGAGTTACATGATTTGGCCTTGAGACTTGGTTCCTTCATGTCCCCAAGCCTCAACTCCCTTACTTTGAAATTGAGGAGAAAATTACCTGTGACACCTGGTTCTTAATGAGGATTAAGTGAGGGAATAAATATAAAAATCACTAGCACAATGCCTGGCATAACATAAATACTCTGTTAATATTAGGTCAGTTCTCTTACATACATTCCACAGTCCCTTGTGGCTGCTAAATTTGTAATTTAAAAGTAGAGCATATCAAATTAAAACCACAATGAGGTACCACTTCACACCAATGAGAATGGCACATCTTCAAACAATTCAAACAACTAGCAACAACAAATGTTGGCGAGGATATGGAGAAAAAGGAACTCTCCTACATGCTGGTAGGAAGGAAAACTAGTACAACCACTCTGGAAAACTGTTTGGAAGTTTCTCAAACTTTTAAAAATGGAGCTTCCCTATGACCCAGCCATCCTACTCCTAGGTATCTACCAAAAGACACAAAAACACTGATTCAAAAATTCACCTACACCCCCATGTTTTTTTCTGCTTTATTTACAATAGGAAAGGCATGGAATCAACCCAAGTGCCCAAAAGTAGATGACTGGATTAAAAAGATGTGGTTACATGTACACAATGGAATATTACTCAGCAATCAAAAAAGATAAAACTCATGCCTTTTGCAGTAATATGGATGGGGCTGGAAGGGATTCATTCTTAGTGAACTAAGCCAGAAAGAAAAAGAAAAATACTGGTGTTTTCACTCATAGCAGGAGCATAAAGGACCGGCGTCGGGGGGGGGGGGAATAATAATGAACAACTATATACAAGAGACATTTTACAGGGGTGGAGTGGGGAATGGGATCAAAAATGGGGGAGGGGGAAGTGTACTGGACTATGGTGATGGCACATGGGTGATTTGGTGATGGGAAGTCCACGGGAATAACAACTGAGATGGAAAAAGGCACAAAATGATGTAAAAATAAGCTATTAAATTATTAATAAAAAAAAGTAGAGCATATTAGGTGTTCTGTGGATATGGTAGGTCTGAGTAATTCTGATCAATCCCTCTCTCACTCTGTCACCAACCATGTAGTATTGGGATCAGATCTGTCATTTCACGGAGCCATGCCACATGGAATGAGGCAACAAAATAATAAAAAGAGTGAGAAAATGTTGCAGTTTGTAGACCGTGGACCAATGTAGCACACAGATGTTTACTGCACAGCATCTTTAGAAGGCTGAGGAATGAGCAGGACTGACGGGGAGGAGTCCAGTTGTGACATAGGCCCCTGGTAGCCTTTGTTAACCCTGCAGAGAATGGTGGAACAAGGGAGATGCTTCACAAGTTTTTCTCAAATTCGGCTGAGGTGGCCTGGTATTCTTACCCACATGGATCAGACAGTGCGTACAGACCACCCAGAGAAGGGGTGTGCACCTGCAGTAGAGGCAAGTTCTGGGGAGGCTGACAGCTGGAGGTCGTCTATTCACTCTCATGCCAATGACTGAAGCCACACATCCATCCTTGAGGAGGGATCTCACTAGAGAAATTTTCCAGATTAGAAAAATGAATCTCAGACATATTAAGTAACTTTCTCAAGGCTATAAAGTGGTGGAATATATGATGGAACTTAGGTGTTTTTATTCTGAGACCAATATATGTTCTATTGAGCATCCTATGTCATGATTGCTTTTTCTATTCTTTTCTATCATAAAATTGTTCTCAACAGCATTGGCTACATCACAAGGTCAGCAACAGCGTCTCAGATAGTCCAGCAAATATATTCCAATTCTGAATATAAAATGTTTATTCTCTTGAAATGAAACAACACACACCTACCTGCTCCTTACCACAAATGATGGTTTTGGATCTAAAGGGTAAAATGAGACTGTTAATTAAACATCAGTTGTCGAGCTCTGCCTTTGGGTTATTGCCAAATAACCCATTTTTCTCTCGTTCCCTATCACTGTCCCTCTTTCTTCCACTGTATTTTCTCTGTCTCTTTTCTCTGCCTTTCTCATGGTCTTGGATTTTCCATCCTTGTCTCTGTCACTCAGATTATATGGGATCTTTTTTTCATTTTCTTCTTTTGCCCATGTTTTTTTTCCCTCCTCCTCCACTTCTCACCTTCCTCTCCCTGTTCTTCCCTTTCTCTTTCCTCCCCCTTCTTTTGTCTCTATGTATGGACTCTGTCTAAGCCTCATCTTCTCTCTGTGCCTATCTTTGTCTCTTATTTTTTCCCCCAATAATGTGCAGAGATTTACTACAAACTATTTTGCTTCTTGAGAGATTGTCAAGTCTTCTAAATTAAGTCATTTTGTTAAAAGATTTCCTCATAATAACCACAAGGAGAAGACTACTGATTAAACAGGAGATGAATATTTAATGATAAATCCCAGAATACTTAGTTTTGTGGAGCCTGTTGTGTTTTTAGAACCTGTAAAGCTCATTAGTTAATTCCTGCTGCATTTTTGTCAGATGGGTTTCTGCATTAACCCTCCCTGGATAAGAAAGAAGTAGGACTCCTGACCCCCCACTCTGCACTAGGGCGCTCTAGCCCACTCTGTTTGCTTCCGTGCTGCAGCCATGGGCCAGATCTTGCCTGCTGCTTGCTTTTGTATGAGTTAAGCACTCAGATTGGTGTTTACATTTTGGTGTTTACATTTTTAAAGGGTTTTAAAAAATGTATAATAGTGTGGAAGAGACTGCAGGTGACCTGCAAAACTTAAACATTTTGCTCTCTATTCTTTTTCAGAACAAGTTTGCTGACTTACCCAGCTTTAGAGAAGTTCACATGTGCACAATCACACCCTTGATTTCTCCAGATCATTAGAAGCTTCTACCGCAACTTTCCCACTCTCTCTGTGGTGAGGTTTCTGAGAAGCAGAGCCTGAGACAGGGAAGGTTGTGCACTGTTTAGTGAGGGCTTGTTCCTGGATGAAGCCTAAAGTGGAATAAGGCAGTCAGGAAGCGTAGCAGAGTAGTCTAGCAGAGATGTGGGTTCAACCGAAGTCTGGGCTCAGTCTAATCTCACAGGGAGTTCTGTAATGTGAAGAACACCCTATGCTTATCCCATCTTTAGATGTTCCTTCCATTCATTTTGTTGCTAGTTTTTACCATAAATGGACGATGGATTTTATCTAATGCTTTTCTTTTAACTATTGAGTTGATCACATGATTCTTTTCTTTCCTTTTGTTGATTTTGTGAATCCAATTGATGGATTTGTTTGTTTAACCGTCTTTGCTTCCCTTGAAAGGGCCTTGGTCTTGATGCATAATCTTTGTACTGATGAATCCCACTTGTCAGCATTTTATTGAGGAATTTTGAATCTATGTTCATCAGAGATATTTGCCTGAATTCGTTTTTAGTGTTGTCTTTGGTTTTGGTATCAGTTATATGCTAGAATCATAAAAGGAGTTAGTAAGCGTTCTCTCATTTTTTTGGAAAGAATTTGAGAAGGATGGCTATTAGATCTTTGATCTTTTGCAGAATTTACCTGTGACACCATCTGGTCCTTTTTGTTGTTGTTGTTTGTTTTTTAGGGTTTTTTTTTTGTGGGCTTTATTTGGGGGGGGGGTGGTTAGGGATTTTCTTTATTACCATTTCAATTTCTTCAATTGTGACAGTACAGGTACTCTGTTTCTTCATAACTCATTCATGGGATTTGAACAATTCAAAGATTAACCATTTCCTCAAGGGTGTCCAACTCATTGGCATACAGATGCTATACAGTCTCTCAGGTTCCTTTTGGGAAAGTCTGCTGATTCCTATTTTATTTGTTTAAGTGTTTCTGTTTTTTTTTTTTATTATTAATGAACCTGGCCTAAAGTTTTGTCAAGTTTATTTATTTAAATAAAAAAATGAAGCTCTTTGCATTGACCTTCTGGATTGCTTTCTTGTTTTCTATTTCTTTTATTTTCAGTCTGATTTTTAATATTTTCTTCTGAGTTTGGGCTTTGTTGCTCTTTTTTTGTCTGGTTATTTTAAGTATAACATTAGATTGAGGTTTTTCTTATTTGTTGACATGGGTCTATATTGCTATAAACTTCCCTTTTAATGTTCGATCCTGAAGATTCTAACATGTGGTATTTTCATTCTCAGTCATCTCCAGACACATTTGTATTTGCTTTTGATTTCTACAGTGACCCAAAGTTTTTTCAGTGTCATGCTGTTTAATCTCTGTGCTTGTAATATCTGCACTTTCCTTCTAGTAGTTGATTTCTAGCCTCATGCCATTGTAGTTGGAGAATATGAAATTTGTAGGGAACGCTACAGCTTCCATCTCTGCCTGTTTATCCTACTACTTCTCATATCAGGACCCAGCAGTGAATCAGCCTCACTCATGCCCTGTGTGTCATTCATATGTATTTTCTTTCAGAGATTCCTTTATTGTCCTGTGATTTGGTTTCCTTTGGGAATCCTCCAGAATATCAGTCAAGTTGTCTGAATCCCAACTGACAAATGATTTAAATTCCTTGTCATGTGATCCTGAAGCCCATAAAAAGTAAGAATTGAGGAATGGGGATAGTCAAGCATCTGTTTTAAATGTTTCTTACAGTTGGAATATGATGGCCTACCCAGATCACAACAGGTACAAATGACGGTGTACATTTTCATGTAGCCAGAAATGTCATGGCAGATATTTCAGAGTTGGACAGAGCACGGTTGGGCACAATCTCAAGAACACAGGTTTTCAAAAACATCTTTCTACTCTGAAGCCTAGTGTGGTGGATATTTGCATCTGATCTCCAGGTGTTTGCCCAATCTGCATTGGTCTTTTTGATTAGGGGACAAAATGAGATGCCTCCATAAGTACTTTGTTTATATTGACTCATATCACATGGACACCCCTAGTGGAAGAGAGAGAGAGAAGCAGTGTTTAGTTTTGCCTCCTCTCTAGGAAGTGCGCTGGGGAGAAGGGCCTGAGAATGAGTGTAGAGTCATGAGTGGCAGCAGGCTCTGCTAACTGGCTCACTGAAGTCTCAGAAGGCACGCTCCCTCATTTGAGCCTTACAGCAACTCTGACATAGAAAGGGCTGGTGGGCAGTCTAATGTACATTGAGGGGTATGTATTGTAAGTTTACTGTCATTTTTCTTCCTTTGCATTTTTTAAGGCTTACTTTATAATTCTGCTTCACATGAGAGTGGCCCACACCAATCCTTTTTCATATAGAAACTTATATTCCAGGTCTTTCATTAAGTCTGTGTCAGTTTAGGTCCTTTATAAGCAAATGGCTAGACAGAATTAGGATTGGAAGTGGTTTATTGGGGACTAATGCCCGTGAGACCTAAAAGAACATTTAGAACTGGATGGGAAGAACCTTGGACTGTGTATGAAGCATATGTAACAAAGTTTTGACCAACTAAATAAGAAACTCTTGAAGGGAAATTTTTTCATTAAATGAGTGCTGTGTTTGGTAGAAGTTGCCACTCCCTCATACCATGCTCAGTTAGTGGCTAAGAGGTGCTTGGGAAGACCATAAATTTAAAGCAAGTGCTGCAGTGCATTTTGAAGGCCCTGCAGATGGAGGCTAATTTCTCTTTTTACAGCTGACTGGCACGTTCTTTCTGGAAGCAAGAGCTGGGTGTGTTACAGGGTGTGTCACCATGTAAAGGGGAGGAGCGTCACCATGGCCATTTTTTTGATCTCCACTTTTACAACAACATCTCAAATATCTTGGATTGTGACTCCCAGCATGCCATGAACTGGACTTCCAGAAGAGGGGACAGCTGGGCAAAAGGAAGGAATGTGGTGGGTCTGTATTGGTATGGAAAGGGAAGGAAGCAGAGACATGGTTCTTGGTCTTGGTGACTGATGCACTTTTGGTAGAAGGGCTCTTTAGATGCAGTGGTAGCCTTATCTTGAACCTCAGGTGGATTCAGCACTTACAGTACATTTTGACCCACCTTCTGTCCCAGTTCTCTGGGACCTGCCTAACCCTGAGCTTGTGGCTCCCTCCTGGGAGTGCCTTAGCTTGTTCTCCTGGTCTATTGTACTTCTGGGTGCTGCCTAATAAATGGGCATTTGTCTGCAACCGATGGGGATGGGTGATTTCAGAGTTTAATTTGGATTCTATTCTTTGAAATCCTCCCCCTGCCTCACTGTGCCCTTTAAACCTCACGTGATTAAAGATAGTTGAACACACTAACAGTTTGCTTTCTTTGCCTTTATGTTCACTGGTGACCAAACCCTTAGAACAGTAAGATGGGTTTTTCCACTTCACAGTTTGCGCTCCCTGGGCTCCTAGCATCAGTTTTCGTTCCCTGACTGGGAAAGATCCTTCTGGAAACAGGTGATGCACCTTCATGCCTGTTACTGAATGATTTTCCAGGTTCATTAACTATCAAGCTATCCATGAACTCTTGTTGAGTCCCTACTATGTGTAAACTGCTAGGTTCTGTGATGACTCAAGAATGCATAAGACATATGACACCTTTGTTAGTTATCTTCTGTTTTCCCCTCTAGATCCACTCTTACTCTGCTGGGCACGCCTGCAGCCTGCTCTTCATGGAATGTACCACAGGGCTCTAGTGCCTCCTGTTTTCCATTGGTAACTTACCAGTGGGGGGCCTAAGCTACAGACTAGGAGGTGGGAGAAAAATGAAGAGAGAACATTCCCCCTGAACCCTCCTTTTTGATGTCACCTGGGGTTGTCTGTGACCCTTGCACAAAAGTCATAATTCTTCTTAAGCCTCTTCTGTGAATTTCTCTCTCCATCCAGGCCCTAATAACTGCTCTTTCTCTTTTTCTCTTTACCCTTTCAGGCACAGGGATGGAAATAGCTACAACTATCCGTAACAGTGCAAATAGGTTCCTGCCCTATTCCTTACGGCTTCCCCATACTCTGCTCAAACCTTTGTTATCAGACTCTTTGTAAATCAAACCCTCTCAAATTATCTTAATTGGAATATGCCATCTGTTTTCAGTTGGGACCCTGACTCATGCATTTGCTTTGTTCTTTTTATATGCATATGCCATTTCTACCTAATTAGTTTGATATAAGCAACTAGAGACAGAAGCTTAAGCTGGATTCTTAATAAACAAACATATTTTATCCAACATAGTTCCTCTTGTGAATATTTGTTTATTTCTCCATTTATCCATTCAACTCAACAAAGATATGTTTAGTCACTGCCTGTTGTTAGTCTTGTGCTGTGTTGGATACTGTACACAGAGATATTGGTCCAATTCTCAAAGAACCTAGACATAGGCACAAACAAGAAAGTACACTCAAGTAAAAAGCAAGTTGACATTAAAAGATGCCCAGTTAATGACGAATGCTGGAAATGTGGAAATTGTGCTAATTTTTAAGCCAGGAATTTTTTTTTAAGATTTATTTATTTATGTATACAGAGCTGGGGTACAGGCCAGAGGTGCAGGGGAGGTGAGAGGATTCACCAGAGACAGAGTGGGGAGCAGAACAGGCGACTGACGAAGTCCACTGCTGAGGTGAGCAGCGGACGGGTCAGGAGAGGTCTGCCACACCATGCGGGTCACCTCAGGGGTGGGTGGGGATGGAACTCATGCTGAGGTGGTTTTAGTTTCTTAGTGCTGTGCTTTAACCCGCTGTGCCACCAGGGAGGGCCCCAGGAAATATTTTGCTGAAAGAGTAAAACTTGAAATGAGTTTTGGGATAGTATCACTATGAGGCCAGATAAGAAATGGTATGATCAGAGGCTCAGGTTCCATGTGGATAAAAGATGGGATGAAAAGAAAGAAACCTGAGAAAACATACAGAAGCGAGGTGATAAAGGGCACGATACTCTGTGCTAGGAATCATCGAAAGATGTTATTCTGTAGATGATGCAGGACCATGGAAGGGTTTTATTCACTGGAGTGAGAATGAACAGATGTACATTTTAGGAAGTTGGCTTGATGGTAGGGTGAGTTATAGGAAAACGAGGAGCATGGTAAGGTCAATTTAAGCAACTATTAGAGTACCTCAGGTGAGAAGGGAGTAAAATAGTAGGGGAAGCAGTAGTAGTCATAGTCACAGTCTTAGTCGAAGTCGTAGCAGTAACAGTCATATTCGTGGTCGTCATTGTAGTCGTCGTAGTAGTATTCTCAGTAGTAATAGATGGGGACTGCTTAAAGGTAGTGTTGATTAACTCATCAAGGGGAAAGAAGTGCTGCTTCAGAAGGAACTGTGTTTCCCGAGTGGCGTTTGAATAGCAAGAGCAATATAAGTTGATTTTCAGTTGTCTGTAATAGTCCGGAAGGAAATGCATTGCTCTAATGGAGACTGAACAGTGATGTGTTAGTGTTTATTATTGCTTCAAAGGAGGAAGAATAAATTATCTCTGCTTCAAATCTCCATGCAGTTGTGTAGTGAAACTTTTTTTTTTTATTTAAAGAAATGTCCTCAGGGAAAGAAACTTCACGGAAATTATATGTAAATAAGCTATTACTTTGTGACTTTGCCTATTTCTACTTTCTATCACACATGATTGCAAATTTGTCTCTACCAAGGAATAGTCTTTTCTTTTTTTATTATTGGTAGCTTAGATTTCTTTTTTCTCTTTATAAAAACAAAGAGTTATGTAGCCTGGGGGGAAAAATTGAAGGCAATGGTACTTCCTTTGAAAAAGTACTGCATTTAAAAGCTTAGCTTTTAAATAACACTATGTGGTAAGTTTTGATATCTACTGCAACAACTCTTTTTCCTGTTGATAACTTATTCATGCAGTTTTTGGTGATGTTAATGATAATCATTGTGTACTTTTCAAGAAGAGAATACAATTTGCCCTAAAAATAACTCTGGAAAATATCTCTGATTCAGCCCTTTAGAAATCCTACACTGGAAAGAACTTTATTGTGCTCCTTATTTCCTTGTTTTTTTCTTTTCCTCATAAAAATAATTGACAAGAAGGATATACTTTAACATAAGAAAAAATGGTGAAACTTTAAATAGACAGAGGGGGGAAAGAAGGAATAGGCAATTTACAAAGTTATTTAAATAGAAATGAACATATGAAAGTGTTCCACTTAAATAATAAAAGATGTAAATTAAATCAATAATGAAATCATTTCATCCATAAATTTTCAATTTATAAAATATTAATGCCCAGTTTTAACTAAAGTTGAATGAATTAATAAGTTGCCTCTTACAGGATTGATATAAATCAATAAAAGTTGTCACAAGTTTACTGGAGGGCATTATAGAAATATATATTAAGACACTTAAAATATGCACAGTTTTAGAGCTTTCAATTTTACTTTTAAAAATGAATCCTAGTGAAATTAAGATAAATGCCCACTAGGATTAGCTGAAGTGTAATATTTTCAGTTATTTATGATAGCAAAAGCAATAGTATGCATGTGTATGAGGAAGAGACTAACTTGTAACAGAAATTGTTTAAATTTGTTTAACTAAAATCTATTATATATATGGAATCAGACCTGGCCCCACAGGAATGGTATGAAGCAAATAAGTATTCTGCAAGGGTTTAGTTACACACAAGAACTTGGGTCTAATAGCAAGCAAGATGCCACGATTCTAGGTTGGCATAAGAGAAAGGGAAATGAATATTGTGTAGAACTAGTCACCTTATGTGTGGCAAATGATCTTTGGTTGAAGAAAATAGGTAGCCCAAGGAAAATTTTCAAGGTGCTAACTAAGGGAGTATCTCCCTTACATATACCCCACTTTTAGGGCTCCCCAGTGACTGACTCTGAAAGGAGCTCATTGGCATGGTCCAGATAGGTTGCCTTGTGCTGAAGAAAATCTTTTTGTGATGGTGAATGAGACAAGGTTAGAGAACAGTGGAAAATGGATCTAGGCAGGGTGTTCAAAAAAAAGTCATCTCCGACAGTCCCCACCTTTGATTTACTTTATCCACTCTTATATTTCATTAGGATAAACCCTTCATTTCCTCAAAAGAGATGACCTGGAGTTTATGATCTGCTGTCTTATTGTAGGATGTTAAAAATCCCATCATCCTCTCACCTAAAATGTGAAACATTAGCCATCACTGGGGTGATGCAGTGTGGAAGAAGGAGTCAGTTACATGAAATATAGCTGTGTGAGACCCCACTTCTATAGCTGCACATGATGGCTCAGTTCTCAGAGCTTCATTCTTCTACCACATAGTACTTCTGTTGTGGGCTTGTCAGCTGTATGTTAATCCTTATGGGGGAGACTCTAAATTTTAATCCCTAAAGGATTTGAGTCTTTGACAGCTGGTGTTTTGTACGGTAATGGGGTCTCTCATGGATCAGGATGATTAAGTATAGTAAACTAAGATGTCTCTGAGGGAATGGCCTGCATTTCCACATATTCCTTGTACCTATTATGCAGAAGAAATCAAATTTCCCAGTGATAATGAGGATAAATCACTTACCCAATAGAGTAACTGCTTTCTGTGTCTGTAAGTTCCATGGCATGAGAAACTCCAAATGAGCAGGTCACAATCTCAGCTTCTACCATCAGAGCTATACTTGTGTTTTATGATGCAAGGAGATTTTCTCTTGGCCACTAGGACATCAAAACTCCTGAGCCCAATTTTGTAGTACCTGGTACAAAATACTTCCAGAGGGTTATTAAATACAGTAGTGAGTGAAGCTACTCCTGTTTACATCTATGGGTTTCTGGATTCAAACATAATTGTAAAATTATACAGCTTGACACTTGCAAGATTTTGTCCCCAGCACCCTCCCCCCCCAAGCTGGCACTACATTGAAGCTTCAGCAGTTTCCTACACTCTACATAAAGTTGAGTGCTTTGGGGTGAAAGAGGACCACTAAAGCCAGTGAACTCCCTGAGCACAGGGAGACTATATTCCACTTTAAAAAAAAAATGTTTTTGGCCCTCCCTGGTGGCGCAGCGGGTTAAAGCACAGCATCGAGAATCTAAAGCCACTTCCACATGAGTTTGATTCCCGCCTGCCCCGGGAGCTGGGGTACAGGCCAGAGGTGCAGGGGAGGTGAGAGGATTCACCAGAGACAGAGTGGGGAGCAGAACAGGCGACTGACGAAGTCCACTGCTGAGGTGAGCAGCGGACGGGTCAGGAGAGGTCTGCCACACCATGCGGGTCACCTCAGGGGTGGGTGGGGATGGAACTCATGCTGAGGTGGTTTTAGTTTCTTAGTGCTGTGCTTTAACCCGCTGTGCCACCAGGGAGGGCCCCAGGAAATATTTTGCTGAAAGAGTAAAACTTGAAATGAGTTTTGGGATAGTATCACTATGAGGCCAGATAAGAAATGGTATGATCAGAGGCTCAGGTTCCATGTGGATAAAAGATGGGATGAAAAGAAAGAAACCTGAGAAAACATACAGAAGCGAGGTGATAAAGGGCACGATACTCTGTGCTAGGAATCATCGAAAGATGTTATTCTGTAGATGATGCAGGACCATGGAAGGGTTTTATTCACTGGAGTGAGAATGAACAGATGTACATTTTAGGAAGTTGGCTTGATGGTAGGGTGAGTTATAGGAAAACGAGGAGCATGGTAAGGTCAATTTAAGCAACTATTAGAGTACCTCAGGTGAGAAGGGAGTAAAATAGTAGGGGAAGCAGTAGTAGTCATAGTCACAGTCTTAGTCGAAGTCGTAGCAGTAACAGTCATATTCGTGGTCGTCATTGTAGTCGTCGTAGTAGTATTCTCAGTAGTAATAGATGGGGACTGCTTAAAGGTAGTGTTGATTAACTCATCAAGGGGAAAGAAGTGCTGCTTCAGAAGGAACTGTGTTTCCCGAGTGGCGTTTGAATAGCAAGAGCAATATAAGTTGATTTTCAGTTGTCTGTAATAGTCCGGAAGGAAATGCATTGCTCTAATGGAGACTGAACAGTGATGTGTTAGTGTTTATTATTGCTTCAAAGGAGGAAGAATAAATTATCTCTGCTTCAAATCTCCATGCAGTTGTGTAGTGAAACTTTTTTTTTTTATTTAAAGAAATGTCCTCAGGGAAAGAAACTTCACGGAAATTATATGTAAATAAGCTATTACTTTGTGACTTTGCCTATTTCTACTTTCTATCACACATGATTGCAAATTTGTCTCTACCAAGGAATAGTCTTTTCTTTTTTTATTATTGGTAGCTTAGATTTCTTTTTTCTCTTTATAAAAACAAAGAGTTATGTAGCCTGGGGGGAAAAATTGAA
>NW_004567128.1:24516803-24523174 GCF_000260355.1 Condylura cristata | reverse complement strand
CTGTCTTTGGTGAATCCTATCACCCTCCACATCTCTGGCCTGTACCCCAATTCTGTATGAATAAAAAAATAAATCTTTAAAAAAATGTTTTTATTTGTTTGTGCACAATAACTGGGGTACAGGCCAGAGGTGTGGGGGTGAGAAGATTCACCAGACACACAGTGGGGAGCAAGATAGGCAGCTGTATTGAGGGACACTCGGGAGTGGAGCAGCAGATGAGACAGGAGAGGTCTGCTGCACCATGTGGGTCAGCTCCCTGTCTGGGGATCGAACTTGTGCAACAGTGGCTGGTGGTAGCTTAATAAGCACTGACACTTTACCCCTGCTCTGCCAGTGGGGCTTGTACTACTACATTTCTTTTATATTTAGCAGATGTGTGTCATAACAATGCTGTAGCTAGGGATTTAAGTACAAAAAGGTGCTGCTGCAATGTGGTTGCGTGAATCTCACCCTTGTATTAAGAATATGCATGTGTGCCTGTGAGAAAAAGCTCTGCTTGCCTCCACAAGGGGTGCAGTCCACCATAATCCATCCACCACAAAGTATGTAAGTTCCATCTCTGCCAGCACATCTACTTTGTAACTGGGCATTTTGTAAAAATGTGTATTTTTAATTTTAAAACACTTTTAGATTTACAGAAAATTTGTGAAGATAATGCAGCTCCCATACCCCACACTGCTTTATTATTCACATCTTAAAATAGTGTTGTGCATTTGGCAAAATTAATGAGCCAATATTGATGCATTAACTAAAAGTAATACTTTATTCACAGTTCATAGTTTTTTTTTTCTATTGCTGCCTTTTTTTTTGTTTGTTTGTTTAATTACATGATCCCATTTAGGACCACATTACATTAGTCATTATGTTAGTGGACAGAATGAGGGGCACTCTGGGACCCCCAAACCTGCTCTAAATGGGTTCTGCCATCCACCACATAAAGATAAAGCATGCGCTAGTGCTTAGCACTTTCAATAACAACAAACAAAAACTTAATAGAATTAGTGTGCAACAGAGAGAATAAAGAATATATATCTATAGTTTCCAAATGAAGCACCCAAGGTTACCCACCCCCTCATGGGTAAATGCTCAGCCAAGCAGGGCCACTGAAGCCCAAAAACTTGCCACAAGTCTAAGGAACATTCTGGTAAGGAACCATAAGAAAGGGGGAGAAGGGGCCAGGTAAGTCTGGAAAGTAAGGAGCAAATCAAATCACATGTAAAGATAAAGGCTGCCATTGTCAGCCTCCCACATCTCTTTCAAGTGTTTCCTTCCACGTCCCCTGAGGCACTGGTGCAAGCCCAAGGCTGAGACACATATCCCTGCTCCACATGCTGCTTCCATTCTGGTCCCTCGTCATCCTATCCCCTGTCCTTTTAAGCTTCCTCTTGCTACTCAGCTCCGCCCTCCCTTGGGTGGGGCAGGGACTCTGGAACCTTCCCTTCCATAGGGATTGCATGCTGCAATTGTTTCCTTAGGTTCCTCTTGACTGTTACAGTTTCTCAGGGTTCATTCCTTTTGATGACCTTGACAGTTGTGAGAAGTACTAAGCAGGTAGTTTTTGGTTTTAGGGTTTCCCTCAACTGGAAATTATTTGATATTTTCCTCATGGTTAGATTGGGGTGTGGGTTTTGAGAGGAAGGCCATCAAAGTGCTACTCTCAGCACATGATACCAAGGTACATGCGCATGATCACCATCCCTGAGTCACCTGGCGGAGGTTGTGTCTGTCAGGCTTTACTGTAAAAGTGTTCGTTTGCTTTCTCATTCTGCAGCCCATACCTACCGAATGGGAAGTTATGCTCTACTTCGTTGAGGGCAGAGTATCTACATAAATTTTTTGGAATTCTTCTGCATGGGAGATTTACTTATTCACTCTCATTTACTTATTTATTCAATCACTTATATCAGTATGCACTCATGAATTTTTATTCTATACTTTAAGTTAGAACCATCTGAGACTATTTCATTGCTCAGATTGTTCAGGTTTGTTTCTAGCAGCTCCCTTAGCCGCTCCTGTGTCCCTTTGACATTATTTGTCAGTATTATTTTGGGGGTGTGCTTTCTGCTTTCTAGCACTAGAAAATGCTCCAGGCACATTTTGTATAATTTCCTGCCTTCGTCCTAGCATTACTGATTCCTTCAGGGAGCTCTAATTCCTTTTATTGGAGAATGGTGTTAGAAACCAAGATCTGGTGGCTATGTGTACTCATTCTAAATGAGCTGCTTTTGCTTCAGGGCCCCATATTAACAGAAAGATGAACCCCTTGGCCTATTGTGAAGGTCATTATCCACCTTTGATTTGGTGGATATCTGCTGGGGGATGTTTGTGTGGGTCCTTGGGATTATCTATTCTGGGAGTTCCAATCAGTACCTTTCCTTCAGATCACCTCATCATTTCTATCCCAATACTGTTTTTCCAGGTCCTCGCCAGCCATACACCCCAGTAGTCACTACACTTGATTTGGGGGAGATTAGTGTGGCCTTCTACATGAAATGGACATATTTCTACAAAAGATGAGTAGAATGAGTGATTGTCAGAGCTCTGAGAGAAGTCACTCATGTCTGCTCAGTAATTTGGGGGTACCAGTGACTGTTTATTGAGAACATGGTTATCTGGAGGTTATATGGATGGAACCAAGGGAATACTTTCTGTAATAACATGTTTCTCCCTTGCTCTGTTTTCTTGCCTACTCCCCATTGGGCAAACTTAAACAGAAGACAAAAGCATGTGAACCCTTAGAGGTGATCCATGTAAGTCAGATGCCTGGACAAAGAGAGGAGAGTGGGGAATCCTAGCTAGAGGCTCTGGAGGGGCAAAGAAAGCTGCCAGATATACCTATTTACTGCAATGCTGTGCAGTCGTTAGAAATTGTCTCAAATGGCATTTAACATTATAAGAACTGTGATATAATATTGAATAAGGAGATTAAAAACCAATATTAACCACATAATCTTGATTTTAGAAATGCTTTGTACATATACCAACTATCATGGGCTGAATTGTGTCTCCCTGATCCCAAATTAGTATGCGGAAGCCATAACCCCCAATGTAATGGTTACTGGTGCCGGGGCCTTTGGGAGGTGATCAGGTTCAGATGAGGTCAAGAGGGGGTAACCTCATGCTGGGCTTAGTGCCGGTGTGGGAAGAGATGCTGTGGAACTTGCTCTGTCTGTTGTGTGAGTACCTGGTGAGAAGGGGGCAGCAAGATGGAAAGAGAGCTCTCACCAGGCACTCCATAATGCTGACACTTTGAGCTCACACTTCCAGCCTCTAGAACTGTGAGAAAATTGATTTCTGTTGGTTAAACTACTCAGCATGTGGTGTTTTGTGTGATCAAACAGACTTAGACACCCACCTGGGCGGGGTGAGACTAAAGAGAGATACATGATAATGGCACTTATAATTCTTTGTAGCAGTGGAATTATGGATGTAGTGGGTAATATAATACTGTTATCAATCCTTTCCTTTGGGGTGATTTGCTTTAATTCATAATTTGAAATTATCATCCTAGCTGTTGGGTGGAGAACAGATTGGGGAGTAGGGTACCAGGATGGAAGCAGAATTACCAATTAGGAAGCTACAGCAGCAATCCAAATATGAGGTGAAGGTGGTTCTGGAGTAGTGTGGTAGAAGTAGAAGTAGTACAGTGTTGCAGAATTCTTGGTCCATAGTGATTGCACAGAATTTCCCTGTGGATATAGGGTAAAGAGGAAAAAAAAATTGTCCAGGACAACCAAAGCTTTTGGTCTAAGGGACTCACCAATTTGTCATTAGCAAAGTGGAGGTTGTGTAGAAAGCTGGATGTTTTGTGAAATCTGCAGCAGCAGCAACAACAAAGAATTTGGATTTGGATGTTAAATTGAGCATACCTGTTTGATATGCAAGTGACAACATTATTAAAATTATTATTTGCATATACAAGCCTGCCATCAGGAAATTATTGGGGGTTGAAGATAAACTTTTAGCTGTCTCCAGCTTATTTCTAGATGGTATTTAAAGCAGTGGGACAGGTGGGAACACAAGGGAAACGAGCAGATGGAGGAGAGCAGTGGGTGCCCTAGAGTTTGGAGGTTAGATAGTGAGGATGATCCACCTAAGGACAGTAAAAGAGGAAGCAGTAAGGCAGGAGGAAAATGAAAATGATCATTTGGAAACCAAGTGAACAAAGGGATGTCAAGGAGGGGAGTGATCAGAAATGTGAGAGTTGTGATGAGAGTTGAATTGATGACGGCCAAGATTTGACTGTTAGATTGGGCAACATGGGGTCATTGGTGGCTTTGGTAGGAATAGTGTCACCGGATGTCCAGATACTGTGTTACAGAAAGGAAAACAGTAATTATCACTTTATACAGCCTATTTAGTATGGTGGGCTAAAAAAGCAGAGGGTCTGTACATAAATGGCTTGTTTCTAATCAGAACTATTGCACCAATGCAACTAGCAGAAGAAAAACCATCCCATTTTCTATGATCTTGCCTTCTGCATCTATAAAATTAGGAGGGGGTGTTTGGTTTTAAAATGATGGAGCGAAGATATTTCCTCCCTCTTTTCTTAGAAATGATCTCTGAGTATAAGGATAAAGCAAAAGAGAAGCACACATTTCATTTTCAGTAAAACTAAAATTCTTTTATTACCTCAAGCCAGAGTTTAGATGGAAAAGGGACAAATGATTTAGGAGAGCGATGAGATATAGCCTGGCCAGTCAGTTCACTTAGAAGTGCCCAAAAAGGCTGGGACTTGGAACCACTGGACAGTAGGAGACAGTAGGAGTGAGACAGGGGTCAGAGCAGCAGAAACGATTAGATTTCTAGGTTAGCACTCATGCCCTTCCTTCCTCACTACCACAAGAGATAGGGAATCATTTACTGGATTATTGAAATCAGAGAGATTCTGGGCTTGGTTATACAACACATAAGGGAGGGCGTACATGAGGAGCCAGATCGTAAAAAGGGATTGAGTGAAAGGAAGCACAGTGAAGGTTGAAATTCCAGCCTGTACTCTCAGTCAACATCAGGAGAGAGGCCCCAGAATCTTCTGGCAAATGATTGGAAGGTAATTACTGGTGAGACTGAAATTCCCTGAAGAGAAGATACATAAATAAGTACATTCTTGTGATTTTAATGAAAGATCTGTTAAATTATTTGATTACTTGTGATTATCCACCGTCAATAAGACAAAAGCTATTCTGGTCAGCTTTTTTGTTACCTCAGCTTTAAATATGACTGGGTCCCCAAGAATCACCATATTCTTGGGAAAAACACCAACAGACAAAAACAAAAGAGGCCAAAAAACAAAAGTTAGAGATAATGTGGAGAACAGAAGAATTTAACATGTATCATTAGAAATTAAGATGGAGTTACTAGAAATTTAAGTTGTGACTAAAAAATAGAAATTTATTGAAAAATTAGAATTTCAGTCATGGAATAGTCTAGAAATTGGAACCAAAAATTAAAAAAAAAAAAAACAATGAAGACAAAATGATTCTTTAAGAGGAGTAGTACAAACTGGTCAGTAAGAGTTTCTGAAAGTAATAATTTTCTTACAGGGAGTATTTTCTGTGTTCTGTAAGAAATATAAAAAAGAACAGTCACCAGAATTGATACTGGTGTCTCCAAACTGAGAGTCCCACAAGAAGCCAGCACAAATTTTGTTTTACACTATTAGTCGCTATGTGAATTTGGACATGTTCCTTAAGTGCTCTGAGTGTCAACTATAAACTAGGGAAAATAACTGTCTCCCAGGGTTGCTGAGTGATGAACTGGCACAGTAAAGGTCATGTTCCCAGTGCACAGCGATCACTCAATACACGTTAAGACTTTCACCTCTCCTTTTCTCTTCACTCTCCCTTTGTCATTTCTCCCTCCTCGTACTCCAAAAGTGCAAGTTTACCTGTTTACCTGGATTCCTGCTCTATTCTTATAGTTAGAATCATTCAGTTAACTTTCTACTGTCCTTTCAAGTCATCCTCTAAGAATCTTTGTTCCATTTATATGTTTTTAAAAAGTAAATTCAAAAAGGTTGTATACATATCTCAAATGCTCTTTAAAAGAAAAAAATATATATTTTCCGTACAGAAGAAATTATCCTTACTAGAAAAACAAGGAAGTTGTGGCTTCAAGAAATTGTGGCTTAAAGAGTTAAGTGATTTTTCTCCAGGTCTCATGATAATAGGGAGCTGGACCTATGACTCCTCAAACGGACATCTGGGAACCCTAAATTTGTATGTTCCCTCACAGGTTTCTTGTTTACTTTCCTCTTTATATATTTTCCTCCTCAGCAGTTCTAGTGCTTTCTATCCCTGTATTACACTTTAATCCCCACTTGACTATATTACTGAATCCTTACCACTGATCCAATAAAATGTTTTTTTTTT
>NW_004567128.1:24501477-24516293 GCF_000260355.1 Condylura cristata | reverse complement strand
GCTGCGCCACCAGGGAGGGCCTCTCCTATGTTTCTTAACCTTCTTAAGGTAATTATGGAAATTCTGCTCCATAAGGATGTATTAGAGCTGCGAGTTACTTCTCTGTTCCTTCATACCCTCTGGAGCTGATAGTGAATGAGGAACTGTTTTGCGGCTAGAACGGAGGAGGATAAAAAGGAAATCAAATGGCCCCGTCCATCTACTGATTGACGTCAGTGGATTCTTGCATAATTTTGAAATGGCTATACAATTTTCCTCTGAGGAAATGCAAACTATATTTCTTAGAGTGGAGGTTCTATTTGGAATACCCTTATTAAATTGCATTTTTAAAATATGCTGATTTCATGACTTATTAGCAGATCTAATATCCAGAAAATTTTAGATGCATTCTGAATTTAGGAAGAAAAAAAAAAAAAGCACCACACACACACACACACACCACATTTGGGCAGTGTTACTGGAAATTATGGAATGCAGAACTATTCTCAGATATAGAATTTTATGAAACATCCTAGTTAGTGAATTATTTTTTTTAATTATTTTGTATTTTAGCTTGATACAATCTACACCTTAAAAAAGAAGAGAAAATAGCAACTTTTGGAAAACATTTAAAATGGCATGCTGTACCTGCATATGTAAAAGTCGAGCATTTCTTGAGAAAGATGTAATTAAAAGTGAAACATTCGGCCCTCCCTGGTGGCGCAGCGGGTTAAAGCACTGCACTAAGAAGCTGAAACCACTTCCACATGAGTACGATTCCCGCCTGCCCCGGAGGTGACCACATGGCGTGGCAGACCTCTCCTGACCCGCCCGCTGCTCCCCTCAGCAGTGTACTTCCTCGATCTGCCTGTTCTGCTCCCCACTCTGTCTCTGGTGAAGTCTTTCACCACCCCTGAGTCTCTGGCCTGTACCCCAGTTCTGTATGCACCAATAAATAAATCTTTAAAAAAAAAAAGTGAAACATTCTATTAGTTTGCTTGCTTATTTTTAAAATGGTGTTCTTTTTTAATTGAGGTAACTTTGGTTTTCAACAGTGCATGTTACTTAAGGCTACAGGTTCACACTACTTCAGACGTCTACTCCACTCCACATCCACTAGAGCAGCTGTAATCTGCAGTATTAGTCCTCGAACCATTTAATATAATATATATATTTGTGTATTTGAACTATAGGCTCTCCCCTCTGTTAGCCTCAGTCCTTTGATCAGCTTTCTGGGTTTAGTTCTTAGTTTGCCTTTTTCTGACCCTTTGTGTTTCATTTCTCTATATTCCATATATAAATGACACCATCTGTTTTTTTGACTTTTTCCTGCTGAGTTATTTCACTTAACATAATTGCCTCCATCTCCATCCATGCTGCAGGAAATGGTAAGAATTTAGGTGTTTATATACTGTGACTTCAAACCCAATCTCCCCTTCTGTTTTTGTTTGTTACCTGTAGCAGTAACTTAGAGGGTTGAATTACTTTTATTTTCTTGTAGGTGGCACTATATTTTGACTTAATGTGATTTGATTTTTTTTCAGCCTTTGTAGGTTCCACAGCCCTGGAGATTTGTTTTTGTAGTGTTGAGTCACTAGTATGGGAGAGAGTCTTAGAGGGGTCCAATCACTTTTTTCAATGTAATGAGGGGCAGGGCTCTATTGTGCATGTGGCACTGTTGATAACCCTCTTTTCTGGGGTTGCAGACAGTGGTCTGTTTTCGGGGCACCTCACGAGATCATCCAATCCTGAGGATACTGGCTGGGAGTACACTCCAGAATGCTTTGTCTATGCTTTTCTGTACCAGCAACTGTCCCGAGTGGGGACATTGCACCTTTTCCATACGAGAGTCCTCTTTTCAAGGGTATCTGACTCCATACACTTCCCAATCTCCCCTTCGTAGGGTTCTTGGCAGCGCTTGCACGCCTGCTCTCTGAGTCCCAGTACCCCAGTTCTTTGCCTCCGGGTGCTTTTCTACCTCCTGTTCATTGTAGTATGAATCTTTTCCATGTCCTGTTTGTGCAGCCTGTGATTTGATGTCCAAGATACATCAGTTACATGAGACTCTGGACACACTGTCCCTCTGGTAAGCTGTTAGATGTTTGTCTGGGAGCAAAACAAGGAACTTCCTCTGACACCATCTTTGTCCCATCCTCCATTTAGTATAATTGTTGCTGTCCAGAGAACTATATTTGGCATGGTAGGGCTGAAAGGGTTGAAAGTAAAATATTGTCCTAAGCATCGCTCCCAAGTCTACTTCATTTCTCATCGTATAATAGTCTCTTTTTTTCACATCTCCTATTCTTTTTTTTTTTTAAAGATTTATTTATTTGTGCATACAGAACTGGGGTACAGGCCAGAGGCTCAGGGGCAGTAAGAGGCTTCACCAGAGACAGAGTGGGGAGCAGAACAGGCAGATAGACGAAGTACACTGCTGAGGGGAGCAGTGGACGGGTAAGGAGAGGTCTGCCATGCCATTTGGTCACCTCTGGGGCAGGTGGGAATCGAACTCACAAGGAAGCAGCTTTAGATTCTCAGTGCTGTGCTTTAACCCGCTGCACCACCAGGGAGGACCACATCTCCTATTCTTTAAGTATGCGTTTTGTTCCCATGACACTCACTTGGTGGCTCATATAAAGGAAACAGTTAGATCTAATAGAATGCAGAGTTTCCTGCTTGTTTTGTTTCAGTTATTTATTTTACAAATAATCACTTTCCTAAGCAACTATAGGGGATAAAAAAATGAATCATTCTCCCACTGGTCATTTGAAAATATTTGTAATAGCATTATTTTATTGTTAATGATAACATCACATTAGTCCTTTTTAGTGTGGATGTTTTTATTTTCTGATTGCATTTATAAGTACATTGTAGTACCATAATTTCCTTCCCAATGATGGTTTGACTTAAAATATACAGGAAATGTATTGAAGTATTTCTTCCCATATTATTAAATTAAAAGTATCTGTGTAGTTAGGTACATTTTAATAATTAAGTCATAAAATGAATAATCTACTTTATTTTTCTGATTCATTTATTCAGCAAATATTTCCAAGCCCCTATTGCATGAGAAGTGCTATCACATGTCACTTTTTGTTCTAAAGAACAGATTCTCACATTTATTCAAGCAATGGAAGAGAATATATAAGCTTAGCAAAAACTTTCATTAGCTGTTTTATGAACTGTCTTTCATTGGCTCCACTGGTTAATGAACAGGATTAAATGTAGTGCTTTCTTTTTTCAAAATGTTGGTAATGTGAGGGGTATATCCAAAAAATATATAAATAAGATACTGCCTGCTTGTGAAAGTATAAGTTGGTACAACCACTTTGAAATAGTGTTTGGCTGTATCTAGTAACTCTAAATATACATATACCCTATAAACCACCAATACAACTTCTAATTCTATACCCAACAGTGATATATACTTATGTTTATGAAAAGACTTCTTCTAAGATTGTCATAGCAGCACTAATTAGAATAGGTAAACAATGAAGATTACTAATATATTACTAATAAGAATTGTAATGAATAGATTGTAGTTTATTCACATAATTAATTTGAATTGAAGTCTATCTAGTAATGAGAATGAAAAACTTTCAACTTTTTGCAACAGCATGGATACATCTTACAAGCATAATGCTACATTAAGAATTCAGACACAAAATGTATACTGTATAAGTATATTTACATAACACTTCAAGAAGGACAAAATTAATTTTATGATTAGAAGTTAACATAGTGGTTTTCCTTGGATAGAGTAGTGACTGGAAGATGTCATAATATGTGGGAACCTGTGGCATGATGCTATGCTCTGTTTCTTGATCATGGCCTAACTATCTGTGCAGATTTAGTTTGGTAAATTTGCTGAGCATCATGATTATATTAATAGTATGTGTGCTTTTCTACATATATGTTTACTTCAGTAAGGAAAAAAATACTTAAGATGCTCAAATCTTGAAAACAAGGAGATTATACTCAGTTTTACATGTTCACTCAGTTTGTCCTAACTTTATTGTTACTACTAGTATTATTTTTGTTATTGTTTATTGTTTATTTTCATCTTAGTGAAAGGTGAGAATGACATTCTGTGCCACATTTATTTTGAAGTTATGAAGCCAATTAGATATTGTGGTTTAATTTTCACTGTGTGTTCTTACTTTCTTTCATCAAAATTTTCCATTTACTGTTCTAGAATACCAAGGTTTTGCATAAGCAATCTTATTATCAATCAGTGATGTGCAAAACTGTCAAAGTGAAGCAGAATTAGTTGTGAATCTGTAACTTTGACAAATGCCATCACAGTCCAGCTCCCTGCTAATCATAGTTATGGATATTGGATTGAGAAATAGTCCTTGAAAATGAATTAAATCCTGTTATAGGGACAAAAATGAATGTAAAGGGCAAGGAGAAAAGCTAAACAAAAGGGAATGACAAACAGCAGCTTACTGAATTAAAGAGATGCTTTGCCATGTAAACAGAGAGATAATTAAATGCACAGAAGATACTAAATTGGAAGGTGTTGCCTTGACCAGCAAGGACTGAGAAATCATTCTGTTGGACTTGGGAAGGTTAAATCAAAGGCAAGAAATAAAATTAAATTCAACTGGAGGAAAAATGGAATCTGCTATGTTGATAAAAAATAATCTGAAACACAAATATTCTGTGGGAAAGAGAAGCTGGAAAGGCCAATATTCTGAGAGAGGGTAAAGAGAGAAAAAGTATAAAAAATTAGGTACCAACACTTAATAGGACTGGAGAGAAAGCCAGTGACCATTGTCAACTCTGAGGGTTCATGGGTTCATTACTTCTTGTTTCCCGATGAGCCATTTTGGTGCTTCTTTCAATAAGTGGTTTGGTAAGACCAAGACAATGTAGAAACGGGAAATAACATGTAGAAATCACATGAATATAGAGTGGTTTGAAGAGAAGATTATGGTATATCTTATAGTTGTCCTGTTATTTAAGAGTTTCAAAATTCCTTTTTTTTAAAAGTTACATATGGGGCCCTCCCTGGTGACGCAGCAGGTTAAAGCACAGCACTAAGAAGCTAAAGCCACTTCCTCATGAGTTCGATTCCCACCTGCCTCGGAGGTGACCACATGATGTGGCAGACCTCTCCTGACCTGCCCGCTGCTCCCCTCAGCAGTGTACTTCGTCGATCTGCCTGTTCTGCTCTGTCTCTGGTGAATCCTCTCACCCTCTGTACCCCAGTTCTGTATGAATAAATAAATTTAAAAAAAAAACAGTTACATATGGGCTATCCCTGGTGGCATAACTGGTTAAAGCACTGCATTATGAACCTCTTTGAAGCCACTGCAGCACAAGTTCGATCCCCCACCAGGGAGCTGACCCACATGGCGTGGCAGACTTCTCCTGACCTGCCTGCTGCTCCCCTGCGCAGTATACTTCAGTAGATCTGCCTGTTCTTCTCCCCACTCTGTCTCTGGTGAATTCCCTTACCCACCACACTTCTGGCCTGTACCCCATTTCTGTAAGCATAAGTAAATAAAATCTTAAAAAAAATGTTACATGCATGTACACATACTTATGTGTGCATTCATGTGTGCCTGTGCATAGGTGTGCCTGTATAATGTGCATGTCTGTGTTGATTCCTTGAATCCCCAATTGAATCATTATGCTTAGAGCACAATCAATGAATTCACTTCAGAAGTGCCTGAGAAGTAGTTTTATCCAACCTCACCTTGGCCTCTAGTTCATCAACTGTGAAATCTAGCCTCTGGTAGTCTGAATTTAGCCCTTCTTTTAACCATGAATTTATGCTCTCTCTTTTGGTTACTACATTTATTGTGGATAATATAAGCTATTCCTGGATTCATGTTGTAAATTCTATAAATAATTCATAAGATACATTACATGCTCTATTTTGCGTTAAAAACATTTCATTTGCTGATGGAAACTCCAGTACTAGCAAGATGTCAGTAAAGTGAAGGCATGCAAATTTTAGAGAAAGGCACCCAGTATTTAGAGAACTACCAATTCTGATAAATTAAAAAATCACTAAAGGGGCCTCACTGGTGGTTAAAATTCGGTCTGTCACTATGATGACCTGAGTTTGATCCAGGACAGGGAGCTGACCCACATATGGCGCAGCATACCTCTCCAGTCTTGTCTGCTGCTCCCCCTTGGCAGTGTATATCAGTCAATCTGCCTGTTCTGCTCCCCACTCTGTCTCTGGTGAGTCCTTTCACCACCCACACCTTTGGCCTACACCTCAGCTCTTGTGTTCATAAATAAAAATAAATCTTAAAAGTCACAAAAAAGGTGGTGACTTTGAGAATTTTAAGATAGTAGCAACACAATGTAATAAATTAAGAAAAACTAAGAGGTAAAGATTTTGAAGAAGAAAATATTATATTGAACCAGATTACCTAGATTAGGGAAAGCAGAGTGATGATACTTGACTTTAAGAGTAGGTGCTCAACCTAAAATAGAATTTGAGTCAGGGTAATTTTTTTTTAAAGATTTATTTATTTATTCATACAGAACTGGGGTACAGGTCAGAGATGCAGAGGGTGAGAGGATTTACCAGAGACAGAGTGGGGTACAGAACAGGCAGATCGACGAAGTACACTGCTGAGGGGAGCAGCGGGCGGGTCAGGAGAGGTCTGCCTCGCCATGTGGGTCCTCCGGGGCAGGCGGAATCGAACTAAGAGGCAGTGGTTTAAGCTTCTTTGTGTTGTGCTTTAACCCGCTGCGCCACCAGGGAGGGCCCGAGTCAGGGTAATTTTTAAGGAGTTAAAGGCATTGGGAATCAAGGAGGTAAAACCTATTTTTGCTGTCACATAACCTTTTGGACACTGTTCTCAGAGAGTACAGTATTGTACTCCATGGTGCCATTCATATTATGTTCTATGATCACCACCTCTCCCCATCATCCACTGCCCCAGTTGTATACAAGAGGAAAGAATGGGGGTATGAAAATTTAGTGGGTCTCCCTTCCGTGCATGGGAATCAGAAGAGGAAAGCTTGGATCTAATTCTGAGCACAGTGGTGAGCACTGGAAGCTTCATATGTTACTTTTTTACAGTGTAGCTTTGATAGAAAAGATGAGAATATATTACAAAAGAATGACTTTTGGGATAAGTAATCCCTTTTAAAACTGTGATAACCATGCTACGTGGAAAGACTGAGAGCTAATCTAAGAGTGGAGATGGCATGGGGTGGATTTGGGGGCAAGACTAGGAACTAAAAGGCAAAACTGTTACTAGTTGGATATTAAAGTAGAAAATGTATAGAAGGGGAATTCCAGAAAGAAATGACTACTTTGGGACAAGCTACATTTTGGGTGTCTAGTGAATGTAGAATACTAGGTAGATTCTCTAAGAAGGAAATACAAATAGTGGCCAAGGAAAAGAGAAAAACTTAAGAGAGAGAGAGATTTAGGAGTGTTTTATTCAGTGCTACTAGAGGTCATGGACTTCAAAGGAGTGTAGTTTGACTAAAGACAAAGGAAACATGAATGATTGGTGGAGAAAATTAATCTTAATTATCGATCATGACCTCATGAAAGAATATAGCGTATACCCATTTTTCCTGTATAAATTTAAACTTAAAAAATATTTATTTATGCATACAGAATTAGAGTATAGGCCAGAGGTGCAGAGGTGGTGAGAGGATTCACTAGAGACAGAGTGGGGAGCAGAACAGGCAGACTGACAAGTATACTGCTGAGGGGAGCAGCGGGTGGGTTAGGAGAGGTCTACCTCGCCATGTGGATCACGTCTGGGGCAGGGATCAAACGCATGCTGAAGTGGCTTTAGCTTCTTAGTGCTGTGCTTAATCTGCTGTGCCACCAGGGAGGGCCCAAATGTAAATATTTTAACCCAGTTTGTCATTACTTACTTACCTCTTCTAGTATAGGATAGTTGTTAGTGGCAAATTTTGGAATTAAGTTTGTACCAAAGCATTAATATTAGTAGAGATCTCGTAGGAAGGAGGATGAAGGGAAGGAATAGGAAGCAATGACTAGAATGAATACATATTCAATGGAAGAAGAGATGGATGCAATGTGTTAGGTGAGCATTCCACCCCCCCTCCTTTGTAATAATGAATTGGGGAAGGAGGACAAGTAAGGGGAGATAAATGGGAATGGTGATACTGGATAATCAAAAGTGGGGAATACATAGACATAGCATATTTGATGGCCCACATTCAGACCTCCCATCCTATTAGGGTGAATCCAAAAGAGATAGGTGATAGGACCCAACCCCACTATCAAAACCTGATGAAGGTGATGAAGGACCTAGCTAGTGCAGTGTCTTCTAAAATATGAGTATGTCTTGTCATCCCCAAGGAGAATTTCTTTACATTATGTCAGAAAACTCCGTCTTGAGAAATGTCTGCCCAGGCATATTACCTAAACTGAAAGGAAACACATACTTTGGGAGATGTTTCAGTTTGGGTTCCTTTAGACAGATGCTGATAAAAAGACTTGAGTGTTGGTCACTCATTCCGGAGTTCATTCCCGGAAGCACAAGGGGAGACCACCATACTAAAGAAGCCACAGGTGCAACTAGAACTTCAGTTTCACTGGAGAGCCTTCTGAGGGGCTGTGTGGAACATGCCTCACCGTCTACACCTCAGAGGATGGCACTCTAATTCATTAGCCACTACATTTCATCTTTCTTTGGTAAAATTTTACTTCATTTTGATTTTTCCTGAAAAATAAGAATTTTGACAAGGCACAATAATATCAATTTACAAGAGAAAATCATGTATGTTGTCATATGTTTGTATTTCCTGCAGGCATTGTGAATTATTCATCAAAATACTTACTCTAGGTAAGGACTAGAATTGGTAATGCATATTCAAACCTGGTGGTAAATCTGGGGTGTTAGGGCATAGCAATCTTTTCAACACAGGTTGGTTGTGCTGGGTCTAAGGTGTGAGAGCCCCAGTGGAAGGTTGTGTGGACAGTGAGTAGCCCAGTAAGCAGTGACTAGAGCATGCAGGGTGTCTTGTTGGCCCTTGTAAGGTCAGGCAGTGAGGTAAGTTGATCATTACAAATCAGGAACTGGTGGCATAAAATATTTTTTAAAAGATTTATTTATTCATACAGAACGTGGGTACAGGCCGGAGATGCGGAGGGTGAGAGGATTCACCAGGGACAGAGTGGGGAGCAGAACAGGCAGATCGTGAAGTATACTGCTGAGGGGAGCAGTGGGCGGTCCAGGAGAGGTCTGCCACGCCATGTGGTCACCTCCGGGGCAGGCGGGAATCGAACTCATGAGGAAGTGGCTTAAGCTTCTTAGTGCTGTACTTTAACCCGCTGCACCACCAGGGAGGGTGGGCATAAAATAATTTTTAAGATTGCCTTGCTGAGGAAAAGGGAGCAGCAAGTAAAGCAGGATCTCAAGCTCAAGAAAATATTAGACTTCTAAAGAGACTGCTGGAACAAAACCCATGAAAAAGTCCCATTCTCTGAACTGGGTGACAGGGCAGGGAGTAGAAGTTCATGAACCAAGGGGTTGCTGTAGCAATCTATCTTTGTTGACTTTTGCCCGATAGTGAACTTCATTTAATGTGGACCTGATTTAACTAGATTAACTAGTTGACTAAGTCAACCCATTCCACACTCATGTTAGAATTGACTCCTAACTTAGCATGTGGATTGATTCAAGTCTTACAATTGGTAGTGCAGGAGGTGTACGTGGGAAAATGCAGAAAAGGCGCAAGTATCAAGAAGCCTTCAAGTTGTCAGCTAAATAAGATTCTTGACATCTTTGAAGAACTTAATTCATTCAGTTATCATATTTCCCCAATTGAGTACTAGGCACATATATATCTAGTGTCAGTATAAATTATGCCTATAAACAAAATGCTCAGACATTGTCAATTTCTACTTAAATGATGTGTTAAACTTTCAAAATATTTATTCTCCTATTAAGAGTAACGTACTGTGCAGAATACAAAAAGGAATAAAACATAGTTCCTAGCTCCTGTCTTGCAGAGGCTTATAAAATTTTTAAATAAACAATTTACATAGTGTTTGTGTTCCTAGCACCTGGCATACTGTTTCAGCGCATAATGGATATTTGGTTCATATCTTTTAAATTAAGAGCGTATAGAGAAATCTGTTGTTTCCATAATGGTATTCCAACTCCTTTCTTCCAAGTTTAGCAATGGAGAGAATTCCTGAAAAGGAAAAGGTAAACTTTGTAGCACCAACATTTAACTCTAATGTTCACCTTCTCCTTGGGATTTCACCAAGTCCTACTGCCAATGTGCTGGTTCAAGGGGGTGCTGGGCTCCCAAAAATTGGCTGGAAATCACACTTGAGGTTAAGATGGAACATTCGATAGCAAGCCTTAGAATACTGCCTACCAAATGGTAAATTAACATTAGTACTTTGTGCATATTAACTTGCTGACTGCTCACCAAAGCCTCTGCAGTCGATAGTGTAATTATCAATAAATGAAGGCACAGCATGTAACTTATATAAGTTTACCAGCTAGGAAGTGCCAAGCCAGAATTCTGTCTCTGACAGTTGACTCTAGAGTCTGTATTGGAAGTGCTACTCTGTTCTCCTCCAAGACTTTATTCAGATCCATAGATGAAGAATCTTTTCTGAGAGAAACCTACAACAGATGGATGCTTATACAGAAAGGCTTCTTTATCTTAATCTTTGTTTCCTCTAATTGGGCAAGTTACTTGATGTGTCAGATGCCCTCTCTCTCCTTCTCCTTTAAAGTGCCCTCTAAAGTCCAAAAGAATCCAAGGAAACAACAGAAGGTACTTCTGTCCTTCTTCATGAGATCTGACACCAACAATGCTCATATTTTATTGGATATTCTACTTGCCCTGCATCCATATTTATATAAGGGGACATTATGGTAGACTACACAGAACTATTAAAAATTAAATGTTATCAGCACTCAAGAGACATAATGACATAGCTAACATGTATTGCTCTAACAACTTGTTTTAGGTAAAATGGCAAACGTAGCAGAAATGTCCATACAGTCTGTAATCAATGATCTAGTCAGCTTATAAAAGTATCTTAAAGAAAGGTGAAAATTCAGATTAATTAAATGATGGCATAAAGGTATGAACCTATTTTTGCCATTCAAGAAAGAATGAGTCACTTTTATATTTGGATCAGTTCATGCTGTACTACTGATGATAACTATTTCAGAGTATAAAAAGATGAACACGAGTATTTCTTCTTTTATAACATTTTCATTAGCTAAAAATCAGTTTGAACATCATTTTTTACCAATTGAATTTAGATTGTTTTTCTTCCTGTGTAGAAGACAGCACATTGATATGTATATATTGACTAGCACATTTCTAGAGGAAATTATTTTTAAAAAAATCCCTGCATATTTCTTCTGCAATGTGTGTAAGATGTGCCATACCCTAGGGTTTATTTCATAATAACCACAGTAAATACTGAAAGACTGGTAATGCTTTTTTAGTGACTTCAGAGATTTTACATACAGCTGCATATTTGCACAAAAAGATTATTTTCTTTGATCTTTCTGAAGGATAGCAGGCACATTTATTCACTTGCAGTGTCTAATTATCAATAAGAAGTTTGAAAAGTAGTAAACAGAGTTTTCTTTTGTTGTTTCTTTGTTTTCTCCTGGAGCAGATATTTACTCTTACTCTGTATTGACTTATATTTAAAACTGTAAAAGATGCTTTTCTCAATGCAAATATAAAATATTCCTCTACCAGATTTATGGAACTAGCAAGATGTTCATTTGCATTTTTTAACTTAGACGTGACAAACATCCAAACAATTTAGGACCATTACTCATAAATCGTGTCCACGCTGGTGCACTAGTTCCTAAATTTCTGGAGCTGCTTCCTACTCAAAAATAAAAATGACTTAAATTCTCATCATAGTATAGGGAATACAGTGCAAATATTTAAGAATATTCACTATAAAATTAGAGGATTTTTCTTAGTTATCTGAGTGTTGGAAAATACTCATCTTTATCAATTGCTGGTGGAGTATAGATTGGTATAACTCCTTTTATGGCAATTTAATGGTTCCTACTGCATTTCCCATGTATTTGTACTTTGTTGGTTTTTTGTTAAGATTTATTTATTTATTTTATGCTGAGAAGAACTGGGGTGTAGACCAGAGGTGCTGGGAGTGAAAGGATTCACCAGAGACAGAGTGGGGAACAGAAATGCAGATCTACTGAAATACACTGTTGAGGGAGCGGTGGGTGAGACAGGGGAGGTCTGCTGCGCCATGTGGGTCAGCTCCCTGTCTGGGGATGGAACTCAGGCCATAGCAGTGAAAGCATTATAGTGCTGAAACTTAACCCCTATGCCTCCAGGGAGGCCTCCTGCATTTATCCTTTCATTAAATAATTCCAATGTCATATGTACCCATAGAAAAATCTCAGAATTATCTTAAGCATGTCCAATGCAATATAAATTCTAAAGGAAAAAATCAGAAATTAACCAACACATGCTGAAGTACTTTGCAATTACTAAAAAGAACAAGGTCGATATGTATGTGCCAACATATGGACTGATCTCTTTTATGAATTTTCCATTCACTCCTGTTTGATTTCCGGTTTATTGAAAACCAACAGTGAGCTACCAGTGTTCTTTTCTAAGCAGTAAAAATGCAGTTGTCAATTAGCTAGCCGATCTCCAGCTCTCAAGATCTTTACGTTCCAGGGGGTAACACAGACACTAAACAGGAACACACACAAAACAATATCATTTGAGATTGTATAGGTTTCCTTAGAAAACTTAAAGTTATAGGGTAGACTTTGATAGAGCTGGTTGGGGTAAAGATCAATTTTCAGTTTTAGAACATTTTATATTATTTTGTTATCTGTAGAAAACTTTCCTCTTAATTATGGAAAAAGAACCAAAATATGTTTTCAATGATGATAGAAGAGGTGTATTTTTTACCCCTGTATTTGAGACAACAAGTAAAACCTATATTTAGTTAAAAGTTAAAATTTCTAGCCCTGAGAAAAAATGATGTGGCATTTATTTTCTTTGTTTTATAAAAATATTACCATTAACTCTGACAGTTTTCATGTGTCTTGTGGGAATTAGGAAATTTATTTGTGAGAATCCCTGTAAACAGGCAGACTGAGGCACACTCCAGGGCCCCCAAACTTGCATGCTCTAAAGGGATTCTGTCCCCTGCCTCATAACGACAAAGTAGATTCTCAGTGTGTAAGAACCAGACAACATTAGTGTTCATAGAAGGGGAAGAAGAGAAAGGATATTGTTTTCCAATGAAACCCCCAAAGTAACTCTTCCCCTCCTGGGTAAATGTCCAGTCAAACAGGGTTGGTCCAAAGCAGGCCTGCTGACACCCAAAAGTTGGTCACAATCCTAGTCACCTTTGGCAGGGTACCATAGGAATGGGGAGAGGGGCAGAAGGGCCAGGCAAGTCTGGGAGGAAAGAAGGAAAATCAGTGTATATATCAAGATAACAGCTGCGGGCCCTCCCTGGTGGTGCAGAGGGTTAAAGCGCAGCACTAAGAAGCTTAAGCCACTTCCGCATGAGTTCAATTCCCGCCTGCCCCAGAGGTGACCGCATGGCGCAGCAGACCTCTCCTGACCCGCCCGCTGCTCCCCTCGGCAGTGTTACTTCGTCGATCTGCCTGTTCTGCTCCCCACTCTGTCTCTGGTGAATCCTCTCACCCTCCGCATCTCTAGTCTGTACCCCAGCTCTATATGAATAAATAAATAAATCTTAAAAAAAAAAAAAAGGTAACAGCTGCCATTGTCAACCACCCCACACATCTCTCACCCACATTCCTTTGCCAACTGTCTGGACTCCACCTGTCTCCTTCTATATCCCCAAATTCCCTAGTGCAAGTCCAAAGTCAAGAAGCACAGGAACCCTTTTCCACATGTGTCTCCTCTGTGTCGCCTTCAGGCGCTCTCTCCCTTCTTGTATATGTTGTGTGTCTCAAGTTTCCTTTGCTGCTCAGTTCTGCTCATTGGGTGAGGCAAGAATCATGGAGCCTCCCTTTTTTTTTATGGAGAGACCACTGTTAAACCCTAAGTGAGAATCAGTCTCTAGCTCTTCCGATAGTGTTTATAGCAGCTCCTGGAACCTTTATAGCACCTCTTTGACAAAATAATCTCTTTCATCATTTAAAAATACTGTACAATATAACAGGGAAAATTGCATAAAACCCATATATATGGTTTAACAACTTGCTGTAAAATAAACACCGTATAAAAATTTTAAAGGTCAAGAGATAGAAACATGCCAGACTCTTCCTGTGCCCTGCTTGTAGTTCATAAACTATTCTTCCAACATCATTACTGCCAGGATGCAGGAGAAAATCCACCTACTCAAATTAACATCAGATGGATTAGTAGGAGAAAAAGCCAAAATACAAAAGTGTACACATGGAGAAATGACGTAGCTGTAAATCCTAACCATAAATGGAGCAGACCAGGATTATTTATTCTTTTTAGTGACCTGGGCAATCAAGGAGAGCAGGGGGTCTTCACATGACAGACTGAAGGGGGTGACCTCTGACAGTAAAGATTAGATGCTTACAAGACAGGACAGTTCACCAACAAACCTGCACCTGGGTGAGAAACCCAACTACATCCTTCCAGGGGAAGCAGTGTTGTTTCTTCTTCTGGAAAGAGGACAAAGAACAAAAAAGCACCTAGGACCTTCAAGGCTTTTAACGTGAAAGAATCTGCATTCTGTAAATAATGGTAATAGACTTCCCAGAGGAGGTTTCTATGAGCAGTTAATTGTGTCAAGGTCACACTTACAGGGAGAGTCCTACTTGAGGCATATGAGAAAAGTGTATCTGATCCTTTTGGGGAGCCTGACCCCACATTACTCTCTGCCCCAC
>NW_004567128.1:24492702-24500447 GCF_000260355.1 Condylura cristata | reverse complement strand
ATCGAACTCATGAGGAAGCGGCTTTAGATTCTCAGTGTTGTGCTTTAACCCGCTGCGCCACCAGGGAGGGCCTAATCAGGCCTTTTTAAAGAGTCAGTTATTAAACTTTACCTAGGACACCAGTGTGTTAGTTACTGTTTCACCATTTCATTGCCTGTACCTTCTTTCATTGTGCAATTACACTGCAGTTTATTCTTCTGTTGATGGATCATGGTTTGTTTGCAGTTTTCTGGAAATTATGAACATTTTGTTATAGGCTGTGTCACTGCAGCAGCAGGGGGAGGAACACACACTCAGGTCATGGGATGGGCACCAGGTTCCTTACCTCTGGCTCCAGACTGCCAATATCTCATATGCCTTGGAACAAACTTTCTGTATGCCATGAGCTGGGCTTCCTGAATGGAGGGTGGCTGGGGAGAAGGAAGGAGGGAGGTGGTCCTCACTAATTAGAGTGAAATAGGAAGGACCAGAGACACATGGGAGGTTGCTCCTCATCCTTGGTCTTGGCAGCTTTTGCACTTTGGCAGGCAGGCCCTTTGGAGACTACGGCTGCCATTATCTTGGCCCCCGGGTGGATTCAGCTTGTGTGGCAATACAAGGCAATGTCGCCTGGATGCCTCCCAGGGCTCTGACATGTTGGGAGCACACAAGTAGGGTAGGGAAGACGGTGCCCATTCCAGTGGCCTCAATGAGTGCTTTTCCCCCTGCTCTAGCAACAAGTCCTGTGAACAAGTTTTCACCTACTAACTCTTGTTTCCATGTCCCTACACACACACACACACACACACACACACACAGAGTGGAATTGTTGGGTCACAATTCAGGCTCATTTCTCTGCTAGCTAGTTCTCTCCTTGATTCTTTTCTCAGTAACCCGTTCACTACCTTGTTAGTACGTGTATCCTTCTCAAATTATGTTTTTTTTTTTTTGCTTGTTTGCCTGCTTTTGTTTTCCCCATACTTTTTTTTTTTTTTAACTTATTTTGCTTCCAGCATTATTGAGCAAGAAGGCTGGTCTAACCTATCAAAATGTCTATTATCAAAAGCTTTCCTTTCAGTATTCCCTTGTAGCCCAGTGACATCTTACAGCTATTCCTGCTTCCAGTGCCTTCTTATTTGAACCACTAGACAAATAGCTCAAATGTTGAGACAAGGTTCTTACAGATAACTTTTCATGATATAAAGAATCACCATTTCTGTAAGGAAATTTGATGTCAGAAGTGAATAAATATCCTACAGCTTAGAATGGAGTGGTATTCCTATACCCTGTACATTTCTTTGATTAGATCACAGTATTCTGTTTACATGAAACACAAATTCTGATAGCAGGTTCTAACTGACTCTGCTATAGCCTTGAGCATGTTCTTGGTGCCAGCCTTCAGTAACTGCATATGATTACTTCTTGTTTTTAATTCAAGTTACCTTTGTGCTTGAAAGGGTTGTGTAGGTTAAGTGAAAAAGGAAGATCAACAGCAGGAATAAAAATGCACAATTATATTGCTACCCAAAATTACATTTCACTCTCGTCCCAATAAATAGTATACTGAGGGCTACCCAAGGAGTTTCCCATTTGACCTTGTAGCCTACATTTATTTCAACCCACATAGATAAATTTTGACACTGTTAAGTCCTGTTTTCTTTAGGGTTCTGATTTCTACATGAGAAAAAAAAAAACCATAATTCCTATTAGTATATTTCCCTTGCCAAAACATGTATATTTTAGTGATGTTTTAATTCCATGTTTCCACTTCAGTGAATATTCTTCTTTCAAAGAGAATTTTGGAGGCTATTTCAGAGCTAACATTATATAAAAAGGATTAACCTTACTATATCATTTTATATCTTCTAAAGATGCCATACAGTGCTAAGTAGAAATCCTGAAGTATCGCTCTGACTATAATAGAGAAATAAAATAATGTATTAGTCATGATTTTCCTAATCCTGTCATAAAGATGAAGGTCTCAAGGCAACAATGTAAAGTGAATACCAAAGAGTAACAGTCTCTACCAGGGAAGGAGGCACATGAATATTGTTTTACCCTGGCAGAGTATAAGAAGTGGTATATTACATAAAAGAAGGTGAGAAGACTACTAAAATTTTTGCAAATTCCTGAAGACCAAGGGTGGGTTAGTATGAGAATGTAGACTGTCTCACAGCTGCATTTTCTCCTGAGTTCTTTATCATGACCTCTGCCAGGTGTCACAAAAAACATTGGGAGGTGGGCAGAAGACCTAAGTGCACAGGCATAAAATGCCTCAGGTTCCTAAGCCTGTGTTTCATATGAAGCAAAGCCTTAAGCCAGTGGTGGCAGGGAAGGAAATCCTCGCCCATACAGGGTCTGGGCAAAAAAAAAAAAAAAAAGGTTTTTTTTTTTTTTAGTTTGAGGTAAAATAAAAGCTACCTGCCACTCAGAGAAAGGTAAAAACTCTCCTGTGATCTGGGCAAATATTCATTGCTTTGGGAGGAAAAATTTAAGCAAAAACAGAAACCATAACCACACCATTAACCTTGCACCAAGTAACAAGAAACAGTGATCTACCACTGGAGAGAAGGAACAGGAAACCCACATACCATTGTTTTCAAGAAAAATATCCTTATGAGGGAAACATAAAATCAAAGCCTTCTCTACTTCTAGAAGAAGACTGGAATCTGACTCCTAGTCAAGATACTTTATACCCATGTGTGATAGTGTGGAGTTGACATAGGAATATAAGGACAGGATTGCCTATCCTCTCTGTGAATTTCTAGTCTACTAGGCCAGAGCTGAGACTGAATGTCACCAATAGGAGTGGCAGAAAGAGTTTTCATACAAACACAAATGGAGAAAGTCTAATGTTAAGATAACTGGTTGACAAGAAATATTAATACATTTTTTAGGAAAAAAGTTACCAGATACAAGGTACCTGGATGTACTTTTTTTAATATTTAATTTCTTTATGTGTATATATTTTACATCAAGTATAGTCCCCATAGATTTTCACCACCAAGACACCTGTGCATGGATCTACTTTAAAGAAATAAGGCAAATTAGAAGTTGTAAAAGTAAAGGTGGCTATGAATTTTTTTTCTAGTATTAGAATAAATTAGGAATGGTAACATTTTATGTGATTCCTAAGATGTAGAAATAACATATATGTGTGAAAAGGGTATGACAATAGTAGCTCAAAGGCCAGGAGGAAGAAAAAAGGAAATGTATCAGGAAGTGTATACTGTTATTTAAGTAACAGTAAACAGTATTCAGTTTATGTGTTGTGGGCCCTAAAGCAACCACAAAATATAACTAAAAATACAGGTATAATAACAATGTAAAAATAATACAATTAATGCAAAAATACGCATTGAAAGAAGGGAAAAAGAAATAATATCAAATTAAAGGCAACAGCCATCTAAATGAAAAATTCTAGCACAACCATATAAGTAATTATATAAATTCACAATTACTCTGAATGTTCCACATAAAAGATTTTCAAGTTGGTTTAGAAAAGTAAAATATAAAATTCTATGTTGTCCACCAGGAAATGGCCCTACAGATAATAACATTGATAGGTTAAAAATAAAAGGATAAAGCTATGCCAATGCATTAAACAAAAGGAAACTGGATTGGTTGTAGTAATACTGCATAAAATAAATTTCATAATAAAACAGTAGTAATGACAAGAAAGGGTATTATATGAAGGGATCAATTATTTAAAAGATGACAGTCTCAAACTGGTATGTAACTAACAACACATCAACAGTATACCGAAAGCAAAAACTGACAGAACTGATACAATTACATGCTTTCTTTTACCTACAGATTATTTCCTTGTACGTATTTGGGGGAAGGTTATGCTTGAAATATAAACATACATGTGTGTTTCCTTTTTCCTCCATTTCTTAAACAAATGTAGCATTCTATATGTATGTTCAGAACTACTATCATTCTGTAAAATCTCACTCCATGTCAGTTAAAATGATCTCCCAAGTTCATTTTATGGCTGTATAGTATTCCAGTTATTCTGTCAGTCCCCTTATGGTAGAAATGTGGATTATGCCTGCTCTTTGTTTTTCACATGTAAAGAAAACTATTTTCTACATCTATATAGTTAGTAGTTTCAAGTATTTGTTAGTATATCTTTGAGATAGAAGTGACTTCTGAAATATAAGGTACATACAAATGTAATATTTTAGAGCTCACACTTATACTTTTATAGGAATTGCTTTGCATCGCCATCATGTATGATGATTGTTTCTCAGTAGCTGTACCAGTAGAGCTTGTTGTTAGGCTTTTGAACTTTTCTCAACTAATAGGTAAGAAATACCCCTTCACTATAGTTGTTGTTATGTAATAAGCAAAACATTTATTTCTTCTGTGCTTAAAGTCATACCATTTGTCCATTGATATTTAGTCTCTTATGTTCTATATTTAATCTTTTTGTATGTTAGAGATAGTCTTTTTCTGTGATACAAATTGCAAGTATATTTTCAAGCGTGTCTTGATTTTGATCATATGGTCATTGGTATACAACAAAATGTTAGTGTAATAAAATTTATCAGTCCTGGGCTCTCCCTGGTGATGCAGTAGTTTAAAGCGTAGCACTAAGAAGCTAAAGCCACTTCAGCATGAGTTCGATCCCCGCCCCGGAGGTGACTCACATGGTACAGCAGACCTTTCCTGATCTGCCTGCTCCTTCCCTCAGCAGTGTACAGTCAGTTGGCCTGTTCTGCTTCCCACTCTGTCTATAGTGAAGCCTCTCACCACCCCTGCACCTCTGGCCTCTCCCCCGGTTCTGTATGAATGAATAAGTAAATAAATCTTAAAATATCAGTCCTTTGCTTTGAATTATAATTATAAAAGTTTTCCCACACTCAGGTTATGAGGAAATATGTTCATATTTTATAAAATATATTATTTCATATTTAAATCTCTGATATCTTTGAAGTTTATTCTTATGGTAAGAAGGCCCAAGACATTGTTTTAAAAGAAAAAAAACCAGATAATTTAGATTTTTTTAAAAAATTACCTTTATGTAGAAGAACTGGGATAGAGGCCAGAGGTGCAGGGGATGAGAGGATTCACCGGAGAGAGTGAGAAGCAGAATAAGCAGATCTCTGACATACCCTACTGAGGGGAGCACCAGGTGAGAGTGGAGAGGTCTGATATGTCATGTGTGTCAGCTCCCTGGCTGGGGATTGAACTTAGGCTATAATGGTAATAGTGCTGAGACTTAACTCCTAGGCTTAGACCAGATGTCAGTTACCAGTAGGGTCACATATTTAAAATATTCAAGGAAAATAGCCAAGAAATTCATATTCAGCCAGGCTAATATCCAAGTATAAAGGCTACAGATATGAGTGCACAAGGATTCAGGAATTGTTCTCATGAACATTTTCTCAGGAATCTACTAGAGAACAAATTTCAGAAATTCAAAATGACTGAAGAAGCATTGGCATAAGGACAATTCTTAGGCATCAAATGTATAATTTCCTGGAAAGTTTTGTTCTCATTGTAGCTACAGGAATCAGCATTTTTATACAAAATGTTTAGATTAGAAAAATGGGCAAATATCAATTATCACTACAACATGCTTCTGTGGTCCCACTGCTTTCTCTGATTCTGATCCTCTTTTCCTCCCACTTGTGATTACTGTGAGTTCACCTGGACAATCCAAGATTATCACTCCATTTCAAGGTCTTTAACTTAACTACATATGCAAAGTCCCTTTTTCATGTAAAGTAATATGTTTACAAGTTTTGAGTGTTATGACATAGATATATTTGTAGAGGGCATTATTCTGCTGACCATAGGTAGCAGAATTAAACTTGTATTACTTCATTTAAAATCATGGTTAAGAGGAAAGTAGTGGTAAGGAAGGCAACAAATACATTAAAAAAATACATTTCAACATTGCTCATAGCAGAGAACCAATAGGGAGTGTCAGAAACTAAATAAGAGGGAATGTAGATATTAATGTAAAAGTAACCATTATACAGTTATAACTCTTTGTAATATTAAGTGAAAATAACCATGAGAATGAAAATTACTTCCTTGCAAGAGACTACATATGTATGCAGATATACAAGACTATAAATACACACATATACATATATATGTACACACTACTATATATATTCATACACACACTTGTATTATATAAATATGAAGAAACACAAAATAATAATAATAGGAAACATTTACATACCTCTCAACATAAGAATAAGTGGTTAAAATTTAGAAGTCTATAGAACATTATTAGTAATATATATCATAGCAAACCATTAATCTGCATAATAAAGAATATGCTTTCTTCAGGTATACATAAATAATTTATATAAAAATTGTCTATGGGCTACACAAAAAATCCTGAACAGAAATAATATTTACTGAATGCACAGTATAATGAAACTAGAATTAATAACAATTTAAACATTATTTTCTCCTTGGACAATAAAAACAAAACCTATTAGGTAATATTTTAATAAGAGAAAAAATACTCTAAAAATTGCAGAATTCTTGAAAACAATGATTAAAAATATGATCTATGAAAGTATGACTGCAGCCACTGGGGTCTTAACCACAGCCACAAAAATATGTCAGGGAATAGGAATTTGCGACTTAATTCACGGAGCAAAAATGAAGAATGGACAGACAAAGGTAGAGGACCAGGATACAACTGTGGTTCCTAAGAAGATTGTTCCTCATGATAAAATGTTCCCAGGAGCTAGAAGGGATTATGCTCAGTGAAAAAAGTGAGAAAGAAAGAAAAAAAATTAGATGGTTTCACTTATAGGAGCAACATAGGAAAACCACACAAGGAATAAGGAAAATAACAAAAAAGACCAAATTAGCAGCCATTTAGCAGGGGAAAGGGAGGGCGAGGGATTAAATCAGGAGGGAAGAGCACAAGGGACGATGGTGAAGGTTCACTGGTGTGTTGGTGGTGACATTTTATGGGATTACATCTTAGAGGAGAATGAACAATGATGTAAAAATACACAAATTAAAAGTAAAATGTTCCCGGTATATGGCGGGGGTGGGGGCACGAATACTAGTCTGTCTTAAGGTGAAGAGCTTTCACTAACCCAGGTCCTGTTGTTTCTCTGAGTATCGTGGAAGTCCATGTACCACAAGTCTGCACAAGTCTGCATAGTTACGCACCTGGTAACAATGTGGTAAGCCTAAAATACACTCCACAGTATCCTTCTACCTTGGCAGATACACTCCCATAAATATAAAACTTTATATGTTTGAAAGTCAAACTACAAAAAATAATCATTATTGTGCATGTCTAATTGTTCTGTTGATAGGTTAGTGATGTTTAAGGTAAGTAATAAGGCAATGTGATTTATTATTATTATTTTTTTTTCTTGCCTTCATTTCCACAAAATTCCTAATTAAAGTCAATATTTTCATAGAACTTATGAAAATTATTTGCACTATATTAATGATCTAAATACTAACTATTAAGTTTGAAAGCCAAGTACATCATCATTCATAAAAACATTAGTATTGGAAAGTTCTTAAATAAAGCTGAAGATCTTTTCATTTTTCAAATTATGATGAAATCTTACTCAATATTTTTATGAAAGTTAAAGCCTAACAATTTTAACAATGTTTTTTTAATTTCCAATGTAAAAAAATGGTAGCATTCTTCACGCTTGTTTTGTCTAGGTATATATGAATGGAGTAGTATGAATGGTGTGGCATAGCAAAATTTCCTTAAGCCACATTGCAGACACCATGCCAGTTTGTAATTATTTTCTTTT
>NW_004567128.1:24454579-24491482 GCF_000260355.1 Condylura cristata | reverse complement strand
GGGTCAGGAGAGGTCTGCTGCACCATGTGGGTCACCTCCAGGGAGGTGCTGTGCTTTAACCTGCTGTGCCATTAGGGAGGGCCCCAATTTTTTACTATTAAAATAAATACATAAATATTCCTGTATGCCTCCTTGTGCAAATGTATGTGTTTCTCTATAGCCCCCCAATGTGTCTATATGGAAGGTATGCATATCATCTACTTTGTAAATATTGCCAAAGTGCACCAATTTGCATTCCTAGCATGAGCATATGAGAATCCTCATTTCTCTGCACCTTAGCCAAACTAGGTAACGTCAAAGCAATAGTAGGCATAAAGTCATGTTTTTTATTGTCTTAATTAGCATTTCTCTACTAGTGAGGCTGGTAATTCTTTTCAAATGTTTATTGACTTTCAATTCCACTTCAATGGAATGCTTATTTGAATTCTCTATCCACTTTAGAATAGTGTATTTTTATGACAATGAAACTCTGATTAATTGTTCACATCTTTCTTCAAACCCTTAGGATACTTTCCTTTTTCCAATTTTTAATTTAAAAGTTTTCATAATATACGTACTTGATTTAAGATTATATAAAACGTTGTTCATGAGAAATATCACTGCTGGTTGAGCTCCATTAACTTCACTGAAATGCATAATCTCCATGATCAGTTTTCAATTTACCACCTTGGTCCTTACTCTTTTATTTCATATTATTTATTTCATTTATATGAAATAATAGATTTTTATTGTACTTAGTAAAGAATAAAAGGACTACCCAGGTTAAGAAATAGATAATTACTGCAATTATAAATGTCACATCCTTTTTTCTTCCTAGAGTCATAACATCTACCTCTTCATCCTTAGAGATAACCAGGTATTTTCTTAATAGTTTAGCTCTATCAGTGTCTTTAATCAGTCTTCACATTTCTTTGATTTTTCTTTTGGGGGCTGGGCATAGGATGCCAGATTGGAAATATTTCCTTTCAACATTTCAAAAATTTCAATTCATGTTCTTCTACATTTCTGTGTTACTAATGAAACATTACTTTCTAGATTCCATTGATGCTAATGAAACATTTGTTGTTAATATTATTTTTTCATAATTTTCCAATATTATCATATTATTTGTTAGACTATTTCATTGATTATTTACTCATCCTCCACTTTCTATGTCTTTTCATAACTCCTGTTATTTAATTATTCAAAATCCAGGCTTTTAACCCAATTTTGTCTTCTTCTGATTTCCATTCTTTACATGTAATTTTTGGGGTATAAACTTAAGACTCTTCAGTTTTAGATCTAATATTTCAATTTTTATCTTGGTCTCACTAAATCTCAGCATTATCTGGTTTAAAAAATAATAGATTGGGGCCCTCCCTAGTGGTGCAGCGGGTTAAAGCACAGCACTGGGAAGTTTAAGCCACCTTCGCATGAGTTCGATTCCCACCTGCCAGCCCCAAGGAGATCCACATGGCGCGGCAGACCTCTCCTGACACCCACCCGCTGCTCCCCTCAGCAGTGTACTTCATCGATCTGCCTGTTCTGCTCCCCACTCTGTCTCTGGTGAATCCTCTCACCCTCTGCATTTCTGGCCTGTATCCCAGTTCTGTATGAATAAATAAATCTTAAAAAAATAGATTGAACTATAAAATGTTTAACTTGCCTTCCAGTTCTAACTATAATTTTTACATAGATATGTATATTACCTATATATTAAGAGGAAGGAATGTCTCGGAGTGCTTAAGGTCAAAATTATAACACATTCCTTTTCTAGTATATTTTTCACTGCACTAAATACAGTAATCATAGTATTGCAGTCATGAACAGAAAATAGTTTGACTAAAATAATAGTTTGCATTTGAAGTCCGTTCAGTCCTCGTATGCTGATAATCTTCAACTATTCTAATTTAAATCTTTAGCTCTGCCTTATGTAAGTTTATCTGCAGTAATTCTTGTTCAATAAGATTGTAGCAGAAATAGGTATAATAAAGTACTAAAATAATGATTAGTTTTCACACTTAACTATTAAATTCACACTTTTTTAACACTCACCTTTCTCCTTGAATAAAACGAATTTTAAGATTTAAAGGAATTGGTACTCTTAAATTTCATTACACTACTTTGGTCCTTAATCTGAATTATATCTTAATTATATAGATCTTCATTCAAATGCTTCTAATTATCATTTTCCTTTACATGAAGGTCCATCTTCACCTCTTTCCCTTTAATTATGAAACATGCCTTACATTCAGAATATTAAATATTTAAAATGAATAATACTAAAACTCCCAAATATTCATCATTTACATTAAAAGGTAAAACCTTATCTTTATCCTAGAAGATCATCTATGGCCCTTCCTAATTTCATCCTTCTGCCCCACTCTTGGGTAAATCTATATTCCTACCTATATTAGAAAACTAGTCCTCCCATACTAAAATCCTAAAGCTTGAGTGACTTAAACAACAAATATATTCTCGAGATCTAGAGGCCAGAAGTTCAAAGTCAAGGTGGCTTCAGGTTTAGCTTCTTCACAGACTTCTTGACATGCAACCAGCCACCTTCTCTCCTGTGTTCACGTGGTCATCTCTCCGTGTGTACATGTCTAATGTTTCTTTGTCATGATCTCTTCTTATGAACACTAGTCAGATTGGATTAGCCCACTTCAATTTACCAACTTACCTGCCTCTTGAATAGCCTCTTCCCTATATATATATGTATATAAATTCTGAAGTTCTGAGGGTTAGTGCTTCTACATATGAATTTTGAGGAAACATAATTCAGCCTATAATACTGACTTTTGTGTCAGTAATACCTGCTATGGTCTGAATGTCTGGCCCCCAAAACTCATGTATTGAAACTTAGTCCCCAAGGATTAGAAGGTAGCTAGGGTAGGTGACTAGGTCAAGAGAGCAGAGTTCTTAATGAATGAAATCAGTGCACTTACAAAAGTGGCCCAAGAAAGCTTTCTTGCCCCTTCCATCATGTGAGGACACAGTGAAAAGATACCATGTATGAATCAGCAGTCAGGCCTTCATCGGACACCATATGAGCCAGTGCTGTGATTTCACTACAGATGTATATGCCTCTAAAACTGAGAAAAGTTATTTTTTGTTGTTTGTAACAGTATAAGTGGTTTGAGGCACTTAAGTTCCTCATGCTTTGGGGTCAACAGGTAAAGGTTGATCCTACCTACCAGTGGAAAACTGGACTACAAGTTTACACTGGAGGTGATGCCATTTTAGTGCAGGGTCCTTGGGTTCACTCTGGGAGAGGTTTCACCAGAGCTCCCCTTTCAGCAGCAAGTGGCAAGTTTCCCCACAAGGCAGGGACTTGAGTTATATTTAAAGAGCAGGTTTATTAGGAACAGGGACAGACAGAGAAGGACACTTGCATAGACACAAGCGGGCAGGAAGTGCTCCCACTTTGTGGGGGTAGCCTTAGGTTTTATCCTCTTGTTTTAGGATCCTCTTGTTTGGGGAGGGGCTCGTCTTTGTGAGTGGTCTGTCTGGACAACTATGTGGAATCACATAATTTGGGATCTCAGGAGACCAGAAATTTCACAATGGGCCAAAAGGTCTGATTTCTATATCTTTGCCCTTAGGTATGTGCTTCTGAGACTCCCAACATCAGTTTGATACAGCAGTCTGATACCTGTTCCCGGTGTATGCCTTGTGATAAGGCAGTGGAGCATAAGGATCTTGATATCTATGGCTGGGTTAATGGTCATGTTAGTCCCTTCTGCCCCCACCTCCTGCATGAGGCATGTTTTAACCTTGTGATATCTCCTTCAGGTTTTCTATTTTTCTTCATCAGAAGTAACAAAGAATATTTCTGGAATATAGGAAATCACTTAAGGCTTCTTCTTAGTGTTACCATGCTTTGCAATTAAGACAATAGGAGACAGTAGCAATCTAGAAAGGTCTACTAATGGTCCAGATACTTCAGGAATGGAAGTTTGGGTCACTCTGTCAGGTAAAGGACCACCACCAACTGAAGTGTTGGATGAAGACAAAGGAATATATGAAAGCAGTTGTAGAAGAAGGTGACTATAAATACCAACTATGACAATGTGATCAATTTTAAAACAACACTGTAGCTATTATGAGTATTTCTTTTATTGTTATGAATTATTGCATAATTGTGTGAGTGTGTGATATAATATATAATATATACATATATATAAACTTATATACACACGTACACCTGAAAACTGGGTGGATGGCTATAAACAACAGAAAACTGTTTCTCACAGTACTAGAAAGAGCTGGATTATGGGGTCAGGGTTCAAAATGATCCTCTTGTACTGTTGATTTCTTGTACCTTTATGATGGAGAGTAGAGCGAAGGAAACAAACTCTGGTGACTCTTATAAAGGCAATAATCCCATTCATTGACTCTACCTAGGACTCTACCCTTATTTCCCCTCCATTATCCCAAGCAAGGGGTAGTAGGTATAAAACAAGAACTGGGACAGTAGGGAACCTAGTATATAAGCTTCCTACTGTGCTGTGGGTACGGATTTGCAACACGGGAATACAGTGATCCTTTTTCTAGGCCAGCTCCTTGGTCTTAGTGTCTCTAACGGTCTCACATCTGTTTCCACTGTAGGCTATTTTTAAGCATGAGATGCAGCACTCGGCACAGATTATAGTTGATATGGGATTTTAGGCCTGGAGTTGTTTTCATTTGCAGCATTCTTATCCTGGGAGGTTTGGTTCTGCTATTGAAAGAAGCTTAAGCTCTACTTTGTTTAGATGGTCATTCGTTGTTTCAGTTTCGCTGGAGTGGAGCAGGCAGGTGTTTTGACTATCCCTCCTCAGCTTTGAGTAGTAGCTGCTTCTGAGGAGATACAGGTGGTCCTATCTGTTTCTTCCTGCCAATTCGGGATCCAGCCTGTAATCACTCTGCACCCCCACCCCAGCAGCTCTCCAGCAGTGCAACCTCTGCTCTGGATGCTAACTCATGCATCCCCTCTTCCAGAGCCTCCTGAGTCAGAGCTCTGCACAGCAGCCGCTCCTTCCTCCTGTAAGTTGTACTGCTTCAAAATCACTGTAAACAGACTTCACAGAAAGTTGTTTCTAGCCTTTTTCTGTCAGAATTTTGCTTCTAGTGTGTGCTGTGATTCCAAATGTTTTTTTATAATTTACTTTATAGCAGTTTAGTTGTGAGTACATGGAGGAGGCAAAGCCAGTCTCTTCACGCTTTCTATTATTTATTTATTTTATTTTTACATCATTCTTCATTTTGTGCATTTTTTCCTCTCAGTTATAATCTCTGTAGACTTCCCACCACCAATTCACCCAGGTGCCATCACCATAGTCCAGCGTGCTCTTTCCATCCCCATTTTGATCCGATTCTGGCAAAGCCAGCCTCTTCACTCTACCAACGTCTTGATGGACTCCCACCTCAACCCTTATGACCCATTTCCAATACAGTCACATGCAATATATGAATTTTGGAGGGACACAGATATGTATTCTGTAGCACCATTTATAGGTAGATCCTTAAACATTATTTTTGCCAATTTTTGACCTTTTTATCAATGGTACCAATATTGTATTCCACTGGGAAATGCTTTCTATCATTCCTTTGAGATACATCATTAATTTCCACCGTAGTATAGCATTTTATTGCATGAATATACCACTGTTTATTCATTCTGCTGTTAATGACATTTCGTTGTGTCTAGTTTATGGATATTGTGAACATTGCTATTATGAGCATTCTTGTATATGCTTTCTGGAGTATATTTGCAACATTTTTTCTAAGATGCTTTCTTTGTCATGGGATTTGTATATAGTCGTTTTTACTCAAGGTGCCTTTTCTAAATGCATTTTTATTTTTTCTACTTAATGAGAGAATTCTAGTTGCTTCCCAATAGACATTCTTCCTTTATTCTTCCAGCAAAACCCTGATTTTTAGTTTGACATGTGATCACTACCAAGAGAGACTTTATTCTCAGCTCTCTTGCTAAAATGAAAGCAGAAATGTTAGTGGAGAGTTTTGGGAAGGTTGCTTAAAGAAAGCTGTATGCTGGGAGATTGTCCTTTGTACTTCTGGCTACTTGGAATTCAGGTCAGACAGTGGAGATCCGGCAGCCATGTTGACATGTAAGGATGGAAACCAGAAGTTGGAAGAAGGACACTGTGGACCTCCCTATCAGATCTGAACTTCCAAATTTCAGATTCTGTACTATGAGCAAATAAATCTTTGTTTTAGCCACTATCAGATCTGAACTTCCAAATTTCAGATTCTTTACTATTAGCAAATAAATCTTTGTTTTAGCCACTATTTTACTGTGTGAGTACTTATAGTCAAGTACAATTCCTGACTGGACTCCCTTCAAACTTATTTTGATAATCTTTCCGATATTTGAGCATACAGAAATATATATTTTTAAATTTTTGTTCTTTCATTTTTGATGATAAATTAATATCTCTTAGAGAAAAGTCTTCATTTAAAATGTCAGTTACTCCCCCAAGGAATTAGAGGTGGTTGAAAAGGACACTTTGATATTACCTAAGAGAATATAGCAGTGATTATCCAACAGGAAGTCTCTGCATTTTACAAGTTTTTTCATGTAAAGAAGAATTACAGCAGATGATATAATTACTACCTAAGAGGTTGTGATTAATCTTGCTACACATTTTTTTCCATCTACCTTTATGTTCTTTCCAGTTCCACCCCTGATTCTCTTACAGAACTACTAACCACTATCATTAATATTTTTAACATTTTATTTATGGCTTTGAAAATGTAACTCTAAAGCAATATATGATCAGATTGACTTGTTTTGAGTCCATAAAATGGTAGCTTACTCTAATTTGTTTTCTGGGATCTGTTTTCTATCTCAAAATTAGATATCTAAGATTCATTTGTGATTTAATGCGTCACTAAAAGCATGATTTAGGATATAATTAGCCATCAAAATATATAAATCTTCAAATCTTAATATTGAAACACAGTACGAGATCACTTACCTCCTGAATAAAGCCAGAAATGCATGTGCTCTTAATAGGACAGCTTATTTAAGTGATGAATCAGAACTTAGAATCCTTCCATCTTATCATGTGCTATATGTTCAATATACAGCTTCTTACACCACCATAGTATCTTCCCTCATGCTGTACAGTGAAAGAAAACATGAGATAGCCATGTAGGCCATTTATAGGGGTCAGGTCTAGAAGTGGCACAAAACGTTCCCTCTCATGTTGCATTTGTGCGAGTCGGTTGGCAGCTGTGGAGGTGAGCTACTCAGACCTTCCTTCAGTAGCGGCAGTAGCAGCTGAAAGGAGTACATGAGCTGACATTCTCCAGCTGCAGCACCTTTCAGATCTGTTATAATACTCAAACTGAGGTCAGATTTTTCCCAGGCAGTTCCCAGCCAATGATGGTACATAGCAAGTGTTCAAGGGCCTGCATGTTTTCTGCACAGTGTGAATTTATCTATGAGCAGTCTTTGTGCTGAACTTAACCCTGGGCTGGCCAAAACTTGCTCAGGGCTGCTCTGCAGTGTGATGCCTTCTTACCTACCCATCCCTCTGTTCCCTTTCCCTTCACATTGGTCACGCCTGTACCATGATTTGAAGGCACTCCTATCTAGTCTTGTTCCCTCTGCTCTTTGTTGTTCACAGGAATCACCATCAGCCAAACTCCCATGCTGCTAATTCTATCTTTGTTGTGACTTCCCTAAGAATCCCAACTAAAACTCATAAATGAATAAAAATAAGGAAATGCTGGTCTAGCTATATGCCCAGGAAGAAGAGGGTAAAGTGATCAGCTAATCAGTAACGACTATACTTTAGCTCACTCATTTGTATTGATGTACATTCATAACTGGACTAGCGTACATCAATAAAAAATGAATATGCCACAGTCTATTTTGTTCATTTTCCTGTCATTAGGCAATGGGACTATTCTGAATTTGGAGGATTTTGTTTCCTACCATTACAAACATTGCTGTCATGAAGAATCTTGATCTATTCTGGAACACACTTGTGACAGTTTCATCTAGTTGTATGTACTCACAAGTGGAATGACTAAACTGTAAGGTTGATTTTTTTGTGAGGTCAAGCCCAATTATTTTTCAAAGAAATTATATCAAGATTACCATTATTGTGAGATATAAGATAATTTATAAATGATAATTTCCCCTCTCCTCCATGAATTCCAGGGTCTGGCACAGAAACTTTGTAAACATTTGTCCCAGTATAAATAGCCCCCTCTCTGTTAGTTCATTATTACCATTCATACCACTCATGTCTGTGTGTTTTTCTTTCTTTTATTGATGCCCTTCATCATCTTTCCTTTTGCTTCCACAGCAAGGGAACCACATTTTGTCTTTCTCCTTTAATACTCTAAATTCCTTCCTTACTAAAAACAAAATTATATCTGACAATTACTTTTGATTAACATTAATATCAGATACTCTTAAAGAAAATTAAAACCATACTAAATAGAGGACATGGAGAAAGGAGGCCCCCTACAGAATATAACCCAGCAAGATTCCATGGTTTTCCAGTTCCCATACTAACTCACTGAATATAGGCATACATAAATACATACATGCATATAATGCATGCATGTATGATCTATGCATATAATTGATATACAACACTATAATGAACATGTGCACTAATGTGTGCATTACATTATATATGTATAAGATAAAATGTGTCTGACACCAAACAATATTGGAATCACAGAGAATATACCATTAGGGTAGTGTTACTGTGGAATATTGAAATCTGTAATTGAGGGAAACATGTAATAAGTACCTCATGTTGAACCTCAAAGTACACTTCTATACCAGATGTTAGATGACACAAACTATGCAACCTCTGTCGACAGATACGGTATGGATGGAGGGTAAATGCTCAGAAAAATCAGACTTTCTTATGTTATGCCCTCCCTTTTTTGTATAATCGTATTATCAAAATATTCTGAGCAACCTTCAGTTTACAATTGGATTGCCTCAGCCTCAGAAGACACTACCTGGCCCTGACAAGCAAGTACTGCACCAGGGTGAGAAATTCCTCTTGAAGTCAAAAGTCATTAAACAAATGGCTGTTACTGCAAAGTCTCTCTCACTGCCAGATGGAGGAAAATCCAAATCTTATCACTGGATCTCAGATAGCCTTCTATTCAGTTTCTAAATAACCACTCCAGCTTCTACTATCTAGTCTTTAGATATGGAAATTTACCCAAGTCACCTGTTCAGAGCTAGTCAGGTTTTCTACCATGTATACTTCAAGAAAACTCAAACTTTCTAACAAGTTTTTCAAAGAACCTTACCTTAATTTGATTTACAAGAAATTTCCTCTTCCTGCCCTCACTTTACTTTACCCCCTAGGATGTCGCTATGAGAATGAAAGCCCTTAAGTAACAGATAATATTTCAGGGACTTTATTTTGGTTAATCTTCACTGTGGTAAATATAGTAATATTAGTCTTAAACTTTATAAATCTATGTACCTGTTTTAACCTTGATAGATTGATTTTAAAACTGTTATAATCTCAACTAAAGGTCAAAAGGACCCCAGACTATTCTCAGAAAAAAGGTGATTGTGATCTCAGCTCATATCATATGCTAATGTCATCCCTCTGCCTGCTTGAAGTGTATAAAATAAACCTCTGCTGAAGGCAGAGCAGAAAGACTTGCACCCAACTCCCATTCCCTTGTCTTCCTCAGGCCCGCTCCCCTTTTCCCCCCTTTTCCCCCTTTTTCTAGGAATCTCCCCTCACTGACGCCTTTCCCACCTTGAGACCCTGCCTGTTCTCCCCCCCCCCCAATAATCCGTGATGGGGACAAAGATCTCTTGACAGTTAGAGGCTGCTGTCTCCTTGCAAGGCTTGTTGAGATTTGCCCTTGGGCAGAATTAGACACACCCTCCCCCCCCCCCACATACATCCAGATAAGACTTAAACAATAGGTTTCTTTTGGATGTAATTCTATGTTTGACATCAAAGGCAGTCCTCTTTTCCTCATTGGTCACAAGTGTTAGAGCCTGAAAAGATTAAAGATTATAATATTGTCAGAACTATCAATGCATGTGGGAGATTTCTGAACTTTAGTGTAATGTGGAGGGAGTATTTGAGCAATGCTTGGGGAAATAGCATAGGAGAGAGCCCTCATCTGTGTGCCCTGTGAAAACTACTTCTAATTTAGAGTCCAAATTCAGAGCAGCAGGTACAACAGACCAAAGAACAACTGTACAGTGGACTGTTGTGTAATTGAAGATGACATGAGCTTTGTAAAATGAACTGAACTAAGTAATGAAAGCCTGAATGAAATTCTTCATTCAACTTGAATGAACTAACTGGAAAACATAGAAGTAAAGCATTACTAGACTCCTCATTAGGAAAAATTAAGTTGAGAATACAGTTATAAACAGTAAATCAAAATAAGATCCCAGACCAAGATGGTGAAATTGAAGCTCCTGGAATTTTCCCTCTCCCATACATTTACCAGTGTATACCTCCACCTGAATTCCCTGAAATAAATCAAGAAATTAGTTGACTGACTTCTACACAATTGGTAGCAGAAAATACATCAAGATGGCCTGCATCTTGTTGCTGACTGTGTTTATCTGCTTTGGGACACTAATGGGTCTTGGCTCACTTTCAAATACTTGGAGCTATTATGAAAAAAGACAGCGTGTTGGACAATCACAGAGGTTTGAAGGGCAACCAAGTATTTAAACCAGGATAAAGCACTTTAGTGGTTTATTTCTGCACTAGACCAGTCTGTCAAGATTGAGAAAGGTGTCTATTGTATTAAATTTGCAGAAAGCAAAGTAGAAAGTCAAAGAAAATGAAGAAACAGTATAATAAGTTCCCCCCAAAAGGTAAATCTTCAGAAGCCTATCTTAATGAAACAGAAATAATTTATAGTTCAAAATAATGGTGATAAAGATACTGAGATCAGGAGAGCAATATTTGAACAAAGTGAGAATTTAAATAAAGAGAAAGTATTACGTAGAAAACAAATCACTGAAATAAAGAATACAATATCCGAATTGAAAAATTCAATGAAGAGATTCAACATCAGACTAGATCAAGCAGAATAATGGATCAAAAAAAAAATAGAACATAGACAGTGAAATTTATCCAATCAGGGGAATAGAAAGAAACACAGTGAAAAAAGTAGTGAAGGTAGTTTAAGGGACTGATGGATGATTTTCCAGCAGACAAATATGGATATTAAAGGAATACCAGAAGGCAGAGAGAGAAATAAAGGGATAGAAACTTATCCAAAGAAATAATGACTGAAAGCTTTGTTAACCAGTGGGGTCATTCAGATCCAGGATGCAAAGGCAGTACATTATCAACTAATTCAAAGAAATTCATACCAATACATATTATAACAAATTGTCAAAATTAAGGAAAAGGAGAGATTCTTAAATTCAGTAAGGGAAAAGCAAGTTTTTGTATTCAGTAAAGCCCCCATAAAACAATCAGATTTCTCAGTAGTAACAATGCAGGCAGAAGATTGTAGGACGATATACTCTAAGTGCTAATATAAGAAATGACCAGCCCAGGATTTTCTGCCTGGCAAACTTGTCCAGCAGAACTGAGGGACAAACTTATTTTAGAAATAAAGAGTTTCCAAAAACAAACAGAAAAAATGCCATGGCAATTATCACTGCAGGAACAACCTTATGAAAAATGTTAAATTTTCCAAGCTGAAAAGACTGACAAAACGGGAACATGAAAACATATAAAAGCATAAAATTCTCAAGTAAGTACATGTATAATGAAATTCAGAATACTGTAATTTCAATGATGGTAGGTAAATTATGATTCCAGTATAAAGAGGAAAGCAAAGACTTACTTTTATCAGACAAAATAGATTTTTTACCAAAAATTGTAATGAAAGAGAAGGTCTTTATATAATGATAAATGGGCTAATTCAAGAGGATAGAATAAATATAAATATTTATGCACTCAACCGTGGACTTAATATATAAATATCATTAATATATATATCTAAATATAGAAAGCAAATATTTAAATACTTGTAATTTAAATATGTAAAGTATTCTTGCATGTCATACATAATATAGAAAGTATATGTATCTTATAAAGTGTAATTTGCATATCATATACAATACCTATAGAAATTAGTTATATGCACTTTAAATATAATAAATATATAAAATTGATTAATACAGCAATAATAGAGTACTTTAATAGCATACTTTCCACAACCATTTGATTGACCAGACAGAAGATCAATGTGGAAACATTAGAATTAGACTACATGTTAGAACATATGAAACTAATAGACATATACAGAACATTCTATCCAACAGCAGGAGAATACTCATTTTTACCGAGTGCACACAGAAAATTTCACAGATAGATCAAAGGCAAAACAGTAAACAATCTGATTAGAAAATGGGCAGAGTTTCTGAATAGACATTTTTCCAAGGAAGACTAATAGCTGGCCAGCAGGTACACAGAAAAATGCTTAACATCACTAATCACAAGGGAAATGGAAATTAAAACCACAGTGAGCTTTACCTCCCATCTATTACTGTGCCTACTATCAAGATAATGAGAGATCAAAAGTGCATAGTAAGGATGTGGAGAAGAAACCCTGTACACTGTTGGTGGAAATATAAGCTGATACAAACACTAGGAAAACAATATGGAGGTTTCTCAAGAAATTAAGAAATAGAACTACCATATGGCTCATTAATCCTACTTCTGGGTATACCTCCAAAACAAATGAAATCATTATCACAAAGCTATATCTACTCTAGTGTCCATTGAAGTATTATTTATAACCAAGACATCTGACAGGTTAGCAGATAAAGAAAATGCTATGTATACAACAGAGTAGTATTCAACCTTTAAAAGAAAGGGCATCAGGGGCCTCCCTGGTTTTGCAAGTCTCAGTACTATGAAGCAATCTGCAGCCACTGCAGGATGAGGTAAGCCAGGGAGCTGACCCACAGGGCACAGCAGACTTCTCCTGTCTCTCCCACCGCTGCCCTCAGCCGTGTATTTTAGTACACCTGCCTGTTCTGCTGCTCCCTATTCCGTCTCTGGTGAATGCTCTCACTCCCCTGTACCTCTGGCCTGTACCCCAGCTCTTGCATGCATAAATAAATAAATCTTTAAAATAAGGGATTGTGTCATTTGTAGCAACGTGATGAACCTGGAGGGCCTTATGAAGTAAAATAAACCAGAAAGAGAAAGATTAATACTGCATGGTATTGGTTATATGTGGGATCTTCAAACAAACAAACAAACAAAAACATGGAAACAGTAAAATGGTGCTTGCCAGGGGCTGGAGTGGGAGAAATATGAAGATATTGGCAAAATGGTACAAACATTCTTTTTTTAAAAAAACCCATTGTTAATTTATTGTCTATTGTGTACAAGTTGAAGACAAGTAATATGATCCTAATTCAGAATGGCAGGCATAATTTTGTATAGCACATCTTGTTGAAAACACAGGTAAAAAATTACAATTCTCCATATATAATACCAGTAACAAACACTTTAACTTTTATTTTTTTAACAGTTTAAGGTATGATTTAGATACCATGAGATTTGTCCATTGAAAATGTAAAAATCTATGTTTTTAGCAAATTTATAACATGTAATTATAAGTAAATTCAAATTTGAGAACATTTTTATCACCTCCACAAGTACCCTGTGCCATTTGCAGTGAATTTTGACTCTCACTCTAGCCATAAGTAAAGAAGAAAATGCACATCAATTCAGACACCTGCACAAATGTTCATAACATAACAGATTTATAATAACCCCATACTGGAAATATCTGTTAAGTGGTAAATGCATATGCAGAATGTGGTAAACTATGTAGTATTGTGCTATTTTGCATGAGAAGGAAAAAAATAAAGATAGAAAATATGAATGATTTTAAAAGGTATTTAAGTTAAAGAAGCCAGATAGAAAAGAACACAAACTTACTGATTCCATTTATAAAAGATACCTAGAAAGACAAATTATAGAGTAATACAAGCTTTCAATTATAAGATGAATAATGTTTAAAGATCTAATATATAAGGGAAATATATAAATGTGACTATAGTTAATAGTACCATAATTAATAATTGAAATTTTGTTAAGAAAATATAATTTTCAACAAAATAAATGGAAATATGAGATGATAGATACATTAATTATGAGGAGAATATTTTCATAGTTTGTATATAAATCTTCACATAGTAGACTTGAAAACATTATAATTTTGTCAGTTATGCCTGAATAAACCTAAAAATAAAAAAAAATTGTTTCTCAGTGAGACCCTTCACTGAACATAACAAATATTTATGTGGATGTTTGGAATGCCTGTTCTATACTAACTTGCCAGACTAAGAAACTTAATACATCATTAGATATCTAGACCTCTTTTTCTTGAACTATAAATATTATGGATTCATTCAGTCAATATTTATTAAGCACTTTCTATATGCCATGAATTCTTTTAGGCAATAGAGGTACATTATAGGTTTTGTGAAAGATTTTTTTCCTAATAATCTGTGATTCTATTATCACATCCATTTATGAGACATACATACTTAAAATAGAAACCATTCTATGAAAATGCTTGTCACACTCATGAGCTCCAGACTTTGGGGAGGGCAGCTGAGTGTCTAGAGTTGGAGAATTTTTAAAACTGGTTCTAGCAGGGGTGTCAAGCTCTTGTTTGTTAGATTTAGAAGAGAGCAAGAATGCTGTCCATTTCCATGCTGATGGGGAGTGCCTGTGCTGTGTGTTAATAGACAGCTTTGGCGTCTGCCACAATGTGAGCTCAGTTAAGAACATTATCAGGTTGGAGGCCATTATGATATAAAAAACCAGTAAATGCATTAGAAAACCAAAGTCCTGTAAGTAGATGGCGCCAAGCCACAGTTGCTATACCCAGTTGTAGAGTCAGCCAGAATGAAGAGTGGAAACTACTCAAGTTTCTTCTCCTTTCATGTTGCCAGGGCCCCCCATTCTTTTGTTCTGTCGTTAAAGTAGTTGCTATCAGGGAGTATTACTGCTGATTAATAAAAGGTCAGGAAGCCTAAAAGACTCACTTTGAGGAGTTAAGAAATACACAGCTTTTGTTTGTGTTTTAGAACAAAATGAAAAGGTTTAAACTCAGTTACTTGAAGTCATTTAGTGTTTAAAGGAAATGAGGGATGAACGTGGGTGGAGAAAATGACTGCTGGTCCCAGGGAAGCCTTATAGGAGAACAGTGTTCTGCAGGCACTCATCTGGGGAATTGCTGCAAAACCTAGCAAATAACTGAACCTATTGCATCTCAATACTAGTTCCATTTCTGCAGCTGGGACCCAAGTTTTAAAATTTAGTTTTACATTGTGACACTAATTATCATTTCATCAGCAGTGTAAGCTCAGTTCTTATAAAGTCAAGCTGCAAAACTCACTATTTGGGCCTGGTGGCTCATTCACAGGGACAAATCAACTCCTTTTAATTGAATGACACAGCACCTATGAATGTGATTTAGTCTGTTTAGGCTGTAATAACAAAATCTCTTAGACTGGGTGATCTAACCACAACAATGTATTTTTTTCCATAGTTCTTGAGACTATAAGTTCAAGCTCAACATGCTGCCTGATAAGCTCTAGTGAGAGGCTCTTCCAGGCTTGTGGATGGCCGCCAGCTGGTCATGTGCTCACATAACCTTTCTTTGTGCAAGAGAGAGTGTTTGCAAGCTCCCTAGTGTATCTACTTAGAAGGCACCTGACCTATCACAAAGACTCTTCTCTTAGCTGCTTCATCTAACCGTAATTACACCTGAAGACCCTCTCTCCAAATACCATCATATTGGAGGTTAGGACTTCAACATATGAATTTGAAGGGCGGGAAGCACAATTCACTCCAAGGCAGGGCGATTGTTTACTGTCAGAATATATACAGACAAATTGACAAGAATTTGCAGCTTTGTGGCTGCAACCTCGTTTTTATTGAAAGGTAGAGATTTTGACAAATTCCAGAAATACTTTGTCTGAGCAACCAACTTGTTACCAACTTGTTACCAACTTTGCTTTGTTACCAACTTGTTACCAACTTGTTACCAACTTTGCTTCCAGGTCTACTACCCAGAATGAGTGAGAAAGAAAAAAAGCAGCCTCTGATATCCAGAACTGATTTGATGTTCACAGCTAGATCAAAATATTATTTACAATTGGTCTGATGCTAGGCTATTTTGTTTTTCTGTTGGACACAGTCTCACAGATTATCAACCACAGACAAAATTACTCTGGGGCCAGGAAAAAACAAGTCCATTTCATAATCTTGTCTAACAAAATCAAGGTCATTGTGTGATACACAAAACACCTAATCATAGAATTCTCCCTATTTTCTTACGGCATTTAATCTATAAAGTGAACCCTTGCTTCCAGACTCCTCCTCCAAATCACTCAATCAAACCCCCAAATTCTCTTCTTTGATCACTGTTTCACTGAGACATCTTGTATTCTTCCTAGCTGCAAGGAGTAATACATCCAGCTTGTTCAACTATACATGTGTTCCTGGTGGTCTTTGAAGGACATTGACAGTGTATTTCTGACCTCAGTTGTAAGATAGGACAGAAGTCCTGTTGCTGGTTGACAGCAGGCTATGTACTAAGGAGTAGTATTTTTCTAACTCTCTTCTCTAGATGTTCTCTACTGACTGGATCACTGCTGATTTGTTCAAATGCTAAGCCCTGGCTCCCTCTATTCATGCTGGTGTTCATTTCCTGATCCACGCTCACTGCCTGTTGCCTTCTGCCCACCCCAGAGAGTTCCTTACCTAATATCTATTCCCCATGGTTGACACTTAAGAGGCAGGCACGGAGACTAGTTCCCTGAAGTACAGGCAGAGTAGATGTCCCATTGTGTTTTAGGAAGTATGATTATTCACCGTCATCCCTAAGAATTAATCTAGTTTGCTTACAGAGACACTCTCTGGACTCCATTCTATTTGCTTTAACTTGTGCTGGAGGCGCATCAAAAGAGGCAAAAATTTATTTGCATTATTAACAAAGAAAATTTGAATTGGGTACCTAGGATGTATAGAGTAATGTGTAAGATACATTTGGAGCCAAGCCAGGAGATGAAATTATCTTTCCCTTTAAGAAGCTATGTAGTGGGAAAATGCATGCAATCACATCAGGAGGCAGATGGAATGCTCTAATATAGGAACAAGGAAAGTGTAGATAATTTAGTATAATTTAAAAGAGGATTTGTCCAAATATTTACTTATTTTGTTGAAATTTTATCTTCCCAAATAAATGGAAGATAACAGTTCTGCTTGTTTCTCTTACTGTTGCAATAAACTTAATATTATGGAAATTTAGTTAAATTGTTTTCCATAATGTGTAAGAAGCTTCAAAATATGGGTGTGTAATTTTTTAGAATCTCCAAGTACATCTCAATTTAATATGTACTGTAACCTAATGATTCCCTGGAATATACTAACTTCTCAGTATTTTTCTTAATGTTTTAGAATAGACTATAAAAGAACTTCAAATAATAATATTAAAACCCAGAGTCGGGGAAACAGTAGTTGCTTATCCAATTTTATTTGCCAAATTAGAATAGTGTGATAAAAACAAAAGATTCTAGAGCCACACTTCCTGGATTTGAATACAAATTACACTAGCAGTGTGACATTGGGAAATTGTTTAATTTACTTCTGCCTCATCTATAAAATAGGGACCTGCTTCATAAAATTGTAAAGATTAAGTGAATTGATTATATAAAGTACTTAGAATAGTTTGTGGCACTAGAAAGTCATATATATAGAGAGAATATTACTAATATTAAAAACCTTAAATAATTGTAAATGGTGGCTAACACTAACATTCTATTACAAATAAAGTGAGATTTAACACATAAAATGAGATCTAACAATAAAGATGGAATCATTGCATTTAATTCCCTTTTTAATTTAATTTTTTCAAATCTCTGGGTCCTGGTGAATGGACCAGTGTTCGTATATTCGGGAGACAATTTATAAAAAATGATGAAATGTAAACAGGATGAAAAATAAGCCATCTAAGCTGTTTTTTACATTTAAAGTAGGAAAACACAGAGAGAATATTAGGTTAATTATGAGTAATAAAAAATTAGAAACCAAACTTCCCGATTACTAGTCCATTGCTGTTGTTATTAATTTTCTGTATTACCAAACAGTACAAGTTGTAAATAATCATTAGTCCTGTTACATAATCCTTAGAATTCTGCATGTACTGTAGAATCCAATTTCTTTGACCTCCTGATGTTAACTAGAGATGTAAGACATGCTCTGACCGGCGAAGTGTGTGGAGAAAGAACAAGTGTCACGGTTGGGTAGGAAATTTAAGAGTCAATATGAGCTTTACCATATTCTCTTATTTTCACCTAAGCAAGTGTGTAGGCACAGAGGTGGAGCCTCCCTCAGCCTGGGTTAATGAGTGAGAACCACATAGACCAGAATCCTCTATTGATTTCCAGTGAACAGTCAGTGTGAATCAGAACCTTTGCTGTTTTAAGTCATTGAGATTTGGGAGCTGCTTGTTACCATGTATAATGCAGCTTCTCCACTGTGATATACATGCATTTGTGCTTCTGTCCTGAGAATAGGGGAGTACTGTCCCATGAATGACTTTGGCTCCAGATGGAACAGCACTGTCTAAGTGGCACATCCTCCGTTCATGCTTTTATCCCTCTCACATGCCCAAGTTACAGGCTGTTCTCATTCAAGCACAAACTTTGCTTTCAAGTAATTATCATGTTGGAGTGCTTTCCAATAAATTAACTGCTAATAAATGTGTCCTTTGTGTCGCTCCCTCCATGCCTCAAAAGTTCAAGAAAGAGGCAATTGCAGAGATAGTCTATCTACGGAAGAATGGCCTCTTCAAAAGTAGGCTTGAAAAGCAGCCTTCAGGACCCTCCCTTGTGCTGCAGCAGGTTAAAGCACAGCACCATGAAGCTAGCCACAGCCACTTCAGCAAGAGTTCGATCCATGGCCAGGGAGTGACCCACATGGCACAGCAGACCTCTTCTGTCTTGCCCGCTGCTTCCTTAAACAGTGTACTTGGTCCATCTGCCTGTTCTGCTTCCCACCCCTGTACCTGTGACCTGTACCCTGGTTCTGTATGCATAAGTAAATAAACCTTTTTTAAAATAAATCTTTTTTCCAAGCCTTAAAATGTAGGCTTGAAAAATAAAAGAAAAACAGCAACAAAGTAGGCTTGGATTCCTACCAGCAGTGGAAGGGGGTTCCTTTTGGTCCACATCCTCATGAGCACTTGTTACTTTTGGGTTTTTCCGTATGGGCCGTTTTCAGGTGTGGAGTGATACCCCATTGTGGTTTTGTTTTGCATTTCCCTGATGATTATTTTTTCATGTGTCTGTCGACACTCTGTATGTCCTCTTTGGAGAAGTGCCTGTGTAGCTAGCTCTTCTTCCCATTTTTTGATTGAGTTATTTGTTTACTGTTTGTTGAGTTTTAAGAATTCCTTTTATATCTTTGAAATCAGCTTCTGGTCAGATATACAGTATGCAAAATTTTCCCCCAATGTGTCTTTTTGTTTTACAGTTTCTATTGCTGGGTGGAAACTTTTTAGTTTGAAGTAGTTCCAATTATTTTCTTTCTTGTTGGATACATATACATGAAGCCATCACTGAAGCTTATGTTATGACATGTTTTTCCCGTGTTTACCTATGTATTTTTTGCTTTCAGGACTTAATCTAAGTCTTTTCTCTACTTTGAGTTGATTTTCATGTATGGTGTGAGGTAATGATCTTGTTTCATTGGTTTGCATTTGACTGTCCAATTTTCCCAGCACCATTCATTGAAGAGGCTTTCTTTGCTCCGCTGTTAAGTTCTTGGATCCTTTGTCATTGATCTTTTATCCACGTTTTCTTCAAGCATAACCTCAGTCACCTATTCCTCTTAATATAACTGTGTTGTTAGAATAAATAAATTTATTCTACTTATTCTGGTGCTGATTCTCTTGAGTTGGTTAGGGAAGTCAGTGGAGGATCCTATTATTGCTTCTGCTGGTATCATACACGATAGTGGTGCTTATTGCACACTGGAATCACCTTGAAAGTTTCAAAATTATTGATGTCTAAGCTTCACCCTCATATTCTGATTAAATTAGTTTGATGTGGCTCATAAAACTAGAATTTAAAAAAAGAACTCCTTAGATAATTCTAATGTATATGTGACTTTGAGAGAATTGTGTGGGTTTTCCTGGGAAACATACTCTGAGATGGAGATACACATGCTGATGGATCATTGGGGAATACTCTGAAGTTCAGCATCGGTAAGGAAATGAGCAAGCAGGTTGACAGAGGAAAAGGCTGAATTATGATACAGTAACTTCTAAAGGCCTCAGCTTGGAAATCTCATGGAAGCTTCCAGTGATAGACCAACCTTTCAGAGTTGTGTTGGATTGGGGCTAAAGGACTGCACCTTTGTTCCTCTGCAACTATTAGTCATTGGATTCAGCCACTCCTCAGGAAAGGGGTCAGTGGTGTTGGACAATGAACAAGACAGATGAAGTTCTTACTATTTTACTCTGTAGTATGGGAAGTCAGAAAAAAGTATGTGAATGAAGAAATGATATAATTAATGAGAAGGATCTATGCTGCTCATGAAAAAATGTTAAAAGAGTGATCTGTTAGTGACCGGGAGAGGCAGCCTAACATAGTTTAGGGCAAGGACTCTGGAGACTGCATGAGGTCCAGTCCCGGCACTGCCATGTTTCCTGAGGCGAAATAAAACTTTAATAACTTACTCATTTGACAGTTTCTTTATCTTTAAAATCATAATAATAGTAGCTACTTTACAAAGTTTTTGTAAGAACTAAACTAATTTCAGTTGTTTCTGATTTGAATAGTCATTGGCACAAGGTTTGCAGTAAGTATTAACTGTTGTAACCACTATTGTTGTAGGGCGGGCAGGTGGGTGGTTGTGGAGAACCTTGTTGGAAATAGGATCTTTGGTCTCCTCATTGTTCAAACATAATGATCAGGTAGCTGAAGAGCCAGAATATTACAATTACAGGCTCTGCAAATGCAAGTTAAGGCCTCGAGTGGTAAATACTTGGAATATTACAGAAAAAGAAAGGGGTCAATGTGTGAAGTGTTGTGAATGCCTGAAGCTGGGGTGGTGTGGCACAATAGCAAGTATAAATTTAGTCTTCCTCCCCAGTTCTGCACAGCTCTGGAAACTTAGGAATTTCCTGAGCAATTAGAATGATTGGAATACCTTTTGTAGTTCATGAACCCCCTTGTTTATTTTTAATTTATTTATATATATTTTACATTTCTTTTTACAATATTTGCTTTCTTTTCTCAGGTGTTGTCCCCCTAGAATTTCCTCCATCAGTTTCCCTGTGCATCATCATAGTCCCTCGTGCTCTTCCGTCTCTTGTTTTGACCCCTTTTTCTCTCCCCTGCAGATGTCTCTTTCTTTTTGTTTTGCTACAGTTATTATTTTTCCATAGTGTCTTATTTGGTTTCCCTATATCTCTCCTATAAGTGAAACCATCCGATATCTTTCTTTTTTTTTCTAACTTATTTCACTGAGCATAATTTCTTTTAGCTCCATCCATGATTGCTGAGTGGTATTCCATTTTGTATATGTATCATACCTTCTTGATCCAGTCATCTGGGTTTTTTTCAAGCATTACCAATTATAAATAGTGCTGCAATAGACATAAGGGTGCAGGTATCTTTTTGAATTGTTTTTGTGTACTTTAGGTAGTTCCCTAGACATGGAATTGCTGAGTCATATGGTAACTCCATATTTAGTAGTCTGGTGAACCTCCATACAACTTCCCACAGTGTTTAAACCCCCTTTCAAACATACCTAAGTTTATACTAATTAGGGGTGTTTTGATGGACCCCTCAGTAACTTTACCATGGCAGGAAAGCTGGTTAGTTGCTGTAGGAATAAATCACATTATTAGCAGATTGAATTTTAGCTCCATCTTGGACCTCTGTAGAGAGAGAGGCTGGACAGAAGTCCTCAGGCCTGGCTCTTCCTCCTGTTCAGGTTCAGTGTTCTATGTTGGGAGCGTCAGATCCAGTTTTGTCACTATCACTCTACACCCCTGTTCCTGTGGTTCTCCGGTAATTCAGAGTTTCAGTGGTTCGCCTATGTCCTGGGCACACCAGCTCTGTGCCTCCCTGCGTCCAGTGAAGTGGCGGATATCTGATGTCCCAGATGTGGTTATGTACCACTGAGTCAGCAGCTGTAGGGGAGCTCGGTACAGCAGCCACACCTCCCTCTAGTGTTGTACTGTCTGGGTTTCACTGCAGACACAGTTCAGTGAAGTTTCCCCTACGCCCCTCTGCCGAGCTCTGCCCCTCCTGTATGCGACATTCGTCCATTTCTTTCTCAGCGGTTACTGGCCTTGTCCTGCCTTAGTTTAATTGTGAATATATGGAGGAGGTGAGCCCAGCCTCTTCGCACTGCTTCCCTTTTGCTAGGCCCCCCCCTCTGCAATATCCATATTTTATTCTCTGCAGTTCTCACTGTATAAACCTATTATCATAAGACTATAATTGTGTTTGACTAGTGAATTCTTTTAAAATTAAATTTAAGAAGAGGTGATGATTTAGAACATAATGAATATCCATATGATCTACAAGTTTGGTTCTAGCATTATCAGTGTCAAAATAAAAATGACATCATCAGTTTTATAGGCTGCCTTGTTCATAGAGGGGTAAGTTCCAGTTACCCTGGGGCATCAGCACTTTACCTGGTATGCCCTTCTCCTCCCATAATTTGCTTTGTGCTTCTCTTCTCAACTGCTCTGAGTTGTATCCTTTATACAAAAAAAAAAAAAAAAAAAGTAAATGGTTAAGAACCTTGATTGCTATGAATAATCTTAGTGAATTATTGAACTTGATTATGGCTATCAAATTTCCAGCTGGTCAATTAGATGTATAGCTAATTGGCCTATAGTGTGAAGCTGTCACCAGCCTCTGCAGCAAGAGTTCAATCCCCAGCCAGAGAGGTGACCCACATGGCACAGCAGACCACTCCTGTCTCCCTGCTGCTCCCCTCAGCAGTTTATTTAAGCAGATCTGCCTGTTTTGCTCCCCACTCTGTGTCTGGTGGATCTTTTCACCCCCTGCACCTCTGGCCTAGACCCAGTTCTTGTGTGCATAAGTAAATAAAAGTAAAAATAGTTTGTTTTTTTTTTAAAGAATTGCAGGTAAAAACTTGGGGGGGGGTCACAATTAGAATCTGAAGCAGAGGTGGCCTTGTGGGAGTGAGCCCCACTACAGGGTCTATGCTAACTCTGGATAGTGAGTGTGAGAATTAGGTTGAATTGTGACAGCCATTTGGTATCAGAAAGGCAGAAAAATTATGTTGGAAGAGACACCACATATTTGGTGTCAGGAAAAATATATTTTCAGGCATGAAAAGTACTGAGCACTATGCATCATAGTCATCTCCTGATACAACTATTTCAAATGCAATTGTCAAAAGTTCCAACTTGAAGCCATTCTGTAAGGATCAGAGTTCTTAGGGTTGGCGCTTTACTTTTGCTAACTAGTATTATAGGCCTGGGAAAGAGAGAGTCACCGGGAATATGGCAATTGCAATGGCACCAACTTGGATAGACTCACCATGAATTCTGACCCAAATGGAACTCTATTGATGTGGATCAAATACTGGTCAAGTAACCCCCAGTATCATCTTTAAAAATTAATACTTTTCAGTAAGACCAGAGCTCATTTATCAACAACTGGTTTCTTTATAGGTCAGGTCTAATAATATGAAATGCATATGTATGTTACTCCCCTCATAGTGACTGCTACGAAGCACCCTCCAGATGAAGAATTAAGCATAGCACAGACCCTATTAAATAGCCTTTCCTATATTGCTTAACCCTACTTCAGTTCACCTGCAGCTTCAAGTAAATGATCAGCATCTGTTAGCTTACCATGTAAGCACTTGTTTCTCCTATCCCTGGCTGAATGCTTTCCTGGTCTACCACCTACATACTGATTCAACAGAGAAGTCTGAGGGGTTCATGCCACCCAACCCAAACTCAACCAATGAGGAATGAGATCTATGAATTAATGTTGCTGCCAATCCCCATTTCATACTAAGACTTTTTCTTGTTCTATTCTACATGGATTCTCAGAGGGTCCTCAGAAAAATTAAGCTCTAGTTGTGCCCAGTTAAGCTGCTCATGAATATGTGCTTCTTTAGTTTTCTTCTCTTCCACTTCCTCACTTCTGCTTCTTGCATTCACCTCCCAAATAAATGTTTGTGCTGAGATGTTCATCTCAGAGTCTGCCTTCAAAAACCAGCAGAATAAGACAACATGTTTTTGTTTTAATAGTTTATTTTTATATCATTTTGTGCCCTTTTCTATCCCAGTTGTAACCCCCATGGACTTCCTATCACCAGCTCACCTGTGTCCAGTACACTCCCTCCACACCATTTTTGATCCCATTCCCCACTCCACCCCCACAAATTGTCTCTGGTATATAGTTGTTCATTATCTTCCCCCCCACCCCCATCCTTTATGCCTTTATGCTCCTGCTATGAGTGAAACCATCCAGTATTTTTCTTTTCATTCTGGCTTATTTCACTTAGCATGATCCCTTCTAGCTCCATCCATGTTGCTGCAAAAGACATGTGTCTCCCTTTTTGATTGCTGAGTAATATTCCATTGTGTATATGTACCACATCTTTTTAATCCAGTCATCTACTTTTGGGCATTTGGGTTGATTCCATGTGTTTCCTATTGTAAATAAAGCAGCAGTAAACATGTGGGTGCAGGTGTCTTTTTGAATCAGTGTTTTTATGTCTTTTAGGTAGATACTTAGGAGTGGGATTGCTGGGTCATGTGGAAGCTCCATTTGGAGTTGTATACTTTATTTTTGTTGAGTTTCATCAGTTCTTTGTATATCTTTGTGATCAATCCTTTATTGTTAGTATTGTGTGAGAAAAAATTTCCCAATCAGTGGGATATCTATTTCTTGTAATGTCTCTTTTGCTGTACAGAAGCTCTTTAGCGTGATGCAGCCCCAGCTGTTTACCCTTTCCTTCATTATCATTGTATTGGGTTTTGTATCTTTAAAGATGTTACTGAGGTGTAAGGCAAAGCATATTTAAGGCCTGTGTTGGTCTCCATATTCTTACTTGAAATAAAATAGCATGTCATGTGCAGAGACAGACATGATGAACAAGCTAGGAGGTTAGAATTTTTAAAAAATATTACTTTAAAAGCTTAAGAATCAATATCTGGCAATGTAGAAGACTCAACAAAAATCATATTTCTTGTAACCATTCTTACAGACATTTTGAAATACCTGTTTTTCACTTAACATTTCTTGAGTCCAAGTTAAAGATGAAACTGTTTGGAGATCCTTTTAGTGAATAAATAAAGAGCCTGTCTTCTTCATTTTCTTCAATCACTCTTCCTTCTTGAAGATGTGATAATCTTATAAAAGCAAGAAGCAAAGCAAAGTGATTTAACTTAAACATGCCTGCCAGGTGATCCCTGCCTTAGTTGTCTTTTCAGAAATGGTAGCACTGTGGTCTAAGTCTGAAATCAGTTCTGGAGAATAAGAGAAACTTACTTCCTCGGGTTATGAGGTGTTAAGCAAAGTGTGTGGGTGCATGGTGACTTTCCCAAGCTTGAGAGACAGCTGAAGGAAATAACCACTGTTATTATAAAATCTGTGTTTACTGAGATAAGGAGGCTCAGAAAAGCAAACCAAGTGAAAAGTTAATGGCCAACATTTGCAAATATTTTGTAGTGTGATGAAATTAAGAAATCTGACTGCCCTTGTTCTGCAAATCTCTCATGTGCAGATCCTGACACTTCTAAATGAAGAACCTCTCCAAAGGTCAGGAATACTTCAGTTCACATATAGCCACAAGGTTTTAAATTATGACTGATTTGTTTTCATTTTCTCACTTGCTATTCATTTCAAAATGTCTTTCACATAGAACACTTTCCAGCATGCTCCATTTAACACACAAGTTAGGCGTTGGTGTTTGCAGACAGAATATCTGCTTTGAAGTAAATGCCAAGTGTGATCAAGATCTATTGAGACTGCTTTCTCATGGTTGTTTGCATTTCCTTCTGGAAAGGTAAGATTGCATTCAGAAATCATGCAAATCTTATTTCAAAGACCTTTATCACTTCCTGGTGCTGGCCCTTACCTACAATCAACAACTGTCCCGAAACCAAAACCGCTGCAGTGCTGGGATAAGAAAAGCATACAAAAATGCTTTCTTCTATCAGAATCTTAAGTGTCTGAAAGATTTGCAATTTGGATATTGTCATTATATTCAGATCTGATAACAGTTCACTGTATTATTAGAGATATAATTTCTCATTTGTATGTCATGTCACATCTGTAAATGCACTATATTTGCTTCTTCAGTTATGCAGTCATCCTTATCATCAGTCATCGAAAGCATTTATTATCGATTTGTGAATGGAGCTATTTGGCATACTGAAACAAGTCCTAACTTTCTCTGGAATATGGCTAATTTCTGCAAATATGATTGAATGTATTTATGACATACTTTTATTGTTTAATGAAGTTTATATATATATATATATATATATTACATCATTGTTCATTTTTAAACAATGATTGCTCCCCACCCCCCCAGATGTAGTCCCTATAGAATTTCCTCCTCCAATTCATCTAGGCACCATCACTGCAACCCCCTGTGTTCCTCCCTTCCTCCTTCTGATCGATCCTCCCACATAGGATGTCCTGGTTTATAATTGTCTGTTTGTTATCGTTTTGTTTTGTTATTATTTTCCCCGATGTCTTATTTGTAACAACAAATGTAAGCAAGGATGTGGTGAAAAAGGAACTCTCCTACACTGCTGGTGAGAATTCAAACTAGTCCAACCAACCACTGTGGAAAACTGTATGGAAAGCCCGCAGACCACTAAAAATGGAGCTACTATATGACTCAGAATTCCACTTCTAGGGATCTACCCAAAGGACACAAAAACACTGATTCGAAAAACACCTGCACCCCTATGTTTATTGAAGCACCATTTGAAACAGGTGAAACCTGGAAGCAAACCAAATGTCCAAAAATAGATGACCGGATCAAAGAGATGTGACACACGCACACACATGTGCATGTATTTGGAATGCTATTCAGCAATCAAAAATATAAACAAATGCCGTTCACAGCAATGGATGGAGCTAGGAGTTATGCTCAGTGAAATAAGTCAGAAGGAAAAAGAAAAATATTGGAAAAATATTGGATGGTTTCACTTATAGGAGAAATATAAGGGAACCAAATATGACATACTTCTAATTGAACAATAGACATTTATTGGAATAGGTGTAATGTTCAGGTGTTTGTATTATGTAGAAGTAAAGTGTTGTGGAATTTATGGGAATTAGTGAGTGGAATGTCAAGGTCTGTTTTACATTGGAGCATAATAGGAAACTTGTTTCTTTAGACAATTGACCCATGAGGACTTTATTGAGTATTTGGGGTTTTAAAGGCAGTGATGACACATGGCAGTGATATGATGAAAGGGCACTTTGAGAATGGCAGTGATCCTCCACGTTGTTAGCTCATATAATATTTCTTAGGGTCCAATGGGTGGCAGGAATACCTCAGACAATATCCAAAGATATTCCAGTTTCAAAGTTGAAGTTGGTAGAAGACTGAGAGTAAAGACACTTTTAATTGTTTTTAACACATAGTTACACTCTTGGTAATATTTCTAAATCCTTGACAATTCCTGCTGTGCAGATTTACTTCAAAATGAATGTATATCACATCAGATTGCCTGTAACAAGCAAATGGTTGAAAAATAAGGTGGAAACAACACACTGGTGTTTTCATGAACTTAAATAGTTTGTAGACAAAATAATCTCACTTTGCTTATGATTCAAAATCTTTAGGAAAAACAACTTTTTAAATAAATAATATAAATAGTAATAAATAATAAAATATGAGCTTAAGTTACTATTGTAATAAGATTTTTTTCTAATAGTAAAGATTTCCAATTATAAATATTCTATTAAATTTGAGGGTCAGGAAAAAATCCCATTTAAAGAAGGCAAACTGCTTATGTGAAAGGCTATCTAAGAAGTATTCAGTGGAAATGACTGTGTTCAGATAAGAAGAAAAAGTCATGGAAAATGGAGCTTACATTTTGTACAAGGAGCATTATATAATTTTGTTTCTGTCCTACACAAAAAAGGGAGATTGATTGCAATATTTTTGAATACAGAACCAGTTCTTCATTTGATCAGAGTTGATCATAATATATTGTTTGTATATTAATATTCAATTATCTAATGTTTGGGGGAGCTTTTGGCTCTATTCATTAGGGACATTGGTCAGTAGTTTTCTGTTTTTAGTTTAAGATAATGCAGGTACCATAAAAGCTTGGTGTGAATTATTTCCTTTTCTCTTATTTTCTGGAAAATATTTTATAGAACTGGTATTTTTAGATATTTGGTAGAATTCACTATAGAAATTACATGAATCCTGAGTTTTATTTTAGAAGATTTACGTTAGAAATAAATTTCTTCATTAGTTGTAAAACAGTGCAGGTTATACAATTAACCTTGGGTAAATTTAAATAGTGTTTGGTTTTCAAGCAATGGATTCATTTATTCTAAATATTCAAATTTATATGAATAGAGTTGATCATAGCATCCTATAATATCCTTTTAATATCTGTATTATATTTAGTTATAACTCCTTTCATATTCTTAGTATTGACACTTTGTTCTTTTATTCTTCCAAGTCTTACTAAAAATTCATCAATTTTATTGATCTTTTAAAGAATCAACTCTGTTCCATTGTTTTTCTGTTTCAGATTCTTTGACTTCTGCTCTTATTTTAATGATTAATTTCCTTTTTGCTTTTGGTTTATTTTGTTTTTCATTTTTAAAGATAGGAACTTAAATGACTGGCTTGTAACTTTTGTACATGTCTAATGTAAGCACTTACTGCTTTAAAATTCTCTCTATACTCAAGTCTAGCTATATCCCACAAGTTTTGATAGTTCGTATTTTCATCCATTTAAAAGTATGCGCTCTGTTTTTCTTGAGATTTCCTCTTGGTAAGTTATTTAAACATTTTTTTTTGTTTAATTTTCATGTGTGTAAAGCTTTCCTGTTATCTTCTTCCTGATATCTAGTTTAGTTATTGTCTGATAAAATAGCAATTCTTTAAAGCTTGTTAAGATTTGTTTTAGTTACAAGGATCTGATCTATTCTGGAGAATATTTTACCTGTAATATTTCTACATGAATCCTTGAAAGAAAATAATTAAGAATATGTGAGTAAATAACTAAATCATTCTTTAAACATACACTAATGACATTTATCTTAAGACATTTATCTTAAGACATTTTCCAATGGTGATGATATTATATTTATTTAGCTGGTTTAAATCAGTTATGTTTAGAAACCAGGGAATAGAAAATTTCTAGTTAAATGATAGAGCCAAGAGAGTGAACTTCAGAGTCTCTTCACAGAACAATCCTGTAGCCTCTGTTTCCAACCAGGGCCTCTGATAATAGCATATTGTTGCATATCATATTGGAAAGTGAATATGATTGCACACATCACGATTATATACTTCTTAAATGTGCCTTTCTGAAGGAAAGGTTATTTTCTATGAAATATTTTTGGTACAAGTGCAATGGAAATTAAAATGTTTTTATGGACCTTGTGTCATAAAACTATATTTGCAAGAGAAATTATAGTTATGTTATTGTTGGTAATTATAACAATAAATTATGGAGCAAATTTTAGTAAAGTATTTGTAAGCAATTAGTAAACAATTGTTAGTAAAACAGTGTTAGTTATTTGCAGTAAAACGTTGCTTAATTGCCCTCTCCAGAGCCCAGATAAGCAGTCTTCCTGTTCATAGGAGGAGCTACAGAGCTTCATTTGCCATTTTGGCCTTGAATGATCACTCATAGCAACAAAACTATCCTTGGTTGCTATGATCTGAAAACAAGCATGGTTCTTCAGTATTGTTACAGTTGATTCCTGTCCAGAAGGCTGTCTGATATGTACACCTCCTTGTATGTAGGCCTTATTATTTTGAACATCAGACAATCCTTCCTCTATGATGGAAGGCAACATCAGCCACACCCTATCCTGAAGAAAACTGATTTTGAGAGAAGCAAAAGAAGTACAAAGATAAGGGTGCAGGAGGGCTCTGAAAAGCAGTCTGATCCCAGATACATGGTCATGAGGGATTGAATTGCCCCCTTCCCAACTTCCTATGTTGAGCTCCTAGACCTCAGTACCTTGGAATAGTTATTTGGAGAGAGTCTTTGCAGAAGCAGTTAAGTGAAGATGAAGTCACCATAATGGGCTGCAAACCAATAAGGTGGGTGTCCTTATGAAAGGAAGATTTAGACAGAGACAGGCGCATATGGAAGGAAGATGAAGTGAACAGACAAGCAGATGACCACCTACAGGCCAAAGACAGATGCTTGGAACTGATCCTTCCCTCACAGCCCTCAGAAAAAAGCAACCGTGCCAACACTTTGATTTTGGACTTTTAACTCCTAGAACTGTTAAGAGAATAAATTTCTGCTGTTTAAACCACCCAGTTTGTGGTCATTTTCTCCATTAGCCCTAACAAACTAATGCAGTCCCCAAAAGCACACACCCACACAAAAGGTAGGTTTTTAGCCAAATACCACTATGAACGGGCATTTCAGCACATTTTGTTCTCTTATGGTAAAAAAAAAAATACAGAGAAGCTACTGGAAAGATTCCTCTATAGTTTTTCAGAGTTAGATAAGCTATGAGCCGGATAACTACTTAACTCACCTTGATAGGGTGCCCTTTCCCAATGACAACTGAGAGTTCTTTTAAAAATATAGCTCCCACATCTTTTTTCTTATTTGCCTCTTTTGTCTATTCAATAAATTAATAGTTGAAGGTTGAAGGACTTCCCAAGTTGAAGAGTCTTCACCTTAAAGAAAGCCCATAGAACTAATACAAAATTTGACCTGCTAAAGTTTTTTTTAGCAAACTTTATATTATGCAAGAATTTATGTATTTTGGGCCTTAAACAATGCAGAAAAGAAGGAAGAAGCCAGTGTATTGAGCATGGATGTATAGCTTATCTCCATGTGTGTGAGGATTGAGCTGACTTGCTGACTGAGAGGGCTATGATTGTCTCCAGGGAGGCCTAGAAACTGGTACTGACCTTTTGGCCAACGTCAGGATGTGCTACTTATGACTTAGACTTTTCAAAGTGCAAATGAGATTGAGGTAGAGGTTTTGGAAAAGTAGAGTTCAAAATATCCTTGCAGGAATTTTGTGCTGTTTTGTCTACATTGTTTAGAAATCTATAGATTGGTTTACACCTGTCTGATTTCAGCTGTGCCCAGTGAAATCAGTGGAGTAGTAAAGAGCCCTGAGAAGATTGTATTTCAGCTTTTTTAAGCACAGTCCCTTGAATATACTTAGTCATCCATATCTGGAGCAAAATGTGTTCTCTACAACTGAAAAGGACTATGAAAGATATTCCTTGACATATCAAATCCCTAAATGGTTACTAGATTTCTTTTTCCTGTTATTTTTACCTTTTTTACAGCCTTGCATGTGAAATGTAGTCTTTTCAGTGTTTTCATTCTGCGTGATGTTATACCTTTGAGCTCTAGATTCAAAGCTGATATCTTGGATCTCTCCTGAAATTTACCTTAAAAAGTAAAGGAAGTCCTTGTCTTAGAGTCCATAAATTGGAAATAAAATGCTAATCAGGGGCCCTCCTGATGACACAAGGCTTAACGTCTTAGCACTGTCCAGCTATCACCAGCCACCACGGCATGAGTTTGATGCCCGGCCAGGGAGCTGACCCACATAGCATAGCAGACCTCTCCTATCTTGCCTGCTGTTCCCCTCAGCATTGTATTTCAGTAGATCTGCTTGTTTTGCTCCTCACTGTGTCTCTGGTGAATCCACTCACTATCCTGCACCTCTGGCCTACACCCCAGTTCTTATATGCATAAAGAAATAAAAATAAATCTTTAAAACTATAAAATGCCTAACAGCAAGGGCCCCAATATTTGCTGGCCTTAAAGGCAGAATCAATGCCTACATAAAAGGTGCAAATATTTCTTATTTTAAAGATTTATTTATTTTTATGCATACAGAACGGGGGGAGGGTACAGGTCAGAGGTACAAGGGAGATGAGCGGATTCACCAGAGAGACTAGAGAGCAGGAGGCAGATTGACAAAGTACACTGCTGAGGGGAGCAGTGGGCGAGAGAGGAGAGGTCTGCTGTGCCAGAAGGTACAAATATTTCTATAAAATTATGGATCTCAGTTGTTGGTTTAAATGGAGGGAAATTAGGAAATAGCATTGGTACAGAGTAGATATCAGTGATCATAGTCTCCCAGCCTCTCTCAGGACTCTAACTCTCATTAGTGGGAGATGAGGGCATTGAGTCTGAGTATAAAATTAAAATGAGGTTTCACCATTATTTCTGTTGGTTCCTATGACTTCCATTCTTTTAGACACTGTCTCTTGGACCAAAACTACTACAGGATATAAGGGAGTAAAAGCTGCACCATAATGAAAATTGTGCAATTAAATCAAGGTCATCTACCAAAGGCACACATTCTAAATAGCCATTAAATCTACCACTTTCCATAAACTATCTGTTTTGAATGTTGTTTAACTAAATTACTTAGAGACATTTTTATATTCTGGGCACGGTAAAGGCTCTAAATTGCATATCTCTTGTAAAGCATAAGTGAATAGAGAAGGTAGCTATGAAGTACAAGAAAACAGCAGGAGCCCTGGCAGATACACAGAGAATGTCCTATAACCTTAGTCAGAGTAAAGCCAGGAATAAACACTGAGAGACTTTCTAACATTAGAGAAATGGTTGAATAAATGAAGGTCCATCAACATGATGGAATATTATGCAGGCATTACCATAACATTATGTGGAGATATAAACAAGATGTTTGATATAATGTTAAGCAAAACTAACAGAATACAAAGTGGCATATACAAATATGAGACCATAAAATAATACCTGAAAATTAAATTATTAAAAGTGTATTATGGTAATTTGGAATACACCCTTTTTCAATGATTTATTTATGCATACAGAACTGGGGTACAGGCCAAAGGTGCAGGGGTGGTGAGAGAATACACCAGAGACAGAGTGGGGGGCAGAACAGGCAGATTGACGAAGTACACTGCTGAGTGAGGAGAGCAGCAGGCTGGTCAGGAGAGGTCTGCCGCGCCATGTGGGTCACCTCCATGGCCGGAATTGCCAAAGTGGCTGTGGCTGGCTTTGTAGTGTGCTGCACTTTAACCCGTTGTGCCACTAGGGAGGGTCTACCATTTGCTTTTACCTAAAATATACCACTATATAGAGTCTGCATATATATATATATATATATATATATATACACACACACACACATAAGCACCTCTTAAATGTGTGTATCTTTATATAGTCTTAAGACATTTAGTGGTGGGAACATTAGCCTAGAATTTTGGGAGACCTTTATTTTCCCAACAGAACTTTCTGCAGTGATGGCAGAGTTCTATAAATAGGCGCTGTCCAGAATAGTAGTCATGTTTGTCTTGAGCACTTAAAAAGTGACCAGTGTGGTTGCGAATCCAAATTTTTCATTTTAACTAGTTATATTTTAAATTCAGGTAACCACATATGACTAGTAATTATCACATCATTCCGTAAAAAATATATGTTCAAACACAGAACATAGATAAATTTTAATCATGGCTTTATTAGTGTTTCCAATATCATTTATATGTTTGATATAACAGTTGGACTCTTTTTTTTAAGATTGATTTATTTATGTGTACAGAACAGGGTTACAGGCCAGAGGTGCAGGGGTGGTGAGAGGATTCACCAGAGACAGAGTGGGGAGCAGAACAGGCCGACTGACAAGTACACTGCTGAGGGGAGCAGTGGGCGGGTCAGGAGAGGTCTGCCATGCCATGTGGTCACCTCCAGGGCGGGCAGGGTTCGAACTCATGCTGACGGGGCTTTAGCTTCTTACTGCTATGCTTTAACCCACTGCACCACCAGGGAGGGCCCGGACTCTTTTTTTTTTAAAAGGTCCTTTGTCACTTATTTTCTCTTTGGAGCAAGAGATCATGCAAAAAGCACACCTCATTAAACTGCAAAGGATAAAAGTTCTTTATTTTCCATTTCAGAGGCAGTTTGGCATGCCAAAAATCTTTACTGTAATTACAGATATGTCAGAGACCTTTAGTGACCCAAACAGCTTCCTCTTCCTGCTCACAAACATGAAAGCCTGAAAGCTATCAGGTCATAGATTCTCTGGCTTACCCTGGCCTGAGCAAAGGGCTTCTGCACAGTTTAATAACCAAGTGACTATGAACAGGAAAGGAAGAGTTCTCCTACATAAGAAAATGTGATGGCTCCATGTGACTTTTCCTATATTTTGGACATCTGTCCTCATGTATCTCTAGTTAGTAGAGCCCATCTAAGGCAGTTCACATCTGGACTTCTGCATTGCCATACTGCCTCCTTTCTTACATCTCCGTATATCCACCTTCTTAACTACATCTCTGTGCTCCCACCTTTGGCCTGGAATGCCATTTTCTTCTGTGAAGGAGGTATTGAGCTGGATCTCGATGGACAGGAGAATTTAAATTAGACATGTATGTGAGAAAAATCACACAGATGTCCACAAGAAAACCTTTATAACCTCTGGGAGATAGGGGTGTTCAACCAGTCATGTGCTTGAGCTCAAAGTCCAAACTGTAATGCAGGTCCTACAAATGCCTTGTACAACTCTGTATCTCATGTGGACCAGGAGAGTGGGAGTAACCTAGTGACTCCCTGCAGCTGCAGTATACCTGGTAGCTCAAGTTTTTTCTGCTTGTATCACTCACAGTTGGAGAAAGCCCTTCAATAAGAGGGGATCCCTGTGGGAGCATAAGGGATAACCTTCTTTAGTTATGTAATTTTGTGACACTAAAATGCCTATGCTGGAGGGGAATTAACAAGATTGTTAAATTTATCATCTTTAATGGAGCACATATTTTAATTAGTCCAGGGGATGCAGTTTATATACATTTAGAATAAATGGTCTCAATAGATCCCACACAAGAAAAGAAATAAAAAGGAAAAAATGTGCTCCAAAGGGAACAGATACATTTTAGGTAATGGCTGATCTGTTGGTTACTAAAAAACAAGGGAATGAACATTGGCATTGTATACATTTTCATAAGATAATTCTAAATGGGAGCCCTCCCTGGTGGCACAATAGGTTAAAGCACAGCACTACAAAGCTGGCTGCTGCTGCTTCAGTGCTAGTTCGATCTCCAGCCCAGAGGTGACCCACATGGTGCAGCAGACCTCTCCTGTCTCACCTGCTGCTCCCCTCAGCAATGTACTTGTCAGTGGCCTGTTCTGCTCCCCTCTCTGTCTCTGGTGAAGCCTCTCCCCATCCCTGCACCTCTGGCCTGTATCCCAGTTCTGTATGCATAAACAAATAAATCTTTTTTAAACAACGATACTCTAAATGACAACTAAGTTAAATTAGAATTGTTGCAATATGTGATAAATGAGAGAATTATAAAACTTTTTGTTCTTACAAGTCATAATCACATATTTTATTAAATTTGTATTAAAAGATAGCTACAACATCCTAAAATTGGTAAAGAATATCTATAAAACAACTACAGTAACATTATACTTGATGAGAAACTTGAACTTTTGCTTTAAGATCAAGTACAAGGCAAGAATGTCTGTCTGTTTTCATGATTCTTTCTAAATCATCCTGGAAGTTGATGTAATAAAAACAGAAATGGAAATAAAAGTATACAATTAAGAGGCAAGAAGTAAATCCATCTCTTCATTTAATATGATTGTTTACATAGAAAATCCAAAATAATTGACAAAAATTTCCTGGAGCAAACTTGCAAGAGACATTGTATATAAACATCAATCCCTTTTCTATATGCCAGCAATGAACAAATGGAATTTAAAATTAAAAACTCAGTACCATTTCATTTGCACCCCAAGTATAAGATACTTAGGTATAAGTCTTACGAAGTATGTACAAGATCTATAAAAGGAAAACAATACAATGCTGGTGAGTGTAATCAAAGAACTAAATAGATATTTCATTTTCACAGATATGGCAACTCAGTATTGTTAAGATGTCAGTTCATTCCTGCTTGATCTGTTGATTCAACACAATCCTACTAAAAAATTGTGCACGTTTGAAAAAGGAACTCTAAAGTTTATGTGGAGAATCAGAAGACCTAGATTAGCCAACACGATATTGAAGAAGATCAGAGTTACAAGACTAAAACTATCTGACTTCAAGATAGACCTACTATAGAGCTACAGAAATCAAAACATTGTGGTATTGGCAAAACAAAGGACAAATAAACCAATGGACCGGAATAGAGAACCCAGAAGTAGATCCACACATATACTGTCAACATCTTTGACACACACACACACACACACACACAAAACAGTGGAGTAAAGATAGTTTTTCTATAAAAGGCTCTGGAACAATTGGACATCATATGCAAAATAATGAATCTGACTTCCTATGCTTCACAAAAATTAAAATGAACCCCAGACCTAAATGTAAAACACAAAACTATAAAACTCTTAGAAAATAACATAGAGATTCCAGATGAACTTGGGTATGACAATGACTTTTTAAATACAACACCAAAGACACAATCCATGAAAAAGTCATTGATATGTTGGACTTTTGTTAAAATATGAAAATTCTGCTCCATGAAAGTGGAAGGCAAGAGAATGACAAGTAACTCACAGACTGGAATTAAATATATACAAAAGACATAGCTGATAAAGGACAGCTATCTAAAATATACCAAGAAACCTGAAAACTCAACAGTAAGAAAACAAATAACAGTAAGAAAACAAACAACTTGATTAAAACAA
>NW_004567128.1:24426669-24447865 GCF_000260355.1 Condylura cristata | reverse complement strand
AAAAAAAAAAAAAGATGGCCCAAAGACACCTTAGCAAAGAATATATACAGATGGCAAGTAAGCATATAAAAAATGCTCTACATCATCTGTCACTAGGGAAATGCAAATTAAAATAATAAAGAGATACTATTACATACCTATTAGAATGGCTAAAATCCAGAACACAGACAACACACATATTAGTAGAGCAATAGGAATGTTCATTGATTGCTGCTGAGAATACAAACAGCCCAGCCACATTGGGAGCCAGCTTACAGGTTTCTTATCAAACTAAATACATCTTAAGAGTTAGCAATGACACTCCTTTGGTATTTTCCTAAAGGACTTGAAAACTTACGTCTACACAAAAACCTGCACATAGCTGTTTATAATAATATTGTTCATAAACATTAAACTTGGAAACAACCAATATTTTCTTCATTAGGTGAAAAATAAGACTGGGGGTATGCATAGGCAATAGAGTATTATTTAGCACTAAAGAGAAATGAAATATCAGGCCATGAAAAGAAGACATGGAGGTCACTTAAGGGCATATTATTAAGTGAAAAATGCCATTCATGCATATTATGTGACTCCAACTTTGATATTCTGGAATAGGCAAAACTTTAGACAAAGTAAAAGGATCACTGGTTGCCAGGGTTTGGTGTGTGTGGAGCACAGAATATTTTTAGGGTAGTGAAAATAATCTTTATAATATAATGATGGACATATGTAATATCCAGATTCGTGGAAATGTTCAACATTGAATCAACTGTAATTTTGATTATGGACTTAGGGTGATTGTGATGTGTCAGTGTAGACTTATCAATTGAAACAAGTGTTCCACAGTAGTGGGGGATCCTGATATGGAGAACAGCAAGGGGGGGGGTCGGGGATAGATGGGAAATATCTGTAATTTCCTCTCAATTTTGCTGTGAACCTTAGACTACACAAATGTAATCCTCAATTTAAAATAGCTGATTTAAAGATACATGTGTTCTTTCTGATTTTATCACACTATAGAATATGAGATAAGTATATGGAATACTTGATTTTACTTCCAGTGTAATTGGCACCACTTTTTTTTTATACTTTTTGGTTGAATAAGTCATCACTACTGATACCAAAATATTAGGAATATGTAAACCTAAACATGGAGGCACCACTAAATTGAACTTAATGAGTAGTTTTTTTTTTTTTAAAAAACTCTTGTTACCTCTATGTTTCATACATAAATCCCAGTCTTAGTCCCCGTGGCATTGTCTGCATCATAATTCATTGTGTTTATTAGTTTCTGGGAAGATAATGTTTTAATTAATAACAGTGACTTCATTGTTAATTAATTTAAAATTAACGTTTTCTTAGCATAATTTAAAGCCTATATAAATAGTAAATTGCTGTTATTAATGAATAATAGTGGTTATATGGAAATATATTTTTTAAGATTTATTTATTTATTCGTACAGAACTGGAGTACAGGCCAGAGATGTAGAGGGTGAGAGGATTCACCAGAGACAGAGTGGGGTACAGAGCGGGCAGATCGAGGAAGTACACTGCTGAGGGGAGCAGCAGACGGGTCAGGAGAGGTCTGCCACGCCATGTGGATCTCCTCGGGGCAGATGGGAATCGAACTCATGCGGAAGTGGTTTAAGCTTCTTTGTGCAGTGCTTTAACCCGCTGCGCCACCAGGGAGGGCCCTAAATGGAAATATTTTAAGGAAATCAACTGAATGCCAATGAAAAGGGCTACAGTAGTCACCTAATAAAAGTTTTCATTCATATATTCTCAACTATATGTAAATATACTTGTCAATGTAGAAAAATTACTTATGTTTACAAAAGTTGAAAGCTAAAGTTAAAATTTACTCACTAGTGTATTTTATTTATTAAGAAATTGTATGTGTAAGTAAAAGGAAATACCAGTATTCAGAGAACAAAATGACTTTGGAGTGCTGTCTGTTTTGAATGTGAGGCAATAAAAAGTTATTATTTGCTTTCAGCATATTCTACCCAGATGGCAGATGATATTTGGCTCATCCAACCTGAATGTGCATTCTCAAAAGAGTCTGTTAATTTTTATGCCACTTTTACCTTCTTTTGGGAATTCCACAACAGTAGCCCACTGTAAACAAACTGACACAAAGAACTAAATTCCTAATATTTATTATGAAACCACATAGGAAACAGTAATATTGCTACTATATGGACCTTTCTTGTCCTAACAATTGTACTCTCATCTGAGAGCTATTAAGATGTTGCTTTCCTCTGAGCTTAGACTTCAATTTCAGAATAACACAACTGAAAAGGTGTTTTTTTTGGTTTTGTTTTGTTTTTTTACATCTTAGCCATCTTCATTGTTCCTGAGACAGCTGCTAGGTAGCACCAAATGATTTCCCCTTCTCTTATAACCAAGCGAGTGGCACTCATGAGTAAGAAGGGGTGTTTGAAATAATTAGGTTTACTTGGTGTGCTAATTATCTTTTTAATTGGTTCAACAGAATGGTAAGAGTTGCCCTTTACTGAGTGCAAACTTTGAAGTATAATGTCAAATCAAAGCAGCTCAACCTACTCTAGGTTTAATTTTGTGTAAGACAGGTGCTACAATATAAGGATGTTTTAATTGTGGTTAATCCTTTTAGTATGTGAAAATTCCCATTTTTATTCCTATATAGGGGATGGCTATTGTCAAGTGACTTCAGAAAACATTGTATTTCCAGTTTTAAAATTTCTTATATTAATGATCATGACATTCATTTTACAGACGAAATACTAATGTGCTATAGATTCAGCAATTCCTTTGCTGACCATAACATTTTTACCTTAATGATAATCAACTATGTCAGCATGAAATGTTATAGGGTGGTTCAGTGAAAAAGAAAGCTAGCAGAGCTTTATTAACATCAGGTAAAGTAAATTTCAGAGCAAATAATATTAATAGTGCTGAGAAATAGGATTATATAATGATAAAGTAGTCAGCTCTTAATGAATATATAACTATGTTCAATATTTAGGACCCAAATAAAATAAACTGACCCCAAAGGCTACATGTTGTATGATTCTATTTATGAGACTCTGGAAAAAAGCAAAAATGTAAAAAAACCAAAACAGATATGTAGTTGCTGGGTTTGGGGCTTGTGGGAAAGAGTTCACCATAAAGCTGCTGATTAATCATTAACAAAGGATGCAGGTTGAGAAAGGGGTTTACTATCAAGGAACAGCTAGAGAGAAATTTGGGGGCAAAGACAATTTGCTGTATGATACCATGCTGGCAAATAGCTCCCTGTACACTTGTCAAGATACGTAGGAGTTGTTTGACACAAAGTATCTTATACAATTCATGTGCATATATGCTAATCAGAAATCCCTAGATGTTGGGAAATTCCAGGTTGAAATGCAGACGGTGACTAATGATGATAATTGCATTTTAATGAATGACATCACACTGTTCTGAGTGGAGAAGAAAGGAGCTTCTGTAAAAGCTTTAGAAATAGTGTTTCAACTGTAAAGGAAAAGACTAAAAGAACTGTACATAAACTGTATCATAATCTTGATAAATTCGTTTGTCTCAGAAATATAGGTGAGCGATTGTGAAACTACTTTACACGAACATGTGTTTAAACAATGAGAACTTATTGCAGAATAGAATCATCATATTAGTGCCCATCAGTTAAGTCTTGCTCATTTTCTATAGTCCACAAGGAAAGAACATTTTTTCACATCTAAGTGACTGAAAAAAATCAGAGAAAAAAAATAATATTTCATGAAACATGAACATTTTTATGAGATTCAAAGCTGAGGAGCTGTGGCTGGGAGCATATGGTCCATAAAACCTACTATCTGTACCTTTCCAGAAAAAAATTTGTTGACTGATTTAGTGGATAAGGAAAGCCAGGTTTCTCGCTGCTGGAGAAAAGAAAGTTATAAATCAGCAAAGGTGAATGTCTAGAATAAAACCTGTGCTGCTGGGTTAGTTAGGGACATCAGTATGAATGCATGTTTAATATACATATAAATACATACAGAAAGCTAAATATGTACATTACATGGGATAGTATATCTATATATATTTTCTAGTTCTTTTCATGGAAAGGACTGCATTGTATTAAGTGAGTCTGTCTTCTATCCCTACTGATTGTATTAAATATAAAGTATATTTGACTAAAAGCTCAGTTAATGAACCGCACAAAAATATGATTAGATAAACCTTTCTCTAACAAAACCAGATCCTTAAAGATTGTTTGGTTCAAAAGCAGGATCTGGAAAAGAAATAGTAAACCAAAAAAAAAAAACAAAAAGTAAACCAAACCCCATAGAAGAAAGAGTATTTTTATGTAATTAATACACTTTAAAACTCTGTAAAATAATGAGTATCTCCCAAACCCCATAGAAGAAAGAGTATTTTTATGTAATTAATACACTTTAAAACTCTGTAAAATAATGAGTATCTCTAATAAAATGCTTGAACCATTTTCTGATAGCCCTAAACAAATTCATAATTTCTGAGAAGTTCTTTAATTTTCTGCATCTGTCCATCAGATAGGCGTGGAAATATATTGAGCAGAGGTTATCTTGTTAGACATTTAGGGCAGGGAGGGCAACACCTACAGAAAATTAAATGGGTACCCAGGAACCCAAGAAACCCTGGGAAAGCCCAGGGAGGGTCAAAGAACACCCAGAGCAGAGAAAGGCAACCCCCATCTCAACCCACAGACAGGCCCATACAGCCCGGGAGAGCAATGCGCACTCAGAGGGGAGAGAATCTTCAAAATGTTCAGGTCTTTGGGAGATAAAGCAAATAGCCAAGTGCTCTCAAAGGAAGGGCAGAGCTGGCTGACACCATGGCATTTCAGGCCTGTGCTCTCCCTTGTCCCCACCTACTGCCAGGACCGATAAAATTATACCTGGGAGCACAGTAGAAGAGCGGATGGCTTAGAAACTGCTGCTGTCTGGACCTATAAATCCACGTCCGGGAATGCCTGTAGAGTGAACCCCAGGAGCCGTCAGAGTGAGCTACTTCTGCATCCCATTTAAGACAAGAACACCGCCCCCCCCCATTACCTGGCAATTGTTCTTCCAAAGCACTCTGCGCACGTAGGGGCCCTCCCTGGGTATCCTTTTATCCTGTCTCTCAATACACATTGCCTTTGCTTCTGCTAAAGAAGTGGCGATGAATCCTCCTCACACCATAGTCAAGGATCAAGGAAACTCAAAATTCAGGAACCCCAAACCTGGCAACACTATTATTTGTTTGCTTATTTTGTTGTATTCTACTGAACAGAGATCACCTAGCCCCTATTCGTTATTCTATAAATGACTCTAAGAGGATACAATTCTTTTAATTGGCTTACTTAGAATTTTGCAGGAAATATGATAGGGAGTTTTTATACTAACTTCGGAACTAAATGCTTTTTCAAACAATGGGGATGTGTGAATGGGATAGTCAAAGAAGAGAATATATGTACAAAAGAATACGAAACCTAGTGTAGCAATATGTTCATGTACCTATGCTCTCTCCCTCACCTGACCCCACGCACCCTAAACATAAAACCTTACCCTTCTCTAAATGTCTTTAATTTGATTTTTCTGTGTACAGAGATTATCCCCCCATGAGTATATGGTCCCCCAAAAGGTAAAATTAATTCTTGTACATAACCTGCAAAGATGCAAAATGATGTTCATTTGCTGAATGAATGCATTTTGCACAAATAGTAAAGATATATGTCTATATGCCTCATCACAGAAGGAACATTGAAATATCACATTTCCTAAAATTATGCTTCCCCTCCTTAATATAAGCTTTTCATGTATATTTTTCTATTCATTGGGAGGTGGTTTCTGGGAACTCTGCTTTCAGCTGCCAAAACTCCTTTCAGGAATTCTGTAGCTAATCAGAATTTCAAAGAACACCTACAGTGTCTGTACTCTTTATTCTGTCTTCTTCAGTTGAACTGCTTATGATCATTTTCTAACTCTACCCTCCTTCCCTGAAATAACTCTTCCATTAAATCAGAAGATAGAAAATTTTAGGCAGATTTTTCTCTTTAGTTTTCTGTCCATAGAATATGGAGAAAAAAGTAAAACCTTAATGATAGCCAATAGAGGTAGCCGAAAATGCATAATAGAATTCTTTGGCATCATTTATTATTTGATAAATATCTGTTTGACTACTACTCTTGTGGTAGGTGTTGTAGGGAATTGAGTAACAAAACAGACTTAGTCTCTACCCTGAAAATACTTAGGACATGTAGAGAATGAAAAAATCTTTAGTATTAGCCGGGTCTGAAAATTAAGCTGACAGAATGAAAGAAGAAAAGCAAGCAAGTTTCATTTAATGTAACTTATGCATGACAGGAGCCTTCATAAGGTAAGAGAACTCAAGCAAACAGTCAGCCCTGTATATTTTTATGCCATATTTGATGAAGAGTGCAAAGCTGGGGAGGAATATGACAAGTTAAGCAGTTGAGGATATTTGCAGTAAGATAGAAGAAACCTCGTGATGGAAGTTTAGAGTAGAGGATTTAGGATGGAAGCTTCACAAGGCCAGAAGCTAGAGGTAAAGGTAAAAATCATTATCAACTTCTTAAACTGGTTATGGAAAAGCTGTAGGCAAAGACAAAAGCTGAAGGTGGGGAATTGTCAAGAACCACCAGTTCCTACACATTAACCTAACCAGACCTTAGCAGCGGTAGATTCCACAATAGATAAAGTTCCCCAAAGAAATGAATCCCCGCAAAGAACACGTTATAAGGTTCCTGTTGTCCTGGCAAAATGCAGCTCTTGCCACAGCACTGTCCACCTCATTCATCACTATGCAGCTGTCTCTTTTTCTTAATAATCCTGTCTCTTTCCAAAGGCAGCTTTTTGTACTTTAAGAAATACCCTCATTTCCTGTTCTTGTAATTAACCCACCCTTTAAAAAAGCATCTTTGGCCTGCTTCTGTCTAAACAAATCTTTTTCTTTAATAACCTTGCCCTGCCTGAAATGTCCCTGTGCTGCTAGTGGAAAAGCTCTGCCCAAAGATTTCCCAGGAGAAGCTCAGTATCAATAATCCCACTTACTGAACTTTGTCTTTTGTGAAAAAGATGTTCCTCTCCTTTGCATATGTGGAAGACATATTGCATATGAAGATGTTATGACCTGTTTTGTGAGAGAACGGTGAGGGAGGAAGGAGGTCAGGGCTACCTTCTTGTTTCTTCAGCTTCGAATATTCAATAGGCCATGGTGCCCATATGTTGGCATAGCATGTCCCGAACACCATCAAATGCTGTTTCACAATCTTAAATTAAAATGTCCATATAATACTGATGAGAATTGTTTCATTTAATAAGTTTTGTTCAGCATGAAAATAATCAACAGAACTGTGTTTGTCTCAGTGAAATGTTACGCAAATACATCACCCTCTTTAACATGCATGTCATTAACCAAATATGTAACCATTATCCCATTTCCCAAATAAAAGAGGAAAAAAGTTTACAAATTGTACTTCAGTTAGAATTATCATTAGAAGTAATCAGCATAACAAAACTCAGAATTCCTAGGCCAAACCATATAAAATATAAACAGAATCAAGGCACTGTAGAAGGTCAGGAATTCAGATTCATTCTCCCACTAAGAACAATTTAAAAACCTAAAGTTTGAAATCCTTAATAGAACCGGAAAGTAGGAAATGCATATATATACACATTCTATATCATTGTTCATTTTGTACAGTGTATGCTTGTATGCTTTTCTCCTTTCAGGTGTATTCCCTATGAAATTCCCACCACCAATTTGCCCGTTCACCATCACCATAATTCCTTGTGATCGTCTATTTTCTGTTTTGATTCCCCTGCCTCCCTCTCTCTTGCAGAATGTCTCTGATTTATAGGTGCCTACTAAATTTTGTTAAAAGCTTTATTCATTTATGCATATAGAACTGGGGTACAGGCCAGAGGTGTGGGGGCAGTGAGAGGCTCCACCAGAGATAAAGTGGGGAGCAGAACAGGCAGATGGATGAAGTACACTGCTCAGGGGAGCAGCGGACAGGTCAGGAGAGGTCTGCCACGCCAAGTTGGTCACCTCCAGGGCTGGGGATCGAACTCATGCTGAAGTGGCTTTAGCTTCTCAGTGCTGCACTTTACCCTGCTGCACCACCAGGGAGGCCCTAATTTTGTTTTTTTATTCATCATTATTGCTGTTTTTCCTGTTCCCTTATTTGCTTCACCTGTATTCTGCCTATTAGTGAAACCATCTGATATTTTTTTTCCTTCTGACTTATTTCACTGAGCATGAAGCATCATGAGTTTATCATTTTTGATTGCTGAATAGTATTCCATTGTGTATATATACACCACATCTTCTATACCCAGTCATCTATTTTTGGCCATTTGGGTTGTTTCCAGGTCTTACCTACTAGATAGTGCTACAATAAACATAGGAGTGCTAAAGAATTAATGTTTTTGTGTTGTTTGGATAGATTCCTAGAGGTGGAATCACTGGGTCATATTAGTAGTCTGAGGAACTTCCATACAATTTTCCATAGTGATTGGACTAGTTTGTATTCCTACCAGCAGTGTAGGAGAGTTGTTTTTTCTCCACATCCTTGCCAACATTTGTTGTTGCCTAGTTTTTTAATATGTGCCATTTTTCCTGGTGTAAGATAGTATTTCATTGTGGCTTTGATTTGCACTTCCCTGTTTATAGTGATGTTGAACATTTTTTTTTTATTTGCCTGTTGGCCATTTGCATTTCCTTTGTAGAAGTATCTTTATAGCTCTTCTGCCCATTTTAACGAATTACTTACTTTGTTTTTGTTGAGTCTTTGTTGCTCTCTGTGATTAGTCCCTTATCATTGATAAGGAGTGCAAAATTTTCCCCCCAATCAGTAGGGTGTCTCTTTGATTTGGTTAATACCTCTCACTGTTCAGAAGCTTTTTAGTTTGATGGAATCCAGCTGCTTATCTTTTCTTTCACTTTCTTTGATTGGGGGATGTTTTTTAAAAGATGTTACTGAAATGTATGTCATGTAGAAGCCAAATCTAAATGAGACAGAAAGCCAAAAGGGGAGGTAGAACATTACATTGAGGTCATTAGCCAAATCTGATAAATTATATCCTGATAGGACTTGGGGAGAGAAGTTAAATCCCAGGATCTTCCCAAATGTTAAAGCATGATGAAACCATTATTCCATAAATGAGTGGTCTCAAACAAGTATACATCACACCTTCAGTAAAATGTGAACAGGAAGTAAATCTGCCCTAGTCCCATGCCTAGAGGACAGACACTAAATAAAGAAGTGTGTAAAACAAGATAAAGATGGCTCTCCCTGGTGGAGCAGCGGGTTAAAGCACATCATTGAGAAGCTAAAGCCACTTCTGCATGAGTTCGATGGCGCGGCAGACCTCTCCTGACCCACCTGCTGCTTCCCTCAGCAGTGTACTTTGTCAGTCTGCCTGTTCTGCTCCCCACTCTGTCTCTGGTGAAGCTTCTTGCCACCCCTGAGCCTCTGGCCTGTACCCCAGTTCTGTATATACAAATAAATAAATCTTTAAAAAAAAAAGATAAAGATAATGCTATTTATTAGAGACATATCTAACATTAAAGAGAAATTATCATAAAAATGAGAAAATATTTTAAAATAGATGAAAGTAATACAATACTTAGAAAAAAGTTATGGAAAATTAAAAGAAGTTAGTAAAAGAGGAGCAAAATAAACTTAAAGAAAGTTGGAGTGAAATGATGAAGAGCAGAAATTAAGTGATATACAAAACACTCATGAAATAAAGATGTTTAATAAAAAGGTGACTCTTTCAAAAAACTGATTAAATTTGAGATACTTCACACACAAAAAATAGGAAAAATGGGAACAACACAAAATTATCAGGAATGAAAAATTGTGACTACATAGCATATGGGCATTAAAAAGTAAGAGAATCTAATGAATAATTTTACCATGAAAATTCTAAATTTTGCTACTGAAATTTTACCATTACAGTTTATCTGTAAAACAAAAAAGGATAATAATGTAGATAGAGTGTGTTAGGTTGGACTTGGTTATGATGTGTGATTTAGAGTTAGAAACAACTTTAGAGTCTCAGAGGTTTACTGTAAGTTTATTTCTCATCCATCACATGTGACTGTACAGTTGGCAATACCCTCCGACTATTATCTTCTCCCAGCGTCTCAGCTCCAGTTTGCTCAGAGCAGAGTGGAAGAAAGTAAAACACTGCGGAGTTTGGCGCTGGTTGTTCATCTAGTGCTGCTGACTAAATCACACATTACTGCTGTCACGTTATTTTGGTCCAGGCAAGGTATAGGACCACATTTAATTTTAAAGATACTGGAATATCACTCAGCAATAAAAAGGAATAAACTACTGATGTATGCACCAATATTGTTTAAACTCATGAATATTATGCTGTGTGAAGGAAGATAAGCACAAAGAGGCACACATTAGTTATCTGTTGCTTCATAACATTTCTCCAAAAGTCACTGATTTAAAACCTCATTGATTATCTCAGTTTCTTAGGTCAGGCGTTTTTGGTAGCTCTGATTTAGAGTCCCTCAAAAGTTTCAGTCAAGGGTCATTGGGGCTGTAATCATCTGAGGCTTGACTGGAGGTGGAAGGTGTACTTCCAGTTTCATTTACATACATAGTATTGACTGGGGGCTTCCTTTCCTTGCCTCATGAACCTTTTCATAAGGCAATGATCGACACAGCTTCTCTCCAGAGCAAGTGATCCAAGAGAGCAAGTGAGAGGAACCAAGATGGAAACTACTGTCTTTGATAATCTGACTTCAGAAGTGACATGATCACACAGCCCTTTGCTGAGACAAGGCTGCCGATGCCAGTGAGTGTGGGTCATTGTGGAGTGTCTTGGAGGCTGTATATCTCTAGTGTTTATTGTACCATTATATTTATATGAAATTCTAGAACAAACAAGCTAAAACTAATGAGAAAAGACAAATGGGCTGTTGTTTTGTGATAGGAGTTAGGAGTGATTGCAAAGGGGCATAGGAGAAATGAGAGAAATGTACTATGTCTGGATATGAGTGATGGCTATGTGAATGTATACATTCGCCAAACTCAGGAAACTGTACATTAAAAATGGATGTATAGTACATACATGCATTTTGTATCAAAAAGCTGAATTTCAAAATGCAGAAAGTGGAATTTAAATAAAGATACACTTAAAGTCACATAAGAATCAAAGCACACAGGAATATATTTTAAAACCTAGTTATATTCCTTGGGTAGATATCTAGGAGTGAAACTGAAATGTTGTAACCCAGTGATACCACAATAAAAACAACACCTAATTAATAATCAATGAAATGTGATTTAAATATCACAGTGGTCAACAGATTAACAGACACTAAAATTCTGAAGCGTCAGACCAGTGATGACATGGAACAGCAAGAATTTTCATGTACTCTTAATGGTTGTTTAAATTGGTATAATATCTTTGAAACAAGTTGATACTCTTGTGAAAATGATGTTGTATTCCTACTCCTTGGCAATAGGTGAGAGAGAAATTATTTCCTATATATACAATATACATAAATGCTTCATTCTTATATTTGTATTTTCATATATAGTCATTTATTTGTACTTTCATATATGCATATATAAACATTCTTGTATTTAAGTATATAGATGAGCATATATATCAGTGTATATATGTACATATATTAAATATAAGAATGTGTAATCAATATTTTTATAATATCAACAACTGAAAATAAACTATACCTACCTGAACTCTAGTATGGCTATAGAATTATGTTGTGTCCAGAAAATTCTAATCAGAAATGCAAATAAGAGGAAAACAACAATATTCATGGATGCTGGGACACAAAAGGAATCATCCCATACCCTCTGTGCTTCTCAGGCTGGATGAGTAATCAAAGCAGATTCAGACCGGTAGCAAAGGAGGAAAAATGAATTCATAACATACATATGGAGATTTCACATGCTTGAAGTTCTAAAGAACGATGTAGCAGACCTGGAATATTTATCGTATTTTTTAGGATCTGGGCATCAAGGAGAAAGAGGGAAGAATTCACATGATGAGTAAGAAGAGGATGGCCTCACCCTTATTCTGAGAATAATGAGGAGATTCTTAGAGAAAATCTGTTGATTGATAAACCTAGAACTGGATGACATCCCTTCTACCTCCCCTCTCACCAAACTACTTTTTTTAGGTCATAAGGAAGAACAGTGATTGCTTCTTCAATTAGGAAAAAGGCTTAGAACATATTGATTTGTTCTTTGAATAGAGTAAGACTAAGAACACGTTAGAATAGAAGTTTATTCTGGCCTTTGTAGATTTCATACTCTCAACCCAAAACAATCTGCAATATTTCAGTAACTTCCTGAAGCTTATGGAGCCTTGATAGACCTCTAATTCTCATACTGAAGTTACAAGAAGCCTATTCTGGGGCTATTGAGGAAAGTCTTTATGAACCTTTTGAGGTTTGGAAGATAAGGCTGATCCTATACAAGCATAATGCTGAGTTAAAATCATAGCCACCAAAAAACATATTGATGATAAGAGTTTATTCATATTCCAAACCTAAAAATTCAGGAAACTACTAATAAAGCAAATCATGTTTGTTTGAGGGGGGGGGGGGATCAGGTAATTGCAGTTTGGGCCACACAAGTTCAAGTACAAAGAAACCTGAGTCATGTTCTAAGGAGGAGCAAAAGCAATTTTTTATAGTGAAGAAAAAGATGAAATAATGGTCACATGAAGGAATCACAAGCTAAAGTGGTCAGGTGACAAAATGAAAGTGGGTAAAAGCTCACTTTATTAGTACTTTCAAACAGAACATTTTCACTTCTCAGAATATTGATTGACCAATTCCAAAGGCCTGATGCAGTTTAAAGAGGACGTAAATTGGCTTCTCTGTAGTGACCATTTCAGCTCCATTAAATTGATTCCATTGATATTAACTTTTCACAAATCTTCTCCCCCCCCTTTTTTTTTTTGAGCATTAGTAGGGAAATGAGTTTATTGAGTGGTATTATTTAAATACTCTCAACAAATTCTTATAACTAATAGCTTGAGTAAAATACATAAAAACTAAATGTTATTTAGAGGTCCTTTATTCAAAATCTCTAATACACATGGAGAAAACACACACAGAATTAGAATTTTAGCTCCTTAAATTTGTAAATTTTAGCTCCTTAAATTAAATTGTAAATTTTAGCTCCTTAAATTTGGAGACATTACTTAGCTACTTGAAGTCTCAGTTTCCTTATCTCTAAAATAGGAATAACAGCAGAGTTGCCCAGATGGCTAAAAGGGAAGAAGTATGTAAAGTACCTAACACATTCACTTTTCCTCTTTATTGAGATCTTTGAAAGCATCATTGACCCACATTGGAAATTATGCTGATCAGTCATTGGATCTGGTTCCTCATGATTGGGATTTTTTGGTCCCTTCTCACTAGGAAGGCTCATACTGGTATTTCATATCCCATATCAGAGGAAAAGTAGTTTGCTTGGGAGCCTTTAGTTCATATGTGGCTGACAGGAATGCCAAGGCATAGAAAGGCTTTGCTGTCGAGGTCTTTTTAGGGTGCATTGTCTTCTGTGGTTCCTTGAAGTCATATGCCTTAGTGATCATTTCAGAGGACTGAAAAATTACAATGTCATTTGCTTATGCCATTGAACTGTGCAAAGAAATAATGTTTTACAATAGTAAAATTTCTTTAATAACAAACAAAATGTTAAAAGTGCAAATTGGAGAATAGACCTGAACCTATTGCCTGAGAGAAGTCAGTTAAAGAGAGTGGAGGATTAAGTGTTAGCAGCGTGCACTGGATTTAAACCTTTGGTCTGTGACCAGATTTTGTCTAGTTCTGTGCTTACTTCACTCAGAGGTGTTTACCTAAGTGTTAGCATCTGATCAGAGGGTACAGGAACCCCAAACTATTAAGGGATACACACATTGAAAGGGATTTGGCCAGCCACATGCACAAAGGCAAAGGAAGCAGACTCTTAGCATGATATGTTTTAATAGAAATAGTGTGCATAAAGAGAGAACAGAAAGGCAATTCCTAACAAAACTCTGAAAGTTACCTATTCCCTGTGGGCAAATGACCAGCCAAACAGGATTGGTCAAAAATAGACCTGCTGTCTCATCTCTCTTCCAACTCTCTTGTCAAAGTATCTATATGAATCTCCTCGTTGTGTTTCCTCCACGTTTCTTTCCCAGCAATACCAGGGTGCAGTCCAAACTCCAGAGTGTAGGCCCATCTGCTTTCCATGTTATATAGTTTCATCTAGCCATGAGTTCCCAGGTCAAGAAGTCCAGTTCATGACATACTGAGACTTGTAATCCAAGACAACTGCATGTACTGGGTGAGGGAAATGGTGCCTCTCCTTCACTAAGGTATACATGTAACATAATATAACAGGAGATAGTTATAACATGGAAATAAAAACCACCTTGTTTAGCTAGGAAATAATGAAGTGCAACATGTGCAAGGGAATCCAAAGATTTTAAGTAGGCACTATTACATTAGCATCAGAAACAGCAATATCCCCTAAGGTTTTAGATTAATTTCCAATCATGTTTGAAACACACAGCAAGGGAAAAAAAAATCTTCCAAGACTAGCAACTTCAATAGACACGGATATCACCTGCCTATGCTTGCAGTCAGTTTCATGCCTTATTCTTTTTTTTTAAGATTTATTTATTTATGCGTACAGTACTGGGGTAAAGGCCAGAAGTGCAGGGGTGGTGAGAGGAATCACCAGAGACAGAGTGGGGAGCAGAGCAGACAGATCGGCGAAGTACACTGCTGAGGGGAGCAGTGGGTGGGCCAGGAGATGTCTGCTGTGCCCTGTGGGTCACCTCTGGAGTGGGGATCAAACTCATGCTGAAGTGGCTTTAGCTTCTTAGTGCTGTGCTTTAACCTGCTGCAACACCCAGGGAGGCCCCTCATGCCTTATTCTATGACAGACATTTAAGGATATGGCCCAGTGTCGAATTTTTGATTCATCACATAACAAAGTAGGTATAACCAGTAAAGTAGCTGTGCCAAAGAAAACTAGAATTCAATGTCCATTCCAGTTTATGAGTAGATAATAAAACTTCAGACAATTAACACTAAAATCTAATATCTACAAAGGTCAAACATAATTTTTCTGTGTACCCCAATTTCAATCAAAGATAATCATAGTAGAAATAGTTGATTGGCAAAATAAGTTTAATTTTAATGAAATCAGCCAGTTATTTGCAGATGTACAACAAGAAAAGCAATTAATGTTATAAGCTCTTTTGAATCTGCTTTGCTACTTACCATCAGATTTTACCTGTAATAGTTTTAAGTAAATTCCCCTGTCAGCTATGATGCTGCAGCCAAAACTTGAAGATATAATCAATTGTGTTCTGTTACAAAGAGAGCCTATTCTTTTTTTTTTTTTTTTAAGATATATTTATTTGTGCATACAGAACTGAGGTACAGGCCAGAGGCTCAGGGGCGGCGAGAGGCTTCACCAGAGACAGAGTGGGGAACAGAACAGGCACATCGACGAAGTACACTGCTGAGGGGAGCAGCAGGCGGGCCAGGAGAGGTCTGCTGCACCATGTGGTCACCTCCGGAGCAGGCGGGAATCGAACTCATGCGGAAGCGGCTTCAGATTCTCAGTGCTGTGCTTTAACCCACTGTGCCACCAGGGAGGGTTGGGAGCCTATTCTTATTTAACGTATGCAGACAGCTCTATTGCCTTGAAAATAAGAATAGTTACTAAAGGAGCCCCCCTGGTGGTGCAAGGGGTTGAGTCTTAGCACTGTGAAGCTATCTGTAGCCACTGCAGCATGAGTTCGATTGCAGGCCAGGGAGGTGACCCACATGGCACAGCAGCTGTCTCCTGTCTCCCCGTCTGTTCCCTTCAACAGTATATTTCTTTTTTAAAACTTTATTTCATTTTTTTTAGATTATTCTTCATTTTCATACCATGTATGCTTTCTCACATTGGTTACAGTCCCCAGCAGTGTGTTTCAGTACATCTGTCTGCTCTGCTTCCCACTCTGTGTTGAAGGATATGGTAAGGGTATCTTCTTACCCTCCTCCCACATCCCTGGCACGTAATCCAGTTTTTGTATGCAGAAATAAATAAATCTTTAAAAAATTACAATATTTTCTAAATCACCAACTTCTGGAGGAGTCAGGTAAGGAGAAAAAGTAAGCATTTGCACTTTATTCACAAAGTTATATTTTACCAGATTGTTTACAGCATCTGAAGTTGTATCCACAGTGAACATCATTCCTCTAAGGAATAAGGGAGGGAATATTATCTCTAAAATCTGTGAGATCTCCAGATTTTAACAACAAACTCAAAAAACATTAATGCAAAAGATTACAACTTTTAGTTTTAAATGAATAATTAATGGCCCTCTGTTGAAGCTATTGGGTAATTCTGATATTCTCCTTTATTTTTCATTTGTATCCCACATAAAACACATTGCACTGCTATGCAAGTCATTTAAATCTCCAAGAAAAACTTCTTGGCAGAAATTTCTGTTGTTAAACATGTACTAGTATTTTTTTTTGTTTTTTTTTTTTTTTAGAGTTCAGAATACACACACACACACACACACACACATATATATATATATATACACTTTGTGTAAGAGTGAAATACCTCCAAATGTCATAACATTCAAGATAAAGTAAGTAAACTTAAAAGTAGGCTACTATGAGAGCTTGATAGCAAAAATAAACCATGCTTAGAAGGTATTAAATAAGTATCTGGGATACAGGCCAGAGTGGCAGGGGTGGTGAGAGTATTCACCAGAGACAAGTGGGGAGCAGAACATGCAGACTGACGAAGTGCACTGCTGAGGGGAGCAGCGGGGAGACAGGAGAGGTTTGCTGTGCCATGTGGGTCACCTCTGGGACCACGGGTTGAACTCGCACTGAAGTGGCTGTGGCCACTTTAGTCCACTGCACCACCAGGTGGGCTTCTCAAATATACTATTTTATTTTATTTTAAAATATACTATTTTAAATGAGTATCTCATTTTTCTAAGACTTAGATGAATTTTCTTTGTCAATAAATTTTCAGTGTTTGCCACATCCATATGTATACATATATGTATGCTTATCTATAAATGCACAGACATGAATTACTAAAAAATTCAATATTCTTTTACAGACTTAATAGCCATTTTACACTTCAAAGTAACATTTCATACCAGTGTGATCTCCCTTTTGCTGTACCTGATGTTATGAGAATCATGAATTAAAATTAAACAATAATTTCTAACTCAAAGCAAATATTACAATTCAATTTCAACAATGTTTCAAATAAAAATTATGGTTATCCTTATCAGTTCATTCAATCCCATGTAATTAATTTTTGCTTTGTTTAAATACATCTATTTTACAAGCTCTGGAAATTCTTATCAAATTAAGTTTTACAAGTTCACCCAACTACAGTAAGTTATTTTGAAGTTATTTTGTTGAATTTCAGTTCCATTTTATAATTAAAAATTATCGGAAACCTGTATTCTAGAACATTTGTCAATGTCTTTCTCATGAATCTTGATGATTTCTAGGAATCTTGTATCAATTTAAGAACCTGTATGTTTTATAGCTATATAAATATAACATAAAAATTACTTAGTGTTTTTTTTTTTTGGTAATGCTTTCCATGTGATTTAACATATTAAATAAGCCTAATTTGTTTCACCTCTTCCTTCCTAAAGAGAGAGAACAATTCCTGTTGAAGTATTCCTTAGCTGTTTGTGGAAGACCTCAAAATTAGATTTAAGTCAATAAAAAGATTCTATTTTAAAATTTATGTTGGGAAGTTTGCAAAAAATATAAAAAGTTTTCAAACACCTGGTTAACTAGGATCTTAGGAACTGTGGAACAGTACATGGTATTCATTTAACTAAAGTCACAATGAAAGGTAAATATCAAAGCACAGCTTAGCTTTTCTTAACATTTAGAAGGCTAGATCTACTTAATCAAAAATAAGATGGTAACGATAACAATGAATTCTTTTTTATAATATAATCTCTTTGCTTTTTATATAGATTATGTAAACAATCTATAATTTGTTATCAAAAGCAGACCAAAGTTCAAGAAAACTTTATTAGCAGATTTAAACAAAACTAAGCTATTTTTCTTTTTCTTTTCTGGCTTATTTCACTAAGAAAGAGAAAAATACCAATGGTTTCACTCATAGCAGGAGTGTAAAGGGTCAGGAAAAAAGAGGCAATTGTAATAAACAAACAACCATAAACCAGAGACATTCTGCACAGGTGAAGTAGGGAACAGAATAAAAACGGGGCTGGGAAGAGCACACAGGGCTTTGGTGATGGCACATGGTGGGAAGTTCACAGGGATTATAACCGAGATGAAAAAAATATATTACATCATTCTTCATTTTGGATATTTTTCACACACACACACACACACACACACATATAATAAAATATTTTTAAAACTAAGGTTCATTTTACATATACATAATAACCTTATTTTAATATACTTATGATACATTTATTCAGTCTTATCTATCTTGACCACACAAAATTTTTTCTCCTCCAAGACTCATTTCCTACAAATCTTTTTTAACTCTTGTTTCACATTAAGATTTTTCTGTGAGTTTTTCTGAAATAACCAAACTCACTTTAAGAACAAAATTACTATTTTTGCTGAACAAAATGCATCTTCATTCTTTATTCCTTATTTTATTGAAAACACACATCTTACGTTCTTGTATGAGATACTTTCCTTATTATTTCTATCAATTTCAGTTCAGCATTTAATGAAAACTAAGAAGTAAGTTTTTTTTTTTTTTACAATATCATTCTGCAGTTTGGCAAATTAATAACTACATTATATAATTTACTTGAGGAGTGTACTTTTTCTTAGTAAGTTTTCCAATGTGACACAAAACATGTTTACTAGTAGACACTAATACCTTAAGTTTCTTCAGTATAAAGAAGTCAAGAATAGGTATATTAGTGTTTAGTGATTAATGTTCAAACATTTTATCTTATTGGGAAATGATCTAGATATTTCATGGATTTCCATCATTTAATTCAGTTCAAGAAGACTGTTTTCAAGTAACTGAAAGTACTTGAGAGACTATTTAAGAATCATTCATCAAAACTTAAATCATAAAACTATTGCTGGATCATTCATCTAGACTGTCACATTTAATTTTTGTCACATTTATATCGGTTTAAACCATTTACTTCTATTTATAGAACTATAAACATTTATGCAATATTAAACAACCTTAGCCATTATTTTATCTTTCTTACAAGATAACATGATCTTATTTTGGCTAATAAAACAAGGTAGAATAAAAGTATTTTATGTAATTTTATCCAATAACAAGTCTGTTTTAATTTAATCTAACGCAAATTTAATTTTGATAAAATTAAAAATAATTTTGATACAAAAAATTTTTGATAAAAATGTTTACCCAAAATGACCTCAGCTCACATGAATTTGAAAAACCAGTTGGGTTTCTATTTTCTGAGTTTAGAAATATTTTATATAAGTACTTATGAATTAAAACTCATGAATTAGTTTTGGTAATGCTATCTGGAAACTGAAATATATGACATATATAACATACATAGACTCATATAGACTGGAACAGAGACCTTATACATGCATTTGAAATTTTGGCCATGAATCAGGTATAAAACTCCTATAGGGTAGATATGGGGTGTGGAAACCTTCATATGGCTGCTTTAAATTTTTAAAAGGTTTTCTTTCCTATCTCTTTTATTTCTTAAATCTTCCTGAAGTTTGCACTTTAATGGGATGTTTCATTGGGACGTAATAATTATTTTTTCTCTAAAAAGGAATTTTTGTGTTCTAAGGCCAAAATTTTATAATACCTAAGAAGAAGTTGCCTTTGTGGTTCTACAAAGGTTTATAAGGTAAAAATTCCTATCAGATTCTGAATATCTGCTTCCAGTTTGACCAAATTTCTGATTAGAGATTTATGGTAAAAGTATTTGAAACATCAATTTTTAGCTAGGATGAATACAAACTATTTCTGGTAGTATTAGACAACTTCATGGATCCAAACACTCGAGCCACTTCAAAAGATAATCAAAAGAAATGATGGCGTTAGATAATTTCTCTGAGGATTATAATAGACAATGTCGCCAGCAGTGTCTTTTCTACTTTTCTGTCTAGCTGTGTTTGGGGGACCAAGCAAAGATCTTACAACACAAAGGAAAAAAAAAATTTCTACCCTCTCGTTTTCCTTCTTATGACAAATGACAGAAGGGATGAGTGGGGATGGTGGAACAGAAGTAGGACAAGAAAGGGTGCTATCTCGGAGGCTTTCTTGTCTTCTTTTAGTTATTTATTGGCTCTAGCTTTGTGGTAATATTCTGGAGAAACACAATTTTAGATTCCTGGTGTTTCTTGGAGGCTTCTAAAGAACAATTAAAACGTGTCACATCTAAGGCCACAGTTTTCAAGTTTGGAGCAGAGACAAACTTCATTGTGGCCACCTTAGTTTTCTAACAAGACAAGATTGTCTTAGGTCACGGGTCATACGCATTGATCATATATCCAGCTGGGATTTCTGAAGGAGGACTCCTGCGGCACACTTAGAACAAGAAAGTCCTGTGAAATAAAAGTACACAAAAAGACAGTGACACGGGGGATGAGCCTCTTCATTTAGAGTTCTGGATATCAGAGGCTGCTTTTTTCCTTTCTCTCTCATTCTGGTGAAAGGCAGTCCTTGAACGCTCACCAGCAGCCATGAGTGTTCCCCTGCAGCAGGAAATGAACACTATCCACTGAATGCTCACCCACTAAGGAATCCCTGGTATAGGAACTTTTGCTAGAAGTTCAAGCTTTGAGCTGGCCTTCAGATGCCTGTCCCCCAGGGCTAATGCGCACATTAGAAATCACAAAGAAAGGTGAACTCAGCCAAAAGGGAGGGTGTTAGAGCCTGAAAGGGCTCAGGTTGGAGGAGACAGGCATCCATAAAAGTAGTTGAGCACAAGGTGCTTGTGTGGGTAACACATTTCCAGGGGACTCTGATTTGTGAATGTGAGAATTGCTTCTGAGCCCATTTTTGCTACTATATGTGTTAACCTAAAAATTCAAGTGCATTTTTGGAAAAGATCATGCTTAGTGAGATAAGCCAGAAAGAGAAAGAAAAATACCAATGGTTTCACTCATAGCTGGAGTATAATGGACCAGGCGAGAAAATAACAAGAATAATGAACAA
>NW_004567128.1:24417708-24426539 GCF_000260355.1 Condylura cristata | reverse complement strand
AAAAAAAATGTACAAAATGATGTAAAAATAAACTGTCATAAATAAAAATTAAAAAAAATTCAAGTGCATTTATTTGAGGTCAAAGAATTGTAATTTGGGATACACAAATTCAGGCAAAATTCTAAATCATGTACTGAGGAGATACAAAAGTCAGGGGATTTTAAGTTCTGGAAGGTTGTGTCCTCAGTGTCATTTAACTTAAGGTATTTTAAAATTTCTTCTTCAATTCACTCATTAACACCATAGTCTTTCAGTATTGTTTTCAGTCTCTCCATGCATTGGTTTTTTCCTTCTTTCTTTTTGTAGTTGATTCTACTTTGATACCTTTATGGTCAGAGAAGAATGTAAGTTATTTTTATAGGATGGGATGGCTATTGAAGTAAACATTGCATTTCATCTCATTGCATGAATGTTTAAAGTTGCTGAAAACAAACTCTTGTAACTAGATTAATAGAGGAAATAGAGGAAGAATGAGACTCTGATGCCCGCCCATTAGTAAATACAGGTATACTGGTAACTGCTTGAAAACAATTAACTTTGAATCAAGTTCAAATTGGCTGTTGCCAAGATAGTGGAAATGAAATTCAACCTCGAAAACAGTCTGCAAAGTGTTTCATTTCCAGTTCAAATTATAAAGAAAAAGCTTCTCCTGACTTCTACTCTTTTCTTCCTTTTAGAGTTGACTTAAAAGATAAACCACTCTTCTACTAAATAAATTCATAGATATATTAGTAAGATTTCCATTTGTTATTTTTCAAACTCTGTAAATCAGCATTTGACATAAATTGACTTCATGTTTCAATGCACAGCAGGACTTGTTTATTCTGAACTGATGTTATTCTGTACCATGCATTGTTGTTATTGAGAAGCCAAATCAGGAACCAAAATGGCAATGCTGATCAACTTTGAGGCTTTTTCAAATCTCATGATTTGGAAGCCCTATAAATTTAAACCGCCTTCTGAATTTGAAAGACCCACCAAACTCCTTCATCAGTTTTTACTTTGACATTAGGACTATACCAGGGACTGGAACTTCCATTTAGAGAGATTGTAACAGTGTAATATAAGAAGGAGAGGGTCCATGTTCCCTGCCTCACCTAATGAAGGGTGGAGCTGAGCAGAGGAGTTGAGAGAGTTTGGGGGCACATGGGGAGCTAAAAATGGCCTGAAAATGAAGACTGAAAGGGAGGACTTAGAGGAGATATGTGGAACAGTGAGACATGTAAAGAAGAAGCTGTGCTTGCTTCTTAATTTTCAACTTGTACCAGGGACTTGAGGGACACGGAAGGAGACACTGAAAAAGATGTGCTACGAGACCCATGGAGAGGCTCACCTTTATCTTGGCAGGCTTTATCCTGATTTGTACTTTGATTTTGGTCCTTTTGTCTCAGACTCGCCTGGCCTCTTCTTCCCCCTTCCCTATGGATCTGCACCAGAAGATGGCTTAGACTTGTGGCAAGCTTTAGGGATTCAGTGGCCTTGGTTTGGGCCAACCCTGTTGGACTGGGCATTTAGCCGTGAAGAGATAGGTAACTGAGTGTTTTATTAATTCTATTATCTCTTTGAATTAATATTTCTATGTTCTCCTGGTGGATACCTAGAAATGGAGTAGCTAGATCAAATGGCATTTTATATATGGGGGGGGGAGGGAAGATAAAATAGATAAACCAGGCAAATGTGTATATGTGTATGTAGAGTGCTCCAAACATTTATGGTATCTATCTTTAATTTATTGTTTAACCTCCCACCCCTGCCATGGTCTCTTTTTAGGTTATAACATTCTCGTTTTGTTATATTTGCATCATTTCATATCTTGAGTTGATTTATTCTGGCTAAACGCATGAAGGAGGGCTCTCTCCCATGTAATTCCTCCCACCTTATTTTCTTATTTTCCAGTGACCAACCAACACCATGTGCATCTTGGACCCAACAATATAAAAACTGTCTTCAAAATATTCTTTAGGACATGTGTTATAGAGGATTTGTTTTGAAGGATTGTGGATGAAGAGCACATGAGACGTCAGCCTGCTGGGATTTAAAACCAAAATTTCAGCAGGTTTACAGAATGTGCAGCTCAGGTGGATGAGACTGGCCTGGCAGTTCTGCAGCAAGGCTTCATGGGCCACAGCTTCTTGAGTGGTGACTTGGCATTTGCTCTTCTCCTGATGAAGATTGATAGCTGCAAGACAGATGCCTCTACTCCACACCTTGCTGCTACAGCACCACCTGTTTCTTTCTGGAATCTATTTTGTTCAGGGCTGTCTCCCCTGCTACTGTGTTAGAGTAGCTTTAAGGAAGTTTTCCCACCCCATCCCAGCCTTGCACTAGAACTTTCTCTGTTAAGAAGTAGATTCTTAAGCTGCTTATTTTTGGAGCTCTTTCTGCTTGAATTTTATCCAGTGCTTGCTCAGATATTTTAACTCGTTTATGCAGAAACATTTATCCAGAAATAATTCAGATGTTTCATGGTGTTCTGTTTTTGTTTCTGCCCCTCCTTTAAAAAAGTATTTGAGGTAACATTGATTTATGTCACTGTATGTGATTCACTAGAACAGGTTACTGGAACACCTACTCAGATATGCATCGCCCCACTCCACTGTTGTGGCAAGCCCACCTGGCAAGACAGGCCCCCCCCCCCCAGGGGGGCGGCAGGAGACTGGAAGTCTTCCCTGCCTCCGACTAATCTTTAAGCAACTTCTGGGCTCTCTATGGCTTTCACTCATGGCCTCCACTCTTCTGTAGTCACAAGTCCTCTTGTAGCCATCTCCCTCTTGTAGCTGTCTTCCTCTGGGTGACACCGTCCCCACATCTGGGCCCCCTAGGTGCAGGTGTGCACGTTTACGCGTACATGCATGCCCACTCTCCCAGCATCCACAGTCGGGCATGGGTGCCCCTGGCTCACACTGCCAAGCACCTTCAGAATTAACACAGGCAAGATGCTGGTGACAGCCACAGAGGGTAGTGGCCTAAAAAGACTGATTCGATCACTTCTCTACACCATCCACCCCAGAGCACCCATTTCCCAGAGTGGCCCCTGTTCTGCTCTGTTCCCTCCCTCCTCCCTCCTCCGCTTCTAGTAGCCTCAATTCTGCATACAAAACAAAACAAAACAACAAAACAAAAGCCAACTATGTATGTGATAAAAAATGCTGTACATTTGAGGGAGGGAAGGTGCAATTGCCACTCAATAAGAAATCAGTTTTATTCATTTTGGTTAAATTTTAAAATTCCTTTCTCCAGTAATCATATAAATGCATAGACATCTAATGGCAACGTTTACATTTCTTTTCCTAATTTTAGTTTTGTTAATAGAGCAACTGTCTGTTTTTCTCCACTGTCTCTAAAATTGGCCTGATTTCTCTATTCAGGTAAAAGTCAAATCAGGGCCCTCCCTGGTGGCACAAGTGGGTTAAAGCACAGCACTAAGAAGCTAAAGCCACTTCAGCATGAGTTCGAGCCCCAGCCCCAGAGGTGACCCACTTCCCACATGGTGCAGCAGACCTCTCTCGTCTTGCCTGCTGCTCCCCTGAGCAGTGTACTTCATCAGTCAGCCTGTTCCACTCCCGACTCTGTCTCTGGTGAATCCTCTCACCTCCCCTGCACCTCTGGCTTATACCCCAGTTCTGTGTGCATAAATAAATAAATCTTTAAAAAAAAAAGTCAAACCAGGTAAAGTAGTGAAGTACCTAAAACCCTGCAGTTGACTGGTGTGCAGTAATCACTCAATTAATGCTCACTATTATTCTTATCCCCTCTAGTTTTGCAAGAGGAAATTTAATCCCTCTGGGCTGTCTTTCTAAACACCCAGCTGCGGTCATTTGCATCACAAAATTCCCTTCCTTTGGCTTCTGCCTCTTTGGCAGACATTTGGAAGGAGACCCCACTAGAATGCAGGAGTCTCCTTTTGCAGTCCTTTTTCTAAATTTAAATTCTGTGACTCAGCCCAGTTTCTTTGACTTCCTTTATCCACATTAGAAAATCCTTGGTGAGATCATCTTTCATGTGTATTTGAAATGCAAGGTGCAGACTGTTCCTGTGGTTCCTCTGGCACTGGATGCTTTTGGAGTTTAAATTCATCATTGCAGCTGTGTGTTTGAACTGGCTGGCTGCGGGAAGAGCCTTCATTTCTGATGACTGTATTCTGACGATTTCTTCAGGTCTGTAGTCAGGACAACACCTGGCCTAAAATGTTTGGAAAGCAAAGTATTGAGATTCGGCAGAGTTTTATTTTCAGAAGTTATGTGAGGTGAGCATGAGGCAACCTAGAAACTTGGTGGCTCAACTTCTTATCTAGAAAGTGGGGATAATAGTTAATTCCTACCCCACTGGGTGAATATGAAGGTTAAATGAGTTATGTCAGTTTGCACATGTTAAGGATACAGTATAGTTGTTTTATTACCTTATACTATGTTTGTGTATTCTTATTGTCCTGTAACAGGGTAATCCCCAGGGAGAGGGGAGGTTCCAGGTTCCTAGCCCTCCCTAGGGAAGGGTAGAGCAGGGCAGAGAGAAGCTTGCCCTAGAGCAATCTGACACTGCCCACTGACTGTCCTCTCTCCTTTGCAAGCTCTGAAGAGAGCTACCTACCTTGTGGTTGTCTTTTATTTTCCTACTGGATTTACCCCTCCCTCTGTTACTTACAAAAACAAATACAGCAGCCATTTTCTCCTCAATTTCTATGCATCCCCGTTCTGCCCATCCCAGGCTGGGTAGGTTCACTGTTGGATCAAGCAGCTTAAAAGAGACCCTTGAAGCCCTTGGCATTATCCCCACAGATATTCTAAGAATACACAGGAGAGACAAGCTAGCTGGGAGACAGCAACTTGGGTCCCTGCAGATCTCTTCAGGTGCTTTCCTCTCTCATAGTTTCTCCCAGCTGCTCTCCACAGACCCCACAGTGCCCCCATCCTCTGTGAGCTGAGAACCTCAATCTCAGCACCTCAATCTCAGCTCAGCTGTGCCCACTTACCCATGCCCAAACCATGCTGTAGGTATCCACCCTTGGCATGGCATCCCAGGCCCATGTTCCCAAGGTCTCCTGCACTCAAGGCCACAGGTGAGAGCTACCCAGGCCAATGGCACAAATGCCTAAGCACATTCGTTGACCCTGCAATCCCCTTATATAGGTACAGGACATGCTACCCTAAAATATGGCCCCTCTGTAGTCCTGGGCAGAGAGGAACTTTTCCCCTCCTCCTCTGGGTTCTTCTCAATCTTGCTGAGCAATTATATCAACATGAGACAGATTATTAAAGAACAAATTCAGTTGCATATGAGTGAGAATATGCATGAATGTGGATTCTAAAGCTAACAGGGCAAAATGTTGGCATGTGTATCCTGAGCGAAGGACAGGGATGGAGGCCTGGAGCCTCAAGCAGAGAGAGCTGGGTCCCAATAACAAGGAGAGGGGACTCATGATGAGCACAGAATGCTTTCTAGTTAGGTATTTGCCCTACCAAAGAAACAAGTTTCTCTGATAGTGTTTACTAGGGGTAAAAATTCTAAGCTGGATGATACCCCGGTGTCTGTGTGTAGTGCCAGGAAGCAGGTTTTCTAAACTTTTCAAAGAGCAATGACTCATTTCTTTCTATGAGGAAGACATCAACTATTAAAAAATAAACCAAAAGCAACCCAGATTCCTTTCTTACCTTCTCCCTTTTCTAATAAATAATTTCACCCACATCTAAAGCTGAAAATAGGAATTTTCACATAATCACAGATTAGTTTCCTTTGAATGTTGTGTTGAAAGATAAACTGAGGCACATCAAAATTTGAAGTTTATTTGAACAACAAAAAAATTAAATCCATCAGACCAAACTGGAAGTGGTTAGGGGTGCTCCATGAATAGAATCACTGGACAGACTTTTATGGAGAAAAGGCAGAAGCCAGGAAATTATTGATTGGCAATAGCTTACGGCCTAATTGGCTGTTTGTGATTGATTATCCTACGGATTCAATTTTGTAACCTTGAGGCACTGATAAGCTTAGAATTCAGTTTGCTTTTACTAAGGTTCGACAGCATTCGAGCCACAGCAGTCTAATGTCCTCTTTGTTTAATTCAACAGTTGGAAACATGCTGTTTTGGGTCTAGTTTTGCTTTACAGGAAGCAGTGTTTCGCAGGGGCTCAGCATCTGGATTTGGGGAGGGGGAGAAAGACCCAGCTTTTAAACCTTGTCCTTTGACTTTCCAGCTGTGTGACCAGAGACGTGTTAACTAACTCTCTGTGCCTGTTTCATCGTCCATAATTTTGGTAAGCAGTACCTGTGGCGGAACACTAAATTGAGTGATGCATGAAAAGCATTTAGCGCAGGTACTCAGTTTAATGTTAGCATGGTAGTCTTCTGCACTTTGAAATGCATTCTGTACATATTAACATTTTGGGGACTGGGAGCCCCTTATCAGGAGTGAGGGTTCCTGGACTTTATGAACACAACTCAGATGCAAGCCTCAGAGATAAAAGCAAAGCCATTTATTAAGCCAAGCAGATGGAAAGCAGGATACCCCATAGGCCGGCCAGCCCCCTTGTTCACATTGCTAGGGCTTTTTATGGGGAGGGGGGTGGCTTGGCATTGTAGGGGGAGAATAGTCAGTTGTTTGCTGAGAAATTTGGATGGGCTTTCCTGGAATCTGAGTGCTACCCTTTCCCCCACTTTACATGGTCTAGGCTTTCCTGTCATGGCTTCCTGGAGGTGTGTCGCACAGTATAATGACATTTTGTTCTGCTGTGGGGTTCTTTTTAGGTCAGGTTAGGTGCTGTCCTAGCTTCAACTGGCTTAAACTGGTTTTGGGCGGGCTGTAGTGGTAATCCTGGGTATGTAGGTAGCTTTTAACAGAGAACTGAGAACGATCTCACATACACCTAGCTCAGTATCATGATACAATGTTTTTAAACACGTAGGGCATCTGTCCACCTACATCAGCATGATGCAGCAGTTGGGACTCAGAACTGAGATTACATCTGTGTCAACATGACTTAGTTATTTGTTCCAAGAACATCTTGCCCAGGAAAGATAAGACTATAAACCAATAAATAACTTCACTTTTTGCTTCAGGACATTTCTGCAAGTCAATTTATCTGAGACAACAGTCTGATCTCCTGGGAAACAATTCATTTGCCAAGGATCACTGTACTTACGAAGGATAGCTTCAAGACCCTGTGTCTACCAAAACTAAGCTCTGATGTTACAAACCTTGCAGATCCAGATTAAGCCACCAGTGGAAGCCACGGCTTGCACCAGGCCCCAAACATTTTAAACATCATGCTTTTAACTTTATTTGATCTGACCTGTAGCTGTCTGACCCCATCTGCTACCCCAGTGCAGTATAAACATACATAGGGCAGGATCTCTGTTATTTGGGCAGATGGAAAGGAGAGTCCCAGAGCCCTTGGTAGATTTTACAGGTCTTTAATGTTGGAGCAGGGAGCCAGGTATACAGGCACACCAGGAAGGGAGGCTGGCATGCTGGCATGCAAGGAGGCCCACACCCCACACGGCTGGGCAGAGGGGTGCTGGGAGGCAGGCAACCAACCAAGCTTCCCTGTCCCCCACAAATCTTTTTGCTCTTTTTCTGACCTCTCTAGTGACATCAGGCATCAGTCTAGTGACATCAGAGTATTTCTCCTCATGCTGCCACCATTGCCTTTAGCCCTCGTCTTTAGGCACAGGTGTGCACACACGCCCATGCTCTATGGGCCCAAGTGGCAGTAGTTACAGGTGTGCGTGTCCTGTGCTCATGCTCCCTAGTGGCAGCTATGGAGGGTCGCTGTGAAAGTGTCGGGAAAAGCCCGACAACTTCATTTACCCTGCACATACCCTAGTCACCTCCACTCAGCTCCAATCCAATCAGTGCCCTTGCTGGGATGATCCAGGGATACTCCCACTAGTGATTCATTCATTTTCTTCAAGTCTTCATTCAGTTGTCCTATTGTCAGAGTGACATTCCTAACTACTTCATATAAAATTACCTTCTGTGCTGCTTATCCCTGATTTGCGCTTTTTTTTAATGAGTTATTTATGCATACAGAGCTGGGGTACAGGCCAGAGGTATACAGGGGTGGTGAGAGGATTCCCAGAGACAGTGGGGAGCAGAGTAGGCAGACCGGCAAAGTACACTGTTGAGGGGAGCAGAGGGCGAGGCAGGAGAGGTCTGCCACACCATGTCCCAAACTTGCACTGAATCAGCTGCCGGTATCTTGCAGAGCTGCATACAACTCGTTGGGCCACCAGAGAGGGCCTCCCTGATTTGCTGCCTTCCAAAGCACGTATCATAACCTCACACATCATAACCTCACACATCGTATCTGTGTGTGTGGGTGTTTTCCTCCCACCAGCATGTAAACATCATTGAGGGAAGCAACGTTAATTGTGCTTGCTCTTATAGCTCTAATACATAAACAGTGGAACAAAGGGATAAAATGAGTGAGAAGTCAAAATTGGAGGCCACACAATCTCCACTGCTGATACTTGCTAGAAGCCATTCCATCTAGCCTGAGATGGCCTGAAGCTGTTTCTGGTATGAATCTGACAGAGCAGCCTTGTCCAAAACTGATCATATCTATTCCTAGCTGACAACCCTTAAATGGTTCCCTGCTCATCAGGAGTTGGCAAACTATGACACATGGGCCAAATCTATTTTGAAAGTTGTTTTTGTAAATAAATATTTTTTTGGAACACAGCCATTCAATGGTTGCTTTCTGGCTACACAGCAGAGTTAAGTAGTTGTATGTCCCACAGACCGTATGTCCCACAAAAGCTAAAATATTTATGATCTGGTCCTTTATTAAAAAGAAAAGCTGGCCCTCCCTGGTGGCGCAGCGGGTTAAAGCACT